>NC_067410.1:54928300-55579967 GCF_009764475.1 Pristis pectinata
AAACAAAACTTGCCCCACATATCTCCTTTGAACTTAACCCCTCTCACCTTAAATGCATGCCATCTAGTATTAGACATATTGACCCTGGGGAAAAAGATACCAGCTGTCTACTCTATTTATGCCTCTCGTAATCTTATAAACTTCTATCAGGTGTTCCCTCAGCCTTCGTCGCTCCAGAGAAAATAACCCAAGCCTGTCCAAACTTTCCTTGTAGCACATGCTCTCTAATCTTCTGAACCCTCTCCATGGTTCTCCATATCCTTCCTATAATGGGGTGACCAGAATTGAATGCAATACTCCAGATGTGGCCTAACCAAAGTTTTATAAAGCTGCAATATAACTTCCTGACTGTTGAACTCAGTGCCTCAACTAATAAAGGCAAGCATGCCATATACCTCCTTTAATACCCTATCAATTTGTGCAGCCACTTTCAGTGAGCTATGGACTTGGACCCCAAGATCCCTCTTTACATCAATTCTGTTAAGAATCCAACCGTACAAAGTGCCCTGCCAGAAGACACAAAAGCTTGAGAACATGTACAGCTTCTATCCCACTGTTTTAAGACTATTAAACAGACCTCTACACTGATAAAGATGAACTCTTGATCTTTCAATCTATCTCATCATGGCCCTTGTGCCTTATTTGTCTACCTGCACTGCACTTTCTCCATAACTATAACACTATATTTTGCATTCCGTTATTGTTTTTCACTTTGTACTACCTCAATGTACTTATATTTGGACTGATCTGTCTGGAAGGCATGCAAACAAAAGCTTTTTGGCTGTATTTAACAGCTAAGTACATGAGCACTAAATCCATATGCATTCAACCCAGAAAGCATGGCAGACATAAAGGACTGCAGATGCTGGAATCTGGAGCAAGTGGGTCAAGTTCCTCCAGCAGTTTCAGAAGTCATTGCAAATGCATTCCACCTCTGTTGTGTGAAATCGTTCTTTTAACTGTCTTAAGGATCAAGGACTCTGGACATGAGCTTTGTAGACCAAAACTAGTTTAATCACAAAGGCAAACGCAGGACAGAATGGATGGGAACAGACACACGCTCACTCACACACAGGATATCACGAACCCGAGAGGGGAAGCGCAACTGGGGTAAAATACACTCACACACACACACACATTAATACACACAAGCACACAATAACAGTGTACAACTTCAAGATATAACACTTCAATGCCTGGCCCTACACTAGCATTGGCCCTTAACGCTCCCTGAGTCTGAGTGGTACACTCCCTGACCATGTGGTGATGCACTCTTACCAATGATCTCTGCAGTGTTGTCTCACTACTCCTGGGGTCGTCAAAAGAGGAAGAGCTAGTGGACACAGCCCTTTTTATGGTGCTAGGAGGCTGGGTGGAGCCTCACTGCTGTGATTTAAATGAGCCAATGGTGTGGGAGTCAAAGACAAAGGTTCCTGCCACAATCAATGGTCAGGCAGGTTCAGAGACAAAGGTTCTGGTCAGGCAGATTCAGAGGCAAAAGGTACTCTCACACCTGAGGGGTGGGTGGAGCCGCACCTTGATTGACAGTGGTATCACTTCCAATCAGAGGAGCAATGCTGTCCTCCGGTCAGCGGGGGTCAGTGTCGTTACTGTCACGTGACAGCCATGTGGATTTCTCACAACAACCTCTAGAAGTGAACAATTTTAATTTGCATTGGACTGAATAAAACATGCAAGTCTCTTGACCATGGTCTTGTTGGCTTTTCCATCTGTTCCCACTCTAGCCTGTAGATGGGGCTGTTCAGCAGAACTAGAAGCAGAATCTCAGCAAAGCAGCTCAAACTCACAACTTCAGATGGAAACTTTTAGTTGCTGGGTTTTATATTTCCTTCTTGTCTTGTAAAGACCCTTATGGCATCTGGTATTTTACCGCAATGTACTAAAGTTCATCAGGCTTTATCTCATTTCAAGCTGTTAACAGTACTCTGATCTTCATCTGTAAGGATTTCTATGTATGAATTGCAAGACGAAAATTGAAGTTTAGTCCAGGGAGCACTTGGTCTGAAGTTTTTGTTGGTCAAATTGAAAATGCTGCCACTCATTTTCAGACTTTGAAATGATAACTCTCATTCCCAGCACCTATCCATGAACATAATCATCCAGTCGTGGAACCTGACCCACTGTGCCTTATTCTCATTCTTTGAATTAGTCACTCTCTCCAGCTCTTTCAGCGTACCCTGCCAATTTCTTAATCTCAAATACTTATCTGATTACACATGTACCTGCATCCAAGAGCTTTTTGAGCAATGTATTCAAGGTAACACCTCAGTAGACAGACCATCTTGTGCATGTCAACTGGAGTCACAGACTTGTACTGTCCAGAAACAGGCCCTTCAGCCCATCATGTCCATGCCAAGCTCAATCATCCATACTAATCATATTTACCCCACTTGTTCCACAGCTTTCTATGCCTTGGCAATTCAAGTTTGCTTCCAGGTTCTTCTTTAATGTTGTGAGAGTCTCTACCTCCACCACCCCCGCAGGTGGCGCATTCCAGATTCCAAACTCCCTCTGGGTGAAAAAAAATCTTCCTAAGATCCTCTAAACTTACCCCTAATGCAAAAAGCACCCCCTCTGGTTTTAGACACTTCTGCTATGGGGGAAAAGATTCCTCCTATTGACCATATCTATGACCCTCATATATCTCCATCAGCCTTCTCTGTGCCAAGGAAAACAAACCCAGCCCATTCAGTCTTTCTTCATAACTGTAACACTCCATCCCAGGCAACATCCTGGTGAACCTCCTCTGCACCCTCTCCAGTGCAATCATATCATTCCTATCGGGTGGCGAGCAGAACTGTACACAGTACTCCAGCTGTGTCCTAATCAGTGTTTTATAAAGTTACATGATGATATTCATGCTCTTATATTCTGTGCTCCAGCTAATGAAGGCAAGCATGATGTATACATTCTTCACCACCTTATCTATCTGTGAAGCAACCTTTAGGGATCTGAAGGCTTAGAACATAGTTCAGAAATTAAAACTTAGAACAGTACAACACAGAAACAGACCCTTCAGCCCGTGGTGGCAGTGCCAACCATGATGAAAATGGAACTAATCCCAACTGCCTGCACATGATCCACATCCCCCTCCATTCCCTTCATGTTCATGTATCTGTCTGAATGCCTTGTAAACACCACTGATATTTCTACTTCCACCACCACCACAGGCAGAACGATCCAGGCACCAACTACTCTCTTTGTGAAAAAAAACCAAACTTACCCTGCACATCTCCCTTAAACTTTCCTCACTCTCACCCTAAAGCTATGTCATCTAGTATTTGACATTTCTATCCTAGGAAAGAGACTCTGACTGTCTACTCTATCATCATTTTAGAAATTTCTATCAGTTTTTCCCTCAGTCTCTGGAGTGTCAGAATCCAAGTCTGTCCAACCTCTTATAACTAATACCTTCTAATCCAGGAAACATCCTGCTGAACCTCTTCTGAACCCTCTCCAAGTCTCCATATCCTCAAAGTCCAAGTAAAGTTTATCGTCATATGCACAAGTACACGTGTGCACAGGTGCAATGAAAATCTTACTTGCAGCAGCATCACAAGCACACAGCATCATATAAGCAGCATTCACAAGAAAAACATAAATTCAACATAAATTATACAACAATTTTTACAAGAAAGAACACGATTAGAACAAAAAAAAACAATGTCCATTTTAGTGCAAAATGAACAAAGTGGTCATGGTGTTGTTATACTGTAGTGATTAGGGTTCAAGCTAGTTGGTTCAAGACCAAATGGTTGAAGGGAAGTAGCTGTTCTTTAACCTGGTGGTGTGGGACTTCAGGCTTCTGTACCTCCTGCCCGATGGTAGCTGCAAGAAGGTGGCATGGCCCGGATGGTGGGGATCTTTGATGAAGGATGTTGCCTTCTTGAGGCAGTGTCTTCTGTAGGTACTACCAATAGTGGGGAGGGATGTGCCCCTGATGTATTGGGCTGCAGCTTCTTATGTTCCTGCACATTCAAATTGCCATACCAGACCATGATGCAACCAGTCAGGCTCCTTTCAACAACATATCTCCAGAAGTTTGTCAGAGTGTTCCGTGACAAGCTGAACTTCCTTAACCTCCTGAGAAAGTAAAGATGCTGCTGCACCTTCCTTGTGATTGCATCTGTGCTGGGTCCAGGACAGGTCATCTGGTATGTTAACCCACCCAGGAATTTAAAGCTGCTGACTCTCTCCACCACTGATCCCCCAATGTAGAGGGGCACATGTTCGCCCTCCATCCCTTTCTTGAAGTCAACACTCAGCTGACGTTGAGCGAGTTGTTGTTGTTGCGGCACCACTCAGCCAAGTGTCCTGTCTCACTCTGGTAAGCTGACTCATCACCACCTGTGATTCGTCCAACAACAGTGGTGTCATTGGCAAACTTGCATATGGAGTTCGAGCTGTGCTTAGCCACACAGTCATGTGTGTATAGAGAGGGTATAGTGTGTATAAGGGGCTAAGCACATGGCCTTCCTGTAATAGGGTGGCCAGTACTGCACACAATACTCTAAATGTGGCCTGACCAAAGTTTTATACAGCTGACTTGTACACTCTCTGTTCCTCAGTAATCCCTAGGGCTCTACCAATCATGGTGTGTGGCCTACTCTTCTTCAACCTCCCAAAATGCCCTTATCCGGAGTGAATCAGTGCAGACTCAGTGGGCAGAGGGACCTGTTTCCATGCTGTATGTCTCTCTGACTCTAAATTCCATCGGCCATTGCTCTGCCCAATTTACCAGTTGTTCAATATCATTCTGTAATCTAAATCTATGCTCCTATGTTATTGTTCTACCACTCTTCAGCTGTGACAACTACACTCATTGCTTTTGACTGGTGGCTGGTCAGTCTCCAGACTTCTACCAGTATATAAATGGGAGTGCCCCTATATGTTCATGCACTGGTGGAAGCCAAAGAGGTGTGAAGAACATAAGTTATGAATTACTTAGTGAGGATCTGAGGGGCAGTCTTTCACTGTCAGTGGAGATTTCCATCCCCCATCTCTCTGCCTGAATACAGCAAGGTGAATGGCAGTGCTTCCTTGGCAATCTCAACTCTGAGGCTGGGTGGGGCTTGAAAATAACCATGGTCCCTTTGTTATGGAAACTTCCTCCCAGTTCCTTGGGATTGAGAACGACTAGGTTCTACTCCAGTACTGAAGTGACTGTTGATGTCAATATTGGGACTTGGAGATCTTGCCTCAGGTGGGGCAGGTTCTGCGTGTTGGGATGAATAGGTTGGTAGGGGTGCCAACCACTTTTGGGCTTCTTCCACTATTTTGTCTGGGCAGTGTCTCCTGAGATGTCCCTTCTCCATTCTGAGTGGTCACAGGCCAGGATTTCCATAAATCAGTGAGAACATTATATTTTTCCATGAACTCTTTTGGAGTCATAGAATCAGAGAGCAATACAGCCTGGATATAGGCCCTTTGGCCCAACCAGTCCATGCCAATCATGGCGCCCGCCCAGCTAGTCCCAATTTCCTGTGTTTGGCCCATATCCATCTAAGCCTGTCTTGCATGTACTTATCCAAGTGCTTCTTAAATTATACAATTGTACCTGTCTGAACCACTTCTCTGGCAACTCATTCCACACACTCACTACCTTCTGCGTGAAAAAGTTGTCTCTCATGACCCTTATAAATCTTGCCCCTCTCACCCTAAATCTATGCCCACTAGTTTTGGACTCCGCTACCCTGGGGAAAAGACTGTTACTGCCCACCTTATTTATGTCCCTCTTAATTTTAAACATTTCTATAAGGTCGACCCTCATTCTCCTACGTTCCAAGGAATGAACACCGAGCCTGGACGACCTGTCCCTGTAACTTAGGCCCTCTAGTCCTTGCAACGTCCTCATATATCTCTTCTGCACTCTTTCCAGTTTAACCACATCTTTCCTATAATAGGGTGATGAAAATTGTACACAGTACTTCAAGTGCGGCCTCAGCAATGACTTATACAACTGCAACGTAATGTCCCAGCTCCTATACTCAATGCCTTGACTCATGAAGGCCAGCATGCTAAATGCCTTTTTCACAACCCTGTCCTTTCAATGAACAATGCATTTGTACTCCTAGGTCCCTCTGTTCCATTACACTCCAGAGTGCCCTACCATTCATAGTACAAGTCCTATGCTGGTTTTGAGGAAGTAAAGGGTTAAGAAACTGTGACTGACTGTATCTATACATATAGCTGATGGAAAAATAACCTGCAAGCAAGAGCAGGCAAGCTACTGACTCAAGCTAGTTGATAAATGCTGTGTTCAGGACCTTGGTGGCAGGCCAATATACTAGACAATAAGGGTGGTGGGTGTAATAAACAGACTGGAGGAAGCTTGTTTTAAACAATGAGGGTGATACCTGTCTTTGAATCTCTTGATTATAACTCATTTATGTTGGACTATATAGGTGTGATGTCTGTCTTTGGTTCTCTGAGGCCTGACCGAAACTCATGGAGCCAAATTCATTAAGTGTATGTGACAATATCTGTATAAATTACTGTCTGCTGCTTTGGACTGCAGGGACCTCCAATGAAGACTCTACATGAGAGTCTGAGGAGAATTCTCCCGCAGTAAACTGCTAATAAACGCGCTTTATCGAATCAACATTGTGGCACTGTGTTACTTTGCAGCAGACAGAAGTGGGAACTCAAAATCGGGACAACAATTTGGTGAGCCAGCCAGTAGTCCAAGACGAGGTTTCGGAAGCGGCATGAGAGATCGACGGGGATAAGACTATCTGAGACGGAAGGGCCCACAAGGTAAGATTCACCTTGATCCCTCTCAGGGAGTCGGGCACCTGATCGATCCCTTCGCTTGTCGGATATCCTCTGTCCGAGTGCCACAGGTAAGAGGGGTTCTGGGGTTCGAGTCTCCAGTTAAAACCATAGAACCATAGAACCATACAGCACAAAACAGGCCCTTCGGCCCACCATGTTGTGCCGTCCATCAGACCACCCTCACACTACCTAACCCCTTCCTCCCGCATATCCCTCTATCTCACGTTCCTCCATTAGTTAGTTTCAGGTTCGGGGTTTGAGTCCCCAGTTAGTTTCAGGTTTGGGGTTTGAGTCCCCAGGTTTGGGTTTTAAGTTTGTGAATTTCAAGGTTTTGAGCTCTAAGTTTTGAGATCGGTTCTCTGGTACTACCACCCTGCCTTAGACCAGTTCTTAAGAGGGGAAATCCCCCATGGGAAGGTCAGGAACCTGAAGTGGGTGAAGGAAAGAGAACAATCTTATAGATAATTGCAGCAATTTGTACCGTACGGTTGGAAAAAATGGGACAAGTTCTTGATAAGTCTGAGTCCAATACCCCACTATCTAAGTTACGTAAAGACGATCCGAAAAATGAGAATAACTTCCGTAAATTATCGGCATGCCTTAACAAAAAAATTGGGAAATGAAATATGGCCATTAGGGGGAACTTGGGATGTGGATAGGTGCCCAAAGGCAGAAAGGGTGATTTGGGAGCGCAATACAGGGGAAAAATGGCTGAAGGCCTAACAAGTAGATCTAAACAGAATAGTTGGGAACATAATGCATGCAGAAGAGGGATTAGTGTGTGATGAAGAGGGAAATCCTAAGAGTTGGGGAGTTCTGAAGCCTCAGTGTGGAGACCACGATGCTGAGAGAAACAGAAGGGACAGGGAGAGGTAGATCAGAATAAAAAAGGAAAAAACGTAGGAATAAAAAAAAGGATAAAGTGGAGGTACCTCCCGACATGTCTGGCGTGCCCCTGTTGTTCCAAAGTAATGATACGGACAAAAGTAAGGAGGATTGGATGGTCTGACCCACAGCCCCTACCTACCCCCTGTTTCACTGCCGCCCCCATATAATGCGACTAGTCCTCAAACCGTTCTGCTCTCACCACCAACGACTGCTATTCAAGTCCTGCCCCAAGGACAATTCCATGGCCCTATTGCGTCCCGAACTAGAAATCAGCTTAGACGGAGAGAAAGCCCGCATACGAATGGCTCTAAGGCCACAGACAAGCGACAGAACATTTTGGTAGGGGACAGACCTTTAGTAGATCCTCAGACAGACATCGATTATGACTCCGATCCTACCCCCGATTATGACAACCCTAAAGATCCTGGCCCACCACCTATGTTGAATGAGGTAAAGAGTATCCAATGCACCCCAACGGCCCAAGAGCCCCAGTGGACGGACCCCCTTACGCTCCACCACCGCCCCCTCGTAATTACCCAGGACCCAGAGGACCCCAACAACCTGCACCAGCGAGCGCCAGGTCAACAGGATGCTACCTTTGTGGGGCACCTGACCATTGGCAGCGGGACTGACCCCACTACCACCAACGGCAGGCTAGACCTCCAGTAAATGACAACCTTTTTCGACTAGCAACCCATTTTCCGCCTAACTAGCTGTGGGAAGTAACCATTCCCCTCACTGGTAACCCAGACGATGAACCTATCGTCAGTTTATTAGTTGAGGGAAAACCGATCCCCTTTATGATAGATACGGGGGCCAATACCTCGACCCTCGAAGCTCCTTGTATCACCCAGCATGATTTTAAACTGTCCATTGAGCGGGTAAGGAAAGTACAGCAGTTTTAGTTCAAGTATTTAATGAATCGTGGAATCAGTTGGGCTTGATGTGACCTCATATTACCCTGCCAGTTAATGAGGGTCATAAACTGAAGGAGCTGGGATCCCTAGCCCACCGACTTGAGGCACAAGCAGACACAGGCCTTTATGGGGTTCCCCAGATACTGGCAGAAGGGACCCTGACTTACTATCTCACCCCTTTCTCAGTGACAGGCTGTTTACGCCACCATCAGCCCCACCGACTCCCTTCGGATGAGCCAACCCCCAATTCATGGGCTGTGTCGAAAGCTGAGGTAGGGTTCACCCCAGTGACCCAAGTCCAAATCCGTGTAAGACCAGGAGCACAATTGCCTTCCATCCCACAGTACCCCCTTCAGAGAGAGACAGTTGACAGAATAACCCATTTAATAGATTCATTCAGCAAACAGGGCATCCTGGTTCCTTGCCAATCGCCCTGCAACAGTCAGTGGCTGTTTATTCCTCCCATACCGTAACGGCACTCCTGACCTCCCATCAGACTCAACACCTTACTCAGGCCCGCGTAAACCGATACGAGGTAGCGCTCCTGAATAACCCACTCCTCGCTTATGTAAAGAACCTCCTCCAAGCCAGCCATCCTCCTCCCTAACAAATTGGCCATCATTAAATGCTCGGCTCACCTCTCAGACGCCTCCCTAGTAACACAGGGCAATAACAGGGCAGACCCAGAGGCTAAATTGGCAGCACATCAGGGGTCTAAAATCGTTTTGACTGCGGAAAAACAGGCAATTGCTTGCAAGACAACAATAACAACGCAGGGCACCCCAGATAAGGTCACTATGCAGCACTTACAGGGGGACACCCCGACTCAGAAAAATAAGTGTGGAAGGCGCACGGGTGTATGCACTCTGCGCCACATGGCCTCTAGACTACTCCAGTCAGTCAAGTATGTATACCTGATTCCTTCTTACCGATGCTTATTGATGCTACATTCTGACACCCACCTTGACAAGGAGGGGATGAATAACATTTTACTACATACCTGGTGGCACCCCAGATTGGAGGAAGCAGTACAAGGCAAAATACAATCGTGTATAATATGCCAAAAAAACAATGCTGGGAAAAAGGGTGAGGTGCTCCCCAGGCAAAAACCCCCTTGTCAGGTGGTCCTTTTGAATGTATACAACTTGATTTTATTGAATTACTGCATGTACCTTGTTATAAGTACTGTCTTATTATTGTTGATGTATTTAGTAGATGGATTGAAGCCCACTTCATAAGGAAAATAAATAAGAAGTTGTGCGAGGCACTGCATATCGAACAGCAGTTCCACTGCACCTACCACCCTCAAGCAGCCGGTATAGTAGAACAAGCTAACAGCACCCTGAAGAATAAACTAACTAAATTAGTATCAGAGACGGGTCTAAATTGGCTGAAGGTTCTCCCCTTAGCATTATACCACATGAGAATTACCCCCCATTCGGTCACCGGGTTATCGGCTGCCGAAATCGTCTATGGACGTCCGGGAAGAACCCCATGGGATGCTGACACCCAGTCCCCCACCCAGGTTGGCCTTAATATCATAGGGGATGAACTACAAAGGTATTTCAGACAACTTACGTCCTCTTTAAAGTTTCTTCATTCACAGGTGGAGAGTGCCTTTAAACCACTAGAAGGACAGAATGCGGAACTGCTTGACCTAGTAATCAGAGATTCGGTACCGATACGAGATTGGGAGCGCCCTAAACTAGGACCTCGGTGGAAGGGCCCCTTCCAGATACTATTCCAAACTCCTACAGCCATGAAAGTACAGGGCCAGGAACGCAGGATTCATCTGAGTGACTGTAAACGACGGCCGCCGGAAGGAAAATGATACTTCTTAGATCTGGACTCCTTAACATTACCGGTACTCTTACGTGGGCATTAAAGGATAATTTGTTTTACAAAGCACATATACAACTACACGGGAATCGCACCGTTTGCTACCCCTAGGCAGAATCAGTGGAAGGGCTTTTTGTAGCTACACCAAGCTGGAGCCCCAGGGCTCTCTTAAAATATGAACACTCAAAAACAAAGTGTATTGGGCAGACGGGAACTTACGGGAGGGTGCTGCCAGGTAAATGCTTGGTAAAGGATGGGTTGTGGGATAGTAATCGTACAGCACTTGATATCATGTGCCACCACCACTTGTAGAGAGAGGATATGTGAATTTAGGGGAGGATGGTTCAGGTGTGAATGTGCCATCACTAGGTGTGTTAAATTACTTGCAGGGGAGTGATGGATTTGTGGGGAAGGGAACGGAACCCATGTAAAATTGTCTAATGTCTCTTTAGAATGGCTAACCAGGGAGAATTACTTGAGAGAGCATGGGAGAAATGTTGTTGGAATCTCTTGGTATTCTCAAATACCTAATCCACAACAATTGGATAATGTAACCTGTTACCGGGCCAAGGAAAGGTATGGGTTCCTCTTTAATGGTACTTACACTACCACCACCCCCACTCTGCCAACCTGGTCTGCATTGGGGACGATCGGGCCAGTCACAGTCCCCTGCCCCCAGAAGGCTCATGTCCAATGAAGACTTGTGGTGCGGTCAGTTAGTGAGGAGTTCTGTGAGGCCTGGAGGGATCCTATTACGTTGGGATCTCCCTTATCGTCATTAGGCTGTGGGTTGCTGAGTACTCTCTCTCTGGGGTTTCGGCAGGAACTATAGCCGCAAAAAAAGCCAGAACTACCTTATTTCTGAACTGGCCATGCTGGGAAAAAGTACCATAAAGGGCCTGGAGGCAGTGAACCAGGAACTGGCAGAGTTTCGACTTTATACCCAGCAGACCCGGTATGCTGTGGACTACCAGTTGGCTCAGCAAGGAGGAGTATGTGCCATAGTAGGGGACAAATGTGTCACCAATGTGAGAGATGAATCCTACAACATTTCCCATTCCATTCAGAAGCAGGTAGATAGCTTTAGGCAGGGACTTACAGGAGGGGCGGGTTGGTTGGGATGGCTGCTACGGGGATCGTGGGCATCATACCTGCTACATGGAGCAGTGGGTTTAATCATTATTATAGTATGCTGTGTGGTGTTGGCCTGTTTAAATACTTGTTGCAATGTCCTTATCAATAAACTCTTGGCCCCATTCTTGGTGCCTCTCTAGATTATCATGAAATGATAACAGGAGGGAATGAGGAAGTAAAGGTTTAAGAAACTGTGACTGACTGTATCTATACATATAGCTGATGGAAAGATATCTTGCAAGCAAGAGCAGGCAAGCTACTGACTCAAGCTAAGTGATAATTGCTGTGTTTGGGACCTTGGTGGCAGGCCAATATACTAGACGATAAAGGTGGTGGGTGTAATAAACAGACTGGAAGAAGCTTGTTTTAAACAATGAGGGGTGATACCTGTCTTTGAATCTCTTGATTATAACTCAATTATGTTGGACAATAGGTGCGGATGTCTGTCTTTGGTTCTCTGAGGCCTGACCAAAACTCGTGGAGCCGAACTCATTAAGTGTGTGTGACATTATTTGTATAAAAATTCTCCCGTAGTATACTGCTAATAAACACACTTTATCGAATCAACCTTGTGGCACTGTGTTACTTTGCAGCAGACAGAAGTGGGAACTCAAAATCGGGACAACAGTTTGACTTTCCAAAATGCATCTCCTCACACTCATCTGTATTGAAATCCGTTTGCCACTCCTCGGCCCACTACCCTAACTGATCAAGATCCCCCTGTAATCTACAATAACCTTCTTCACGATCAACAACACCTCCTAATTTCGTGTCTTCCACAAACTTACTGATCAAGCCTTGTGCATTCACATCCAAATAATTTATATAAATAAAAAAAATAACAGGGGTCCCAACACCGACCTGCAGCCCACCACGAGTCACTGGCATCCATTCTGAGAAACAACCTTTAACCTCCAACTCTGCTTCCTACCTCCAAGACAATTTTGAATCCGCCTAACCACCCCTCCCTGGATTCCATGGGACCTAACCTTCCAGACCAGCCTGTCATGTGGGACCTTGTCGAAGGCCTTGCTAAAGTCAAAACAGATAAAATCCACTGCCCTACCCTCATCTACCTTTTTGGTTACCTCTTCAAAGAACTCTAAAAGGTTCATCAAGCATGGCTTTCCATGCACAAAGCTATGCTGACTCCTTCTAATCAGGTTCTGTCTGTCCAAATACTGGTAGATCCTGTCCCTCAGAATTCCCCCCACTACTAATGTCAGGCTGACCAGCCTGCAGTTCCCTGGCTTGTCCTTGCTACCCTTCTTAAACAACGAAACAACAGTAGCCACGTTCCAGTCTTCGGGAACTTCACCAGTGGCTAACAATGAAGCACATATCTCCACAAGTGCCTCCGCAATTTCTCCGCTAGCCTCCCACAAAGTCCTAGGATGCACTTGGACAGGCCCTGGGGATTTATCCACCTTAATGCGCTGTAAGGCTGCAAATACCTACTCCCTGGTAATGTAAATTTCCTCCAAAACATCTCCACTAGTTTCCCTCATCTCTTGAGCAAACATGATTTTCTCCTCAGTAAACCCGAGGAGAAATATTCATTAAAAATCCCACCCATCTCCTGTGGCTCAAGACATAGGTGGCCCTGCTGATCTCCAAGGGGATCTACTCTCTCCCTGGCCACCCTTTTACTCTCAATAAGACTATAGAACCTCTTGGGATTTTCCTTAACCTTACCTGCCAGATTCATCTCATACCTTCACTTTGCCCTCCTGATTTCCCTCTTAAGAGTATTGTTAATCTTTCTATAGTCATCAAGGGATTCATTCATCTCCGACCTCCTATGCTTCCTTCTTTTTCTTGACCAGAGCCTCAATATCTCTCATCAGCCAAGGTTTCCTAAACTTACTAAGATTACCCTTCACCCTAACAGGAAGATGCTGCCCCTGGACTCTTGATATCACACTCTTCAAAGCCTCCCACTTGCTATTTGTTCCTTTCCCTTCAAACAGGCTCACCCAATCGACCTCTGTTATATCCTGCCTAATTCCCCCAAAATGAGCCCTGCTCCACTTTAGGACTCTAACCTGTGGACCTGTCCTATCCTTTTCCATCACTGTCTTAAAACTAATAGAATTATGGTCACTAGAGCCAAAGTGCTCCCTCACCGACACCTCTGTTACTTGCCCTGCCTTGTTCGCCAGGAGGAGGTCCAGTATTGCACCCTCCCAAGTACGTCCCTCTATGTTTGACTCAGGAAACTTCCCTGGACAAATTTCCTTCACAAATGCCATCCCTTACAGGCCCTTAACACTCTGTGTCGTCCAGTCAATAATGGGGAAATTAAAATCTCCCACTAATACAAAACTGTTATTCTTTCAACTTGAGCAATTTCTCGACACGCTTGCTCCTCAAGTTCGCGTTGATACTGGGGGGTCTATAATACAGCCCCACTCGAGTGAAGCTCCCCTTCTACCTACTGAACAATCCTCAAAGGATTTCATCCATAATCACTGCTGTTACATGTACCTCGCTTACCTGCACCTCTGTAACGCCTGCAGCATCTGTATCCTGGAATATTGAGTGCCAGTCCTGCCCTTCTCTCAGCCATGTTTCTTATGACTATAACACTCCAGTCCTCAGAGCCAATCCATGCTCTGAGTTTGCCTGCCTTACCTGTTAATCTTCATGCATTGAAATTTAACTGGGTATTTCTTTCTTTTTCTTTACTGCGCCTCTGGCTATCCTGATTACTAAACTTGCTCTCGCTGGCTACTGCTTTATCCCATGACTTGCTCCTGCTCAGAGTCCCATCCCCCTGCCAATCTAGTTTAAATCCTCCTGTAGCACCAGCAAATTTCCCTGCAAGGATATCAGTCCCTCTCTGGTTCAAGTGCAACCCATCCCTCTTGTACAGGTCGCCTCTACCCTAGAAGAGATCCCAGCATTCCAAGATCTGAATCCCTGCCCCAGCACCTCAGCTATGAATTCACCCGGCCCATCTTTCTATTTCTGACCTCGCTGGCACGTGGCACCCGGAATAATCTGATGATCACTACCCTCGAGGTCCTGCTTCTTAACTTCTTACCTCACTCCCTATGCTCATTCTGCAGGACCTCACCCTTGTTCTACCTTTGTCGTTTGTACCGACATGTACAACGACCTCTGGCTGTTTGCCCTCCCACTTGAGTATTTTCTGAAGACGCTCAGAGACATCCTTGACCCTGGCACCCGGGAGGCAACACACCATCCCGGCATCTCTTCTGTGGCCACAGAATCTCCTGTCTGTCCTCCTCATTATCAAGTCCCCTATCACTAACACTGTGTCTGACTGCACCCTTTCCCTCTGAGTCTCAGAGCCAGTCACAGTGCCAGAGACCTGACTGTTGCTGCTCGCCCCTGAAAGATCATCCCCCTCAACAGTATCCAAGGAGGTATACCTGTTAGTGAGGGGAATGGCCACAGGGGAACCCTGCACTGACTGCCTACTCCCCGTGCTTTTCCTGGTGGTCACCCATCTATCTGAAGCCTGCACCTTGGGCGTGACCACCTCAGTAAAGGTTTCATCTGTGATATTCTCAGATTCCTGGATGATCCTGAGCACATCCAACTCCAGCGCCAGTTCCTTGACCTAGTCTGTCAGGAGCTGCACCTGGGTGCACTTCCAAGATGTCATCCTCAGGGTGACCGTGAGGTTCCCTGACTTCCCACATCTTGCAGGAGGAGCATTCCACTGCCTGAACCACCAACCTGCCTGCACTGAGTCAAGTGCTAAAGATGAATAAGAAATTTAAAATAAACCTTACTTGCTCCTCACTGAAGCGTCTCTAGCCAAAGCCTCAAGTCTCCACTCATTCACTGGCTCACTCTCACAAAGGCTGCTCCAGAATAGCTGCTCCACTTAACCTCACCTTCCCTTTATTGGTTAAAGTGCCCTCCAATTAGCCAATCAATGAGACCTGGTTTTTTCCAAGTTCCCGCTCCCACTCTCAGCTCCCAACTCTTGTTAAAGGGAACGGTGTTAGATCATCCTTGAAACTTTCCCTCTATCCTTCTACTAACCAATGCCATGATAGAGCTCTGGGTACAGTCATCAAGCCATGGAGTTGCACAGCATGGAAAAAGGGTCCTCCAACCCATACTTGTCCATGCCTACTAAGATGTATATTCAAGCTAATGTGGCGACTCACCGTTTAGTCAGGCGAACCAGCTTGGCAGTCGGGTCACGCGACGTCGGAGCGACGAGGCCCAAGATGGCGGCGGGCCTCGTCTTTCCCGAGCGACGGGGAGAACCCGCGCGTGGGAAAGTCTTGATGACGTAGTACTTACATCATTGCCGGTTGCTTTGGGCAGGAACAGTCTCCCTTAAAGGGCCCGCGCAAGGCGGGAAAATAAACCACTTCTTGTTCGACAATCCTCCGACTAGCGTCTTGTTTTATTTCGTGGTAGCAACCACTACATTGGTGACCCCGACGGTCCAAACGGACTTTGGACCCGCGCAATGGCCGACAGCACAGCAGCCAACGCAGTGGCCCTCAAGCTGCCCACCTTTTGGTCACTTCGGCCCAGCGTCTGGTTTGACCAGGCCGAAGCACAATTCCACCTTCGGCAGATCACCTCCGACTCCACGAAGTACTACCATGTGGTTAGCTCTCTGGACCAAGAGACAGCTGCCCAGGTTGGGGACTTCATCCAGTCGCCTCCGGAGGAAGATAAGTACCCGGCTTTCAAAGACCTTTTGATTCGGACCTTCGGCCTCTCCCGTCGTGAGCGCGCTGCCCGCCTGCTTCATCTGGACGGCCTGGGGGACAGATCCCCATCCGCCGTAATGAATGAGACACTGGCATTGGCCGAGGGACACAAGCCATGCCTGATGTTCGAACAGGCCTTCCTCGAACAACTCCCCGATGACATCCACCTGTTGTTAGCTGACGCCGACTTCAGCAACCCCCGTGAGGTGGCTGCCCGGGCAGATGTCCGTCAGTCAAGAGCGGCTCGTCCGTCAGTCAAATCACCAGGCCGCGAGCCCAACACCCACCTCGCCTGGCCCCAGCAACTGAGCAACCACACCCCAGGAACGCAGACGACGACACGGGTGACCAGCTGTGCTTCTACCATCAGAGATGGGGTGCGGAGGCCCGTCGATGCCGCCCACCCTGCAAGTTTCAGGGAAACGCCAGGGCCAGCCACCGCTGATGGCTACGGCGGCTGGCCGCCGACAGAGCCTCCTATTCGTTCAGGATAAGAAATCTGGACGGCGTTTCCTCGTTGATACTGGAGCGGAGGTCAGTATTTTGCCCCCGACCGGCCGCGACACTCGTAACAGGCCACCCGGTCCTCTACTCAATGCCGCCAACGGTACAATGATACGGTCTTTTGGCACCCGTACACTTCAATTACAATTCGGCGGCAGCCGTTTTACCTGGACCTTCACCCTTGCCACGGTCGCCCGACCACTCCTAGGAGCTGATTTCCTTCGGGCCCACAACCTGTTAGTCGACCTGCGAGGGAAGCGGTTAGTCCACTCTAGCACCTTCCAGACCTATCCCCTGGGAGAAATCAGCACACCAGCCCCGCGCCTGGACTCCATTTCCCTTTCTGGTGATGATTTCGCCAAGCTCCTAGCCGAATTCCCATCAATTCTGGCACCTTTGTTTACGAATTCTAGGCCCAAACACGGGGTATGACACCACATCATTACTACAGGGCCACCCCTTCATGCCCGAGCACGACGATTACCTCCAGACAAGCTCCGCCTGGCAAAGGAAGAGTTCCGTCACATGGAGGAGCTGGGGATTGTTCGCAGGTCAGACAACCCCTGGGCCTCCCCCCTGCACATGGTCCCCAAAGCCACTGGAGGGTGGAGGCCCTGCGGCGACTATCGCAGGCTGAATGACGCCACCACCCTGGACCGCTATCCCATCCCTCACATCCAGGACTTCACAGCGAACTTACACGGGGCCCGCATCTTTTCCAAAGTGGACCTCGTTCGGGGATACCACCAAATCCCGGTCCATCCAGATGACGTCCCCAAGACTGCGATTATCACCCCATTCGGCCTGTTCGAATTCCTTCGGATGCCGTTCGGCCTTAAGAACGCCGCGCAGACCTTCCAGCGGCTGATGGACGCGGTAGGCCGAGACCTGGACTTCGTGTTCATTTACTTAGACGACATACTGATCGCCAGCCGTAACAGCCAGGAACACCTTTCCCACCTCCGCCAGCTGTATTCCCGCCTCCGCGATTTCGGCCTCACGATCAACCCATCCAAGTGCCAATTCGGATTTGACTCTATCAATTTCCTCGGCCACAAAATCACCAGCGAAGGGGCAACACCCCTACCCGCCAAGGTGGACGCTATCCGCCATTTTGCCCACCCCGACACAGTCAAAGGCCTACAGGAATTCCTTGGGATGGTCAACTTTTACCACCGGTTCATCCCTGCAGCGGCCCGTATCATGCGCCCTCTGTTCTCGCTGCTGGCTGGTAAGGGCAAGGACATCACCTGGACTGACGAGGCTGCGGCTGCTTTCGTTAAGGCCAAAGACGCCCTGGCAGACGCCACGATGCTTGTACACCCTAGGACTGACGTCCCGACTGCCCTCACGGTAGACGTGTCCAACACCGCGGTGGGTGGGGTACTGGAACAGCTATTCGAAGGCCGCTGGCAACCCTTGGCATTTTTCAGCAAGCACCTTAGACCGCCCGAACTGAAGTACAGCGCTTTTGATCGGGAACTTCTAGCGCTGTATCTGGCGGTCCAGCATTTCCGATACTTTCTAGAAGGCAGGCCTTTCACCGCTTTCACCGATCATAAGCCTCTGTCCTTTGCCTTCTCCAAAGTCTCCGATCCCTGGTCAGCTCGTCAGCAGAGACATTTATCCTACATTTCCGAATTCACAACTGACATCCAACATGTCTCCGGAAAGGATAATGTCGTTGCTGATGCACTTTCCAGACCAACCATCCACAACCTATCCTTGGGTGTCGACTACACGGCCCTAGCTGACACACAGCAAGCCGACGATGAACTGCCCAGCTACAGAACCGCAGTCTCGGGTCTGCAGCTCCGAGATTTCTTGGTTGGTCCAGGTCAGCGGACCCTACTTTGTGACGTTGCAACTGGTCAGCCCCGCCCTATAGTCCCTGCAGCCTGGTGGAGACGCGTTTTTGACTCGGTACATGGGTTGGCGCACCCGTCCATCAGATCTACTGTCTGACTGGTCGCCAGCAAGTTTGTCTGGCATGGCTTGCGCAAACAGGTCAGTGAGTGGGCCAGGACTTGTCTGCACTGCCAGACGTCAAAAATCCAGCGACACACCAAAGTCCCGCCACAGCAGTTCGAGCCTACCCGTAGGAGGTTCGACCACATACACGTCGACCTCGTGGGCCCTCTGCCGGTTTCAAGAGGAGCCCGGTACCTCCTTACCATTGTGGACTGGTTCACAAGGTGGCCTGAGGCAACTCCCCTGACTGACATCACAACTGATTCCTGCGCCCGGGCGCTGCTCACAACTTGGGTCTCACGTTTTGGTGTTCCGGCCCACATCACTTCAGACAGAGGCACCCAATTCACTTCCAGTCTCTGGACTGCATTAGCGAACCTGCTAGGGACGCAGCTGCACACCACCATGGCCTACCATCCTCAAACGGGTTGGTGGAACGTTTTCACCGCCATCTGAAATCAGCCTTGATGGCCCGCCTGAAGGGTCCTAACTGGGTTGACGAGCTGCCTTGGGTCCTGCTCGGCATACGCACTGCCCCCAAAGAAGACCTCCGCACTTCGTCAGCTGAGCTTGAGTACGGGGCGCCCCTAGTTGTCCCCGGGGATTTCATACCTGCCCTTCGGGACTAAGGGGAACAACCCCCAGCAGTCCTACAAAGACTGCGCAAGAAGCTTGGCAACTTGGCCCCGATTCCCACCTCACGGCACGGTCAAGCCCCATCCTGCCAGCCCAAGGAACTACGGGACTGTAAGTTTGTTTTCGTTCGCAGGGGCACATCTCAGGCGCCATTGCAACGACCATATGAGGGACCGTTCCGAGTCATATGGAATAATGGATCCACCTTTATTTTGGACATTGGAGGCAGGGAACAGGTTTTCACGGTGGACTGCCTCAAACCGGCCCATTTGGATCTGCAACAACCTGTCGAGGTTGCAACGCCGCGACACAGAGGCCGGCCCCCTAAGCGGCAGCTGGCACAGCCCACGGACCTTGGGGACTGTATCGCTGGTTCTGGGGGGGGGTTGTGTGGCGACTCACCATTTAGTCGGGCGAACCGGCTCGGCAGTCGGGTCACGCGGCGTCGGAGCGACGAGGCCCAAGATGGCGGCAGGCCTCGTCTTTCCCGAGCGATGGGGAGAACCCGCGCGTGGGAAAGTCTTGATGACATAGTACTTACATCATTGCCGATTGCTTTGGGCTGGAACAGTCTCCCTTAAAGGGCCCGCGCAAGGCGGGAAAATAAACCACTTCTTGTTCGACAATCCTCCGACTAGCGTCTTGTTTTATTTCGCGGTAGCAACCGCTACACTAATCCCATTTTTCAACACTTGACCCATATCCCTCTAAACTCTTGTCATCCATATATCTGTCCACATGCATGTTTCTAATGTACCTGCCTCAATTGCTTCCTCTGGCAGCTGGGTCCATGCATCTACTACCCACTGCATAAAAAAGCTGCCCCTCAGATTCTTATTAAACCTTTCACCTCTAACCTTAAAATTATGTCCTCTAGTTTTTGATTCCTCAGCCCTGGAAAAAAGACCACTCACTCTATCTATGCCCCTCATGATTTTATACACCTCTATGAGATCAGCCCTCAGTCTCCTACACTCCAAGGAGTAAAGACCCAGCCTGTCCAACCTCTCCCTATAACTCAGTACCTCAAGCCCTGGCAACATTCTTGTAAATCGTTTTTGCACTCTTTCCAGTTTAATCGCATCCTTCCTATAACAGGGTGACCAAAACTGAACAAAATACTCCAAGTGTGGCCTCACCAACATCTTGTACAATCACAACATAACCTCCCAACATCCATATTCAATGCCCTGACTGATGAAGGCCAGCATGCTAAAAGCCTTCTTCACTGCTCTACTTATCTGTGACTCCATTTTGAGGGAACTATGCACCTGTACTCCAAGGTCCCTCTGTTGTACATAGACTGCCTGCTTTGGGAGTCTGGTGTTCAGATGGGAGTGAGTGAGTGCAATAATGAAGATAATGGTTGGGGAGAGGACATTGTAGAGACAGTGCGGGTGCCATCCTTCCATGTTTAAGGTGCCTGCTGTAGGTGGTCCTTGTCTCTGAAATGTGCAGAAGGACAGGGATCACTGCTACCCAGTAGACCATTAATCTGGAGCTGGGTTTGAAGACTTAACCTTTGAACATTGTTCATCACAAAGGCTGCATTGTTGCACTGGAGGTGGCAGTGAATTTCTTTTATGTCTGTCTTTGTTGAGAAGTGGCTCCTGAGATGGGAGAATTGGAACATATTTCCCAGGATCACATCATGGGCCTTTATTAATGGAGGTCAGTGTTACACAGTGGGAGCAGGATGGTGGAGGACCTTGGTTTTGTGTGAGGTCTGTTCTCTCACACACTTCCTTGAAGGAACCAATGATGACCTGAAGCTCTGCCTCTGGAGAGCACATAGGCCTGTCTATGCACTGTAGCTCAGTAACTGAGGTTGGAGTGACCTTGGTTCTGGAGTGGTGACGAAGAAGCTTGAACAGTGTCCCATTTGTCCTGTGGACTAGCTCTACCCTGGAAGAAAGTCTGTTGGATCTAGGCTGAGATATTGCAGGGAGGGAGATTGAGAAGAGGGTTGCAGCAATGCCAGTACCTGTTGACACTGGCGAATCCATTGGTTAGAATCACTTCTTCCATGTCAATATGAGCAAACATAGGATGGAAATAAATTTCTGAGGGTGGCCAAATTTGAGACAGATCTAAAGGCTTTTGTGGAAATAGGTGAAGTGTTGGCACTCTTTGCCAACTGATTGCTCAAAGTTTAATGCCTAACTCTGTGAATTTCTTGACAATAGTTAATCTTTTGTATCCTACTAGCCAGCACCATACACATGCTGTATGTGTGGTCTGGCTGCCATTGTCTTGTTGATGTCTATCACTAGATCCATTGGGAACTCTCTGAGACACTGCTGAGTTTACTAATCTGGCACATGATGTTACATTGTGGATCAAATCGGGAGGTTGCACTTCTGGAACTGTTATTACTGCAATGAAAAACTGCTGTTCAGTCACCCAGATGAAGAATTCTAGTGACTTAAGCCATTCCCTTCAGATTTCTTGCAAAATTATTCTTGTATATCCTTACAACTGTTACTAAATTAAATTCCACATGTCTCTCCATCGACCTCCCAGTAGATGCCTGCTATACACATTCCTACTTTGACAGAAATCTTCCTATTTAAAGGAAAAAATGAATAACGCAACAAAAATGATGCACAGCAACTGAACCACTGTCATTAATTTATTAACTTCTCTATATATTTTTCACTGAAGCCCAAAATTAGAAAGTGCTCCTGGAATGTTATTGTGCTTTGGAAATTCCACTCACTAATCAGTGCATGGATTTGTGAAGAACAAAATTGTGTTTAACCCTTTGTTTATGTTCCTGTTTAGTTCAACCTTCAAATGATTCATGGGTCATTTCACCTTGAGTCCAAAGCGATTAGTCGTAAGTCCCACTCTGGACCAGTGTTTAAAGTGTCCTTCACTACAAAGGTGCTTGCTTTCAAATAAGTCATTTAAATATGCCACAACTTCCTTCTTAGTTGAATGTAAACAATCCTCTGCCACTACTGCATTCAGAGAACAAGGGAGTTGCCCTTGCTAATGTTTACCTTTTAACTAACAACACAAGAGAACAAGGCCATTTATCTTTTCTACTGTTCGTGGAGCCTTGCTGCGTAATAATTGCTTGCTGTGTTTACCTGCTAAAATACAATGACAATTCAAATTGGTGAGAAAGTACAGTGGAACATATTGAAGATGTAAAAGATACATCATTCCTTTCTTCCTACTTTCCTTCCCCCCCACCAATCTCTCTGCCTATCTCTCCTTCAATAATGTCATAGTATCAGAGTCCACACTGACCATCAACCACCCATTTACCCTAATCCTACACTAACCCAATTTATTCTCCTCACATTCCCATCAACTCCCCTCAAATTCTACCATTCACGTACACATTGGGAACAATGTACAGTGGCCAATTAACCTGCCAAGCCTCATGTCTTTGGGCCGTTGGAGGAAACCAGAGGAACAGACAGCACTTGAGGTCAGGATTGAACCCGGGTTTCTGTAGCTGTGAGGCAGCAATTCTGTTAGCTGCACCACTATGCCTTGCAGCATAGCAATTTTTTAAAATTAAGATTCTGGATTAAATTTTTGGCAAGCACAGTAAAATGTACCTTTTTTTTGAGGAAGGAACATATCTTAACTGTGGTGAACAGTGCTGCTGAGCAGATGCCCTTCACCAACACAACAGCCCAGAATGTCCTGAATTTTACATAGCAGGTACTTGACAGGTATTAGCATCTTTATTACTGTTTCAGTGGAGGCTTTATAGTGGTTGCATGGGTATATACAATCAGCAGGAGTTTACATTAAGCAGCAGTGTGCATATTTTAAAGTCAATGAACCAGTTATAGTGCCAGTTTGTCTCACAAGAAAAAGAGTGCAGGATCAAACCTTGCTGTGCGTGCTGATGCTGCAGATGGCAAACTTCACACTGTGCTCAGAATGCAATGCCAGTTCCACTGGCCAATGTTTGCAGTTTGCCGTGGTTAAAAAGCGGATCTCTTGTGGCTTGACTGGAGAATCTCAGAACACCCCCTACTCCTTCTACCCTGCGTTATAAATTCTGGTCAGTGCCCCACACTTATCCATGCTGTTTCAGTGTCTGAGTGTAGCATGCTCACATGGCTACAGGCTGTTTCATGATGAAGTGCAGTTGTACACAACATTCTATTTTTGTGCAGCTTCTGCCAATGCACCGGTAGCAATGCACTCATTCTGTGTGTTTCTCTGATTCCAATTAGAATCATTTGATGAAAAAGTGATTTGGAGATGGGAGAAGGAGCAATAAATATGAGTCATGGTCTTTGCTCTTGGAAAGTAAGCATTCACATGACAGGTTAGACTGAATAATTCATTTCTGTCCTGCATCAATAATCAATATTGGTGAATTATGCCAACTGGATGAAAGCATTGTGAGTTTTGTACCTATACAAATATATATACTTTAAAAGTCAGATTTTCCAAAGGAACAGAACATAAGAACAGGAGGTTATTCATCAATTTAGATCTTGTCTGATCCAAAACAAATCTATTTACCTTCTTTCACTGATTCCTAAACCAATTTACTCTGACAAACTGTTACTGGGAGCTTGCTTTGAGAAAATTTGTTCCCAAATGTCCTATATTACAATCGAGACCACACTTAAAATCTTGTTTGGTGGTTGCAGCACACTTTGAGACATCCTGAATTTGCGAGTTGCAAATTCAAAGTCACAGAGTCATACAGCACAGAAACATGCCCTTCGACCCAACTGGTCCATGCCAACCAAGATGCCCATCTAAGCTAGTCCCATTTGTTCGTATTTGGCCCGTATTCCTCTAAACCTGTCCAAGTGCCTGTCCAAGTGTCTTTTAAATGTTATTATTTCACGTTATCTTCTTTTCAAGTTCTTACTTTGATACCTGCTGTGAACCATTCATAAACCATGGCTATTTGACCAAGGTCAAGGTGAGGCCTTTCCCTCAATGTCAACAAAACAAAAGAGCTGGTCATTGACTTCAGGAAAGGGGGCAGTGTACATGCACCTGTCTACATCAATGGTGCTGAGGTTGAGAGGGTTGAGAGCTTCAAGTTCCTGGAAGTGAACATCACCAACAGCCTGTCCTGGTCAAATCACGCCGATGCTACGGCGAAGAAAACTCAACAGCACCTCTACTTCCTCAAGAGGCTAAAGAAATTTGGTTTGTCCCCTTTGACACTCACCAACTTATATCGATGCACCATAGAAAGCATCCTATCTGGATGCATCACAGCTTGGTGTGGCAACTGCTCTGTCCAGGACCGCAAGAAACTGTAGAGAGTTGTGGACACAGCCCAACACATCACGGACACCAGCCTCCCCTCCTTGGACTCTGTTTTTACCTCTCGCTGTCTTGGTGAAGCAGCCAGCATAATCAAAGACCCCACCCACCCAGGTCATCCTCTCTTCTCTCCTCTTCCATCAGGTAGAAGATACAGGAGCCTGAGGCACGTACCACCAGACTTAAGGACAGCTTCTACCCCACTGTGATAAGACTATTGAATGGTTCCCTTATAGGATGAGATGGACTATGACCTCACGATCTACTTTGTTGTGATCTTGCACTTCCTCTGTAGCTGTGACACTTTACTCTGTACTGTTACTGTTTTTATGTGTACTACATCAATGCACTCTGTACTAACCCAATGCAACTGCACTGTGCAATGAATTGACCTGTATGATTGGTATGCAAGACAAGTTTTTCACTGTACCTCGGTACAAGTGACAATAATAAACCAATACCAATACCAATACCAAGGTGGGAAAAGGATTGTGAGACTGAACCCCTTCAAAAATTGTCTTCAGAAATGGAGGGAAGAATATTTATCATTAAAAGCAGCACCCAATGAAGAATAAGTGTTATTTTGGAAACTGATAACGGAGGATGGATTTGAAAGCTGAAACTGAGACCTGTCTGGTCTCCTTGTGCAAGGTGACTAGGTTTTATTGCTAGTCTTACAAGGGGATGGATTTCCAGCAGAGATCAATCATATCAGCTTCACACCACTCTAACGAAACAGTGCTGCACTGCAAACCCTCACAGATTATCCATGCCGCATTAGAAATCCTGTTTCACAGCAGGTATCAAAACAAGAACTTGAAAAGATGACTTGCATTTTTACTCAGAATCTTCCAAAGTGCTTTGCAAACACCAAAGAAGATTTAAATGTGGTCTCCATTGTAGGGTAGAAGATTTGGGAACCAGTTTTCTCAAAGCAAGCACCCAGTAACAGCAAGGGTATAATGTCAGATAGTCTGCTGTGGGGAACTGGTTGGTGTTCAGGCCGCTGGGAAGGACTCTCCTTCAGTAGTGCTGTGGCATGTTTTCTATCCGCCAAAGATGGTTGATGAGGATTGATCAACAATTTTAACAAAGGGACAGCACCTCTGACAGTCTAGCACTCCATTAGTGCTGCACTAAATCGCCAGCCTTAATTTTGTGCTTTTGCTATTAGTGAGGTTATATGTAAATGGAAGATGTTACCATTTATTCATTCATGGTATGTGGCTGCATTTATTGTCCATCCCTCCCTGACTTACCAGCTACTCTGGTGAGTAGCTGGTAAGTAAGGATAAGGTTTAACTGTTATTGTTATAACTTTTAAGTAAAAAACAACTAGGTAGGGAAAAAATAGTTCAGATGGAGGGCAAGATGATGTGCTGCAGCTGCTTGATGCGGGAGAGAGTGGACCCTGCTGTGGTGCATGGTGACCACATCTGCAGTAAGTGCTTGAGGCTGGAGGAACTGGCTCAGAATTGATGAGCTGGAGTCGCAGCTTCAAACACTGTGAAGCATCAGGGAGGAAGAGAGATATGTAGATGCTGCGCATCGAGAGGCAGTCACCCCCCTTAGAGCAGATACTTCTAGGGTCCAGGAGGCAGATAGATGGGTGACTGTCAGGGGAGAGAAAGAGAAAGAGACAGTGCAGAGGACCCCAGAGGCTGTTCCCCTCAGTAACAGGAATTCCTTTGGAGGCAGTAACAGCTTTGGATGCTGTTGAGGGGGATGACCTACAGGGATCAAGTGGCAGAAGCCAGGTCTCTGGCACTGGGACTGGTCCTGCTTCTCAGAAGGAAAAGGAGGAGAAGAGGAGGGCAATAGTGATAGGGGACTCGATAGTCAGGGGAAGAGGCAGGAGGTTCTGTGGATGTGAGCGAGAATCCTGGATGGTATGTTGCCTCTTATGTTGCCACAGCATTCTTGTGCGGGAGGGAACGCAGCCAGAAGTCGTGGGACATGTTGGTACCAACGACATAGGTAGGAAGGGGGATGAGGTCCTGAAAAGGGAGTTTAGGGAGCTAGGCAGAAGGCTGAAGAACAGGACCTCAAGGGTAGCAATCTCAGGATTGCTGCCAGTGCCACGCGATAGTGAAGGTAAGAATAGGAGGAGATGGCATTTGAATGCATGGCTGAGGAGTTGGTGCAGGGGGCAAGGTTTTAGATTTTTGGATCATTAGGATCTCTTCTGGGGAAGGTGGGACCTGTACAGAGAGGACAGGTTACACCTGAACTTGAGGGGGACCAATATCATTGCAGGCAGGTTTCCTAGTGTGGTTCGGGAGGGTTTAAACTAGTTTGCGAGGGGGATGGGAACCAGAGGGGTAGGTCAGAAGAAGAAGTGGATGTGGAAAAGTCAGATCTAACATGTAGAGAGGCTTTGAGGAAGGAGAAGCAGAGTACAGGGTATAAAAGTAGAAAGGTGGATGGGCTAAAGTGCATTTACTTAAATGCAAGAAGTATCAGGAATAAGGGGGATGAATTGAGAGCTTGGATAAATACATGGAAATATGATATTGTGGCTCTTGCAGAGACTTGGCTGTCACCAGGGCAGGAATGGATACTGAATATTCCTGGATTTCAGTGTTTTAAAAGGGATAGGGGGGGGGGGGGGGGAGATGAGGGGGAGGGATGGCGATACTCGTCAGGGACACTATTACAGCTGCAGAAAGGGTGGATGATGTAGAAGGATCCTCTCTAGAGTCAGTATGGGTGGAAGTTAAGAGAGGAGCAGTTACTCTACTGGGAGTATTCTATTGGCCCTCTGGTAGCAGCAAGGATACTGAGGAGTGGATTGGGAGGCAGATTTTGGAAAGATGCAAGAATAACAGGGTTGTTATCATGGGAGACTTCAACTTCCCAAACATTGGCACCTGCTTAGTACCAAAGGTTTAGATGAGGCAGCGTTTGTTAAGTGTGTCCAGGACGGATTCTTGTCACAGTATGTTGACAGACCGACTAGAGGGAATGCCATATAAGATCTAGTATTAAGTAATGAACCGGGTCAGGTGACAGATCTATCAGTGGGTGAGCATTTGGGGGACAGTGACCACCGTTTCATAACCTTTAGCATTGTCATGGACAAGGATAGGAGCAAAGAGGACAGGAAGATATTTAATTGGGGAAAGGCAAATTATGAGGCTATAAGGCTAGAACTTGTAAGTGTAAACTGTGATGACATTTTTGAAGGGAAATGTACAATGAAGATGCAGTCGTTGTTCAGGGATCTCTTGCAGGATGTTAGGGATAAATTTGTCCCAGTGAGGCAGAGAAGGAATGGCAGGGTGAAGGAACCATGTGTGACAAGAGTAGTGGAACAACTAGTTCAGAGGAAGAAGGCAGCATACATAAGGTGTAGGCAGCAAGGATCATAGAACATAGAACACAGAAAACCTACAGCACAATTCAGGCCCTTCAGCCCACAAAGCTGTGCCGAACATGTCCCTACCTTAGAAATTACTAGGTTTACCCATAGCCCTCTATTTTTCTCTGGTCCATGTACCTATCCAAAAGTCTCCTAAAAGACCCTATCGTATCCGCCTCCACCACTGTTGCTGGCAGCCCATTCCATGCACTCACCTCTCTCTGAGTAAAAAACTTACCCCTGACATCTCCTCTATACCTACTCCCCAGCACCTTAAACCTATGTCCTCTTGTGGCAACCATTTCAGCCCTGGGAAAAAGCTTCTGATTATCCACACGATCAATGCCTCTCATCATCTTATACACCTCTGTCAGGATCCCCTCATCCTCCGTCGCTGCAAGGAGAAAAGGCCGAGTTCCCTCAACCTGCTTTCATAAGGCATGCTCTGCATTCCAGGCAGCATACTTGTAAATCTCCTCTGCACCATTTCTATAGCTTCCACATCCTTCCTGTAGTAAGGTGACCACAACTGAGCACAGTACTCCAAGTGGGGTCTGACCAGGGTCCTATATAGCTGCAACATTACCTCTCGGCTCCAAAATTCCATTCCAAGATTGATGAAGGACAATACACCATATTGTCTTAACCACAGAATCAACTTGTTCAGCAGCTTTGAGCATCCTATGGACTCAGACCCCAAGATCCCTCTGATCATCCACACTGCCAAGAGTCCTACCATTAATACTGTATTCTACGATCATATTTGACCTACCAAAATGAACCACTTCACACTTATCTGGATTGAACTCCATCTGCCACTTCTCAGCCTAACTTTGCATCCTATCTATGTCTCACTGTAACCTCTGACAGTTCTCCATCCTATCCACAACACCTCCAACCTTTGTGTCATCCGCAAACTTACTAACCCATCCCTCCACTTTCTCATCCAGGTCATTTATAAAAATCACAAAGAGTAAGGGTCCCAGAACAGATCCCTGAGGTACACCACTGGTCACCGAACTCCATGCAGAATATGACCTGTCAACAACCACTCTGCCTTCTGCGGGCCAGCCAGTTCTGGATCCACAATGCAATGTCCCCTCAGATCCCATGCCTACTTACTTTCTCAATAAGCCTTGCATGGGGTACCTTATCAAATGCCTTGTTGAAATCCATATTCACTACATCTACTGCTCTCCCTTCGTCGATGTGTTTAATCAGATCCTCAAAAAATTCAGTCACCACCGTTCCTGTATCCTCTCATGACTCCCCTGTCTCATTGGAACATGCCTATGCAGAACTCCACACAAATATCCCCTGAATATTTGCCACATTTCTTCTGTACTTTTCCCTGAGAACATCTGTTCCCAATTTAAGCTTCCAACTTCCTGCCTGAGAGCCTCATAATTCCCCTTACTCCAAGTAAAAGCCTTTCTAGTCTGTCTGTTCCTATCTCTCTCCAATGCTATTGTAAAGGAAATAGAATTATGATCACTACATCCAAAATGCTCTCCCACTGAGAGATCTGACTCCTGACCAAGTTCATTTCTCAATACCATATCAAGCACAGCCTCTCCTCTTGTAGGTTTATATACATATTGTGTCAAGAATCCTTCCTGAACACACTTAACAAACTCCACCCCATCTAAACCCCTTGCTGTATGGAGATGCCAATCGATGTTTGGGAAATTAAAATCTCCCATCACAACAACTCTGTTGTTATCACACCTTTCTAGGATCTGTTTCCCTTGATATCCCTGTTACTATTGGGCAGCCTATAAAAAACACCTTTCTAGGATCTGTTTCCCTTGATATCCCTGTTACTATTGGGCAGCCTATAAAAAACACCCAGTAAAGTTATTGACCCCTTCCTGTTCCTAACCTCCACCCACAGAGACTCCGTAGACATCCACCTTTTCTGCAGCTGTGACACTATCTCTGATCATCAGTGCCACTCCCCCACCTCTTTTGCCTCCCTCCCTGTCCTTTCTGAAACATCTAAAACCCGGCACTTGAAGCAACCATTCCAGTCCCTGTGCCATCCAAGTCTCTGTAATGGCCACTACATTGTAGCTCCAAGTATTGGTCCAAGCTCTGAGCTCATCCGCCTTGTTCACAATACTCCTTGCGTTAAAATAGACACATCTCAAACCATCAGTCTGAGCACGTCCCTTCTCTATCACCTGCCTATCCTCCCTCTCGTACCTACTACTAGCTTTCTCTATTTTGAGAGCCAAACACCTCTTCCCAGTCTCTCCAGTTCGGATCCCACCCCCGAACAATTCTAGTTTAAACTCTCCCCAGTAGCCTTAGCAAACCTCCCCACCAGGATATTGGTCCCCCTGGGATTAAAGTACAACCCGTCCTTTTTGTACTGGTCATACCTGCCCCAAAAGAGGCCCCAATGATCCAGAAATCTGAATCCCTGCTCTTAACTCCAATCCCTCAGCTACTCATTCAACCTCCACCTCATTCTGTTCCTATACTCACTGTCGCGTGGCACAGGCAGTAATCCTGAAATTACTACCTTTGAGGTCCTGCTTCTCAACTTCCTTCCTAACTCCTGATAGTCTTTTTTCAGGACCTCATCCCTTTTCCTACCTATGTCATTGGTACCAATATGTACCACAACCTCTGGCTGTTCTCCCTTCCTCTGCAGGATATCTTGGACGCGATCTGAACATCCCGGACCCTGGCACCTTGGAGGCAAACTACCGTCTGAGTTTCCTTCCTGTGTCCACAGAATCGCCTGTCTGTCCCCCTAACTATGGAGTCCCCTATCACTACAGTCCTCCTCTCTCTTTCCCTACCCTTCTGAGCCACAGGGCCGGGCTCTGTTGCAAAAACACTGCCACTGTTGCTTCCCCCAGGCAGGCTGTCTCCCCCAACAGTACTCAGACAGTACTTATTGTCAAGGGGTACAGCCACAGGGGTACTCTCTAGTACCTGACTCTTCCCCTTCCCCCTCCTGACTGTGACCCACTTGCCTGACTCCTGTGGCCCCAGTGTAACTACCTGCCTAAAACTCCTTTCTATCACCTCCTCATTCTCTTTGACCATACGAAGGTCATCTAGCTGCATCTCCAGGTCCCTAATGCAGTCCCTTAGGAGCTGCAGCTCAACACACTGGGTGCAGGTGTGGTCGTCCTGGAGGCTAGGAGACTGCAGGACATCCTGCATCTTACAACAAGCACAGAAAACCGCACTCATACTACTTCCTTTCCTCAAATCACCTACCTAGCCTCGCCCCTTTACCACCTAAACCCGTTGAGCCAAAGCCCAATCACTCGACTACCTCTGACTCCGCTGCCCACTCCGAGCGCTGCCCGCTGGATATGACAGTCTTCTTTTTAAACTGTTCACGCACTACCGACTGACGTCATGCACTTGCGCGGTCACTCCCCGCTATCCCCGAACCGTTAGAAAAGAAACGTATCTTTTCGGAAGTCCTCAGTTGATTCCGCTCACTTTCCTTTCGCTCCCGATTGAAACTGATCAGATAGGGCCCATGAGGAATATAGAGTAGCAAGGAAGGAACTTAAGAAGAGGCTGAGGAGAGCAAGAAGGGGACATGAAATGGCCTTGGTGAGGAGGGTTAAAGAAAATCCCAAGGCATTTTTCACTTATGTGAAGAGCAGAAGGATGGCTAGAGTAAAGGTAGGTCCGATTAGAGACAAAGGTTGGAAGATGTGCCTGGAAGCTGTGGAAGTGGGTGGGGTTCTCAATGAATACTCCTCTTCAGTATTCACCAAGGATAGGGGCCTTGATGACGCTGAGGACAGTGTTGGTAAGGTTAATGTTCCAGAGCATGTTGATATCAAGAGAGAGGATGTGTTGGAGCTGTTAGAAAATATTAGGACAGATAAGTCCCCGGGGCCTGACGGAATATTCCCCAGGCTGCTCCACGAGGCAAGGGAAGAGATTGCTGAACCATTGGCTAGGATCTTTGAGTCCTTGTTGTCCATGGGAATGGTACCGGAGGATTGGAGGGTGGCAAATGTTGTCCCCTTATGCAAAAAAAGTAGTAGGGATAGTCCAAGGAATTATAGACCAGAGAGCCTTACGTCTGTGGTGGGCAAGCTGTTGGAAAGGATTCTTAGAGATAGGATCTATGGGCATTTAGAGAATCATGGTCTGATCAGGGACAGTCAGCATGGCTTCGTGAAGGGAAGATCATGTCTCACAAGCATCATAGGGTTCTTTGAGGAGGTGACCAGACAGTTTGATGAGAGTAGTGCAGTAGATGTGGTCTATATGGATTGTAGTAAGGCATTTGACAAGATTCCACATGGTAGGCTTCTTCAGAAGGTCAGAGGGCATGGGATCCAGGGAAGCTTGGCCGTGTGGATTCAGAATTGGCTTGCCTGTAGAAAGCAGAGGGTTGTGGTGGAGGGAGTGCATTCAGATCGGAGGGCTGTGAATAGCGGTTCCCCACAGGTATCGGTTCTGGGATCTCTACTTTTTGTGATATTTATTAATGATTTGGATGAGGGGGTAGAAGGGTGGGTTGGCAATTTTGAGATGACACAAAGGTTGGTGGCATTGCGGATAATGTGGAGGGCTGTCGAAGCTTGCAGAGGGACATTGATAGGATGCAGAGCTGGGCTGAGAAGTGGCAGATGGCATTCGATCCAGACAAGTGTTAAGTGGCACACTTTGGAAGGACAGACTCCAAAGCAGAGTACAAAGTTAATGGCAGGATTCTGGGTAGTGTGAAGGAGCAGAGGGATATGGGGGTTCATATCCACAGATCCCTGAAAGTTGCCTCACAGGTGGATAGGGTAATTAAGAAAGCTTATGGGATGTTAGCTTTCATAAGTCGTGGGATCTAGTTTCAGAGCTGCGAGGTAATGATGCAACTCTGCAAAACTGTGGTGAGACCACACTTGGAGTACTGTATCCAGTTCTGTTCACCTCATTATAGGAAGGATGTGGAGACGTTGGAAAGCGTGCAGAGGAGATTTACCAGGATGCTGTCTTGTTTAGAGAGTATACATTATGAGGAGACACTAAGGGAGTTAGGGCTTTACTCTTGGGAGAGAAGGAGGATGAGGGGAGACATGATAGAGGTGTACAAAATATTAAGAGGAATGGATAGGGTAGACAGCCAGTGCCTCTTTCCCAGGGCACCAATGCTCAATACAAGAGGGCATGGCTTTAAAGTAATGAGTGGGAAGTTCAAGGGAGATATCAGAGGAAGGTTTTTTACCCAGAGGGTGGTTGGGTATGGAATGTGCTGCCTGGGGTGGTGGTGGAGGCAGGTACATTGGTCAAATTCCAGAGATGACTAGATAAGCATATGTAGGAATTTAAAATGGAGGGAAATGTGGGAGGAAGGGGTTTGATAGTCTTAGGCGAGGTTTAAAGGTCGCACAACATTGTGGGCTGAAGGGCCTGTATTGTGCTGTATTCTGTTCTATGATTCTGTAACTGATTGTCTGGCCAGGCCACTTCACACGCAAGTTAAAACTCAATCATCTTGCTGTGGGTCTGAAGTCACACATATACCAAATCAAATTAGGTTGGCTGATTTCCTCCCTTAAGAACACCGATGAATCAAATACGTCATCACAACAATCCAGTTGGTTGTGGCCACTGTGACTGATACATATAATGCTAATAATGGACCAAAAAGTGGTATGTTCTGGTGGTGTGAAGTATTTAGGCTTTGAATGACCCAAAAGGAGATCCCAAACATATTGTTTGGAGTAACAGATTTTGTGTGTTACAATTGTTAGTTTATAATTTGTACCAAACAATTTCACAGGTGTCAACTTCATCTGAGATTCATCTGAGAGGCATTGTTCACTATGACAATTTTCCATTCTCAGTACCAGGCACGTCCCAATGTAGCTTAAGTTTGTTGCAAAAAAGACATCTGATTAAAGATTTTTTCCTCAGAAGTCAATATTTGATGCTGTTCTCTGTTTCCAAGACCAGTGGGTTAGATATGCAGCTGAAAGCCTTGAAGTGATGTTCTGTGTTAAGTAGATGATGTGCTACAGGATGTACAGTAGCTATACAGTTGTATCTGGACAGTGGGAAGCGGCCCCTGGTTTGTTTTGAATAGCTCCATAGGATCATTTACATCCATCTATGGTGCAGTTTAACATCCCATCCAAGAGACAGGACATAGAGTCATAAAGTCATGGAGCCCTACAGCACAGAAGCAGGCCCTTCGGCCCATCTAGTCCATGCCACCTGCTCTTCTGCCTAGTCCCATCTCCCTCCTCCCGGACCATATCCCTCTAAACCCCTCCCATCAATGTACCCATCCAAGCATCTCTTAAATGTTACAATTGAACCCATATATACCACTTCTGCTGGCATCTCGAACCACACTCACACCACCCTCCGAGTGAAGAAATTTCCCGTCAGAATCTCTTTCACCCTAATCCTATATCCTCTAGTTCTAGTCTCAACCAACTTCATGGGAAAGAGCCTGCATGCAATCACACTATCAATAACCCTCATAATTTTGTATACCTCTGTGAGATCTCCCCTCATTCTCCTGCACTCTGGGGAATAAAGTCCTAACCTATTCAACCTTTCTTTATAACTCAGGTCCTCAAGACCCGGCAACATCCTTGTAAATTTTCTCTGCACTCTTTCAAGCTTATTGATATCTTTCCTGTAGGTAGGTGACCAGAACTGCATACAATACTCTAAATTCGGTCTCACCAACATCTTGTACAACTTCAACATAATTTATGAAGGCCAATGTACCAAAAGCTCTCTTTACGGCCCTACCTACCTCTGACGCAACTTTTAAGGAATTATGGATCTGTATTCCCAGTCCTTTTGTTCTACCGCACGTCAGTGCCCTACCATTCACAGCGTAAGTCTTACCCTAGTTTGTCCTCCCAAAGCGCATCACCTCACACTTGTCTGCATTAAATTCCATCTGCCATTTTTCAGCCCATTTACGTAGCTGGTCAAAATCATGCTGCAAGCTTTGATGGCCTTCCTTGCTGTCCAGTCTTGGCGTTATCTGCAAATTTGCTGATTCAGTTTATCACGTTATCATCTAAATCCTTAATATAGTTGATAAACAACAATGGATCCAGCACAGATTCCTGTGGTACACCATTAGACACAGGCCTTCAGTCAGAGAGACTACCATCTACTAACACTCTCTGGCTTCTCCCACTAAGCCAATGTTGAATCCAATTGGCTACTTCATCCTGAATGCCAAGTAACTTAACCTTCTGGACCAGCATCCCATGTAGGACTTTGTTAAAAGCCTTGCTAAAGTCCATGTAGACAACGTCCACCACCTTTCCCTCATCAACCTTCTGCCTTAACCAACATCTGAGCATGACCCTCAGCACTGCATTGCGGTGTCAGCAGAGATAATGGGATCAGTTATGAGCAGCAATGCTTAAATCCATGGCTCTCTGACTTTGGTGAGAGTGCTCCACACCGACCTTGATCAAGTGCTTAATAAATGGCAGTGATGCTTCACTCCCCGATGAGCTCAATGCCTTTTATGCATGCTTTGAAAAGGGGAATAACACCACACCTGTGTAAATCCCCACAGCCTCCGGCGACCCTGTGATCTCTGTCTTAGAGGTCAATGTCAGAATTTACTTCAAGAGGGTGAACCCTCCCAAGGTGTCAGGTCCCAACAGTACACCTGGCAGGGTGCTGAAAATCTGTGCCGACCAACTAGCTGGAGTGTTCAATGACATCTTCACTATTGCGGTCTAAGGTTCCCATCTGCTTCAAAGGGGCAGCAATCATACTGGTGCTCAAGAAGAGCAGGGTGACCTGCCTCAACGAATATTGTCCGGTAGCACTCACATCTACCATAATTAATTGCTTCAAGAGGTTGGTTATGGCTAGAAATAACTCCTGCCTGAGCAAGGACCTGGACCCAATTTGCCTACCGCCACAAGAGGTCTACAGCAGACACAATCTCACTGACTCTCCATTTGGCTTTGGAGCACCTAGACAACAGCAAAGCATATGCCAGGCTGCTGCTTATCAATTACAGCTCAGCATTCAATACCATCATCCCCTCAGTATTAATCACCAAGCTTCAAAACCTGGGCCTCTGCACCTCCCTCTGCAACTGGATCTTCGACTTCCTCATCGGGAGACTACAGTCAGTGTGGATCAGTAATAACATCTCCTCCTCGTTGACAATCAACACAGGTACATCTCAAAGATGCGTGCTCAGCCCACTGCTCTACACTCTCTACACTCATGACTGTGAGGTTAAGCACAGCTCAAAAGCCATCTATAACTTTGCAGATGACACCACGATTGTTGGTAAAATCTCAGATAGTGACGAGGAGGCATACAGGAGTGAGATAGATTGGCTGGTTGAGTGGTGTTACCACAAAAAACTTGTACTCAACGTCAGCAAGATCAAGGAATTTATTGTGGACTTCAGGAAGGGGAAGTTGGGAGAACACGCACCAGTCCTCATTGAGGGGTCAGTGGTGGAAAGGGTGAACAGCTTCAAGTTCTTGGGCATCAACATCTCAGAGGATCTATCCTGGGCCCAACACATTGATGCAATCACGAAGAAAAAACACCAGTGGATCTACTTCATTAGGAGTTTGAAGAGATTTGGTATGTCTCCAAAGACTCTTGTAAATTTCTACAGATGTTCGGTGTAGGGTATTCTGACTGGTTGCATTATCGTCTGGTATGGAGGCTCCAATCCACAGGATTGAAAGAGGCTGCAGAGGATTGGAAATTCAGCCAGCTCCATCAAGGGCACAACCTTCCCTGCCATCGAGGACATCATCAAGGGGCGGTTCCTCAAGAATTTGGCATCCATCATTAAGGACAATCACCATCTGGGACATGCTCTCTGCTTGTTACTACCATTGGGGAGGAGGTACAGGAGCCTGAAGACCCACACTCAATGATTTAGGAACAGCTCCTTCCCCTCTGCCATCAGATTTCTGAATGGTCCATGAATCCATGAACACTACTTTGTTATTCTTTTTTTTGGCACTTATGTTGTAATTTATAGTAATTTTATGTCTTGCACTGTACTGCTGCCACAAACAACTAATTTCACATCATATCAGTGATAATAAATCTGATTCTGATTCTGAAATAAGGTTGGATCAAGTTACCTTTCTCTGTTTTTATTTCAGATTTACAGTACCTGCAGTATTTTGCTTTTGCAAACCATGTGGAACAACCTCCTGAAACAAAGACTGTTGGGTAGATACATGCCTTATTGCTGAAACTGGAAACGAAGAGCTCAATGAACATCAATGGTGGTGTTGGGACTTACATCTTAAAAATATGTGGCATCTTTTTATCAATTTTATTCTACTTAACACCTACCTTTGCTAATGACTGTTTAGCAGCCAATTATTAAACATGAGCCAACAGCCTAATAGAGTTCCTCAAAGCAGACTGAAGCCTATGGCTTTGAAGACTTGTTTTTCAGTCTGAAGAGAACTGTGCAGCAGTGACCCATGGGGGGGAGGGTGAATGAACAACTCACCCTTATGACAGAAAATTAATGAGTAAACCAATATTTGATTAGAAGTTTGGGGATAATACAGAACTCAGAAATAATGAGGAATAAGTGCAGAGAGAGGTGACACAGTTTAGAAGGAAAAAAATATTGAAGGTAACATGAACAAAACTGTACAACTTTAGGAATATAAGAACGTAAGAAGTACAAGCAGGAGATGGCCCTTTGGCTCCTCATGCCTGCTTTGCCATTCATAAGATCATGGCTGATCTTTTATATCAGTGACACTTTCCTGAATTTACCCTATATCTCACAATTTGTTCAGTATTTCAATATCTATCAATCTCTGTGTGATAAATATACTTGGCAACTGAGCTCCCACAATCCTCATGATTAGAAAATTCTGAAGATTCCGAGTGAAAAAGTTTCTTCTCATCTCTGCCCTCTGAATGGTGACTCTACTTCTGGACACCTCAGTCAGGGCAAACATCAGCCCTGCATCTGCTCTGCAAAGCCTTTTAACAATTTTTTACATTTCAACGAAATCACCTCTCATTATTACAAAAAATAAAGGGAATAAAGATCCACTCTCTTGAACCTTTCTGCATTGGAATTGATCTGCGGAACTTTCATTACACTCTATCACAAGCATATCCTTATTTAAGTAAGGATACAAGACTTGAACACAATATTCCAGCTGCTGTCTCACCAAGGTCCAAGATCATTGCCATCAGATGGTTTAACTCCTGTATTTAAATCCTCTTGTGATAGAGGCCTACATACTGTTTGCCTTCTTAATTGCTGCTCTAGCTACACGGTTACTTTCAGTGATTTATATATAATATTCCTTCTTCTATTACTTATATATTCCTTCTGAATACCAACACCTTTCATCTGTGACCAATGAAAAAATACTCTGCTTCTCTATTTTAACTACCAAAGGGTGAGCTCACATTTGTCCACATTATATTCCATCTGTCATGCTCACTGAGCCTGCCTATATCCCCCTGAAGCCTCTCTACATCCTCTTCATTGCCCACACCACCTCCCAGACTTCCATCTTATGTCACAGTTGACATCTTCTATCAAATCATTGACGTTGCTTGTGAATAGCATCAATCCCCATGACATCCCACTTGTCAACACCTCCTAATCTCAAAATGACTGCCGATTCCTACTCTGTTTTCTGCTTTACAGGGTTGCAGAGTCAGAACTTATTCAAGGATGTGACATCAATTAGGTTGACTTTATATTTAGTCTTAGAGATATTTCTGCCTATTTCTGCAGAGTCCCCTGCTCTCTCATTGAAGATATAAAGGGAGATGAGGGACCTCACCCCTTCACCCCTTCATCCCTTCACCCCATCCATGAAGATATTAAACAGCAGCACATCAATGAAATGTGGAGCAAGTCTTCAACCCACCTCAAATTTCACTTGGGCAATTTTCAAGAACATTTTCTATTTTGTTTTTACTTTAAAGATTTGAATATCTGTCCATAGAACCATAGAACACTACAGCAAAGAAAACAGGCCATTCGGCCCTTCTCGTCTCTGCCGAAATGTTATTCCACTAGTCCCATTTACCTGCACCCAGTCCATAACCCTCCAGAACTCTCTTGTCCATGTATCTATCCAATTTATTCTTAAAACTCAAGAGTGAGCCCACATTTACTACATCAGATGGCAACCCGTCCCATACTCCCACCATTCCCTGAGTGAAGAAGTTACCCCTAATGTTCCCCCTAAACTTTTCCCCTTTCACCCTAAAGCCATGTCCTCTCATACTTATCTCTCCTAATCTAGGTGGAAAGAGCCTACTTGCATTATCTCTGTCTATACCCCTCATAATTTTATAAACCTCTATCAAATCTCCCTTCATTCTTCTGCGCTCCAAGGAATGAAGTCCTAACCTGTTCAATCTTTCCCTGTAACTCAACTCCTGAAGACCCGGCAACATCCCAGTAAATCTCCTCTGCACTCTTTCAATCTTACAAATATCCTCCCTATAGATAGGTGACCAGAACTGCACACAATACTCCAAATTTGGCCTCACCAATGTCTTGTACAACCTCACCATAACATCCCAACTCCTATACTCAATACTTTGATTTATGAATGCCAGGATGCCAAAAGCCTTTTTTACAACCCTGTCTACCTGTGACGCCAATTTCAGGGAATTATGTATCTGAACTCCCAGATCCCTTTGTTCCTCTGCACTCCTCAGTGCCCTACCATTTACTGTGTATGTCCTACCTTGATTTGTCCTTCCAAAATGCAACACCTCACACTTGTCTGCATAAAATTCCATCTGCTATTTTCTGGCCCATTTTTCCAGTTGGTCCAGATCCCTCTGGAAGCTTTGAAAGCCTACCTCGCTGTCCACAATGCCTCCAATCTTAGTATCATCAGCAAACTTGCTGATCCAATTTACCACATTATCATCTAGATCATTGATATAGACAACAAACAACAATGGTCCCAGCACAGATCCCTGAGGCACACCACTAGTCACAGGCCTCCAGTCTGAAAAACAACCATCCACTACCACTCTGTCTTCTCCCACACAGCCAATTTCGAATCCAGTTTACAACCTTTTCATGGATATCTAACCTCCCATGTGGGACCTTGTCAAAGGCCTTACTAAAGTCCATGTAGACAACATCCACAACCTTTCCTTCATCTACCTTCTTGGTAACCTCCTTGAAAATCTCTGCAAGATTCGTTAACATGATCTACCATGCACAAAGCCATGCTGACTATCCTTAATCAGCCCTTGGCTGTCCAAATACTTGTATATCCGATCTCTCAGAACACCTTCCAATAATTTACCTACTACTGATGTCAGGCTCACCAGCCTGTAATTACCTGGTTTACTTTTAGATCCTTTTTTAAACAACAGAACAACATGAGCTACCCTCCAGTCCTCCGGCACCGCACCCGTGGCTAAGGACATTTTAAATATATCTGCCAGGGCCCCTGCAATTTCTACACTAGTGTCTCTCAATGTCTGAGGAAATATCTTATCAGGCCCAGGGGATTTATCTACCTTTATTTGCTGTAAGGCAGCAAGCACCTCCTCCTCTCTAACCTGTATATGTTCCATGACACTACTGCTTGTTTCCCTTCCTTCCATATCCACGATGCCAGTTTCCTGAGTAAATACTGATGCAAAAAAACTGTTTAAGATCTCCCCCATCTCCTGAGGCTCCACACATAGATGACCACTCTGATCTTCTAGGGACCAATTTTGGCCTCTTAATATACTTGTAGAAACCCTTCAGGTTATCTGCCAAAGCAACCTCATGTCTTCTTTTTGCCTTCCTGATTTCCTTTTTTAGTATTTTCTTACATTTTCTATACTCTTCAAGTACCTCATTTGTTCCTAGTTGCCTATACCTGCTAAACACCTCTCTCTTTTTCTTAACCAGATCGCCAATATCCCTTGAAAACCAAGGTTCCCTATGCTTGTTAACTTTGCCTTTAATCCTGGCAGGAACATGCAAACTCTGCACTCTCAAAATTTCACCTTTGAAGGCCTTCCACTTACTGAACATATCCTTGCCAGAAAACAACTTATCCCAATCCACTCTTCTTAGATCCTTTCTCATTTCCACAAAATTGGCCTTTCTCCAATTTAGAACCTCAACTCGAGGACCAGACCTGTCCTTATCCATAATTAACTTGAAACTAATGACATTATGGTCACTGGACCCAAAATGCTCACCTACACATACTTCTGTCACCTGACCTGTCTGGTTCCCTAATAGGAGATCAAATATTGCATTCTTTCTCATTGGTACCTCTATTTATTGATTTAGAAAACTTTCCTGAACACATTTGACAAATTCCAAGCCATCCAGCCCTTTCACAGTGTGGGAGTACCAGTCAATATGTGGAAAGTTAAAATCCCCTACTATTACAACTTTCTGTTTCTTACATCGGTCTGCTATCTCACTACAGATTTGTTCCTCCAATTCTCTCTGACTATTGGGGTGTCTATAGTACAAGCCTATTAGTGTGGCCACACCTTTCCTGTTCCTCAGCTCCACCTATGTGGCCTCTGTAGACGAGCCCTGCGGGCTGTCCTGTCTACACACAGCTGTGATATTACTGACTAGTAATGCCACTCCTTCCCCTTTCATCCCTCCCCCTCTATCACGTCTGAAACAACAGAACCCTGGAACATTAAGCTGCCAGTCCTGCCCCTCCTGCATCCAAGTCTCACTAATAACAATAATATCATAATCCCACGTGCCAATCCACGCCCTAAGCTCGGGTTCTAACTGATCAAAAGCAGTCACAGTGACTGGATCAAAGAGACATGCTTCATCTTCCCTCCAGAATAATATATCATGCAATGCTACTGTAGCTAAACTGAACCTGCTTACTTCTTGCCATGAGCTTTGCGAGGATGTTATAAAATAATAGGGGTACAGTTTTGAATATTTCCCTATTATGAATAGAAATGGATATTTAGAATCTTGTTTTTTGTAGAATTTACCCCATTGGAACTCAATGATCACAGGGGTAGTCTATCCAAAGGGCCTGTTCCTTTATTCAGTTAAATTGGTGCTGAACTGTACCTTAATTCTATCCACCCATCTTGATCTATCTATCTTTTGATGCTTATTAATCACTGCGTCATTCCCCAAAAAGGGCAGCCTATAAAAGAGCAAGTTGCAGATTCCCACCTTCCTCTGTGTGAGGGAGAAGTTTCTCTAATTAGCTACTTAGTCTTCCAGTGTGCTCCAACAGCTTCACTACTTGACTGATCCAGGAAAATAAATAGCATTTCGAGACAAAGGTACAGATGGATGTCTTGTTGTCTTTGTATCAAGTTAAAAAGGACCATGCTGGGATGAATTTCACTGCTATCACCAGGCACTATTTACACCGTTTGTGGGTAAATAATATCAAATAGAAGCTTTAAAATCAATTATCCATAAAATTACATTTTCAGCATCTGCAAAATCGTGTGAATCATTTTTGAATGCTAATTAGTTTTGGCTCCTTTCCAAAACATGACATCCCATTAAAACTTAGCAGCTGGGGACTATTTCTGTGCAACAGCTGTTGGAAGGAACAGGAACCTGTGAAGAAAAGAGAGAAAGAGGAAAAAAAAGGAAAGGAAGAAAAGAGAGAAGAAAGAAAATACCATTCAGCGGCCTTCCTCACACTTACAGCAAGCTCTTTATTATTGATGAAATACTGTACAGTCACTGTTATAAGCAGGGTTTCACTGGTAGAGGAGGGAGTGTTGGCTTGAACGGACGGACATAGTTTAGTCCCCATTAATAGATATTCCACTATATCATAACATATCTATGCTTAATCAGCATTAATAGACATTCCCCTACTTCATTACATTTAACATTCATCCCAAAGGCAATCCAAATTTCCATTCAATGTCTTATCATTAAGAGATACCACAGCCCTCCTGCCATGGTGTGCTGACATTGAATACTAAACGGTGTGCTTGTGTTTCAGGACTCCGTCTTTGCCATGATCACTGAGTCAGCAACTGTCAAGCTGCACATTAACCATGCTAATTATACTGAACTGAACTTGGCGACTTCACACTGGACATCATAACATGATTACATAACATAACTGGACATCATAACATAAACAGCAATTTGTGCAATTGTGCCAATTAGTAGCAAATTATTGGTGTACCTGTTCTACTTTTTTTAGTATCTTTAAAGTGAAAAAGTCACTTTAAAATCTTCCTATTGAAATTTAAAATCCTCCTACTGAATCTGGATTAGAAACTTTAGCTGAATCCTGATTGCTACCCACATAAAAGTCCTGAAGGTTTGAGGGAAGAGGTTTTGTTCCAAAATTCTAGCTCTTTCAATTATATTGGACTGGATCAGGTTGGACCCAGTCCTTTGCCTTCTTATCTGCACTGGGTTGTAGACTCAGCCAGCTCCATCACAGGCACAACCCTCCCCTCCATCGAGGACACCTTCAAGAGGTGGTGCCTCAAGAAGGCGGCATCCATCATTAAGGAGCCTCAGCACCCAGGACATGTCCTCTTCATGTTACTATGGGGAAGGGGAGAAGGAACAGCAGCCTGAAGATCCGCACTCAATGTTTCAGGAACAGCTAATTCCCCTCTGCCATCAGATTTCTGAACTGTCCGTGAACATTCCTCTTTTGCACTATTTATTTATTTTTGTAATTTGTCGTAATTTTATGTCTTTATGTCTTGCACTGTACTGCTGCCACAAAACAACAAATTTCGCGACATACGTCAGTGACAATAAACCTGATTCTGATTCTGATTCTTTTTCCAGGGTGTGAAGGATAAAAGGTTAAGTCACAAGAGCCCATTGTGTTGGAAGAAACATATTGGTGAAGATAGGGGATTGGCTAACAGGCAGGAAGCAGAGAGTCAGAATAAAGGGATCATTTTCAGGTTGGCATCCTGTGACCAGTGGGTAACAGGACTGCACTTGTTTACAATGTATACCAATGGCATGGAAGGAGGAAACAAGTGTACAGCAACCAAATTTGTGGATGATGCTCAAGTAGATGGGAAGCCGAGTTGCAAGGAAGATACAGTTAACAGAGAAATATTGCTAGGTTAAGAGAGTGGGCAAAAATTTGCCACATGGAGTACAAAGTAAGAAAATACAAAGTTGCTCATTTTGGAAGGAAGAACAAAAGAAAAAAATATTATTTAAATGGAGAAAGACTGTGGTACAGCAGGATTTGAGATCCCTGTGCAGGAACCACAGAAAGCTAGCACACAAGTACAGCAGGTAAACGGGAAGGCCCTTGTTGGCCCTTATTTCAAGGCTGTTGCAGTCCAATGGGTCAGTACGATGAAGTCAGAGGAGGGATATTATTTGAATTACTACTTTACCTACTGGGGCCCACTAGCCTCCTGGTCAGTATACTGGTCAATCAGTTGGGCAGGTACACAGTGGAAAGTCATGGCAAGTGCATGCTTGAACTGCCAACAGACATTCTGGGGTGAAACACTATTGATAGCGAAGTTCTTCAAATTTCATACCTGTCTTTCCTACAAACCTCCGCAGCTAGAATCAACAGGAAGATGCTAACACCTCTTAGTATTTGAGGGCCTCTGTGTGGAGGCATAGTGAAATTAGCAGGGGGAGAACCATAGAAAGAACATCCTTTACTGAAAGCAGTAACTCTCGGCTAAATTGCAACTATACAAAACAGAAAATGCTGGAAACACTCATCAGGTCAGTCAGCATCTGTGGGGAGAGAAACAGAGTTAATGTTTCAGGTTGATAACCCTTCATCAGGTCTGCACAACAATGCATCAAGTCTGTACCTCATGGTGCACGCTTGTATACTTTACACCCTCAACCATCAAGTCCCACCCCAGTTCCCACCGTCACAACCCCAAGCACACATAATGACTTGTACATGTTATTATTCCTTCATTGCTGTGTGATCAAAACCCTGGAATTCTCAGCCGGACAGTTCCATGGTAGCACCATCACAATATGGATGTTAATGGCTCAATGTCTGGAAGTCATCAGCCCAGTGTTTTGGTTGTTACTTTTAGCTCTGCTTTTAGCTACTAATGGGGAACACCACAGCAGAGTGTCACACCTGCATCAGTGTGACTATCAGGCTAAAAGAACACTGAATTTTAGAGCAAAGAGGTACATCCCTCTCTATGAGAATACCTCAACCCACCTCAGAGTTTCCCTCAAAAATCAAAAAAACAGGAGATGCCTGGAAAACTCATCAGGCAAGGCATCGATCGAAAGAGAAAGATAGCTAATGATGCAGCTCAAAGACCCTTTGTCAGAACTGGGAAAAAGAAAAAAAATGTTTTAAGTTGAAAAGATGTTGGTGAAGGGAGGGTTAGGACAAAGAGAATATCTGTGACAAGATGATTTAATGGTGACCCCCGGGATGGTAATGGGGGAAGGAGAGTGGAAAGGGAATTGGTGATAGTACTGTCAAGGGTCAATTATTAGACTCTTGGTGGAGATGGTAGCCAGCTGGAGCAAAGGTAATTTGCCACTTCAAAGGTATACCTGAATGCTGTCCAGATCTTGCTGTATACAGGTATTGACAGCTTCATTTGCTGAGGGGTTGTGAATGGAATTGAACATTCTGCCATCATCAGCGAGCATCCTGTTTCTGACCTTATGATAGAATGAAGGTCATTTATGAAGCAGGTGAAGGTTTTTGGGCCAAGGACACTGTCTTGAGGAACTCCTGCAGTGACGTCCTGGTTAGCATTTGGATAGACAGAGTCTGATTAGGAGGAGTTAGCATGGCTTTGTGTGTGGAAAGTCATGTTTAACGAACCTTTAATTTTTTTGAGGAGGTAACCAAAAGAGTAGATAAGGGTAGGGCAGTGGATGTTGTCAATTTGGACTTTAACAAGGCCTTCAACAAGGTACACGATGTACATGTGCATAGCTCAAGCAGACAGAGTGGTGAAAAATGTGTTTAGTATGCTGGCCTTCATCAGTCAGGGCACTGAGTACAGGAGTTGGGACATTATGTTGCAGTTGTATAAGTTGTTGGTGAGGCTGCACTTGGAGTACAGTGTACAGTTTCGGTCACCCTGTTATAGGAAAGACGTGGTTAAACCGGAAAGAGTGCAGAAAAGATTTACAAGGATGTTGCCAAGACTAGAGGGCCTGAGTTATATGGAGAGATTGGTCAGGCTAGGTTTTTATTCCTTCGGACGTAGGAGAATGAGGGGCGACCTTATAGGAATGTTTAAAATTATGACAGGCATAGATAAGGTGGATGGTAACAGTCTTTTCCCCAGGGTAGGGGAGTCCAGAACTAGACATAGATTTATGGTGAGAGGGGAAATATTTAAAAGGGACTTGAGGGGCAACTTTTTAACGCAGAAGGTGGTGAGTATATGGAATGAGCTGCCAGGAGAAGTGGTTGAGGCAGGTAGAATAGTATCATTTAAGAAGCACTTGGATAGGTACATGGACGGGTGGGGCTTGGAGGAATATGGGCTGAATGCAGGAAATTGGGACCAGCTGGGTGGGCACTATGGTCAGCATTGGATCTGGGGACTGGTACTGCCTGTATTGCTCTATGATTCTATGACTCTATAACTCTATGGGGCTGGGATGATTGACCTTCAACAGCCACACCATTTTCCTTTGTGTGAGATATGGTTCCCACTACTGGAGTGTTTCCCTTGGTACCCATTGACTTTTATACATGGTTCAGCAGTCACTCTTACCCCACCTGTGAAATTTACCTCTTTGGTCCATCTTCAGGGTGCTCTGAGAGCCTTTCCCTCCCTTGAGCTGTTTAATAGTTCACTACAATTCATGACCAGATGGGTCAGGACAGCAGAGCTTTGAACTGGTTCATCAATTGTGCGTTAACTGAGCACTGTGAGATTAAATGGAGAGATTAAACATTTTAAAATATTTGAGGGTGAACAATTAATTAGTTGTGACTGGGGGAAGTGAAACATCATTCAAAAGCAAAATCAAATATTAGATGCTGGAAATAAGAAATGAAAACAGGCAGAGCTGAAAATATACCACAGGCAGCATCTGTGAACAGAGAAATGTTTTAATTTAAAATGCCTTTTCTTCAAGATTAGTCAGTTCTGAAACAAACTAGAAAGGCAGATTATCTGAAACTGTTGAATTCAATACTGAATCCTCAGGGCTACAACATTGCTGGGCAGAAGGTGAGATGCCGTTCCTTGAATTTACTTTATGCCTCATTGGAACATCGCAGGAGGCCAAAGATAGAGAGGTCAGGGTGTGAGAAGGATGGAGAATTGAAGCGATAGATGACTGGAAGATTAGGTCATCCTTGTGGAATGAACAGAGGTATTCGGCAAAGCAGTCATCCCGTTTGCATTTGTTTTCCCCAACGTAGAAGAAAGCAGATCATGAGAATAAAACAGAGTACATGAGATTGAATGGAGTGCAAGTCAATCTCTGCTTCATCTGGAAGGAGTGTTTCCGTTCCTGGATGGCGGAAAGGGATGGGGTAAAAGATCAGGTGTTTCAACTCTTGTGCTTGCAGGGGAAAATGCCATGGGAAAGAAAGTAGTATTGATAGCAATGGAAGAGCGAACTGGGAGACACACTGGGGGAACAGTGCCTTCGGAATGTTGAAAGGAGAAAGAAGGGGAAGACGTGCATGGCGGTGACGTCACATTGGAGCTGATTGAAATTGAAGAGGATGATCCATTGAATGTGGAGGCCAATAGGTGGAAGGTGAGGAAGAGAGAATCCCAATCCTTGTTCTGGATGGGAAGGGAGATGATGAAAGTAGCAATGAAGAAATGAAGCAAACATTTTTGAGAGCCTTGTCATCCACTGTGGAGCAGAAGTCACAGTTAAGAAAAAAGAAAGACATCTCAGAAACACCATTGTGGAAGGTGCTGTCATCAGAATAGGTGCAATGGAGCTGAAGAAACTAGGATATTGGGATGGAGTTCTCACAAGAAGCAAAAAGGTCAAAGTCACTGTGGAAGTCCATGGGCTTGTAATAGATATCGGTCATCAACCTATCCCCTGAAATAGAGAGAGTGTCGGGGAAGGGAAGGGAAGAGCCAGACATAGGTCAGATGAAAGTTAGAATAAGGTGGAAATTGGCACCCGAGTTCTGTACTGGAGCAGGAAGCAGCACTGATGTATTGGGAAAGGAGATGAGGGAGAGGGCCTGAGTGGGACTGAAACAAGACCTGCTCCATGTATCCTCGTAAGGGACAAGCATAGCTTGGGCCCATGTGGGTTCCCATGGCCACATGTTGATTTTGAGGAAGTCAGTGGAGTTAAAGGGGAAGTTACTTAATGTCAGAATAAGAACATACAACGTAAACCAGTAGCTAGGCTAGGCCATTCAGCTCCTCATGTCTAGTCCAGCAATTCAGTAAGATTATGGCTGATATTTTACCTCAGTACCACTTATCTGAAATAATACCATATTCTTTGATTCTTTCATTATTTAAAAATCTGGGGATGTACAATTTCAGCCAGGCAAGTGAGAGAGCTGGGGGAGGTGACTGGATGGGCGTCTACTCAGGGAAGAATGGAAGAAGCCCTCACATCCTCCTGACATTGGATGGAGGTGCCAAGGAATTGGAAAGTGATGTGAAAGTGGTGTAAGTGAGCTAGTTAGCATTAGGAAATGAAATTTGCAAAGTGGTAAAGGGGTCCGGGGTATCACAGCTGTTAGTGGGAAGGTGCTGGACAAAGGGCAGAAAGAATGGAATCAAGACAAGAAGAACTAAGTTTAGTAGAGCTAAAACAATGGGTCTATCCCTAACAGACCTGCTTGTAGATCTTGGAGAGGAGGTAGAAGAAAGCTGTGCATGTTTGAGGTACAATGAGGCTGGATGCTGTGGAGGGAAGATATCCCAAGGAAATGAGGTCTGTGACTCTCTAGGAAATAATGGCCTGATGTTTAGTGGTGAGGTCATGGTCCAAAGGGAGGTATGAGGAGGTGTCAGAGGCACTTGGGTTCTGTGAGGCAAATGTCAGTTCATCAAACAGCAATAATTATTTAAGTGAGGCATGGAGTTGAAATGATCACAAGAAAAAGCAGAGGTAGGCTTTTCACGCAGTGGTTATAGAACATGGGCATCTTTGAGGTGAGTTTCATAATTTTAGAGGGAATTAAACATGTTTGAAAGGAAGAATATAAAAGGCTGTAGATCAAGGCCAGAACAATGAGAAGAGAAGACTGCAGCTGAAGAGATGCCATCAGTAACTTTGCAATGATCCAAAAGACCTTCTCCTCAATAAAAAAAAATCTGATTATATAAAATCATAGAGTCATAGTTATATAGCACAGAGACAATGAGTCCGCAACCATCTGTTTGCACTAATCCCATTTTCTTCTTCCTACGTCCCCATCAGCTCCCCCCGATTCTACACACTGAAAGAAATTTACAAACAAGCAACCCACACATCTTTGGGATGTGAGTCGAAACCAGAGCACCTGGAGGAAACCCACACAGTCACAGGGAGAACGTGTAAACTCCACACAGACTACACCAGAGGTCAGGGTTGAGCTTGAATCACTGGTGCTGTGAGACAGTGGCTCAATGAACTGCACCACTGTGGTGATGAATAGGAAACAATGGCCTTATTAAATTAGAATTATTTTCAACTGTTCCAGAGGTGAGAGTAAGCAGGTACAGGACAGCCAGTATATTAGTAAGAAAGTGGCCAATGCAATCAATACAAGTTAGCAACGTTTATGATATGAGCACATTGGTAAGATATTTTAATTATTTTCACCCCAGACTATTTCTAAAAGTGTGATTTCTGAGAGGAGATTGCCTAAACAAAAAAAAAGCAAAAGGAGTTTACAAATGAGACCAAAGAATGCAAACAACACTAGTAAAGAACTTAAACTGGGAAAATAAAGGTAACAAGAAAGTAAAGCAAAAAATAAAAGAAAAACAGCTCTCTGCAAATGGAAAAGAAGCACAAAAGCTGGTGAGAAGATGGTAGTGTTTCCATGCATGTTAATTTATTGTACTGTTGGGGGTTTATTTTAGATAATTTGCCAAGCATAATCAAAATAAGAAAGAATTGTTCTCCCAGCATTTCCTGTTTCAGATTTCCAGCAGCGACAGTTTTTTGTTGATTGTCATTGTCTTGTGATGCTTCACTCTGACCATATCAGAATGTTGTGGATTTCAATGCCCATTCCGGGGATTTGCGTCAATAATCCAGGTGACATTCCAGTGCTTTACCAGGGGAGTGTTGTGCAATGCAGAGATCATCTTTTCGGCTTCATCTGCTGTCTCAACTTGGCATAAATGCTCCCGTGACACTGTGCACTTTTCCTTCACCCAACATCAACAGATTACCCGGTGATGAACACTTTCCTTCCCTGGGACATTGCTCAGTACAAATTTGCTGCCTGCTGCTCACATTACAAGATAACCGCAGTTTCAGTGTACTTCTGTGCTTGTAAAGCCATTGGGAAACCCTGTCATCACAAAAAATGCTGCATTTGTCCTTCCTTTTCACTCTGACTTGAGCAATTTAATCCTTCAAAACATTATCCCCCCAAATTTCTTTAAACACCTTTCCCTTTTCCCAGGAAAAAGATAATGTAGTTTAGACATCAATTTGCAGATAATCCAATAATTACTGAACTTGACAGTTGCATGCAAAAAGAATCCAGAGACTCAGCAAGCTCAAAATTTTCCATCACCATTTCAACAATATCTGAAAGATACTCAAGTGCTTAATCACACAGCTTAGCCTGCCCCTGTCAACTGTAAAAATTAATGCCCTGATGAAGGTATTTGAGCTGAAACATTAACACTGTTTCCCCTTCCACAGATGCTGTCTGACCTTCTGAGAATTTCTGGCATTTTGTTTTTTTTATTTCAGATTTCCAGCATCTGCAGTTTTGTTTTTGATTTTTAATGGAAATGAATGTATGAGCGGTTACCAAGAGTGCAATTGGCTGAGGGAGGGTTGGCTTTGGGAGCTGGATGTGAATGACAACATTGATTTCAGGAAACAAGACAAGTGAGGAAATCAGATGACAGACGGTGAGAGCTGAGTCACTAAATTCTGCTTACTTGACAGCTGAATTGAAAGGTATTCTGCCAATTCAGATTCCTGCTCAAGGAGTTAGCCAGAATATCACACTTTTTCATGGCTACAAAGACCTGATTAGGGTTTTCAGTCTGTCATGGTAGGACCTGGTGATGTCTGAACCTGTGCTGTCCACTCATGCCTTGGTCACAAGGAGTGATGCAGCTGTGATGTCACTCTAAAGGCTGCTAAGAGTCTATCTCTTCCAAAACCTCCCTTCCAAAGCCGCACTGTTCCGAAGTGTTTTTACCTTGTACTACCTCAATGCACTGTCGTAATGAATTGATCTGTGTGGACGATATGTAAGAGAAGTTTTTCACTGTACCTTGGTACATGTGACAATAATAAACCAATTTACCAATGTTTTGTATAACTGTAAATTGACTTCCCAACTCTTGTACACAGTGCCTCGGTCTATGAAGGCAAGCATGCCAAATACCTTCTTTACTACCCTATCCACCTGTGTCGTCACTTTCAGCAGCAATGGACTTGCATCCCAAGGTCCCTCGGTACATCAGCACTCTTAAGGTCCCTGCTATTTACTCTATATGTCCTACCAGAAATTAATTTCCCAAAAATCATGTATTTTTTTACGACATAGGCCATTTGGCTCATCTATTATATGATGATTCTGAGAGCAATCCCATCTATCTCATCCGCCACTTATTTCCTTATAATCTATTCTCTCTCACGTGCCCATCAGCTCCTCCCAACCCCTGATTCCTCTACCATCCAGCCACACTCAGGATACTTTCCAGCAGATAGCAAACCTATCAACTTGCACATCTTTGGGATGTGGGAGGAAATCAGAATACTCGGGGGAAACCCAAGCGGGCAAAAGTGGAACATACAAACTCTACACAGAGGTTGGGATCAATCCTGGGTCATTGGACCTGTGAGGCAGTGGCACTACTTGCTGCACCATTCATAACTTATCCTTCAGCAAAGCCACAAGTCATTATCTACTTTGACTGCTGGCTCTCCAACTCTTCACATGGGAAAATCTCATTGTTGGGTTTGGCTTTTCATTGCTCTTTATCCCTCTGTCTCAGTTACCATCTGCAGCACATCTCAGCTGATCATGGGTCCTTCACTTCACTTTCCAGTCAATTGGGCCTCACACAATGAAAATGTCACGCTCATGTTTGGTGTTGTGGGTGGTTCCCTTGTGCCAAAGGAATCACAATGCTTTAGGGGTGCATGAGTTCATAAGTCATAGTAGTACATAAGCTGTTTGTGCAGTTAGAGTTGTCACAGTGAAATGTCAGAATTAATAGGCAACAGTCCTTGAGATTGCTAATTAAAACAAGATTCTTTTAGAAAATAGTGAAGTAAACTCTGTTTGGAAACCTGTGGTTATGGAAACTACTTTGCTGCCTAAAAGGGTCTTAGCTTTGATTGATATTTTATTTCTTTACATTGCCTTTTATGGACTCAGACAGCAACCCACATCTGGTATCTGATAGTTTATACATCCAGCATTGAGGGCAGAAAATCATTCTGCAAAGTCATGACAATTCTGTTGCCAACAATAATTCCATTGCTTTCTTTCAAAGCCTGCCATTTTGGAATCATTCCCAAAAAGAGAACTTTCCCTGCTGTTGACATGTGCTTTCACTATCCTTCTCACACAGACTCAAGAACTGAACACCACTGGTGTGACGAATCTGAAATAAAACAGAAATGCTGGAAATATAGAACAATAAAACGAACACAAAGACATTGCAGGAAATCCTTAGCAGGACAGGCAAGATCTACGGAGAGGGTGATAGAGTTAACACTTGAGGCTACCATTCTGTTGAATGGTCATTGACCTGAAATGTGAGCACTACTCTCTCCACAGATGCTGCCCAACCAACTGAGCATTTCCAGCAATCACTATTCTATTTCGTGTTAATAACCAGGGGTATTAGTTTCACTTCTCCCTGACCATAATTAGATCAAAGACCAACAACTTGCATTCAGTTAAAAAACATCCTAAGCCTCTTCACAGGAGTGTAAGGGTATCACAACGATACCAAGTCACTTAACCAAAAGCTTGGTTACAGGGAGGAGTGACAGGGAAGGAAGGAAAGAAGCAGAGAGATTTAGAGAGGAAATTCCAGAGCTAAGGAAACAATGTCCATCGAATGCAGAGCTACAATGCATTTGCAAATCCCCAAAAACCAGGACAACACTGCAATGCTCAGAAGGGCTTCCAAACAGCCGCAGTTTTAGCAATTCGCAGTTACTTCTTTCAGTAATGGACCTGTCACGTGCATCTCCTCCAAACTTGTCTATTGCATTTGTTGCTCTCGACGTGGCCGCCTCTACATAGGCAAGACCAAGCACAGACCTAGCGACCAGGAGCACCTGTGCTCTGACTGCAACAGCCATCTTGAATACCAGTCACATGTCACTTCAACCCCCTTCCCATTCCCACATCGGCCTGTCTGTCCTCAGCCTTCTCCACTACCAGGGTGAGGCCAAATACAAACTCGAGGTTCCTTTTCCACTTCACCAGTCCACCTAGGTTCTCTCTCCCTTTGTTTACCTTTCCCATTTCCATCTCGCCATCATCCACACACCTATCGATCTTGGTTTCGTCTCCCCTGGCCTCCCCTCTTTATCCCTTCCCCCACTTGGTTCCATCCGCCCATTATCCCTCACCTTATCACTTATCACTTACCAGCACCTGTCTCACCCCTCCCTCTCACCTCATTACGCTGACTATCTCCCATCTACACTCTCAGTCCTGATGTAGGGTTTGAGCCGAAACATCGACTATCCCATTGCCTCCACAGATGCTGAGTTCCTCCAGGAGTTTGTTTTTTGCTCCATATTCCAACATCTGTAGACCCTTGTGTCTCCTTGACCATTCATGATGTCTTTCTTATTCATCTCTGCCATTATTTTATAAAAACTACAAGCATATTGAAGTAAAATAAATTCAGCTCTGGTAGCCTCCCATAAATTCTTAACATGAGTCTACACATAAACAAGACTCAAAGCAATGGAGTGCAGAAAACCCCTGCATTTCTCAGTTTTGCAAGTGTCTTTATCATGCTGTCCATCACCTGTCTTTGATAGTCATCACCATGTCCCCAGCCTTCAACATCCATGGGGTCGCCATTGACCAGAAACTCAACGGGACCAGCCACATAGATACCATAGTTACAAGAGCAAGTCAGATATCAGGTTTCCTGTGGTGTGTGAATCACCTCCTGATACCCCAGGGCCTTTCCACCATTTACAAGGCCTATCAGGGATGTGATGGAAGACTGCACTCTCCTGGATGAGTGCAGCTCCAACACTCAAGGAGCTCGACACTATCCAGTAACTGAATGACAAATTATCCACCATTCTGGATACCCTTTCCCTCCATCACCAAAACACAGTGTATGTAGTGTGCATCTATAAAATACACTGCGGATACTTGCTGATATTTCTCCGAAAGCACCTCTCAAAACTGTAACCTCTACCAACAAGGACAAAGGCAGCATGCGCATGGGCATGCCACCAGCTACAGGTTCCTTTCAAAGTTCTGACTTGGAAATATATCGTCATTCATTCCTTGCCTCCGGGACCTCCCTCTAAATCCTGGACCTCCTTGCTCCACGGCATTGCAGCAGTTCATTCACCAGCAGCAGTTCCAGAACACAGCTCATCACCACCTTCTCAAAGACAATTTAAACTGAGCAATAAATGTTGGCTGTCCCAATGATGCCCACACCCTGAAAAAATTAATAAATGCAAGACAAAAAATCCAGAGGTAATGTGAGAATTGAAGTCCAGGTAGAAATTGATCATGTGTGGAATCAAGGGGCTCTGGTAAAATTGAACTCTGTGGTAATCAGGGGAAAACTCTCCTCTAATTGGAATAATATTTATTGTATGTTATATATAATTAGAATGCATAATATCTAATTATACCCTGAAGATGGTCGTGGTTGTTGAGGGTCAATCATTCTAGCCCCAGGGCAATAACATAGACCCAACTAATAATAGTGTCTTCATCTTTAGTTTTTGTCATTAATTGATGATTTACAGGGTTCATTTGTATTTATAATTCCTCAGGTTTTGAAGCTGTTTAGACCTGTGCATGTTGGCTAGGCTAGATCATTTAGGCTTAGGTTGCTAAGTAGTAAATGATACTCATTCCTCACCGTTGCCAGATAATGACTATTTCTAATGGGCCCAACAACTTATCCTTGACACTCAGTAAAGTTACCTAATCAAATTATGTTTTATTCATTTATGGCATGTGAGTGGCACTGAGAAAACATCATCTATTGCCCATCCCCAATTGCCTTTCCAATGAGTGACTTCCTTGAGCCATTTCACAGAGTGGGAAAGAGTTAACCACTTCTCTGAGGGTCTGGAGTGACACAGAGGCCAGACTGGGCAGGGACATGAAGGACATTGTGTCAGTTTTTATGAAAAACTGATAGTTTAATTGTGTCTGGTATAAAGAGTGTATTCCAAATTAATTAATTAATTAATCAATTGACTCATCTGAATTCAAATCTCGAGATCTTTAGTCTTTACTCAAGGTGTCAAGGTCTCTGGATTACTGATCTATTATGGTAATCACAATCTGATCATTTCCCCTTTGCAGGAATCACCATTCTGCATGTTGCCATTGTCCAGAGATTGTCCAGTTCACTGGCAGCTCTGAAGCTGGCAACCCACAACCACCAATGACTTTCCACAATCAAAAAGGAGAAATCAGGAGTGTGATGGAACACTCACTGCCTGTCTGGATGAGTGCTTCTCCAACTTACAACTCAAGAAGTTTGGGCACATCCAGGACACTTGATTGGGACCCCATCCAGCACCCAAAATGTTCACTCCCTCATCAATCAGTCCATCTTGGTTTACCACCTACAAAATGCACTGCAGCAACTCACCTAAACCCTTCAGCTCCAAGATCACTACCTTGATCAACTAGGAGGACAGAAGGAGCAGACATTTGGGAAAACTACCCCCAGCAAGTTACTCTTCATACACAATGGGAAATAAATGATCAACCCGTCATTGTAGCTTGATCAAAATCCTGGAACTCTGGACTCAACAGCACTGTGGGTGAAGGTAGTACCTTCACCACCACATGGGCAGCTGCAGTTTCAGAAACTGGTTCACCATCAGCATCTCAAAGGTGATGAGGGACAGGCAATAAATGCTGGCTTTACCAGTGATGCCCAAATATTGATCAAATGAATAAAATATTTTAAAAATCTATTTGATTACATTTGGCAACCGGATTTTCTGATCACTGGATCCGTTCCATTGCACAAGAGTGAAGTTATTAGACAGTTGATCACATTTAATAAGTACAAGGAGGGGCTTTCCAGCTCCATGAAATATGTGGGACCATCTGCAAATGCCATGTTTAAATCCCACCATGGGAGCTACAGAATTCAAATTCATCCAGTTAAATAACCTGGAATAAAATCTGTCTGGAATTTATTTCAAGCTGAGGCCAGAGGAATACTACTTCTCAGAGTCCACATGGAAACCTTGCAGTAGATAAAGCCATTTGCCATAGAGAATGTCTTTTTGATTGTAGATTCAGACAGGAATTGGTGCTTCATGTCTGGATTAGTGGACAAATCTGACAATAGAATCCATAATAACATTACAATTTAAATGTTCTGGATTGCCACATTGCAAAACTCAAGAGCAGATTCATTTATTTAAATCCAGGAAAATCCTGGAAAATGTTAATACTACTTTAAGGAACTTAAACTAACAACTCAGCCTTCTACTGAATAAAAATATCTTCTTTGATAATGTAAAATGAGGTGGAGAGTTGTTATCTTCCATCTTTTGATGACTGTTCTAATTGCACATACCAAACGGATGACTAGCAGAGCTGATAAAGGAATTGTGAAGCAGCATCCTATGCTCTCATTCTGTTAGAACATAGAACAGAGAAAAACTACAGCACAATTCAGGCCCTTTGGCCCACAAAGCTGCACCAAACATGTCCCTACCTTAGAAATTACTAGGCTTACCCATAGCCCTCTGTTTTATTCAGCTCCATGTACCTATCTAACAGTCTCATAAAAGACCCTATCGTATCCGCCTCCACCACCGTTGCCGGCAGCCCATTCCACACACTCACCACTCTCTGAATAAAAAAACTTACCGCTAACATCACCTCTATACCTACTCCCCAGCACTTTAAACCTATGTCCTCTTGTGGTCACAATTTCAGCCCTGGGGAAAAGCCTCTGACTATCTACCTGATCAATACCTCTCATCATCTTATATACCCCCCTCATCCTCTGTCGCTCCAAGGAGAAAAGGCTGAGTTCCCTCAACCTGCTTTCATAAGACATGCTCTGCATTCCAGGGAGCATCCTTGTAAGTCTCTGCACCCTTTCTATGGCTTCCACATCCTTCCTGTAGTGAGGTGACCAGAAATGAGCACAATACTCCAAGTGGGGTCTGACCAGGGACCTATATAGCTGCAACAGTACCTCTTGGCTCCTAAATTCAATTCCATGATTGATGAAGGACAATACACCATATTGTCTTAACCACAGAATCAACTTGTTCAGCAGCTTTGAGCGTCCTGTGGACTCAGACCCCAAGATCCCTCTGATCCTCCACACTGCCAAGAGTCCTACCATTAATACTATATTCTGCCATCATATTTGACCTACCAAAATGAACCACTTCACACTTACCTGGGTTGAACTGCATCTGCCACTTCTCAGCCCAATTTTGCATCCTATCTATGTCCCTCTGTAACCTCTGACAGCCCTCCAAACAATCCACAACACCCTTAACCTTTGTGTCATCTGCAGACTTACTAACCCATCCCTCCACTTCCTCATCCAGGTCGTTTATAAAAATCACACAGAGTAAGGGTCCCAGTACAGATCCCTGAGGTACACCACTGGTCACCGACCTCCACGCAGAATACGACCCTTCAACAGCCACTCTTTGCCTTCTGTGGGCCAGCCAGTTCTGGATCCACATTGCAATGTCCCCTCAGATCCCATGCCTCCTTACCTTCTCAATAAGCCTTGCATGGGGTACCTTATCAAATGCCTTGCTGAAATCCATATACTCTACATCTACTGCTCTACCTTCATCGATGTGTTTAGTTACATCCTCAAAAAATTCAGTCATGCTTGTAAGGCAGGACCTGCCCTTGACAAAGCCATGCTGACTATTCCTAATCATATTATATCTCTCCAAATGTTCATAAATCCTGCCTCTCAGGATCTTCTCCATTAGCTTACCAATCACTGAGGTAAGACTCACTGGTCTATAATTCCCTCGGCTATCTCTACTCCCTTTCTTGAATAAGGGAACAACATCCGCAACCCTCCAATCTTCCGGAACCTCTCCAGTCTCCATCGACGATGCAAAGATCATCGGTCCACAATCTCTTCCCTCGCCTCCCACAGCAGCCTGGGGTTCATCTCATCTGGTCCCAGCGACTTATCCAACTTGATGCTTTCCAAAGGTTTCAGCACCTCCTCTTTCCTAATATCTACATGCTCAAGCTTTTCAGCTCACTGCAAGTCCCTACTACAATCCCCCAGATCTTTGTCCATAGTGAATGCTGATGTAAAGTATTCATTAAGGTCCTCCGTTATTTCTTCCGGATCCATACACACTTTCCCATTGCTGCACTTGATAGGCCCTATTCTTTCGCATCATATCCTCTTGCCCTTCACATACTTGTAGAACACCTCGGGGTTTTCCTTAATCCTGCCCGCCAAGGCCTTCTCATGTCCCCTTCTGGCTCTCCTGATCTCCTTCTTAAGCTCCTTCCTATTAGCCTTATACTCTTCCAGATCTCCAACATTACCTAGCTCTCTGTACATTTTGTAATCTTTTCTTTTCCTTTTGACTAGATTTATTATAGCCTTCATACACCACGGTTCCTGTGTCCTCTCGTGACTCCCCTGTCTCATTGGAACATGCCAATGCAGAACTCCACACAAATATCCCATGAATATATGCCACATTTCTTCTGCACTTTTCCCTGAGAACATCTGCTCCAAATTTAAGCTTCCAATTTCCTGCCTGAGAGTCTCATAATTCCCTTTAGTCCAAATAACTGCCTTTCTAGTCTGTCTGTTCCTATCTCTCTCCAGTGCTAACGTAAAGAAGATAGAATTATGATCATTATCACCAAAATGTTCATCCACTGAGAGATCTGGCACCTGACCAGGTTCATTTCCCAATACCAAATCAAGCACAGCCTCTCCTCTTGTAGGCTTACCTACATTTTGTGTCAAAAATCCTTCCTGAACACACTTAACAAACTCCACCCCATCTAAACCCCTCACTGTCTGGAGATGCCAATCGATGTTTGGGAAATTAAAATCCCCCGTCACAACAACCCTGTTATTCTCACACTTTTCTAGGATCTGCTTCCTTATCTGCTCCTCAATATCCCTGTTACTATTGGGCAGCCTATAAAAAACACCCAGTAAAGTTATTGACCCCTTCCTGTTCCAAACCTCCACCCACAGAGACTCCGTAGACAGTCCCTCCACCACATTCACCTTTTCCACAGCTGTGACACTGTCTCTGATCAACAGTGCCACTCCCACACCTCTTTTGCCTCCCTCTCTGTCCTTTCTGAAACATCTAAAACCCGGCACTTGAAGCAACCATTCCAGTCCCTGAGCCATCCAAGTCTCCGTAATGGCCACCACATCGTAGCTCCAAGTATTGGTCCAAGCTCTAAGCTCATCCGCCTTGTTCACAATACTCCTTGCGTTAAAATAGACACATCTCAAACCTGTCTGAGCACATCCCTTCTCTTCGGAATATTGAAGAAACAGGCATAAAATTTGTAGGCATAACATTTTCTCTGTCAGGAAACTATACCATTCCTTCACAGATATAAATGCTGCGGCAGAAAATTGCCTGTTGTGGTGGTTCAAGTTCATGGGTGATGAGAGAAGTCTATGGAGATGCACCGAGAGGAAATCTCATTTGTTTACTATTGTGTGGGTAATCTCTGCAGCTTTAGGGGGCCTTTGGACCATCCTTCAACTCTTTGGGTACCTCCTGTTGCTGCTGCTGCCCTGAAAGGTTGATTTGCTGGTCAATTGTGATCAAAAATGATGAAAATATGGCTTAAAACAGAGAGTTCCATGACAATGTGTTTGCATGCTTCCTGAGGGACCCGACCCAACGCAAACTCCCACATCTTGGCAGAAACTTAAACCAACCTATAGGAATCTTTACAAAATACAGAGGGGTAGAATTTCCATGAGGATTTTTCAATGCCCTGATGTAACTAACAGAAAGAACGGAGAGCAGATAGGCATTTCATTCATGTCACTGAGATTTCCACCAATCAGTGTCAATGTTACATGTTATAAATCATTCAGGACTTCATTACTCAAGAATAACCAATTATAATCATTCATGAGGTGTAAGATGTGCCTCTATCCTGTATGTATTGGGACTGAAGGGCACACACGATGAAGTACAGGAGCAGTCTGAGTCAGGACCCATTGCTTGTATTGAATGTTCCTCTGTCACTCATTCATGGGATTTAGAGTCTGTGACTACACTGAGGGCACGTACCACCATCATTGCCCTGCGAACTAACTGGCTATTTCATAGGGCATCTAGTAGTCAAATGCCACAGGGATCGGTGCTAAGTCCACTATAGCTTGTCATCTATATTAACAATTTGGATAAGGTTGTAGTTGGTATGGTTAGTAAATTTATGAATGACACCAGAATTGGTAGCGTAGTGGACAGTGAAGAAGGTTGTCCATGGTTACAACAGGATCTAGATCACTTATGTGAAGAGCAGAAGGATGATGGGAGTAAATGTAGGACCAATTAGGGATAAAGGTGGGAAGCTGTGCCTGGAAGCTGTGGTTTGAGTGAGGTCCTCAATGAATACTTCTCTTCAGTATTCAACAAGGAGAGGGGCCTTGATGACGCTGAAGATAGTGTTGGTAAGATTAATTTTCTAGAGCATGTTGACATCAAGAGAGAGGATGTGTTGGAGCTGTTAGAAAATATTAGGACAGATAAGTCCCCAGGGCCTGATGGAATATTCCCCAGGCTGCACTGCGAGGTTGGTTTTTTACCTAGAGAGTGGTTGGGGCATGGAATGTGCTGCCTGAGGTGGTGGTGGAGGCAGGTAGACAATATAGACAATAGGAGCAGAAGTAGACCATTCGGCCCTTCGAGTCTGCACCGCTATTTTGAGATCATGGCTGATCCTCAACAATCAATATCCTGTTCCTGCCTTGTCCCCATATCCCTTGATTCCCCTATCTATTAGAAACCTATCTAGCTCCTTCTTGAAAGTGCCCAGAGAATTGGCCTTCACTGCCCTCTGAGGCAGTGCATTCCACAAATTCACAACCCTCTGGGAGAAGAAGTTTTTCCTCACCTCTGTCCTAAATGGCCTAGCCCTTATTCTTAAATCATGCCCCCTGGTCCTGGACTTCCCCAACATCTGGAACATATTTCCTGTCTCTATCTTGTCCAATCCCTTAATAATCCTGTATGTTTTAATCAGATCCCCTCTCAATTTTCTCAATTCCAGCGTGTACAATCCCAGTCTCTCCAACCTCTCAGCATAAGACAGTCCTGACATCCCCGGAATTAACCTCGTAAACCTACGCTGCAATCAATACATTGGTCAAATTCAAGAGATTACTAGATAAGCATATGGAGGAATTTAAAATAGAAGGATATGCAGGAGGAAGGGGTTAGATAGTCTTCGGTGAGGTTTAAAGGTCGGCACAACATTATGGACCAAAGGGCCTGTACTGTGCTGTACTGTTCTATTTTCTAACTGGGGAAGTGGGCTAAGGATTGGTAGATGGGATTTAACTTGGTCATGTGCAAAGTGTTGCACTTTTGTAAGTTAAACCAGGACAGGATGTGCAAAGTAAATAATGGGGCTCCGGAGAGTATTGTAGAATGGAATACAGGTACACAGTTCCCTGAAAGTGGAGACACAGGCAGATAGGGTGGTGAAGAAGGCACTTGCGTGCTTGCCTTCAGGTCACTGAGTATGGGAGTTGGGACATCATGTGCAACTGTATAAGTTGATGGTTAGATCACACTTGGAATATTATATGCAGTTCTGGTCACCCAGCCATGGGAAGGATGTCATTAAGGTAGAAAGAGTGCAGAAGAGATTCATGAAGATGTTATTGGATCAGGAGGGCTTAATATATAGGGATAGGTTGGGACTGTTTTCCCTGGAGCAAAGGAGGCTGAGGGTGTCTTTATAGAGGTTTATAAAATCATGAGAGGCATAGATAAGATGAATAGTAACAGTCTTTTTTTGGAGTCTAAAGCTAGAGGGCATAAGTTTAAGGTGAGAGGGGAAAGATTTAAAAAGGACAAGGAGAAAGTTTTTCACACAGAGGGTTGTAGGTATGAGTGACAAGCTACCAGAAGTGGTGGTAGAGGTGGATACAATTACATTTAAAAGACATTTGGACAGGTATATGGAGAGGAAAGGTTTAGAGGGATATGGGCTAAGCCAAAAGCACATGGGACTAGCTCAGGTAGACAACTCGGTCAGCATGGACAAGTTGGGCTAAAGGTCCTGTTTCTGAGCTGTATAACTATGACTACATGACTCTGAACCACATTGGTGGGTCTGAGGTCACATTTGGGCAGGTAAGGCTTGTGCATTTCCTTCCCTGTAGCACCAAGTAGATTTATGGCAATCTTGCTGTTTCATTGTCACCATTTTCCTGACCTTAGCACAAAGGCCTACATCCCTTGGGCTTTGTCCTGCACTCCATAGAACATAGAACAGTACATCACAGTATGGACCCTTCAGCCCACGATGTTGTGCTGACCTATATAAACAAACTCCATGATCAATCTAGCCCTTCCCTCCTACACAGTCTTTCAAGTGTTCATATTGTATCAGCCTCTACCACCACGCCCAGCAATGCATTCCAGGCACCTCCCACTCTCTGTGTAAAAAACCTACCTCTGACATCTCCCATAAACTTTCCTCCACTCATCTTAAATAGATGTCCTCCGGTATTGGCCATTGCCGCCCTGGCTGTCCACTCTACCTATGCCTCTCATAATCTTATACACCTCTATCAAGTTGCCTCTCATCCTCCATCACTCCAAAGAGAATAGCCCTAACTTGTTCTACCTTTCTTCATAAGATATGTTCTCTAATCCACACAGTAACCCAATAAATCTCCTCTGCACCCTCTCTAAAGCTTCCACATGCTTCCTATAATGAGGTGACCAGAATTGAACACAGTACTCTAAGTGTAGTCTAACTAGAGTTTTGGAGAGATGCAACTCCAGTTCACTAGGAGAAGAGAATGGGGCTCATTCTGAAATGCCAACACATTACATTTATAAAACCTCTTTAGCAATGTAAGATGGAAGCAGTAATCTTTTTAATCCTATAATGTTCACATTTTTTATCTCCGCTGAAAATCTATTGAAATAGTTGGAGCAATTTAAACCAGATTCTGGGCAAACTGTCAACAATAGAAGTGAAAAATTAGATGGACAGCTCTCATGCTGAAGATACCAGCGACTGTGGGTGCTGGGATCTGGAGCAACAAACAAGATGCTGGAGGAACTCAATGGGTCAAGCAGCACCTGTAGAGGGAAACGGACAGTTGACAGTTCGGGTTGAAACCCTAGAGGGGAGATAGCCGGTATAAAAAGGTGAGGGGGAAGGGTGGAGCAAGAGCTCGCAAGTGATAGGTGAATCCAGGTGAGGAGGGGTGATAGGCAGGTGGGAGAGGGGAGATTGGAGATGGAGACAGAGGTTGGGAGGTGATAGGTGGGGGTAACAAAGGGCTGCAGATGATGGAATCTGATAGGAGGGGAAGTTGGAGCATGGAATCAAGGGAGAGAGGTGGGGAGGACAGATGGGAACAGGAGGGCGAAGGGACCCAGTGGTGGGAGTGTGTGGGTGACACCAGATGGAATGGGTGCATGAAGGGAAATTAAGAGCGATGGGGGCTGGGCTGAGTGTTGACTTCAGTAGAGAGAGAATTTGGGCAGGAGTGCACACTGTCGCATCAGCCCCCTATGAGCAGATCAAGTTACACAAGTCCCCGGTCACCCCCAATATCCAGTCGTACTACACTGCCAGCAATGAGGGGAGTGGAAATCTGCCACTGGGATTCCATTACATGTTCAAAATGAGACCTGGCCCAAATTCCTTGCATCATTATAAACACAGGCAAGCACGGACAGGCTTCCTGGGGACAGGTGAGCCTTACACCTGATTCCCCTCTCTTTATTCAGTCCAACACACACCTTCCTCTCAAACAGTAAAAGGCTAAAGCCATCCCAGGCACAAAAACACTCTAAGTCAAAAGTGATGCCTCTCTAAATTATTGGCAGACATTCTCAGGGCTGCAGTGCAATTCCTTTGTAAAATCATTGAAGCTGTTGGAAAACTCTTGTACGAATTTCAGTTCTGGTTTTCCCTCTTTCCATGTTTTGAATGATATCATTGGCAGTGAGCAGATTCTGAAGATATAACAGGCAGGTCCAACTAAGACCAGATGTTGCTTGTGATTTCTCCAGATTAGAACGTAATGCCTCCCTGTGAATCCCACCAGCCACAAGGCCCTGGGAATGTCCGGCTGATATAATCAAGGTTAGGAATTGTTTGCTCCAGGGTTCAGAGCTGAACATGAGACAATTAAAACAGAATTGCGCTGGGCTCATCTTGCAGTGAGAGCTCTGGTGGTGGGTATTTTTGTTTACATTTTGAACAAGGTCATTTTCCCTTCTGAAGGTACATTGTATTCCACTTAGGGCTGTTAATTAACCAGCATTAACAGAAAAAAAATTACATCATTTTGTGTAATGTTGTGTGACACTTTGAATGGGCCACATCTGGCTCCACTGAATGTTTTGATGAAACACTAATCCCTCTGCCCCATCTCAGCCAACCCACTGCTCCATCCCTCCCACCCAAGTTGGCCAAGGTTTGTTACAAAGAGAAATTGACTTTTATTTGAAGTAAAATAACAACACAACTTTGAAGAAATATGCATGTTCAGAATTGTTTCTTGCAGTTTCACCCAGAGCTACTTCTCTTCTAGGACTACCAACAGTGAAGTTCTCCTCCACTCTCTGGTACCCTATTTATGCCCCTCATGATTTTATGCATCTCTATAAGGTCACCCCTCAGTCTTCTACGTTCCTGACCTGTCAACCTCTCCCCATGACTTAGGCCCTTGAGTCCTGGCAACGTTCTCATTAATCTTCTTTGCACTCTTTCCATCTTATTTCTAATAGACAGGTAGCCAAAACTGTACATTGGAGAAATTCAGTTGAAGCAGACTACTAGGTTATGCTGAGTTTCCAGGTTGTACACCATAGCTTCTTGATCCCCTCATAGGTGAGCAAGTCATTGCACTCTCAGTACATGGGGAGGGGTGCCTCGCTCTCGCTGTATCACCAGGGTGTATTTCTTCATGTAGCTCAATATTCTTGCTATAATAATCCTATTGACAACTCTTCATGCAGAATATGTGAGGTGAGTGGTCAATTTACTTCACCAGCAGCCAGAGTTGATCTAAGGACATGAGTTCAAATCCCACCAATTCAAGTAATTAAATACATTTGTAATTTAAAAAAAACTTGTGTCAGGAACGAAGACCACAAAAGAACCTGATTGTTATAAAATCCCACGCCTCGCATCATAACACCTGGGGATGTTAGTGTATTAAACAGTCCTTGGTTATTGGTTTATGGTTGTTTATCAGATATACTTGTTATCCAGTGAATGGTGTTCCATTACTTACTTCATTCTCAGTATAAGTGATAATGCCCATGACCAAATAGGTCTTTCTGCCCAAGCAGTCCTGATGTTATAGTTCCTGTCACCACACTGAACCAAAGTTTGTACCATCCTCCAACAGAAAGCTATAAACACAGATTTCAGCAGCTCCTTTGCAAGCTTAAAGTCTCTGTTTATTGGTCCAGGTGAAGCAGAATTAAATTAGTTGAAATCTCATCTGGACAAAAGTAAAAGAAATGTTATTAATGTGGTATTAGTGTAAATGGGTGGTTGATGGTCAGCATGGACTCGATGGGCCAAAGGGCCTGTTTTCCTGTTGTATGACTCTGTGGCTCTAGTATTAACTTCTAATGCAAGTGTAAAACACTCCTTGTTATCGAATCTCAAAGCTTTGACTTTAATTACAGCAGTTAGTCAAAATACGGGGTTGTAGCGCAGAAGAAGGGTCCCACCTATAGAAGAAGGAATCTCAGCCCCTGGACCACTGGTAATGAGGGTGGAACCATGGAGTAGTTGGAGGAAACTGAAGCAAAAGAAAATACCTCAGCAGTGGGGAAAGAACAGGAAAACTTAGCACCAGAAAGTGCAAAACTTACTTATTGCACAATCAGAGGAATTAGTGAAGCTGGGGACATATTTCATACTAAATAAAAATAGAAGATGCTGGAAATACTAAGCAGGTCAGGCAGCATCTGTGGTGAGAGAAACAGTGAATGTTTCAGGTCCCGGACCCTTCGTCAGACCAAGATAAAAAGACAGATGCAAGTTAATTTTCTTTTTTTTGTGGAGGCTGGTGGGGTGGAAGGGAAGGACAAGGGGTACTGTGTTGTTCTTCAGTCTGGGGGGAGATGGGGTGAGAGCAGAAGAGCAGGATACAGATCAGGGGCAATCAAGGGCTCTGTCCATGATGGTAGAGATAAAGCTATGATTAAGGAAAAAAGAAGACATTTCAGAAGCACCTGACTGGAATATTTCCTCAATGAAGCAAATGTGATGAAGACGGGGGGACTGAGAGTAAAGAACAGAGTACTTACAGGAGGCAGGATGTGAGGAAGTATAATCAAGGTAGCTCTCTGAGTCTATGAGCTTGTGGTGGATGTTGGTGGCACCAAAAGCTAACTTGCATCTCTCTCTTTTTCAGTTCTGACCAAGGGTTGCAGACTCAAAATATTGACTATTTCTCTCCTGTTCCTGCTGGGTTTTTCCAGCAGTTTGTTTTATTTTCAGATTTTCAACATCTACAGTTTTTAAAATCTTTATTTGCATACTGAATAATTAGATTTGAACCCTTCCACTGAAAAAATGCATCATGAGATTTGTAAAGGCATAGACATATTAGACAGCCAATAGTTTAGTTTGGTGTGAGATCAACTCTGGCTTTGCTGTGGAAGTTAACAACCTCCCTGAGGTATAAAAATCTACAGAGCTGAGGAATGCATTGAGAGCATTTTTTGAAAGCTGTTCATGCTGTGAGAATTGCAGCCACTAAGAGCTGGGTCTGTTTTTATCCAAAGTGTTTTCACAGAAAGCGGTATAGTTCTATGGCAGGATGTTATTAGTATTAACAATAGTTGAGGCATCAGCTCCCAGTTAGAAAATCAAGAACACAGGAAAATGTACTAGGGAAGACCAAAGAATGGAAGGCTATGGAAGGCTGAATACAAGGACTAGAATGTAATAAAGGTGATTGTACAGAGGGAATCCAGAGACTGGGAACAGGGTACACTAGTCAATGAAATGAGGAGTGGTGGGGGGTGGGGTAGTGGAGAGAAAGAGAGACAGAGACAGAGACAGAGAGACAGAGGGAGGGAGAAAGAGAGAGAGAGAGAGAGGGAAGATGGGAAGATGTTGGAATCTGGAGCAAAATACAAATTGCTGGAAGGACTCAATGGGTCAGGCAGCATCTGCGGAGGTAGTTGACATTTTGAGTTATGATCCTGCATCAGGACAGGTACTTGAGAGTGAGAGAGATGGAGTTATAATGTCAGTCATTACATTAAGGTTCCTGCAGAAGTGGACCACCAATGAACATGGAATTCTGGCCTGCTGACAGTCATTAACTCCTTGGTCATGCTTTTGAGCTGCCAGTGGGAATTCAATCCTGATCCATTGTCAATGCAGGGAGACAGACTGTAAACCCATCCTGGGAGCTGGAGCTCGGCAGCAGGCAGGCAACATCCAAATGGTGGGACTATTCAGCAGCATTCATGGAACGCAGCTTCTCAAAGGAATCTGCAGCATTCTCATTGTGTAGGCAGCATAACAGAACCCAGTGGTGAGTTCAGTTCTGATCACTCCACTGCAGGAAGGATGTGGAGGCTTTGGAGAGGATGCAGAAGAGGTTCACCGGATGCTGCCTGGATTAGAGATTATTAGCTATAAGGAAAGGTTGAACAAATTTAGATTGTTTTCTCTGAGTGTCAGAGGCTGACAAGAGACCTGATAGAAGTTTATAAAATTGTGAGAGGCATAGATAGAGTAGACAGTTCAGTGTCTTTTTCCCAGGGTGAAAATGTGAAATACTACAGGGCATAGCTTTAAGGCTATGGGTAAGCCTAGTAATTTCTAGGGTAGGGACATGTTCAGTACAGCTTTGTGGGCCGAAGGGCCTGAATTGTGCTATAATTGTTCTATGTTCTAAGGCAAAGAGGGGAATGTTTAAAGGAGATTTGTGAGGCAATTTTTTTACACTGTTACGAGCCAGGTTGCTACTTGGTGAATGTCCCTTTAAGGCACCTGGACAGTAGTGTGGTAGTGTGTGTGTGGTGTTATCTAAGGACTGCAAGACTATAACTGGAACGTACTGGCTGTTGCACAGAGAGTCGGGGAGAGAGAGAGAGAAAGAGGCACTGACTGCCGGTCTCTGTATCTATGGATGAAGAACAATAGCTGTGACTGTCACTATACAATCCATGCATGGATTTTTGGAGCAATCTGTGGAGTCCACTTTGTCGTTAACCTGTACTGGAAAGCAGGTATTTCTGTGGGCTGCCATGTATCGAATGCCCTCGATGTGGCAGATACTTCAGAACAAAGCAATGGAGATTGTCGGTAATTGAGGTGTCGTATGGGTTCCATCGTGGAACTTGTGGATTTCGTAAATTCTCTCTACATTCTCTCTACAATCTACTGTGGTTTTGCAAAAGCCTTTGCTCATAGTTCTACCTTATGACTTGCTGAACTGAACTTTGAGAATTCCTAGACTTGGGGTTTTGAAACTTGTCACACACACACACTTCGAGTTTATTTTTGGGGTCAATGTTTAAAATCTAACATTTTTACTTCTGTTATTCTTACAAGTAGTTAATAATAAATAGATTCTAACATTTATACATGGCTCTTTGTGTTTCTATTGTTGCTGGTACGTAACAACACAGAGTGGCAGACGCCTGGAATGCGCTGCCAGGGGAGGTGGTGGAAGCAGACACAATAACAACATTTAAGAGACATTTAGACAGACACATGAACAGGCAGGGAATGGAGGGATATAGACAATGTGCAGGCAGATGGGATTGGTTTAGGATGTGTAGGAGTGCACTGGATGTACAAGAGGTACACTGGATGTGTAGGTGATACACACTGGATGTGTAGGAGGTACACAGGATGTGCATGAAGAGCAGTGGATGTACAGGAGGTACATTGGATGTGCAGGATGAACAGCTGATGTACAAGAGGTACACTGGATGTGCAGGATGAACAGTGGATGTACAGGAGGTACACTGGATGTGTAGGAAGAACAGTGGATGGACAGGAGGTACACTGGATGAACAGGAGGTACGCTGGATGAACAGGAGGTACGCTAGAAGTGCTGGCATCTCCAGGAAGTGATCTAAATGTTCCTGTTGATGCATAAGTCATGGTTATTCTCAGATGTATAACTGAATATTACCATTTTGAAGCTGACATTTGCAAATATGTTAAATACAATGTATACAAGCAGAACAAACACACGTGTCATCTTGCAGAGTAAATTCATAAATATAACTAAGTTATCTGCACACAGAACCATTCATTCTTTTACAAAAGAGGAGGTTTTGTGGCATATAATGATATATGCTTTAACATAACATATCATTGACGTTATGTTAAAAAATATTATCAATACAGTTGACTGGAAGCAGCTGAAGGAGGACTGTCACAGGTGAAGATGTTCACCTGAAGTCCAGCATCAGTGGATAAGTGAGGGGAAGTGAAATTTGCTCTAAAGAATAGTTCGGAAGGCAACACTAAGTGCAGACTCGGGAAGGAGAGAGGGGGAAGGGATAGAGAATTAGCAAGAGGGGAGGGGAACAGATGGAGGAGAAAGGGAAGACAAAAGGTTGGGGGGAGAGTGACAGGCAGCAGAAGGAGAGAGAGGAAAGGTAAGGAGAGTGAGGGGAAGGAAAAATTGAATGTGGGGGTAAGGAGAGTGATGAAGGGGAGGATGAGAAAGGGAAAGGAAGAGGAGACAAGGGAAAGGAAGAGATTCGAGCAAGGCAGTAAGGAGAGAAAGAGAAAGAGGGGAAGTGAAGAGAGGAAGGGGTATGAGAAAGAAAGTGGGGCAGGGGAATGAGTAAAAGGGGGTGAGGGGAGATGGGAAGGTGGGAGGTTTCACTGTTAATAGTCTCTATAAGCAAAGGATAAAGCAGTAGCCAGCAAGAGCAAGTTCAGTAATCAGGATAGCCAGGGGCACAGTGAAGACAGGGAAAGGAATACTCAGTTAAACTGCATTTATTTCAATATACAAGGTTTAACAGATAAGACAGACAAATGGGTGTGGATTGGCTCTGAGGACTGAGATGTTGTAGCCATAACAGGAACATGGCTGAGAGAAGGGGAGGACTAGCAGCTCAATGTTCCAGGATACAGATGCTACAGGCGTGACAGAGGTACAGGTAAATGAGGACGGGGTGTTGCCTTTTTGATAAGGGAGGACGTAGCAATAGTGCTTAGAGATGACATTCTTTGGGGATCATCCAGTGAGGCCGTATGGGTAGAACTTAGAAGATAAAAAGGGAGGGATTGTATTATAGACCCCCCGATAGCCAGCAGAAGCTTGAGGAGCAGGTGTGTAGAGAAATTGCTCATGGTTGTAAGAATAATAGGGTTGTATGAGTGGGAGATCTTAATTTCCCCATTACTGACTGGGCCACACAGAGTGTAAAGGGACTGGACGGGTGGGATTTGTGAAATGTGTCCAGGAAAGTTTTCTGAGTCAATATATAGAGGGCCCTACACAGGACGGTGCAATACTGGACCTCCTCTTAGGGAATGAGGCAGGGGAAGTAACAGAGGTGACAGTCAGGGAGCACTTTGGCTCTAGTGACCTTAATTCTATTAGTTTTAAGAAGTGATGGAAAAAGATAGGACAGGTCCACAGGTTCGGGTCTTAAAGTGGAGCAGGGCTAATTTTGGGGGAATTAGGCAGGATCTAGCAGAGGTCGATTGGGAGAGCCTGTTTAAAGGGAATGGAATGAATGGCAAGTGGGAAGCTTTTAAGAGTGTGATATCAAGAGTCTAGGGGCAGCATATTCCTGTTCGGGTGAAGGGTAAACCTGGCAAGTTTAGGGAACCCTGGCTGACGAGGGATATTGAGGCTCTGATCAAGAAAAAGAAGGAAGCATACATTGGGTTTAGGAGGTTGAGGATGAGTGAATCCCTTGATGACTATAACAGGATTAAGAATGTTCTTAAAAGAGAAGTCAGAACGGCAAAGAAGGGGTATGAGATGGATATGGCAGGTGAGGTTAAGTAAAATACCAAGAGATTCTATAGCTATATTAAGAGTAAAAGGGTGGCCAGGGAGAGAATGGATCCCCTTAGCGATCAGCAGGGCTGCCTATGTCCTGAGCCACAGGAGATGGGTGGGATTTTAATGAATATTTTTCCCCAGAGTTTACTGAGGAGAAAATCATGGTTGTTCAAGAGAGAAGGGAAACTCCTGGGGATGTTTTGGTGGACATTCATATTACCAGGGAGGATGTATTTCAGCCTTACAGTGCATTAAGTTGGATGAATCCCCAGGGCCTGACCAAGTGCATTCTTGGACTTTTTTGGGAGGCTAGAGAAGAAATTTCAGAGGCCCACGTGGAGATATTTGCTTCATCGTTAGCCAGTGGTGATGTTCCTGAAGACTGGAAGGTGTCTAATGTGCCATTGTTTAAGAAAGGTAGCAAGGACAAGCCAGGGAACTACAGGCCAGTCTGCCTGACATCAGTAGTGGTGAAATTACTGGAGGGAATTCTGAGGGACAGGATCTACCAGCATTTGGATAGAGAGAGTCTGATTAGGAGGAGTCAGCATGGCTTTGTGTGTGGAAAATCATGCTTGATGAACCGTTTAGAGTATTTTGAAGAAGTAACCAAAAAGGTAGATGAGGGTAGGGCAGTGGATGTTCTTTATTTGGACTTCCGAAAGGCCTTCAACATGGTCCCGCATGGGAGGCTGTTCTGGAAGGTTAGGTCCCATGGAATCCAGGAAGAGCTAGTTAGGTGGATTCAAAATTGGCTCAGAGGTAGAAAGCAGACAGTGGTAGTTGAAGGTTGTTTCTCGGAATGGAGGCTGGTGACTCGTGGTGTGCTGCAGGGGTCGGTGTTGGGACCCTTGTCAGTGGTTATTTATGTTAATGATTTGGATGCGAATGCACAAGGTTTGATCAACAAGTTTGCGGATAACATGAAATCAGGAGGTGTTGTTGGTAGTGAAGAAGGTTATCGTAGATTACAGGAGGATCTTGATCAGTTAGGGAAGTGAGCTGAGGAATGGCAAATTGATTTAAATACAGATAAGTGTGAGGTGATGCATTTTGGAAAGTCCAGCGTAGAACTTGTATTATGAATGGTAGGGCACTAAGGAGTGTAATGGAACAGAGGGACCTAGGAGTACAAGAGCATAGTTTCTTGAAAGTGGCATTTAGCACACTGGCCTTCATCAGTCAGGACAGTGAGTATAGGAGTTGGGACATTATGTTGCAGTTGTATAAGTTGTTGGTGAGGCCACACTTGGAGTACTGTTTTGGTCACCCTGTTATCAGAAAGACATGGTTAAACTGGAAAAAGTGCAGAAAAAATTTGTGAGGATGTTGCCAGGACTAGCAGCCCTGAGCTACAGGGAGAGGTTGCCAGGCTGAGTCTTTATTTCTTGGAATGTGGGAGAATGAGGGGTGACCTTGTAGAAATGGTTAAAATATATAAGAGGCATAGAGAAGGTGGATGGTAACGGTTCATTCCCCAAGGTCGGGGAGTCTAAAACTAGAAGGCATAGGTTTGGGGTGAGAGAGGAAAGATTTAAAAGGAACTTGAGGGCCAACTTTTTCACGCAGAGGGTGGTGAGTATATGGAATGAACTGCCAGAGAGAGTGGTTGAAGCAGATACAACAATATCATTTAAGAAGCACTTGGATAGATACATGGAGGTGCGGGGCTTAGAAGGATATGGCTGAATGTAGGAAATTGGTACTAGCTGCGTGGGCACCGTGGTCAGCATGAACTTATTGGGCCAAATGGCTACCTGCACTGTATTGCTCCATAACTCCATGACTCTAAATGTTTCAGCATTTCAGGGACGTTGTAAAGCATTCTTTAATCTTGAGTGCATTGACAGTCAGTGAAGCTGGGACAGTGCCTTGCACTCTGCTAATGTTTTCCACGGACATTCTGGGTGTGGGCTGGGTTCTGGCCCACACAGATCAGCTCTTTCTGACACTCAAGCTCCTAGCCAGGCAGCCCCATTGAGATCTGGAGAATGTCAGGTTCAGGAATAGAGAAAATTGGGGTTAGCCTTGTTCCGTTAAATCCTGGGTGAAAAGAAGCAAGGTGGTTGACCAGTCTTTGTGGTGTATTTATTTATAATATGTAAAAGAGACACGTGGATATAGAATGCAATGATATTGTCGCAGGTTTATGTAAAGTAATCACATGTTGGATTGCCTTGCAGTTCAGAATCAGAGTCAGAGAATAATCATATCAAAGAACAAGACCATTCAATCCATTAAGTCCATCTTAGTTCTTATATGAGAGCAACCCAGCTAGTCCCACTGGCCCACTATGCCCCCATAGCTTTTGAGAATCCTTTCTTTTCAGGTACTTGCCTTTTGGACTGAATCTGCCTCCACAACCGTCCCTGGCAGTGCACTCCAGACCCTAATAGTCTGCTGTGTAAAATGATTCTTCATCTTAGTCTGTTCTCTTTGTCAATTTTCAGCACATCCAGTTACATCTTTCTTTCCCGTGACTCCTACTGCACCTTCTCCCTTGGTGAAGCCTGACGGAATCTACTTATTTAGTGCCTAATCTTCTCTGGCCTCTGATTGGCCTCAACTCTCACCTTACAACCTTCTTCCTGTCTGCATACCTACAGATATTTTTGGATTCCCCCTTACGTTTGCTGCCAGTCTCTTCTCATGCTCTCACTTTGCCTCTCATATTTCCTTGTTCATTCCCCCTCAAAACTCTATGTGATCAGCCTGGTTATCAGCCTGACATCTGTCATCTGTTTCTTTGTTCTTCCCCATTTTACTTTCTATCTCTTTGGCCATCTATAGAGTTCTGGCTTTAATTACCCTATCCGGCTCCCTCATGGGAACGTACCCAGACTGTAGTTGAAACATCTCTGCTTCAAAGGCCCTCATTGTTCAATTACGGTTTTATCTGCCAAGTTTGATTCTAATTTACTTGGACCAGGTCTGTTCCCTTCCCATTCACAATGGCCCTTCTCCAGATGAATTTTTGTTTGCTTGGCTTTTCCAAAGCTATTTCCATAGTTGTGCTAAACATATATTATGATATAGTTTGATCAGTGCAAAGTACACATCTTTGTTTAAAAGCTCCTGTGTGCTGTAGATATTATGGTGGTTTAAGCTCACCAACATTTCCAGCAGAGTCCAAAGTCCATCCCAAAATAAGTCACAACCGGTGATAACGATCGTTTTCAGATCCAAGGTAATGGGGAAATATCATGAAGAAAACATATTCTGGCCTGCAGGATATGTGCCATCAGATTGCACTGTAAAATATTGCCCAAACTTTACATTAGCAACACTTTACACAGACAAAGGAGTTTAACTGCCCATTTAATGTCTTCATTATTACCGTATTACCGACATTCCCTTCGTTCTACCCAGTGCCCTCCCCCACTGTCTATGCCACCTAGACTAACTTGTTTTCTCTCTTTCTCAGTTCTGATTAAGGGTCAAGACCAGATACATCAACTGTTTTTCTCTCTCCACAGATGCAGCCTGACTTGCTGAGTGTTTACAGCATTTTCTATTTTATGTTATGTCATATGTTAAGTGAGGAAAACATTTGTGCTTTCACCTCCAAAGAATTGTTAGAACCATAGAACCATAGAACAATACAGCACAGAAAACAGGCCATTCGACCCTTCTTTGATTGCACCTGCCATGAGACTCTTGGGGATACTCTATGGTTGTGAGGCATAAGCAGCAGAAATGGCAGAAAACAGCCCTGCAGGTCAAAGTTCCTGAGCACAGGCTCCATGAATGTTTTAGCACAGATACCAAGCAGAAGAATAACAAGGTGTGTGAATTATTCACACTTTACATCAAGAAAATGGAATGTTTTTCAAGGCCAATAATATTCTTGAGCTGGAAGCCAGTACTGTAGCCACACAGATGTAGAATGCAGGAATGTGAGTGGAAGAACATAGAACATAGAACATTTACAGCACAATTCAGGCCCTTCGGCCCACAAAGCTGTGCCGAACATGTCCCTACCCTAGAAATTACTAGGCTTACCCATAGCCCTCTATTTTACTCAGCTCCATATACCTATTTAACAGTCTCTTAAAAGACCCTATCGTATCAGCCTCCACCACCGTTTCCGGCAGCCCATCCCACGCACTCACCACTCTCTGAGTGAAAAACTTACCCCTGACATCTCCTCTATATCTACTCCCCAGCACCTTAAACCTATGTCCTCTTGTGGCTACCAATTCGGCCCTGGGGAAAAGCCTTTGACTATAAGATGACCTCTCGTCATCTTATACACCTCTATCAGGTCCCTCCTCATCCTCCATCTCTCCAAGGAGAAAAGGCCAAATTCCCTCAAACTGCTTTCATAAGGCATGCTCCGCATCCCAGGCAGCATCCTTATAAATTTCCTCTGCACCCTCTCTATGGCTTCCACATCTTTCCTGTAGTGAGCTGACCAGAACTGAGCACAGTACTCTAAGTGGGGTCTGACCAGGGACCTATATAGCTGCAACAATACCTCCCGGCTCCTAAATTCAATTCCCCAATCGATGAAGGACAATACACCATATGCCTTCTTAACCACAAAGTCAATGTGCGCCGCCACTTTGAGCGTCCTGTGGACTCGGACCCCAAGATCCCTCTGATCCTCCACACTGCCAAGAGTCCTACCATTAATACTATATTCCGCCAACATATTTGACCTACCAAAATGAACCACTTCACACTTATCTGGGTTGAACTGCGTCTGCCACTTCTCAGCCCAACTCTGCATCCTATCAAAATCCCTCTGTAACCTCTGACAGCCCTCCAAACTATCCACAAGACCCCCAACCTGACTTTCCTCCCAGAAATCAGTTCTGAAACCCCACTGAATGCTCACTCTTTGAGTTGCTCAGAAGAAAGCTAAAGATAACTCATTTCCAGAGGGAATACAGAAGTTTCTAAGAATATTTCAAGCCACATCCATCTGAGATGGCAGAGAACAGGTGAAATCTGAAATTGGGAGAAAGGGTGCACGATTGTATGGCCACACGCTGATAGACCTATCGAGTCACAGCAATTTTGGAGACATTTTAGATCATGCGCTGAGACTGTGCCTTGTGGGCAAAAGGATCCAGCTGAGTCTCATATTTCATTGGGCACGTAGGATTGCAATGTTATGGAGATGGCAGCCAATAAAGCCATGGAGTTCTGAACTTTGCCAACCAGAGGTGTACTGGCAGTATGCATTAAAATGACAACTTCCAAAGCTCTGTCCCGGTGCAGGGTTAGGACCTGGTGACCACAAGTCACTGTTTCTGTATACCATGTGTCATTCCCCATATAACTGTTCTTATAAAGTGCCATGGAGTCATACAGTATGGAAACAGGCCATTCGGCCCACCATGTCCATGCAAACTAATGGGCACCCATCTGTATTAATCCCATCTTCCAGCACTTGGCCCGCAGCCTTCTATGCCTGGGTGATTCAAGTGCTCATCTAGACACTTCTTCAATGCTGTCAACAACTCTGCTTCCTTCACTCTCTCTGGGTGAGGAAGGTCCCCCTCAGACCTCTCTAAACATCTTCCCCCTTACCCTAAGTCTATGTCCTCTCATTTTATTTACCTCTGATCTGGGGAAAATTTCCCTGAAGTCTACCCCATTTATACCCTTCATCATTTTATATACTCAATCATGTCTCCTCTTAACCTCTGCCACTCCAGGGAGAATAGTCCCAGCCTCTCTAGTCTCTCCACTCCAGGCAACAACCTCGTGCCTCTGCATCCTCTCCAGGACTATCATATCCTTCTTGCAGTGGAGTGACAAAAAATACATCAATCTGATGTCTGACGAAGGTATTGGTATTGGTTTATTATTGTCACTGCTACCGAGGTACAGTGAAAAACTTGTCTTACAAACCTATCGTACAGGTCAATTCATTACACAGTGCAGTTACGTTGAGTTAGTACAGAGTCCATTGACGTATTACAGATAAAAACAATAACAGTACAGAGTAAAGTGTCACAGCTACAGAGAAAGTGCAGTGCAATAAGGTGCAAGGTCACAACAAGGTAGATCGTTAGGTTATAGTCCATCTCATTGTATAAGGAAACCGTTCAATAGTCTTATCACAGTGAGGTAGAAGCTGTCCTTAAGTCTGGTGGTACGTGCCCTATAGAAGAGGAGAGAAGAGAGAATGTCCCAGGTGGGTGGGGTCTTTGATTATGCTATCTGCTTCATCAAGACAGCGAGAGGTAAAGACAGAGTCCAAGGAGGGGAAGCTGGTGTCTGTGGTGCGCTGGGCTGCGTCCACAACTCTCTGCAGTTTCTTGCAGTCCTGGGCAGAGCAGTTGCCATACCAAGCCATGACACATCTGGATAGGATGTTTTCTTTGGTGCATCGGTAAAAGTTGGTGAGAGTCAAAGGGGACAAACCGAATTTCTTTAGCCTCCTGAGGAAGTAGAGGTGCTGGTGAGCTTTCTTGGCCATGGCATCTATGTGATTTGGCCAGGACAGGCTGTTGGTGATGTTCACTTCCAGGGACTTGAAGCTCTCAACCCTCTCAACCTCAGCACCATTGATATAGACAGGTGCATGTACACTGCCCCCTTTCCTGAAGTCAAGGACCAGCTTTTTTGTTTTGTTGACATTGAGGGAAAGGTTGTTGTCATGACACCATTCCACTAAGCTCTCTATATCCTTCCTCCGACTCATTGCTGTTTGAGATATGGCCTACAACAGTAGTATCATCTGCAAACTTGCAGATGGAGTTAGAGCAGAATCTGGCCACACAGTCATGAGTGTATAGGGAGTAGAGTAGAGGGCTGAGGATGCAGCCTTGTGGGCACCAGTATTGAGAATAATCATGCTGGAGGTATTGCTGTCTACCCGCAACGGAAGTTGGAACATAATCTCCCTGCTCTTGTACTCAGTCCCTCGACTAATGAAGGCCAGTAACCCATATGCCTTCTTAACCATATTATCTGTCTGTGCTGCCACCTTCAAGGATCTTTGGACTTGTACACCAAGGTCCCCCATTCCTCAATACTACCAAAGACTCTACCATTCATGGTGTATGTCCTAGCCTTATTAGTTCTCCCAAAATGCATCACCTCACATTTATCAGGATTAAGCTCCATATGCCATTTCTCAGCCCGTTTCACCAACATATTGATATCACCCTGTAATCTCCACACTGTCAACAACTCCACCAATCTTTGGTTCATCTGTGAATTTACTGATCATGCCTCCCACTTCTACATCCAAATCATTCACATATATTACAAATGGCAAGGGTCCTAGCACCGATCCATGAGGAACACCACTAGTAATTGGCATCCAATTGCAAGACAACCCTCCACTGACCCTCTGACTCCTATTACCAAGCCAATTTTGGATCCACTTTGCCAATATAACCTGGATCCCATAAGCCATAACCTTTTGGAAAAGTCTCCCATTTGGGACCTTGCTGAAGCCCATGTAAATCACATCAAATTAATTGCTCCCGTCGATACATTTGTTACCTCCTCAAAAAATTCAATTAGATTGGTCAGACAGGATCTGCCTTAACCCAGCCATGCTGGCTGTCTTTAATTAGCCCTTGCCTTTCCAAGTAATTATTAATCCTGTCCCTTATAATTTTTCCGATAACTTCCCTACCACTGATGTTCGACACACGTCCATAAATACCAGGCTTTTTCCTGTCGCCATTCTTAGAAAGGGGGAAATACATGTGCTGTCCTCCAGTCATCTGGTACCTCACTTGTGACCAACAAAGATTTAAAAATCTCAGTCTGATCGGCAACAATCTTTTCCTTGTCCCCCACAGCAGCCTGGGATAAATTTCGTCAGGCCCCAGGGATTTGTCCACCTTTAAGCCCACTTAGGTATCAAGTACCTCATTTTTATTTGTGGAGAACTTCTCCCTCCCCTTCCCTGAATTCTCCAACTACAAAGTCTGTTTCCTTTGTGAATGCCAATGAAAATATTCATTTAGGACCTCGCCTGTACCTTCTAAGACATGTACAGCAGGAGCACAGCTAGTAAAGAGGCTGTCTCATCACTTTAGGAACCCAGGTATGATCCTGGCTACTCGTGCTGTCTGTGTGGAGTTTGCATGCTCTCCCTGTAACCGCATGGGTTTCCTTTGGTGTTCCAGTTGCTTCCCACATCCTAAAGCCATGCTGGTTGTAGGTTACTTGGCTGCTGTAAACTGCCCTTAGTGTGTAGAATTTGGGGGCAGTGGATGAGAATGTGGAGAGGATAAAATGGGTGAGGGTAGGATTAGTCTAATCGTTTGATGGTCAGCACAGATGCTGGGCTGAATGGTTTGTTTCCGTGCTGTATCATTCAATGACTCCATGTTTGTTCCTGCTGTCTATTCTCTGTTAAACAGTCCTTAACCTGCTTCACTATATTACCCACAGTAACCTCTTCTGTGCCACCTCATTGAAAGCCTTCTGCAAGTCTAAATACACAATATCCTCTGGTTCATCCTTCTCCTTCCTGCTATGTACAACCTCAATAAACTCCAGCATATTTGTCAAGCCTTGCATAAATTCACGTATTCTATGTGCAATCTGATTATTATATTTAAAGTGTCCTGTTGCCACTTTCTTAATAATAGGTTCTAGCATTATCCTCAGGTCCATTTCCACTGAGCAGGAAGAATCAATGACCTCTCTAATCCAGCCACGGCGAAACATGGCATGGATCAATCATTCCAGCTGGAACTGGGGAAACAATGTCCCATGGACCCATCAAGTGAGTGCACTACCATCTGTCTTGCTATTGGTGGAGTTGCTTCTGTTGTGGTTTCTCTGTCCATTGCCTGGGCTCAGGCTAGGAGGCTGAGATAGTCAGGTGACAGTGAACCTGATGACCGCAGCAAAGGCTGCACTGCCAGGACTCTTCCCATGGGAGATCACATTTCTATCACCTCAGACAGAAAGCCCTAGCCTCTGCATGGAACATAGAACATAGAACATAAAACAGTACAGCACAGGAACAGACCCTTCGGACCACAATGTCATGCCAAACTAATTAAAGTAGTAATTAAAAGACTACTAAACTGGTCCCTTCTATCTACACAAGACCTTATCCCTCCATTCCCTGCATATATATGTGCTTATCTTAAACACCTCTATCGTACTTGACTCCAATACCACCCCGCCAGCACATTCCAGGCACCCACCATGTTCTGCGTAAAAAACTTGCTCCGCATATCTCCTTTGAACTTACCCCCTCTCATCTTAAATGCATGCCCTCCAGTATTAGATATTTTGACCCTGGGAAAAATATATCAGCTGTCTATCTATACCTCTCAAAATCTTATAAACTTCTATCAGGTCACTCCTCAGCCTCCACCGCTCCAGAGAAAACAACCCAAGTTTGTCTAACCTTTCCTCATTACACATACCCTCAAATCCAGGCAGCATCCTGGTGAACCTCTTCTGCACTCTCTCCAAAGCCTCCACACCCTTTCTATAATCCGGCGACCAGAATTGAATGCAGTACTCCAGATGCAGCCTAATCAGAGTTCGATAAAGCTACAATGTAACTTCCTGACTCTTGAACTCAATACCTTGACTAATAAAGGCAAACTGCCATTCAGCTTCTTTACTACCCTATCAACTTGTGCAGCCACTTTCAGGGAGATATGGACCTGGACCCCAAGATCCCTCTGTACATCATCACTGTTAAGGGTCCTGTCATCAACTGTGTACTGCCCCTTTACATTTGATCTCCCAAAGTGTAACAGCTCACATTTGGCCAGATTAAATTCCATCTGCCATATCTCTGCCCATATCTGCAACTGATCTGTCTCCTGCTGTATCCTTTTGCAATCTTCTACACTATCCACAACACCACCAATCTTTGTATTGTCTGCAAACTTACTAACCAACCCATTCACGTTTTCATCCAGGTCACATACACATATATCACAAACAGCAGAGGTCCCAGTATGGATCCCTGCAGAACACCACCAGACACGGACCTCCAGCCAGAATATGTCCCATTGACCACAACCATCTGTCTTCTATGGCCAAGCCAATTCCGAATCCAAACAAATGAGTCACTATGGATCTCATGCATCTCAATCTTCTGGATGAGCGTCCCATGAGGGACTTTGTCAAACGCTTTACTAAAATCCATGTAGCAAACCTCCGTAGGTCTACCTTCATTAATCAGCTTCATCACCTCCTCAAAACACTTAATTGTTAGTAAGACATGACTTTCCCCACACAAAGCCATGGCTTAATCCAAACGTTAATAAATCCTATCCCTGCGAATCCTCTCCAATAGCTTCCCTGCCACTGACGTGAGACTCACCAGTCTACAGTTACCAGGATTATCCCTATTTCCCTTCTTAAGTAAAGGAACAACATTAACCACTAGCCAGTTCTCCCAGACCCTGCAGGCAAGGTCTGGGAGAACTGAAGACCCTGATCAAGGCCCTAGCAGTCTCATCTCTTGCCTCTCTCAATAACCTGGGGTATATCCCATCAGGCCCTGGGTACTTATCCACCTTAAAGTTCTTTAAGAGACCCAACACTACCTCCCCTTTAATTTCAAAATGCCCCAGCATATTAGCATGCTCCACCCTGATCTCACTATCCTCCACATCCTTCTCATTGGTAAAGTACTCGTTTAGGACCTTGCCCACATCCTCCACCTCCAAGCACATGTTCCCTCCTTTATCCTTGTCCTACCCTCTCCTTAGTTATCCCCTTGCTCTTAATGTAGGTGTAGAATGTCTTAGGATTCTCTTTAATCTTACTTGCCAAAGACTTTTCATGGTCCCTCCTGGCTCCTTTCTTGAGTTCTTTTCTAGCTTCTTCAAGGACTCTGTTTGATTTTACATCTTTAAACCATACATATGCTTTCTTTTACTTCTTGAATAAATTCACCACCTCCCTTGTTGCCTTACCTTCCCACCCTTGTCCTTCTTTCTTACTGGAACATATCCATCCTGTACTCTGTGCAGCTGGTCTTTAAACAATCTCCACATGTCAGATGTGGACTTGCCCAAAAACAGCTGTTCCCAATTAACTCTCTCTGTTTCCTGCCTAATGCTCTTGTAATTTGCCCTGTTCCAATTGAATCCTCTCCCGTAAGGTCCACACATCCTTATCTATTGCTAACTTAAAACTTAAGGAGTTGTAGTCACTGTTCCCTAACCGTTCTCCCACTGAAAGGTCAGTCACCTGGCCAGACTCATTACCCAACTCCAGGTCCAGTGTGGCCCCTCCTCTTGTTGGACTATCCACATACTGATTTAAGAAACTCTCCTGGATGCACCAAACAAATTCTGCCCCACCTGTACCAACGAAGTCCCCGTCTATATTGGGGAAGTTTAAGTCACCCACTTCAACAACCCTGTTGTTTTTGCGCCTTTCTCTAACCTGCCCGCATATCTGTTCCTCAATGTCCTGGTGACTATTGGGGGGTCTTTTGTATAATCCCTTCAGAGTAATTGCACTTTTTTTATTTTTGAGTTCTACCCATATAGACTCAAGGGATGAGCCCTCCATTATATCCCCTCTGAATGCAGCTGTGATAAAGACCCTAATTAACGGGGTAACTCCCCCACCACCCCCCCCCCCCCACCTTCTACCTCCCTCCCTATCTTTTCTAAAACATCAAAACCCTGGAACATTAAGCATCCATTCCTGTTCCTCTCTCAACCAAGTCTCTGAAATAGCTACAACATCATAGTTCCATGTACTGATTCGTGCTCTAAGTTCATCACCCTTACCCCTAATACTCCAAGCATTAAAATAAACAAACTTCAATACATCTGTCCCATTCTTGTCTTGCCCATGCTTCCTAAAAGACTTACCTTCCTCTCAATCCCTCCACTTACTGACTCTAGATACATTGTTTGTTGGAGAACTGGAGTCAGGAGGGTGGATTGGGTCTGGGACATCAATCCTTTCCCTCCTCCAACAGGGTTATCTTGTCTCTGTTGCCCTTCGTAAGCTCAAGCACAAACAGTCAACAACGTAGATACCACAGAAGTAACCATGGCAAAGAGGTAATAACTAGAGAGATGGTGATGACCTCACTCAGTGCAACCAGGGGACTCGGACCTCTGAATCACCAGACAGCTAACAGTGACCAGCAGCATCAGGTAGTCTGAGTATCAAGTGATGGAATAACTCTCCCAGGCATGTGGGTGCAGTGAGTGGGGCTCCATGAAAACTTACTTCGCCATAAGTTGACAAACACTTTTCTAAGTCAGAACAGTTCGACCCAGTTTCGGCTGGCAATGCTCCAAAGGAAAGCTGCATGATGGATGACTCCACTCACTCCTCATCCTCGACACAGAATGTGTGTTGATTGGCTCATTTGGTAGGAACCCTCTTGGTAGGATCTCTTCTGGGGAAGGTGGGACCTGTACAGAGAGGACGGGTTACACCTGAACCCGAAGGGGGGCCAATATCCTTGCAGGCAGGTTTGCTAGGGTGGTTTGGGAGGGTTTAAACTAGTTTGTGAGGGGGATGGGAACCAGAGGCATAGGTCAGAGGAAGAAATGGATGGGGAAAAGTCAGATCTAACAGGCAGAAAGGCTTTGAGGAAGGAGAAGCAGAGTACAGGGTATAAAAGTAGAAAGGTGGATGGGCTAAGGTGCATTTACTTAAATGCAAGAAGTATCAGGAATAAGAGAGATGAACTGAGAGCTTGGATAAGTACGTGGGACTACGATATTGTGGCTCTTGCAGAGACTTGGCTGTCACCAGGGCAGGAATGGATATTGAATATTCCTGGTTTTCAGTGTTTTAAAAGGGATAGGGAAAGGGGGAGAAGAGGGGGAGGGGTGGTGATACTGGTCAGGGATACTACTACAGCTGCAGAAAGTGTGGATAATGTAGAAGGATCCTCTCTAGAGTCAGTATAGGTGGAAGATAGGAACAAGAAAGGAGCAGTTACTCTACTGGGAGTATTCTATAGGCCCCCCGGTAGCAGTAGGGATACTGAGGAGCAGATTGGGAGGCAGATTTTGGAAAGATGCAAAAATAACAGGGTTGTTATCATGGGAGATTTCAACTTCCCAAATATTGATTGGCACCTGCTTAGTGCCAAAGGTTTAGGTGGGGCAGAGTTTGTTAAGTGTGTCCAGGATGGATTCCTGTCACTGTATGTTGACAGACCGACTAGAGGGAATGCCATATTAGATCTAGTATTCGGTAATGAACTGGGTCAGGTGACAGATCTATCGATGGGTGAGCATTTGGGGGACAGTGACCACTGCTCCATAACCTTTAGCATTGTCATGGACAAGGATAAGAGCAAAGAGGACGTGAAGGTATTTAATTGGGGAAAGGCAAATTATGAGGCTATAAGGCGAGAACTTGGGAGTGTAAATTGGGATGACATTTTTGAAAGGAAAGCACTATGGAGATGTGGTCAATGTTCAGGGATCTCTTGCAGGATGTTAGGGATAAATTTGTCCCAGTGAGGCAGAGAAGGAATGGCAGGGTGAAGGAACCATGGGTGACAAGAGAGGTGGAACGACTAGTTAGGAAGAAGAAGGCAGCATACATAAGGTGTAGGCAGCAAGGATCAGATAAGGCTCATGAGGAATATAGAGTAGCAAGGAAGGAACTTAAGAAGGGACTGAGAAGAGCAAGATGGGGACATGAAAAGGCTTTGGTGAATAGGGTTAAGGAGAATCCCAAGGCTTTTTTCTTGTACGTGAAGAGCAGAAGGATGACGAAAGTAAAGGTAGGTCAGATTAGAGGCAAAGGTGGGAGGATGTGCCTGGAAGCTGTGGAAGAAGGTGAGGTTCTCAATGAATACTTCTCTTCAGTATTCACCAAGCAGAGGGGTTTTGATGACGCTGAGGACAGTGTTGGTAAGGTTAATATTCTAGAGCTTGTAGATATCAAGAGAGAGGATGTGTTGGAGATCTTAGAAAATATTAGGACAGATAAGTCCCCAGGCCCTGACAGAATATTCCCCAGGCTGCTTCGCGAGGCAAGGGAGGAGACTGTTGAACCATTGGCTAGGATCTTTGAGTCCTCGTTGTTCTTGGGAATGGTACCAGAGGATTGGAGGGTGGCAAATGCTGTCACCTTATTCAAAAAACGTAGTAGGGATAGTCCAGGGAATTACAGACAGGTGAGCCTTACATCTGTGGTAGGCAAGCTGTTAGAAAGGATTCTAAGAGATAGGATCTATGAGCATTTAGAGTATCATGGACTAATTAGGGACAGCCAGCATGGCTTTGTGAAGGGAAGATCTTGCCTCACAAGCCTGAAAGGGTTCTTTGAGGAGGTGACCAGGAAGATTGATGAGGGTAGTGTAGTAGATGTGGTCTACATGGATTTTAGTAATACTTTTGACAAGGTTCCACATGGTAGGCTTCTTCAGAAGGTCAGAGGGCAAGTGATCCAGGGAGGCTTGGCCGTGTGGATTCAGAATTAGCTTGCCTGTAGAAAGAAGAGGGTTGTGGTGGAGGGAGTGCATTCAGATTGGAGGGCTGTGACTAGTGGTGTCCCACAGGGATCGGTTCTAGGACCTCAGCTTTTCATGATATTTATTAATGACTTAGATGAGGGGGTGGAAGGGTGGGTTAGCAAGTCTGCAGACAACACAAAGGTTGGTGGTGTTGTGGATAGTGTGGAGGGCTGTTGAAGCTTACAGAGGGATATTGATAGGATGCAGAGCTGGGCTGAGAAGTGGCAGATGGAGTTCAATCTGGAGAAGTGTGAGGTGGTACACTTTGGAAGAACTAACTCCAAGGTGGAGTAGAAGGTTAATGGCTTGATTCTGGGTAGTGTGGAGGAGCAGAGGGATCTTGGGGTTCATATCCACAGATCGCTGAAAGTCGCCTCACAGGTGGATAGGGTAGTTTAGAAAGCTTATGGGATGTTAGCTTTCATAAGTCGTGGGATCAAGTTTAAGAGCCGTGACGTAATGATGCAGCTCTACAAAACTCTGGTTCGACCACACTTGGAGTACTGTGCCTAATTCTGGTCACCTCATTATAGGAAGGATGTGGAAGCATTGGAAAGGGTGGAGAGGAAATTTACCAGGATGCTGCCTGGATTATAGAGTATGCATTATGAGGAGAGACTAGAGAAGCTAGGGCTTTACTCATTGGAGAGAAGGAGGATGAGGGGAGACATGATAGAGGTATACAAGATATTAAGAGGAATAGATAGAGTGGACAGCCAGCGTCTCTTTCCTAGGGCACTAATGGTCAATACAAGAGGGCATGGCTTTAAGGTAATGGGTGGGAAGTTCAAGTGAGATATTTTTCACCCAAAGAGTGGTTTGTGCATGGAATGCACTGCCTGGGGTGGTGGTGGAGGCTCATACGTTAGTCAAGTTCAAGAGGTTGTTAGACGAGCATATGGAGGAATTTAAAATAGAGGGATATGAGGGAGGAAGGGGTTAGATAGTCTTCGGCGTGGTTTAAAGGTCAGCACAACATGACGGGCTGAAGGCCCTATATTGTGCTGTATTGTTCTATGGCTCTATGGTAACCCTACTTTCCTGCTAAAAGTTGAGAATTCAAATCCTGCTCCAGAGACCAGGGAGCAAAATCTAGGCTGACACTCCGGTGTATAGCAAAGTAATGTTACAGTGTTGGAGGTGCTGTTCAACTGAGGTCACTATCTTTTGCCTGATGAATTTAAAAGCTCCCACGATTTTACAGAACATAGAACATAGAACAGTACAACACAGGAACAGGCCCTTCAACCCATGACGACTGTGTCGACCATGATGCCAATTTAAACTAATCCCATCTACCTGCACATGGCCTATATCCCTTCATTCCCAGCCTGTTCATGTGCCTGACTAAATGCCTCTTAAATGTTTCTAATGTACCTGCTTCCACTACTTCCCTCGGCAGCATTTTCCAGGCACCTACCACGTTCTTTTTTAAAAACCTGCCCCACACGGTACGGTGGGCGACACGGTAGCGTAGCGGTAAGCGCGACGCTATTACAGCGCCAGCGATTGGGGTTCGATTCCCATCGCTGTCTGTAAGGAGTTTGTACATTCTCCCGTGTCTGTGTGGGTTTCCTCCGAGTGCTCTGGTTGCCTCCCACATTCTAAAGACGTACGGGTAGGTTAATATGGGGGTTTAAAATGTGCGGTGTGGACTCGCTGGGCCGGAAGGGCCTGTTACCACACTGTAAATAAAATAAAAATAAGTAAGTAAATAACAAATCTTTAAACATCCTCCCTCTTACCTTAAACTTATGTCCTCTAGTGTTTGACATTTCCACACTAGGAAAAGGACTCTCATTATCTACCCTATCTATGCCTCATATCATTTATTCTATCATGTCGCCCCTCACCCCCCGATGCTCCAGAGAAAACAACCCAAGTGTCCAACCTCTCCTTATAGTTTATGCACTCCAATCCAGGCAGCATCCTGGTGAACTTCTTCTGCACCTTCTCCACATTCTTCCTGTAATGTGGCAACAAGAACTCCACACGATACTCCAAATGTAGTCTCACGAAGTTTTATACAACAGCAAATGCCCCAACTGTTACTCAGTGCCCCGACTGATAACATCAAGTAGGTCAAATGCTTTCTTTAACACCGTATCCAGTTGCACTCCAAGATCACTCTGTACATCAATGTCTCGAAGGATCCTGCCATTTATTGTATACTTTCCTCTTAAATTTGACCTCCCAAAGTGCAAAAGAAATTCACCAAAGTCTTTTTCCCAAGATGGAAATGTCAATATCAATTATTAGAGGGTATAGCTTTAAGGTGAGAGGTGGAAAGTTTAAAGGAGATGTGAAGTTTTTTACACAGAGGGAGGTAGGTGCCTGGAACTGGCTGCTGGGGAAGTGGAGGAGGCAGATTTGGTAGCAGCATTTAAGATGCATTTAGGCACATGAACAGGCTGGGAATGGAGGGATATGGTCCATGTGCAGACAGGTGTGCATTTTAAATTGGCATCATGGTCAGCATAGACATCGTGGGCTGAATGGCCTGTTCCTGTACTGTGCTGTCCTATGTTCCAGCTCTCAGGACAGTAAAGATGGGCAATAAATCCTGATCTTGTCACAGTGCCTGTGCATGAATTTAAAGACCTTACCGTTCTTTTATAGTTGAGGGAAAAGAAGCCAAGTCAATGCAAATTTTCCTGATTATTTTACCCTCTAATCCCCAGTCCCAATCTGATGAATCCGCAATATCAATCAATGGTTCTCTCCTGGTTCCTCTTTGTGAAATGGTGACAGTGCCCCTCCAATCTGCAGCTCCCCCTGTGCCACCCCTCCTACCCACAACCAAAGGTCACACAGTTGGTTTGTATTCAATTCTTTCACTCTGTGAAACTGACTCCAAGTTCCAGCATATGTTTTGCTTCATCAGTCAAATCAAAGTTTTGCTGCAAAATACAAATGGGTCCCAACTGTAGAAGAATTAGCCTGAAACGATTTAATTTCAATCTGCCTTTCTCTGTTCCCACAGCTGTTTCCTCCTCAAATAAAAATAGATTTATTGCCTTGGTCAATTTTTCATTATACTTTATTCCTTTTGGGTACACTTTTTCTGCATGGTCGATGTGAGTTATCAAGACTGGATTCCTACCCTGCTCATAAATGAAAATAAATGTGTTTCATGTCATAATGAAGGCAGGTTCCTCACAAACTGCATTGTAATGCTAAAGCTAAAGGACGTCTAGTTTGTTTTCACAAGCATGAAATAAAACAATTCAGCCAGGTTGTACAGAGACACAAGAGACTGTAGATGCTGGAATCTGGAACAACAAACAAACTGCTGGAAGAACTCAGTGGGTCGAACAGCATCTGTCGGGGGAAAGGAATTCCAGATGCTGGAAAGTGGAATGAAGCATCGACAGTTCCTTCCCCCGTCCCCACAGATGCTGCTTGACCCACTGAGTTTCTCCAGCTGTTTGTTTTCGGCCAGATCATATGTTCACTTTTCACGTCTACCTTCCTTGCCGCTTCTGAGTGCCTGTGTCTCTCTCCCTTTTAATCTCTCATTTTTAGTCCTTTATAGATTTGGTACAGAGATGTGGATTAGAGAGACGAAGTATCGGCTGTGGAAGTCCACAGTGAAGTGGAAGATAATGTAAAGTTCTTATAAAGGATTGTACATTTTATAATGACAAGTATAAAGTTACACTGTAGAGTGGTAACATTAAACCTCGACAAATTGTTGGTTAGAATCCAGTTGCCATACAGCCACCCCATTTGAAACATCTCTACTTAAAATGGGTATCAGAGGAGAAAGGAACAGGAGTGGGCCACTTGGCCCATCGAACCAGCTCTGCTATTTGATAACATTGTGGCTGATCTGATCTTAACCTATTTTGTTGCATTTTCATTGGCCATGTATAGAGTTTAATGTGGGTACATGTGCTTTATTAACCTGGAAATAAGATTAGTATTTTCAACATTTTGAAATGCAGCAGACTTGTGGTTAATCCAAGAGAGATAGGGCTCCAGAGTGAGAAGTCACAAAAAGCTAAAGCTAAAATCTCTAATAGAATTTTGAATTTAATCTGATGGTATTCTCATTGAACACAAAGATACCAAAGCTCTGGTGACACCCCAGTTAGAGAACTAGGCACACATCTGAGATGGGATATACATTGGCCTTATAGAATGGGATGTCATAGAATTATAGACAGATGCAGCATGGAAACAGGTCTTTTAGCCCACCAAGTCCATGCTGACCATCAAGGCTCCCACCTTTACACTAATCCCACCCTAAACCATTGTATTCTCCTTGCATTCCCATCATCTCCCCTGAGATTCTACTACTCACTGCACACTAGGGGAAATTTACAGCGGCCAAGTCCAACCACTAGCAACCTGCACATTTTTGGAATGTGGGCAGAAAGTGGAGCACCCGGAGGATATCCACGTGGTCACCAGGAGAAAGCACAAACTCCACACAGACAGCACGGAAGTCAGAGCTGAACCTGGGTCTCTGGAGCTGTGGGTCAGTAGCTCTACCAGCTTCACCTCTGTGCTCTCTGGAAAGTGAAGAATAATACCTGGACTAAATGTGATAATTTATGATTGCGATTGCATTCCATTTAGTATTAAGAACTTGGGGTGATGTAATTAAGATGTTTATACCAAGTAAAGGATTTCAATGGGTAGATTGAAAGAAGCTATTTACTCTGGTCTTGGGCAAACCATCACACTTCGTACTTGGTCTCTCAAGGGTGATGTCAGAAAGTACTGCTTTACACAATTGGCAGTGGAACTTAAAATGCTCTCCACATAAAAAAACAGAAGCGGCAGATCAATTCAACATTTAAAAACAAGCCAAAGTGACAACTTTCTTACAATTCCATTAGAACATCAAACATAGAACAGTACAGCACAAGACTGATGGTAAGGTAGAACTAAGGTGGCTGGAGTTAAGATACAGGTGAGCCCACTCAATGGCCTTTTTTGTGTTAACTTCAATTTCCTGCTTAAGGTGTTTTAAATACTCCATTTAATTGAGTCAGCCACACTTACGTTGACGAACTTGGTGGCACCCCATGAAAGCACGGGTATGAAAGCATGGTGATAATTGGTGTTTCCCTGCTGGTATCCATGAATATTACTACCTTCTGAGTAGGGGAGGCAGGTTTTATTGTATTTTATTGTAATATTATGTTTTTGGATTGATTCCAAAATCAATATGTTTCCACAGGTTTCCCCATTAACTGCTAATAGAGCCAAAGCAACAACTTTCTTATAATTCTATTGGAACATAGAACAGTACAGCACAGGAACAGGCCCTTCAGCCCATGATGTTGTGCTGAACTAATGAAATTAGTAATCAAATACTTAACTAAACTAATCCCTTCTGCCTACACGATGTCTGTATCCCTCCATTTCCTGCACATTCATGTGCCTATCTCAGGGCTTCTTGAACACCTCTATCGTGTCTGCCTCCACCACCACCCCAGGCAGCACATTCCAGGCACCCACCATTACAGAGACATGGTTACGAGAGGGACAGGACTAGCATCTCAACAGTCCAGGGTTTTGATGTTTCAGAGGAGAGAGAGGGAGGTAAAAGGTGGAGAAGTTGCATTACTGATCAGAGAGAATGACACACCTGCAGTCAGAGTGGACATACTGGCGGGGGGTGGGGTGGGTGCTCATCTACTGAGGCAATATGGGTAGAGCTCAATAATAGGAAAGGTGCAATCACTATGATGGGGTTATACTATAGGCCTCCCAGTAGCCACAGAGAGATAGAGGAACAGATGTGTAGGCAGATTATGGAAAGATGTAAAAAGAACAGGATATTTGTAGTGGGTGACTTTAATTTCCCCAGGATTGACTTGGACCTCCTTAGAGCAAGAGGCTTAGATGGGGCAGAATTCATTAGGTTCATCCAAGTGGGTTTCTTGAAAGAAGATGTGGATAGTCTAACTAGAGGACGGGCTGTACTGGACCTGGTGTTGGGAAATGAACCTGGCCAGGTGACTGGGGGAACATCGTGGGTACAGTGATCATAGCTCCTTGTCTTAAGATAGTTATGAATAAGGATAAGTCTGGACCTAGGGTGCTGGGGGTGTGGTGGTGGGTGGCGGGTGTATTAAATTCAGAAAGGCAAATTACAGCATTATATGGCAGGAGCTTGGAAGAGTAAATTGGGAGCAGCTGTTATTGAGTAAGTTCATGTCTAACATGTAGGAGTCATTTAAAGACCAGCTGAACAGAGTTCAGGACAAGTGTGTTCCAATAAGGGGAAAGGACAAGGATGGTAGTAAGGGAACGTTAGATGATGTGAGAGGTGGTGAATGTAGTCAAAAAGGAAAAGGGAGCATATGTAAGGTTTAGGAAGCTGAAATAGGACAGGGCCTTTGAGGAATTTAAAGAAAGCCGGAAAGAATTCAAGAAGGAATTACCAGGGCCAAAAGGGGACATGAAATATCTTTGGCAAGTAGGATTAAAGAGAATCCCAAGGAATTTTTTACATACAATTAAATCGACAGGGTAACTAGGGAAGGGGTAGAACCACTCAAGGATAAAGGAGGGAATTTATGCTTGGAGTCAGAGGATGTTGACAAAGTACTAAACAAGTATTTTGCATTGGTATTCACTAAGGAGAAGGAGATGGAAGACAGTAGGATCAGTGTGGGGTAGTCTAATATGCTGGAGCATTTTGAGATCATGAAAGAGATGGCATTGGGTCTCTTGAACATTAAGGTAGATAAGTCCCCAGGGCCTGATCGGATATACCCCAGGTTTTTGAGAGAGGCACAAGATAAGATTGTTCAGGTTTGACAAAGATCTTTGTATCAACGTTAGCCACAGGCAAGGTCCTGGAGGACTGGAGAGTAGCCAATGTTGTTCCTTTGTCCACAAGGGAAATAAGGATAATACAAGAAATTATAGGCTGGTGAGTCTTACATCAGTGGTAGCGAAGCCATTGGAAAGGATTCTAAGTGATAGGATTTACTCACATTTGGAAGAACAAGGGTTAATCATGGACAGGCTTTGTGTGAGGCAAGTCATGACTTACAAACTTGATTGAGTTTTTTGAGGAAGTGACCAGGGTGATTGATGAGGGTAGAGCAGTGGATGTTGTCTACATGGACTTTAGTAGTGGGTTTGACAATTCCCTCATGGTAGGTTGATGAGGAAGATTAAGATGCACAGGATCCATTGTGAACTGATAGTTTGGATTCAGAATTAGCTTGCCCATAGAAGGCAGAAGATAGTGGTGGAAGGGTGTTATTCTGGCTGGAGATCCATGGCCAGTGGTGTTCTTCAAGGATTGATGATGGGGGCCCTGCTGTTTGTGATATATATCAATGACCTGGATGAAAACGTGGATGGGGTTAGTAAGTTTGCAGATGACACAAAAATTGGTGGAGTTGCAGACAGCGAAGAAAGTCATCAAAGGATACAGCAGGATATAGATCAGTTACAATTATGGGCGGAGAAATGGCAGATGGAGTTTAATCTGGACAAGTGGGATACATTACAGTTTGGGAGGTCAAATGTAAGGGGAAAGTATACAGTTAATTGTAGGACCCTTAACAGCATTGATGTACAGAGGGATCTTGGGGTTCAAGTCCATAGCTCCCTGAAAGTGGCTGCATGAGTGGAAAGGGTGATAAGGAAGGCATATGGCAGTCTTGACCTCAGCACTGGGGGAATAGAGTATAAGAGTCAGGAAGTCATGATGCAGTTGTATAAAACTTTGGTTAGGTCACATTTTTAGTATTCGTGCAATTCTGGTCACTCCATTACAGGATGGATGTAGAGGCTTTGGAGAGGGGTCAGAAAAGGTTTACCACGATATTGCCTGGAATAGAGGGTATTAGTCATAAGGAGAGGTTGAACGAACTTGGATTGTTTTCTCTGGAGTGTTGGAGGCTAAGGAGGGGAGACCAGGTAGAAGTTTATAAAATTATGAGAGGCATTGATAGGGTAGGTATTCAGAATCTTTATTCCACAGCATAAATGTTGAATGCTAGAGGGCATAGCTTTAATATGTGAGGGGGTAAGTTTAAAGGGGATGAGTGGGGCAAGTTTTTCACATAGAGAGTGGTAAGTGCCTGGAATGCACTGGCAAGGGTGCTAGTGGAAACAGATACAATAGTGGGGTTCAAGAAGCTTTTAGATAGGCGCATGAATATGCAGGGAATGGAGGGATATGGAGCGTGTGCAGGCAGAAGGGATTAGTTTAATTGGCATCATGTTCGGCACAAACATCATGGGCCAAAGGGCCTGTTCCTGTGCTGTACTGTTCTATGTTTTATGTTCTTTCTTCTATGTAAGTGCTGAGGACCTTTCTAACCCATTCCTTTCCACTTTAGTATTGAAAGGATGACCATGTTTTGGAGAGAATATGAAAGAGGTTCACTAGGGTTGCGGTGGGGTTGTCCTTTATTATATGGTGGTGGTAGTAACTTGTGCATTGGAATCCAGGTTATGATGTTTGGTGTTGCTACTTGAATGTCGGCTTTATATCCCGGCAAAGATTGTAGAGGCTGATTTTGCCAAATGTTCCATTGTTTCACATTTGTTGTTGCAGTTGAAATTCGGACAATGCGAGTTTCCAAGTGTGTAAAAGATCTTCCTTTCCCAGTCTCTATCTGGTTCAGGGATGTTCATTTATTGTGTTGAAGGTGTAGTTCAGGTTCTGTCTTGAGGGTTGCTGATCAACTCTTTGTTCAGGACATTGTAGCTGTTCCATTTTACCTCCAGTGTTTCTCACCATTAAACAAGATGTTTAGCTGGAGTCTCTCCCGTAGTTGTTACCCTGCTTTGAATCACTATCTTGACATGCTATCTACTCTTTGGTGGATTAGGTTGACGGGTTCAAAGAGATCTCAGTGACAGACAGTTCGTTTCTAATATCCGGAGGAGTGATGCGTGTGTTGGAAGCTATTGATTTCAATACCCTCATAATGATGTGTGTGGCCCCTGTGCTGAGAGACTTTAATGATAAGAAGAGATGCTGATGGTGTATTGGTGATGAAGTGGGCCCTGGTGATTGGTGATAGAGAATCTGCTGCCATCTAACACACCACTTGGTTCTCCTCTCCATTACTCTTTCACATGGTGAGCACTTCCATCCTGTGACAATTACATCCATGCACTCTAGACTTTCAAAAACATCAGCTCATATAGCAGGGAATTTGTTTTCCACTAGAAGTTTACTCCCTGAGTTGGTTCACTTGCTCTCATTATAAAGTGCAAACAAGTTAACTGCTGGTTTGTGTAAGACTGAATTGCTGAGAATGTTGCAAGGGTGAAGTTTATTGCAAACTAGATGTTCCCAAGTGAGATGTGAGCAGATATGATTGAGAATGTAGAATACTAACAGAAGATCCTCTGTTGTGTCTCCTCGACTTGGCCCTTGGCCCAGCCACAATCATAAGCACCTTCGGCCTGTTGAGCCAGCATGACAAAAAGCTTTAAAAAGAATTGAGGTCTCTTTGCAATGAGTAACCTACTCAAATATGAAACAGGCTCCTTTTGAGTAAAAGATTTTTTCAACCTGTTTCCCCAGTGCTCACAATGTCAATGCGTTAGTAAAATTCCCTTTGCTTATTCTCCTCCCATTTAGTACAACTGCATTAGAGAAAGGAAGGACCCACCTTTCAGGGGCTTAAGACATTTCAAAGCACTTTACAGGCAGTGAAGCCATTTTAAAGATTATCGTGTTGGAATATAGGGGGGAAGAAGCAACCAGCTCTGTGCACAGCAGGTTCCCACAGCAGGTCTCTCTGTTTCTTGCTTGAGGAATATTTCCTAGAAACCAGGGTAAGAGCTTCTGTACTTCAAAGTAGTGACATTGAATTTCGGTGGGAGAGGGTAGACAGGACCTTTATGGCATAGATCATCAGCAGGTCCCACTGTAAAGAGAATGTCAACCCAGCTATCACACTCAAGTGGCATTTAAAGCTCTGACTTGTAAGCAAAAGTATTGCTACTGATGCAAGGATAATGGATCGTTGGCATGCATTGTGGGCTGAAGGGCCTGTGTTCCATGCTGTATCGCTCTGTGACTCCATGACTCGAAGGGAAGCAGGGATACGCCTGGTAACTTCAGGCCTGTGAGTTTAATGTCAATAGTAGGGAAGTTATTGGAAAAAATTCTGAGGGACAAGATTAATCTACATCTGGAAAGGCAAGATTTTTCAAAGGTAACTCACAATAGATGAAAAACACGATGATGCTGGAGGAACTCAGCAGGCCAGGCAGCATCCGTGGAGAAAAGCAGACAGTCAACGTTTTGGGTCAGGACCCTTCTTCAGGACTGAAGATAGGAAAAGGGAAAGCCCAATATATAGGAGGGAAAAGCAGAGCACTGATAGATGGACAAAATAGGAGAGGTGGGGTGGGCACAAGGTGGTGATAGGTAGATGCAGATAAGAGATAGTAATAGGCAGGTGCGGGGGAGGAGGGGAGAGCAGATCCTCTAGGGGATGGGTCAAAGGTAAGAAGAGAGAGGAAAAAAAGGTAGAAAAAACAGATAGGCTAGGAAAGGGAAGAAAAGAAGAAGCATGGTGGGGGGGATGTTGTGGGGAGGTGGGGGGGAGCTTACTTAAAGTAGGAGAATTCAATGTTCATGCCATTAGGCTGCAAGGTTCCAAGACAGAAAATGAGGTGCTGTTCCTCCAGTGTACGCTTGGAATTCTCCTGGCAGTGGAGGAGGCCGAGGACTGACATATCTGTGATAGTGTGTGAGGGGGAGTTGAATTGACTGGCAACGGGGAGATGCAGATCGCGGTTACGGTGTTCTGTGAAATGGTCATTTAGTCTGCGTTTGGTCTCACCAATGTAGAGAAGGCCACATTTCGAGCACCGAATGCAGTAGATGATATTTAGGGAGGTGCAGGTGAATCTCTGTCTCACCTGAACGGACTGTTTGGGTCCCTGAATGGAGGTGGTGTAGGGGCAGGTGTTGCACCTATGGCAGGGGCAGTGGGAAGTTCCCGGGGTGGGAGCAGGATGGGTGGGAGGGGAGGAGTGAACTAGGGAGTCACGGAGAGAGCGGTCCCTGCGAAAGGCAGAAAGGGGGGGGAGGGGAAGATATGCTTGGTGGTGCAGTCCCGTTGAAGATGGTGGAAGAGGCAGTGAATGATGTGTTGGATACATAGGCTGGTGGAATAAAATGTGAGGACAAGGGGGACCCTCTCCCTGTTGGGTCTGGGAGGGTGGGGGTGAGAACGGAGGTGCGGGATATGGCAGAGATATGGGTCCAAGTTCTCTCGACCATAGTTGGGGGAAAGCCCCAGTTAGAAAAGAAGTTGGACATCTCGGGTGTCCTGGAATGGAAAGCCTTATCATGGGAGCAGATGCAGTGGAGGCAGAGAAATTGAGAAAAAGGGATAGTATCCTTGCAAGAGACTGGGTGGGAGGACCTGTAATCGAGGTAGCTGTGGAAGATGTTTGTAGAAGATGTTGGTGGATAAGGAATCTCCTGAGCTGGAGATGGAAAGATCGAGGAAGGAGAGAAAGGTGTCAAAGATAGTCCAAGTGAATTGGAGGGCAGGGTGAAAATTAATGGCAAAATTTATGAAACTGTCAAGTTCCGCACGGGTACAAGAGGTGGCACCAATGCAGCCGTCAATATAGCAGAGAAAGAGTTGAGGAATGGGGCTGGAGTAGACTTGGAAGAGAGACTGTTCAACGTAGCCAATGAAGAGGGAAGCATTGCTGGGGTCCCTGCAAGTGCCCATAGCTATGCCCTTGGTCTGTAGAAAGTGAGAGGAATCAAAAGTGAAGTTGTTTAGGGTGAGGACATATTCAGCCAGGCCGAAGAGAGTGTTAGTGAAAGGGGGCTGGTTCTGTCTCTGGTCAAGAAAGAAGCAGAGGGTGGTGAGGACGTCATGATGGGGAATGGAGGTGTATAGGGACTGGACGTCCATGGTGAAGATGAGGTTGTGCTTGTTGGAGGACTTAAAGTTATGGAAGAGTTGGAGAGCGTGTGACGTGTCATGTACGTAGGTGGGAAGGGATTAGACCAGAGGGGATAGGATAGTGTCCGGGTACAAGGATACGAGCTCCGTGGGGCAAGAGCATGTCTGCCGGGACAGTCCATCTTGTGAATTTTGGGGAGGAAGTAGAAGCAGGCAGTCCTAGGTTGTGGGACTATCATGTTGGTAGTTGCGGGGGGAGATATCCCAAGGTGATGAGGTCAGTGAGGGTGCAGGAGGTAATGTCCTGGTGGTCCTTGATGTGGTCATGGTTCAGGGGTAGGTAGGAGGAAGTGTCCGAGAGTTGGCATCTGGCCTCTGCAAGGTGGAGATCAGTATGCCAGACTACCATGGCACCACCTTTGTTGGCTGGTTTGATGACAATGTCAGGGTTGATCAATGACAGGGTCTGAGAGGGGGAGGTCGGGGGAGATGGTAAAGACTCTGTAGGGGTTAGAGTTGGGGTTAGAAGAGGAAGGGTGGGGGGAAGGGGGTGTGGGGTCTAGACTAATGAGAGGAAAGGGATGAGAGGGGTTGAAAGTGGTACAGGAGTGAAGAGTGCGATGTAGGATTGGAGGTGGATGTAGGGGAGGGAACAAGAGGGGGAGCAGGAGGAGAGGTCAGGGTAGGGGAGGGGATAAGGGGGGCTGGGAGTGGGCTGGTGGAGGTGTAAGATGAGCTGCAGCATTAGATGTAGATGGGGGAAGAAACAGAGCAGAGGCAAACAGAAGGTGAAGCCTGGAGAGATGGAAGCCCCAAGGAGGAAGGGGTGGGAGGAGCAGAGTGGTGTAGGGTAGGGGTGTCTGGCAGGTGGGGGAGGGGGTGCTGGAGAACCATACAGCAGCGGGTGTCTGGAGGCAGGTGATCTTGTAATACTTGACGATGGTGAGGAAGGCAAAGAATCATCCATTGAGAGCGTGGATACATAGCCAACTGTCGGCGCGACATCAGCCGTCTTGACTTTTCTGCCCCCCTCACCTATTCCAACCGGACCCCTTCTGAATGCTCTGCTCTCTAGTCCCTGCGCACCAACCCTTGGACGCATCATCCTACATACCCCTGAACCATGACCCCACCAAGGACCATCAGAACATTGTCCCCTGCACCATCACTGACCTTTTACTTTTTTTTTCCTTTTTCTCCTTACCTTTGACCCATCTGCTCTCCCCTCCTCCCTCGCAGCTGCCTCTCCAATAGCTTAAATTGGGAACAGATGTTCTCAGGGAAAAGTACAGAAGAAATGTGGCAAATATTCAGGGGATATTTGTGTGGAGTTTTGCATAGGTATGTTCCATTGAGACGGAGGTTACGATAGGATACTGGAATCGTAGAGTATAAAGGCTGTAATAAAACTAGTCAAAAGGAAAAGAAAACCTTACAGAAGGTTCAGGGAGCCAGGTAATGTTAGAGATCTGGAAGAGTATAAGGCTAGCAGGAAGGAGATTAAGAAGGAAATTAGGAAAGCCAGAAGGGGACATGAGAAGACCTTGGCGGGCAGGATTAAGGAAAACCCCAAGGCATTCTACAAGTATGTGAAGAGCAAGAGGATAAGACATGACCCAATAGGACCTATCATGTGCATCAGTGGGAAAGTGTGCATGGATCCAGAAGAAATAGCAGAGGTACTTAATGAATACTTTACATCAGTATTCAGTATGGATAAAGATCTTGGTGATTGTACTGAGGACTTGCAGCAACCCGAAAAGCTTGAGCATGTAGACATTAGGAAAGAGGAGGTGCTGGAGCTTTTGGAAAGCATCAAGTTGGATAAGTCGCTGGGACCGGATGAGCTGTACCCCAGGCTACTGTGGGAAGTGAGGGAGCAGATTGCGGAGCCTCTGGCGATGATCTTTGCATCATCGATGGAGACGGGAGAGGTTCCGGAGAATTGGAGGGTTGCGGATGTTGTTCCCTTATTCAAGAAAGGGAGTAGAGATAGCCCAGGTAATTATAGACCGGTGAGTCTTACCTCAGTGCTTGGTAAGTTGATGGAGAAGATCCTGAGAGGCAGGATTTATGAACATTTGGAGAGGTATAATATGATTAGGAATAGTCAGCATGGCTTTGTCAAGGGCAGGTCCTGCCTTACGAGCCTGATTGAATTTTTTGAGGAGGTGACTAAACACATTGTTGAAGGAAGAGCATTAGATGTAGTGTATATGGATTTCAGCAAGGCATTTGATAAGGTACCCCATGCAAGGCTTATTGAGAAACTAAGGAGGCATGGGATCCAAGGGGACATTGCAATGTGGATCCAGAACTGGCTTGCCTGCAGAAGGGAAAGAGTGGTTGTCAACAAGTCATATTATGCATGGAGGTCGGTGACCAGTGGTGTACCTCAAGGCTTCCCCTTTTCCTATTTTCAGTCCTGAAGGAGGGTCCTGACCCAAAACGTTGACCACCTGCTTTTCTCCGCGGATGCTGCCTGGCCTGCTGAGTTACTCAGCGTCATTGTGTTTTTCATCCAGATTCCAGAATCTGCAGTTCTTTGTTTCTTGAACACACAATAGATACTAGAGGAACACAGCAGGCCAGGCAGCATCTCTGGAGGGAAATGTACGGTCAATGTTTTGGGTCGAGACCCTTCATCTGGACCATAGTTTTCCAAATGTTCATAACCCCTATCCTTGAGAATCCTCTCCAATAGCTTCCTTTTCACTGACATGAGTCTCACTGGTCTATTGTTTCCAGTATTATCCCTATTTCCCTCCTTGAATGCTGGAACAACATTAACAACTCATCAGTCCTCTGCAACCTCACCTGTGAATAGAGAGGACACAAAGGTCTTGGTCAAGGCCTAAGCAATCTCGTCTCTTACTGTGTTATTATGTGTTGTTATGTAGTTATAATAAAGAACTACAGTTCCCAGTAGGCAATGCAAAGGGTCACATGGGGGAACAGGAAGTAGCTGTAAAAAGAGAGGGAAAGCAAGCCCGTCTGGTGTTGGTTAATAAAAATGTTCTGATGTTAAACCCACGCAAAGTTTGTCTCTTGATGAAGAACAAACATAACATGGTGTCAGAAGTTGGTGTGAGGTCTGAACAGGGAGAGTGGATGAATACTGTTTTCAATTGAGAAAGAGACTCAGTGAGTACGAAAGAAAAGCTGTAATAAGACGGAGAAAAAGCCGGCCGGCGTGGCAAGGGACCACATTGTTCCTGAAGTTCAGCAGTCACCGGATTTGCCAAGAGAGATTCAGGTGAGAGGCCAAGAGTTCCTGTTATAGATAAGCTAAGTCCTCCCACGCCTATGCAGTTTACTGGCAATCTAACTGATAATTGGAAACACTTCAACCAACGATTCAACATATATTTAGATGCCAGTGGAGCAGGAGGGAATGATGAAAAATTGCAAGCATCTATTTTTCTGCACATGATTGGCGAAGATGCTTTGGACATCTATAACAGCCTTCAAATTCATGAGACAGCTTTTGAGTTGGGCACTTTGATGAAAAAATTTGAGGAGTATTTTATCCCAAGTAAAAACATCACATCTGAGAGATATAAGTTATTTTCCTGTGACCAGAAACAAGGTGATAGCTTCGACCAATACTTAGCTGAGCTTCACACACTGAGTAAGTCTTGTGAATTTGGAGATTTGAGAAATTCACTAGTTAAAGACAGAATAGTTTGTGGAATTCCAGATAATGGACTCAGAGAAAGATTGTTGCAAGAAAAAGATTTGACCCTGGAAAAGGCAGTGAATATGTGTAGGTCAGCAGAAACCACACGAGCACAAGCTAAGGAGCTGCACACGGCAGACACAACAGATCATGCTGTGAAAACAGAGAAGCAGCACATATGGCATTTCCGAAAGCCGCAGCAAAGCAGAGGAAGGCCCAAACAATAAATGCAGCAGATGTGGAGGTAGACACATTCCAAAGATGTGCCCTGCTTATGGGAAGTCCTGCAATAGCTGTGGGAAGAAGAATCACTTTGCAAGGTGCTGCAAAGCTGGGGCTAACAAGAGAAAGGTGCACACAGTTGATGAGGAAATGGAGGAATTCTCTGTGGATTCTGTACAGACTGTGGCTGCTGTTAAAACAGAATGGATTATTTCAGTAACTGTGAATGAGACAGTAATTCCATTCAAGCTTGACACCGGAGCTCAGGTGAATCTGTTATCCATGGATTATAAGACTCTCACAGTAAAGAGCAAGTTTTATCCTGTGAAGTTAAAAGTGACAGGCTACACTGGAGAGAAAGTTCCAGTAAAAGGGGGCTGTATGGTGACCTTTAAGCACAAGGGGCAGCACTTAAAATCACAGCTACTGATGGTAGAAAAGAGAATACAGCCAATATTAGGTGAAAAGCTCAACCTGGTGAAAAGAGTTTTCATAGTAGCTTCACATACCAAAGATGACCATGCAACACTCATGGAAGAGTCTTGGAGGGGCTCGGATGCTTACCTGGTGTACACAAAATTCACATAGATGAGGCAGTGGCTCCTGTTGTCCATGCATGCAGGAAAGTTCCGTTTCAACTTAGAGATAAACTTAAACAAGAAATAGCACGCATGGAACGGATGAATGTCATACAGAAAATTGAAGAACCAACAGATTGGGTGAGTTCACTGGTCATTGTGCAAAAGAAAAATGGAGCATTGTAGATATGTCTAGACCCAAGAGATCTCAATAAAGCCACCAAGAGAGAGCATTTTAAATTGCCAACATGGAAGGAGATCATGTCCCGGTTTTCAGGTGTCAAATGGTTTAACAAGCTCGATGCATCAGCTGGGTTTTGGCAGATGAAGCTTGATGAGGCAAGTTCGAGACTGTGTACTTTTAACACACCACAGGGAAGATATTGCTATCTTCAGCTGCCATATGGGATCCCGTCCGCACCAGAAGTCTACCATAAAACCATCTACATGATTTTTGAGGGCATACGTGGTGTTGAGACCATGATGGATGACATTATCATCTGGGGGTCCATCTAAGAGGAACATGATACTCGACTGAGACAAGTGCTTGACATGACAAGGAATGTCAATTTGAAATTAAATAAAGAGAAATGTGAGTTTGATGTTAAGACACTGATCTTCATAGGATATGTCATATCTGAAGAGGGAGTGAAGCCTGACCCAAGGAATACATCAGTCATTGAAAACATGGAGAGGCCCCAAAACAAAGAGGAGGCGAGACATTTCTTAGGGATGGTGACTTACCTGGCTAAGTTCATCCCTCAACTGTCAACAGTGTCAGCACCACTTAGTTCACTCCTTGAGCAACAAAATGAATTGATTTAGTCTCATGAGCAAGAAGAGTGTTTCCAGACATTGAAAAGGGTCCTAACTGAGGACCCCGTGCTAAAGTTTTATGATCCAGAAAGGTGTATCAGGATATCAGCTGATGTATCTTGGCACGGCCTTGGATCAGAACTACTGCAGCAGCATGATGGCACATGGCAACCTGTGGCCTATGCATCAAGGGCCTTAACAAGTGCAGAAGCCAACTATGCACAGATAGGGAAAGAGCTTCTCACCAGTACATATGCATGTGAAAGGTTCCATCAGTACATCTATGGGCAAGCTATTGAAGTGGAGACAGACCATAAACCATTGGTCTCAATTATGTCCAAACCACTGAATGACTGTCCCATGAGGATACAGCGCATGTTGATAAGGCTGCAGAAAAATGATGTGAAGATGATCTACACATTGGGAAAATATATGTTTGCTGCTGACACGCTGTCTCGAGCAGTCGGCAAGACAGAAAAGAGTGACCAACAGATTAATGCAGATATATAGGCCTCTGTTGACATGATTGTCACCTCTCCTCCAGTATCTCCGGATAAAACAGAGCAGATTAGGAAAGCAGTAGAGGCAGATGAAACAATGAAAGTACTCAATGATACAATATAGAAAGGATGGCCAGCAGTAAAGGATGACTGTCCAGTGTCAGGATTATTGGGCATGCAGAACTGAACTGTCAGTAGTGAAAGATATGGTCTTCAAAGGGAACCGGTTTGTGATTCCAGTGTCACTACGCAAGGAGATGCTCCAGAAGATACACAAAGGGCATCTTGAGGAGGAAAAAATGTAAACGTAGAACATTGAAGTGATGTACTGGCCAAGAATGAACCAAGACATCAGCCAGACCACTGCTTCATGTGAAGTATGCCTTACCTACAGACCAAAGCAGTAAACAGAACCACTTACACCACACCCTGTAGCAGACAGGCCATATTTCAAAGTTGGAGTGGATTTGTTTGATTATAATGGGAAGAGCCATACTGTTGTAACAGACTACTTTTCCAATTACCCAGAGGTTGCGACACTGCAATCAACATCCAGCAAAGCAGTTATAATGTTCCTGAAAGCTGTGTTTGCGAGGCATGGAGTTCCACGTGAAGTAGTATCAGACAATGGTCCACAATTTTTAAGCTGTGAATTTGAATCCTTTGCCAATGTTTGGGGGTTTCGACATATAACCTCAAACCCACATCACCCAAAATCTAATTCAGCAATCCATACATATATTAAAAGCAAGAGGATAACTAGGGAGAGGGCAGGACAAGGATAAAGAAGGGAAGGGAAGAAGGTAAAGAAGGGAATGTTCAGCTAAGGTGGTGAAGGGCCTCATGAAGAAAGCGCAAGATGGACGAGAGGATTTCCACAGAAGTCTAATGATGTACAGAAGTGCACCACTACAGAATGGCCTTTCACCAGCCCAAATGCTGAAGGGTTGACGCTTACGCACTAACCTTCCAATACCTGAAAACTTGTTGACACCTGAAGGAGCACACAAGGTCAAACAGGCTAAGGAGGAAGGGAAAGAAAAACAGAAACAGAATCACGACAAGAGTGAAAAGCCTACCAGTCCCGAAGCCTGGGGATCAAGTGCGAATCCGAGATCATGATTCTGGCACATGGTCCATGCAAGGAGTTGCGCAAGAGGAGGTAAATCCACATTCATACCAGATCCAGAGGGAGCAAGGGACACCTCTGAGGAGGAACCGCATGGATCTACGACCACAAGCTCCAACCCGTGGCTGTGACCCGTCCCCTGTCAGTACACCAAAGGGGCCAGCATATGGAGAAAATGAACATGTGGACCAGAGTTCCCAGGAAAGCACCAATAGTAATGCAGCAAATGAAAGCAACGCACCTGCGAAAACACGTACCAGACCAAAAAGAACCATTAAACCACCTCAGGGACTGATTGAAAGCTGCTGAGTGGACAAGGGTTCTTGGCAGGTTTATAAGGACAAAGTATTGTGTTTGTTTTTCTTTAAAGGGGGAAGATGTGTTATTATGTCTTATTATGTAGTTATAATAAAAAAACTACAGTTTCCAGTAGGCAATGCAAGGGGTCACATGGGGGAACAGGAAGTGGCTGTAAAAAGAGAGGGAAAGCAGCCTTTCTGGTGTTGGTTAATAAAAATGTTCAGATGTTAAACCCACATGAAGTTTGTCTCTTGATGAAGAACAGACATAACACTTACCTCCCTCAATATCCTGGGGTATATCCCATCAGGCCCTGGGAACTTATCCACCTTAATGTTCTTTAAGAGACCCAACACTATCTCCTTCTTTTTCTCAAAATGCCCCAGCATATTAGCACACTCCACACTGATCTCACTATCCTTCACGTCCTTCTCCTTGGTAAATACTGATGCAAAGTACTCATCTGGGACCGCTCCCACATCCTCTGCCTCCAAGCACACATTCCCTTCTTTATCCTTGTCCTGCCCTCTCCCTAGTTATCCTCTTGCTTTTAATATATGTATGGATTGCTGAAAGATTCTCATTAATCCTACTTTCCAAGGACTTTTCATAGCTCCTCTTGGCTCTCCTAATTCCCTTCTTGAATTCTTTTCTAGCTTCTTTATAATCAAACCTGGTTTCGATGGGTCACAATGTTTTTATTTGCCTATTTCCCAAGGTCTAATATTTCCTCTTTGAATCTTTTATTTTACTCTCCTTTTCTAAGGCATTCCTTAAATGTTGCTCTTTTGACCATATTTTCATTTCCTGTTCTAATATCTCCAGATGTGGCCTTGTGTCAAATTATTTTTGGGGATGATCTTTAGGTAAGTTAATGGCAGTAGATTAGTGCAGGTTTCTACAGTCACTGGAGTTCACTTGTATTAACAAGACGGAGCTCAAATCACTGAAAAATAAGAGTGCGGTCTGGGTAAACAACTAAATGCATTCTGGGAGGAACAGCATGAGCAAGGAATCTTGGGAAATGTCCAATTGGAAAGCCCATTTTTGATATCATTAAAGAAGCACATCGGATAATTTATGCATGAACATTTTGCAATTGGAGCTTTTGACATGAAACCCTGGCGCCTTGGAAGCATTTTCCTTTCCAACAACCGCACACCAAGTCCAGATTCTCTGAAATCCAAGTTGCAGTTGATATTCTCATTTCTTTGTATGGATATCTGTTTGAATTAAATTCTTCAGTCAATCCCTTTAATCTAAACACAAACACCACAAATTCAAGTTACAAATGCTAAATCAGTCTTACAGTCATTGCCTATTTTGAAGGTTGTGTCATGGATATAAATAAACTTATTGTGGAATTCAGTTGGGGGTTAGGAGATGGTCCCTGCCCCCATTAACTGTGATTACAAGCATGCATATCTGTGGCAGATGGAGTTCAGAGTGAGGTCGTTCACATTCAATTTAAGGGAGATAAATTGGAACATTTTCCAATATGGGAAAGGTAGGAAGAGGCAGGGTGGGGAGCTGGGCTTAAGAAGCAGCTGAGAAATGTTCCATCTGAATGACCAAATATGTTTGGCTGCATAAACGTCACAGAGTGATCGAGTTATACAGCACAGAAGCTGGACCTTTGGCCCACTATATCCATACTGACCACACTGCCATGGAGTGTCTACGTTTTGCTATGTGCTAGATTTTTGGCGCTGTCTGACAGGGTTGTGGAGGCTTGATCATTGAAGGTATTTAAGAGGAACTTGATAAATATTAGAAAGATCAGGGAATTGAGGGACTAAGGCGTTCTGGCACAGAAGAGGAGTTGAGGCCTGTGGTAGATCATCCATGAGGATACTAATTGGCAGGAAAGGCTTGAGGGTCCGAATGGCCTATTCCTCCTCCTATTTTCAGACTCAGAATCAGATTTATTATCTCTGACATATGACATGAAATTTGTAGTTTTGTGGTGACAGTATAGTGCAAAGAGGAAAAATTACTATGAATTACAAAAATAAATATATAATGCTAAAAAAATGGAATAACGAGGGTTTCATGGACTGTTCAGAAATCTGATGGTGGAGGGTAGGAAGCTGTTCCTGAATCATTGAATGTGGGTCTTCAGGCTTCTGTACCTCCTTGCTGATGGTGGTAATGAGAAGAGGGCATGTCACAGATGGTTAGAGTCCTTGGTGACGGATGCCACCTTCTTGAGGCACCGCCTCTTGAAGATGTCTTTGATAGTGAGGAAGGTTGTGCCCATGATGGAGCTGGCTGCATCTACAACCCTCTGCAGCCTCTTTCAATCCTGTACATTGGAGCCTCCATACCAGGCTGTGATGCAACCAGTCAGAATGCCCTTCACTGTGCATCTATAAAAAATTGTAAAAGTCTTTGGTAACATCCCGAATCTCCTCAAACTCCAAACGAAGTAGAGCCGCTGTTGTGCTTTCTTCATATTTGCATCAATGTGTTGGGCCCAGGATAGATCCTCTGAGATGTTGACACCCAGGAGCTTGAAGCTGCTCACCCTTTCCACTGCTGACCCCTCAATGAGGACCGGTGTTGTTTTCCTAACTTTCCTTTCCTGAAGTCCACAATCAATTCTTGTGTTCTTATGCTTTCAGGCATTTTTTGGTGTTGTAAATGGGTGTGGCTTATAGAACTAAAGGAAGATTGGAAGTCAAAAAGAAATGCAAAATTGGGTCACCCTTGCTTTAAGAAGTGACTTAATGCCCCCCTTTAAGAAGTATTACTCCCAACATGTGCACTTCACTGCCACTGCTGCTGGCTGGCTTGCATCAGCAGTGACACTTGCTTGCTGGCCTCGTGGATGATCTACCACAGGAGACTCAGCCTGCCCTGCAGAGAAGGTGAAAAGATGTGTAGGATGGGGAGAAGGAAGTAGACCAGAAGGGTAGGAAGTCAAGGGAAGGGGACAATTAGGGACAGACCCTAATTGCTTAATGGTGTATGGGCTCACTCATCTGTGGAGTAACCAAGTGGGAACCAGAACTGCAAAGAGACTAAGGGTGGCAATTAACCATGATGTGCCAGGCACCAGGATTGGCTGGAATTATGTTGGGGCTGAGCTGGGTGATGTCATTTACTGTGATGGGGATGAGCCAGGGCTTTCGATCGGTCACAAATGGACTGAGGGTGAACCGGGGTCTGGGATCAGCTGGGGACAAGCTGGGAGCTACGATGGGGATGGGCAGGTAGGTTCAATCACTCCTTTCCCCATGGATGGCAGACAGTTGGAACACAGTGAGATTCTGAGGAAGGAGCTGGGCAGCTTGTAAGGTGTAACAGTGATGTCCCAGTGATATCCATTTAAATCATGCAGGATTCATAACTTTTGTCCTGAAGTACACCTTGATTTCCTGTGGGAGCTTACAAGGATCAATGTTCACAAGCTTTTGACCCAATTTCTGTTGTTAAGTAACTAAATCTGGCTGTGCATGTTGATGATGTCATCCAAGGTGGGGAATTCACCAGCAAATGAAACTTGTGTCAAGGGGAATTGTGACAGCAAGTGTCCGATTCCATTTCCTGATGGGTGGGACTTTCACTGAAATGGACACAAATACTTCAAGATGAATTAAGATCTTCATGTGAAACTTATATATACAAATAACAGAAGCAACTGGGTCCCATTTCTTGACATGTCCTGGTGAGTCTCCCACTTTGTTAATCATCCACCATCTGGTTTTAACTGACAAAAAGCTGCGTATTTATGATCTTTTCTTTTCTGGCACTTCATTCATGATTGGACATAGTTCTTATCTTTACTCCCAACAAAGAATGAGGTCTTTTGGCCCATCAAGTCTATGCTGGATCTGAAACTATTCCCATAAATCACATCCCACCTTCCCCCTTATTTCCTTGTACCCTCCTCTCTCTCACATACCCATTAATTCCCCCTGATTCTCCCACCATCAACCTACACCAGGGGCAATTTATAGTAAACAATTAACTTACCAACCAGCATGTTTTGGGATGTGGGAGGAAACCAGAACATCCAAAGGAAACCATGTGGTCACAGGGAGAATGTGCAACCTTCACATAGACAGGACCCGAGGTCAGGTTTGAACCCGGGTCACTGGAACTGGGAAGCAGCAGTCCTGCCAGCTGTGTGAGTGTGCTGCCACTTCTCTAGAACATGGCACTGTTGTTTTACTGGGGCTGGTTATATATCTATGAGTCAGCAAAATAACATTGGATGAGGTACAAAACAGAGTTAATGTTTCAGGTTGAAGACCCTTCATCAAGTATGCCCTGCTGAGTGTTTCCAGCATTTTCTGTTTTTATTTTATATTTCCCGCAAACGAAAGGTCTTCAACCTGAAACGCGAACTGTTTCTCTTCCCACAGATGCTCCCTGACCTGCTGAGAATTTCAACCATCTTCTATCTTGGATTTCCAGCATCTGCAGTTTCTTTGATTTTTGCTTGGGTGGGGTGATCTCAGGTGAAAATGTTAAAGCAATGGCAAGTGAAGAAAACTGTGCTGGACTGCAGAAATGTTGGGTTAACTTAACAGCTTATTAACCACCCAGCCAGGTATCATTCACGGTCTTTCCATCACCACAATTGAATGAGTATTTAAGGCCCATCTCAACTTTAGGAAGTGGCGGTAGGATCTATTATTTAATAATTGCTGCATCTCACCTCCAGTTTATCTTGACACCAGATAGCAACCATATGAGATAACCATGGCTACTGCAGTCACTTGGTGGACAAGTGATGTGTTTGGAGTTCTGCAGAATGTTTCTGCACCAATCCCTGATCAAACCACAGGCCACATCATCATACAGTGCCTCTGTACAAATTTGATGGTGCTTTTACAGAGATATATTCCCTGTGCTTCAGACTGTTAAACTAACCATTTACTGGACTTATAACTGTTGGTCAGTCAGCTATACAAAAGGAATAGATTGCATGAATGTTATCAATAATGGTTAGGAAATTATGTTGTGGTGTTTGCACTCAGATAAGTAAATATGGGTGGAAAGGAAGAATGTTATCATTTCAAGGCCTTGAGCCACAGACTGGCAGTCATGTTGTACTGAGTCAACTTGTAGACTTAAAGACAAAGGTAGTTTCATAATTCACAGGGACTACAGATGTGGGGAAGTTTGAGAGAAGCAGTCAGACTGTAGTGAAGAGGTTGCATAATGTATGCATGTTATCTACAGTAAAACAGTAATGTTCCAGTACATTAATGGTAAGGCTTCTCATTATTCAGTGCCACGTTTAACCTTGCTACCCTTTGAGCTTTTGGACTTTTATCAATTGTCAGTGTAAGCATTGCACCTAAATATGGCAACTCCTTCTTTCACTCAGCTGTATGACTGGATAATAATCTCTCTGGATGATAATCTCTGTTTCTCCATTCTGATGAAAGATCCCAGACCTGAAATGTTAACCTGTTTGGCTTCCCACAGATGCTGCCTGACCTGTTGAGTATTTCCAACATTTTTTTGTTTTTATTTCAGGTTTCCTGCATCTGCGGTGTCTTTCATCTTCATCTCTCTGTGTGGGCTGTGTGTAAGGTGACTATTTTCACATTAAGTGTGTTTATTTGAATTTGACATGATATGATTTATTCCCATTTGTAGCCATTTGAAACATTTTGACATGGAAGAAAGGTGCATAAATCAACTTAGTTTTCTCCACAGAATGTTGGAGTGTTGTCCAAGGCATACAGGACCAGAGAGACAGAGACATAAGAGACTGCAGATGCTGGAATCTGAAGCTTAAAACAAAGTGCTAGATGAACTCAATGGCTTGAGCAGCATTTGTGAGGGAAAGGGGATAGTTGATGTTTTGAGCTGAGACCCTGCATGAGGACAGAGAGTGGAGAGGGGTGACGGCCAGTCTAAAGAGGTGAGAGGAAGGGGTGAGGCATGTACAGCCAGTGAAAAGTAAAATATGCAGCAAGTATTCATTTGTGGAACAGGTTCAATGTTTCAGGCCAATGATCTGGTGTCATCATTATGTTTTGTCAGTTCATTCCCACTGAGAATACTCTGCGTATTTTGTTTTTATGACTGCATGTCTCTGTGAGTGCCCACTGTTATGGAAGGAGTAGTAACAGAATCAGCTGCAAGCATCATGCAACTCATCTAATCATACACATCAGAGGCTTGCTGGCTGCTGTTTATGATGACCTTTATGTTGTGCTCCTTTGATCTGGATTGGTGCAGACCATTGGAGAACAATATTTACTATCTAAACTCTGTGATTGCAGATCTGTGAGGGGAGAGGGTGTGATGTTTGTCTGTGTATGGTGGGGAGGAGCAACAGTACCAAGGGTGCAGAGCTGTACTTGTCACCAGACTTTAAATTTAAATTTAAAATTTTTTTTTAAAATTTTTTATTTACAGCGTGGTAACAGGCCCTTCTGGCCCAACAAGTCCACACCGCCCATTTTAAACCCATATTAACCTACCTGTACGTCTTTGGAATGTGGGAAGAAACCGGAGCACCCGGAGGAAACCGACACAGACACAGGAGAACATACAAACTTCTTACAGACAGGGACGGGAATCGAAACCCGATCACTGGCGCTGTAACAGCGTCGCGCTAACCGCTACGCTACCATGTCGCCCACAGTTACTTTTGAAGAGTAACACCACCAGCCCTAACCTTCCAAATGAGGTCACGGAAATGCTCCCAGCTCCATGCGGCTCACTCTTGGAACCGGTTTCCTGGGTGACCTCTTCCCATTGCTGCTTTATTTCTGCTTGAGGTGTCCAACTTCCCCACATAGACACTAGGAGATTCTGGTGGCCTGCCCCGCAGGTGAGGCTCCTTTCACCATCTGATCCAGTGCAACTGGACATGGCCTTGTGTTTCTGTGATTAGCTGGAGCACTGGTGGCAGGTCGCACGGGATGAGGATCCCCCACGCTCAGGATATCTACTGACAGATAAGTAACCTGCAGTAACAGTGGAAACAGTGAAGTGAGTGCATGAAGTGTATACAATATAGGCATCGGGATCACAAAAGAATTACAGATGCCAGCAGCCTGTGACTATTGAACGGTTCCCTTATACGATGAGATGGACTCTTGACCTCACAATCTACCTTGTTATGACCTTGCACCTTATTGTCTACCTGCACTGCACTTCCCTGTAGCTGTGACACTTTACTCTGTGTTCTGTTATTGTTTTAACCCTGTACTTCCTCAATGCACTGTGTAATGAATTGATCTGTATGAACAGTATGCAAGACAAGTTTTTCACTGTACTTCGGTACAAGTGACAATAATAAACTAATACCAATACCAATACCAATAAACATGTGCAGGTCACCTGGACAGTGCTGATCTTTGTTCTACCGTTTGCAGCCACCAATCTCAAGAAAACGAGGATATGTAAATTCTGCACAAAGGGTCAGTTCAGTTGTGGATTTGCCAATTAAATTCCTTCTGTCTTTTTCAGTTCTGCCTCATTTGATCTCTGTACTGGAAAGCTTTTCATTCTGTGACATTAGTTTATGGGACTAACAGCTTTGATCTGAAGAAGTGGCTTGTTTTCTAGTGTGTAAGAACTTAAGCTATTGATTTGATATTGCTTGGGTTACTTTGAGAGGCCCAAAGCTGGCCAACCAAACATTTTCCTCAATTCGAAATGGTGTTTACTCAGTCTAATCCAGTTTAGTTCAGTCAATAATCTGTTATCATCAAAATGACAGTTAAATAAATGTTAACATTTCATAAGTCAAATATTGAGAAACATTTCAAAGTGAACTGCTGGATCGTATGAAGTAATTCTGATGGACAGTGTTCTTCTGCAAATAAATGTCAATTGCTTGGTAAAGCAAAATGTGTGCTGGAACCACGAGCTGTAACCTACCTCTGTGCTGTGATTGTTCCCTCATTCCTGACCAGTGGTCTTCTCACCATCTGAAATTCTGCTCCTGTTAACTGCAAATTTGCTGGTTATAGGCAAGCAATGGACTGGACATGGACTCATGCACGCAGACACAGACAGACAGACAGACAGACAGACAGACAGACAGACACACACACACACACACACACACACACACACACACACACACACACACACACACACACACACACACACACACACACACACACACACACACACACACACACACACACACACGCAGAGTTGAAGCCTAAATAAAAACTGCCTGGATCTCCAACACAGTACAGATTACTTCTTCATCAGGTGTGAGCTGGGGATGGTGGGGAGTGGGACTTAGTGGGGGCGGGGGGGAGTGTTCTGAAGATGGAGAGGCAGGTGTGGTCTAGGAGGGGGAGGTGGAGAGTGCAGGGAAGAGCCTGGGGTTAAGGAGCTGGAAATTGTGGGGAAGTAGTAGCCAGACATTTTGAGTAAAGTCACACATTCGACACATAATGTCTGGGGAGTGACATAAAAGCAGAAAATTCCTCAGTTAAGTTCATCTTCCCTCAGGTGACCGTGAAAGTTTGGGAGGGCACATGGACGAAATGTTACCTGTCACCTTCTCCATCCTGTAACATTGTTTCACTCCGCAATCAGTCCAGTGAATGGGATCTCAGACCAGCTGCATTTGTAGCCCATTGGATGGTAGAACTGACCAGCATGCAGCCAAAACATCTCTTGGTTTAGGTATGGGTAACTCTTGGTCTTGGTTTGGTATGGGCAGGCACGGTAGTGTAGCAGTTAGCATAACGTTATTACAGCACCAGTGACTCGTGTTCAATTCCCACTGCTGTCTGTAAGGAGTTTGTACCTTCTCCCTGTGACTGCATGGGTTTCCTCCGGGTGTTCTGATTTCCTCCCACATTCCAAAGACGTATGGGTTAGGAAGTTGTGGGCTGGCGTCGGAAGCATGGCGACACTTGTGGGCTGCCCCCAGAACACTCTATGCAAAGATGCATTTCACTGTGTGTTTCGATGTACATGTGACTAATAAAGAAACCTTATCTTATCTTACAAAGTTCAAGTTTGTCCCAATCTGTCAAACTTAAATTGTTGATCAGTAAGGACAGTGTGCAACTCTTTAGTTACTTTGTATTTCACATTACCTCCAAAGCAACACAGTAGCTCTAGAGAACCTTGAACTTATCTGAGGACCTTTATCATGGGTGCTATGTATGGGGATCAACACTGGCACAGAGCTCCAAATGCAGTCAGACCAACAACTTACCAACTGTTGACCTGCATTATCTGAATTATACCAAACTGTTTATTAGATAGTTTCCCACTTCTTGCACCCAACCAGCTCAAATACTTGTTGAAGACTTGTAAATACAATTCTATAGCAGCCCGTACACACGGGACTCGAACTGCCATCAGCGGCCATGGGCGGACGCACGGCAGCACATCGTGAACGAACCACAGGGCGGGCCTTCCGGCAGGAACTTTATGTCACGTCCGCCCCACGTGGGTCCGGAGAGGCTCTTGGGTACTTGGGTGTGCACGTGTTTTGTCTGAGTGAGTAAGGTGTGTTTTGAATTCAACCTCCTCATCTCCGAGTTTTTCTTCGGAAATGTGCCGCGTCCGGCTACATTTGGTGACCCCGACGCTTCCAGATGGCATCTGGAACCCGCGACGTGCATTCCAATGACTCGCACAATGCAGTCTAGCTCAAGCGCCCGACTTTCTGGGCCGCTCAGCCCCACGTTTGGTTCAAGCAGGCTGAGGCCCAGTTCAGTCTCAGAGACATTACAGCCGACGCCACACGGTACTATTACGTGGTTAGCGCACTCGACCAAGACACGGCAGGCCGGATTATGGACTTCCTGCACCAGCCACCAACGGAGGACAGATACGTTAAGATCAAGGCGCTCCTAATCCATACTTTCAGACTCTCCCACCGCGAGCAAGCCGCGCAGCTCCTGCACATGGACAGCCTGCGCGACCGCAAGCCATCCGAGCTGATGAACTATATGCTGGCGCTCATGGACGGCCATAAGCCGTGCCTTCTATTTGAACAGTTGTTCCTCAAGCAACTGCTAGAGGACATTCACCTCCTCCTCGCGGCTGAAGATTTCAGCGACCCACACAGTCTCGCGGCCAGGGCGGACATTCTGTGGCAGAGTAAACAGCGGGGAGTGGCCTCCATCTGCCTAACCACGACCGCACAGCCCAAGGCCAAGACCCCACAACCAAAGCCACTGAGACCCACGGGGGACAAGGATGAGGGTTCGGGCCACTGGTGTTTTTATCATCAGGGATGGAGTTCGAATGTGCGCCACTGCTGCCCACCATGTGCCTTCCCAGGAAACGCTGGGGCCGGCCGTCGCTAGTGGCTTCGACGGCTGGCCATCGTGACAGCCTCCTATTCCTCTGGCGATGTTTCCTAGTAGACACCGGGGCCGAAATCAGCGTTCTTCCCCCCTCCAACATGGACACCCGTAACGCTGCCCCAGGTCCCGATCTCACCGCTGCAAATGGCACCACTATCCGAACATATGGCTCGCGAACCATCCCGCTGCGTCTCGAGCCCAGCTGTTTCAATTGGACCTTCACGGTGGCAGCGGTATCACGGCTGTTACTGGGGGCGGATTTCATACAGGCCAACCGTCTTCTGGTTGACCTGAAGGGCTGACGTTTGGTCCAGCCGAGACGTTCCAGACCTTCCAGCTCGGGGAAGCCCAGCTATTTGCCCTCCACCTGGACTCCGTCACACTCTCGGGTGACGAGTTCTCCAAGGTGCTGGCAGATTTCCCCTCCATCCTCACCCCGCAGTTCTCCACAACCGATCCCAAGCACGGCTTGTAGCACCACATTCCCACACAAGGACCACTGCTGCAGCCTGAGCCCGTAGGCTCCCACCCGACGAGCTCCACCTCGCCAAGGAGGAGTTCCAGAAGAGGGAGGAGACGGGGATTATCTGTCGCTCGGACAGCCCGTGGGCATCCCCGCTGCACATGGTGCACAAGTCCGCAGGAGGTCGGAGGCCCTGCGGGGACTACAGAAGGCTCAATGACGCCACGATCGCTGACCAATACCCAGTGCCTCACATCCAGGATTTCACAGCGAACCTACACGGGGTGACCATCTTTTCGAAAATCGATCTGGTCCGGGGGTAACATCAGATCTCCATGCGCCCCGATGATGTACCCAAGACTGCCCTCATCACCCCCTTCAGGTTGTTCGAATTCCTGAGGATGCCTTTTGGCCTCAAGAACACCGCCCAGACTCTCCAGAGGCTCATGGACTCGGTGGGGCGGGAGGCCTGGATTTCGTCTTCATCTACTTAGACAATATCCTAGTGGCCAGCATGTCACACCAAGAGCACGTAGCACATTTGCGCCAACTCTGCCAACACCTGAGTGACCACGGACTGGCAATCAACCTGGCAAGGTGCCAGTTTGGGAGGACGGAGATCGACTTCTGGGGCCACAGAGTCAATCGGCATGGCATTGCCCCTCTACCGGACAAGGTCCAGGCCATCCACCAGTTTCCCAAACCCAGCAGGGTCAAGGGCCTGCAGGAATTCGTGGGGATGGTAAACTTCTACCATCATTTCATGCCGGCGGCAGCACACATCATGAGGCCCTCGTTTGGTCTAATGGCCGGCAAGGCCAAAGAGGTGGCATGGGATGCAGAGTCCATGGAGGCTTTCGAGCGGGCCAAAGAGGCATTGGCGAAGGCGACCCTCTTGGTACACCCGAGAGTCAATGTATCCAGGGCGCTCACAGTCCACGCTTCCGACACGGCGGTCGGAGGAGTCCTGGAGCAGCTCATCGAGGGCCAATGGTGACCACTCGCCTTCTTCAGCCGACACCTGCGACCACCGCATGTTAAGTACAGCGCTTTCGACAGGGAGTTGTTGGTGCTCTACCTGGCTATCCGGCATTTCCGGTATTTCCTCGAAAGAAGGGATTTCACCGTGTATACAGACCACAAGCCCCTTGCAAAGGTATCGGACCCATGGTCGTCTTGGCAGCAGAGGCACCTCTCCTTTATTTCGGAGTTCACCACAGACATCCGCCACATCGCAGGGAAGAACAACGTGGTCACTGACACGCTGTCCGGCCCCCACATTCACTCAGCGACCATCTTGTCCCCAGGGATGAACTACACGGCGCTGGCGGAGGCGCAACAGGCGGACACCAAGATCCCGGCTTACCTCACCGCTGTTTTGGGACTCCATTTGTAGGATGTCCCTGTTGGCCCAACAGCAGCTCAGCTCCTGTGTGACACTTCTACCAGCAAAACCCGGCCCGTGATACCAGCAGCATGGAGGCATCGGGTGTTCACCACGCTACATGGCCTGACCTACCCATCCATCTGGGTGTCCATCAAATTGGTAGCGGACAAATTCATCTGGCACGGTTTGCACAAGCAGGTTGGGTACTGGGCCAGGACCTGCGTACACTGCCAGACCGCCAAAGTCCAGCGGCATATGAAGGCTCCCCTCCAACAGTTCCAGCCAATGCTCAGGAGGTTTCGGCACATCCACGTGGACATTGTCGGCCCCCTGCCTGTCACCCGGGGTGCCAGGTATATCTTTACCATGGTCGACAGGTTCACCAGATGGCTGGAGGCTGTGCCGCTAGCAGACAGACCGAATCCTGCACCAGGACGCTCATCACAAACTGGATCACCAGGTTCGGACTCCCAGTGGACATCACCTCTGACAGATGAGCACAGTTTACGTCAGGTTTGTGGACAGCACTGGCGCAGCTCCTGGGCACCCAGCTACATCACACCACAGTGTACCATCCCCAGTCCAACGGTTTGGTCGAGTAGTTCCACAGGCACCTCAAGTCGGCCCTGATGGCGCGCCTCAGGGGCCCCAACTAGACAGATGAGCTCCCCTGGGTCTTACTGGGCATCTGCACGGCCCCCAAGGAGGACCTGGGCACCTCCTCAGCGGAGTTGGTCTACGGCACCCCTCTGATGGTCCCGGGCGAGTTCGTGCCAGAGGCCCGAGGTCCAGCAGGGATGCCAGCAGAGCTGCTGACGAGGCTGCAGGACAAGGTAGGGACTCTGGCACTGGTTCCGACCTCCAGGCATGGCACGACACCATCTTTTATCCCTAAGGACCTCCGGGATTGCGAGTACATTTTCATTCACCTACTGTCACCCCTACAGTGGCTGTATGAAGGACCCTTCAAGGTGATCCAGCACAACAGGTCTACGTGTGTCGTGGAGGTGGGTGGCCGTGAGACTTTTACAGTGGGCAGCCTCAAACCGGCGCATTTGGACATTGAGCAACCAGTGAGGGTACCCGCACTGCGCCGGCGAGGCAGGCCACCCAAGCAGGACACACAGACTGGGGGCCCCATGCCCCCGATGGACATTTCTGGGGGGAGTGGTGTAGCTGCCCATACACACGGGACTCGAACTGCCATCGGTGGCCGAGGGCAGATGCGTGGGAGCGCGTTGTGAACGAATCGTGGGGCCTGCTTACGTCACATCCGCCCCACGTGGGCCCGGAGAGGCTCTCGGGTATTTGGGCGCACGTGCGTTTTGTCTGAGTGTGTAAAGTGTGTTTTGAATTCAACCTCCTCGTCTTTGAGTTTTTCTTCGGAAACGCGCTGCATCCGGCTACAATTCCATAAATATCAAAACATCATCCTTCTGAATAGGTTCCAAAGAGAATCACATCTACTTCCTAATCTTTATTGCAGCCCAGACACACCCCGGGAAAGATACATAGATGTGGCTCCTTTGGTTTTGAGCCTTCTTCCCTGTGGATTCCAGTCCCATTTCAGACAACCGAGTTCAAAGTTCCATCTCATTACTCCAGTAACACAGTTGGAAAGCCTAGCTTTTGAATCTGATGTTAAACCAAGATCCCAATTCCTCTCCCAGATACTGCAGATGTAAAAGTTTCCAAAGTGTAGGGGGTGAGGGTGGTGGGTGGATAAATCAGATGTTGTGTCTTTTGGCTTTTCGGTCTACTGACAACAGTAACTGACGCAACTTGGTTATTTTCAAAACCCTCAGCAAGTTTCTCACTATAAGATTTTCCCATTGGCCTGTTTTACCAGTGTAACAAATCCAGCCTGTTCCTGATTTTGCTTCATTTTTGCTGTGTGGTGTCTCCTTTAAGACTGCAGATAATAGATAAAATGCAAGTAAGGGAACATGAAAATAACAGAAAGGTTAAACACTCATTTATAGCTTTCAGAGAATAAAAGGCTCTTTTATTGTCTATGAGATATATATTCTACAGAATCCATTCCCAAACAACCTCATGAAAATATCAGAAAAAATACAATGGTGACTTTGCTGATACCCACCTCAGAATACAAACCGAACTTGTCAAAAAACAACAAATTAAACTGAATGTGTGGAGGCATGAAAGAGAGGAGAATGATAATTATATATTAGAATAACTGCATCATTCTTCCAATTGGTAACTGGTTTATTATTGTCACATGTACCGTGAAAAGCTTTTGTTTCTCTGTTTTCACATTTTCCTCTACTTTTCCACAACCCAGGTTTCTTTCTTCAGTTACTCATCCCTTGCTCATGCCCTCCCTTCCACCCTGTTTCCACTCTGTCTGTTCTCATTCAAATGTGTGTTATCGCAAGTCAAGTACAAATAGAACAAGCGTTAAGTGGCAAAGACAAAAGGTCGTGGTCAATTGTTCCAGTCATCTCAGGCTTCACTGCTCAGAGTGGATCTCTGGATTGCTACCCGAGCCACATGCAAATTGACACAGGGTAAATAATCTCAGAGAGTTAAATGCGTGGCTCAAAGACTGGTGTGGGAGAAGTGGGTCTGAATTCATGGGACATCGGCACCAGTATTGGGGAAAGAAGGAGCTGTTCCAATGGGATGGGCTCCACCTGAACCATATTGGGACCAGGGTCCTGGCGAACTGCATAACTAGGGCAGTAGATAGGACTTTAAACTAAATAGTGGGGGGGGGTGGGTTCAACAGATTGGAAAAGTATGGATAAAGTAAAAGGGAAGGAGAGTGCAGGAGAGGTTACTGAAGTCTCCAGAATAAAGAATAACACAGGAAGTTCAGAAAGGGATAAGAATTTAACTTCAGGCAGCATGGAGACAAATTTGAGATGAAGGGTGGTGAATACAGGACTGAAAGTATTATATCTGAATACACGCAGTATATGAAATAAGGTAGATGAGCTCATAGCGCAGTTAGAAATTAGCAGGTATGACGTTGTGGGCATCACAGAGTCGTGGTTGAAAGAAGATCACAGCTGGGGGCTAAACATCCAAGGATACACATCCTATCGAAAAGATAGGCAGGTGGGCAGAGGGGGTGGGGTGGGGTGGGGTGGTGTGGCTCTGTTGGTACAAAATGAAATCAAATCCTTAGCAAGAAGTGACATAGGATCTGAAGATGTAGAGTCCTTATGGGTAGAGTTAAGAAACTGCAAGGGTAAAAAGACCCTGTTGGGAGTTGTATACAGGCTTCCGAATAGTAGTCTGGATGTGGGGTACAGATTACAACAGGAGATAGAAAAGGCATGTGAAAAGGGTCTTTATAAAGCATTAGTCAGACTACATCTGGAGTATTGTAAGCAGTTTTGGGCCCCATATCTAAGGCATTGGAAAGGGTCCAGAGGAGGTTTACAAGAATGATCCTGGGAATGAAAGGGTTAACATATGAAGAGCATTTGATGGCTCTGGGCCTGTACTCGCTGAATTTTAGAAGGATGAAGAGGGATCTCATTGAAACCTACCTAATATTGAAAGGCCTGGATAGAGTGAATGTGGAGACCATGTTTCCAGTAGTGGGAGAGTCGAGGACCAGAGAGCACAGCCTCAGAATAGAAGGACATCCATTTAGAACTAAGATAAGGGGGAATTTCTTTTAGCCAGTAGGTGGTGAACCTGTGGAATTCGTTGCCATAAACAGCTGTGGAGGCCAAGTCATTGGGTATCTTTAAAGCAGAGGTTGATAGGTTCTTGATCAGTTAGGGTGTCAAAGGTTACAGGGAGAAGGCAGGAGAATGGCGTTGAGAGGGAAAAATAAATCAGCCATTATTGAACGGCGGAGCAGACTCGATGGGCCAAATAGCCTAATTCTGCTCCTATGTTTTATGGTCTTATGAAGAAAGGGAGAAAAAAACTAGGTGGACAGGTGTGTAGGAGGAGAGCACCGGGAGTTATCTGAAATTGGAAAGTTCAATGTTCAGACCATTGTGTTGTATGCTACCTAAGTGGAATATGAGACTTTGTTCTTCTAATTTGGTTTGGCCTCTTCGTAGCAAAGGAGAAGGTTGAGAACAGACAAGGCAGTGTGGGAATGGGAACAAGAGTTAAAATGACATTCAACCAGAAGCTTGAGATGGGCATTGCGGACAGACAGAGCTCCACAAAATGGTCACCTGGGCTATGTTTGGTTTCACCAAAGCAGATGAGGCTAAGTGCAGGTAGGCAGTTGTTCCTGTGCTCGTAAAGCTCTGTGACTCTGAGTCTGTGACAACTGCAACTTAAATGGCAACGTACTGTCCCACAAAACTTCTACATTCTTGTGCAGTTTGAAAACTCACTTTCCCAGCCAACTTTATTCTAACCTATTTAAATTGGTAAATTGGTTTATTATTGTCATATTATGTTCAAGAGGACATAGGTTTAAGGTGCTGGGGAGTAGATATAGAGGAGATGTCAGGGGTGAGTGGTGAGTGCGTGGAATGGGCTGCCGGAAATGGTGGTGGAGGCTGATACGATAGGGTCTTTCAAGAGACTGTTAGATCGATATATGGAGCTGAGTAAAATAGAGGGCTATGGGTAAGCCTAGTAATTTCCAGGGTAGGGACATGTTCAGCACAGCTTTGTGGGCCGAAGGGCCTGAATTGTGCTGTAATTGTTCTATGTTCTATGTTCTATGTACCAACATACAGTGAAAAACTTGTCTTGCAAACCATTCATGCAGATAAATTCATTACAACAGTGCATTGAGAAAGTGCAAGGCAAAACAATAACAGACTGGTGAATAAAATGTTCCAGTTAGAGAGAAAGTGCAGTGCAGATCATAACGAGGTAGATCATGAGGTCAAGAGTCCATTTTATGGTACTTAAAATTCAAGAGCTCAAATAATCTTTCCCATAACTGGTGAATCAAGAGGCATACTTCCAAAGCCCCTGCACTTTGAGCCCCTGGATCACAGGAGATGAACCCTGTAGCCATCAGTTGTTCAATCTTGATGTAGAAGGAAAATAACTTTAAAACATGCAGAAAGAAAGGCTCTCATTTTCTGCTGATCTTTTCCCCAATATTACAGACTAGCTAGGCATTCATAGCCTGCTGCCAATCTCCTAAAAGCAATTAGTCCCTGATTAAGCTAAGAATGCAATTATTCATACAAGTTGGACCTTTTGACTTAAAATGGAGATGGCACAGAAAAATAGATGATACAACAGATCTTCCCATTGACCCTGAGCCAGGGTGCTTACCAAACCTTTTTATCAGAATTCACTTTCCTCATCTGAATAAGTGAGTGCTGCCTTTATTGCAGATATTACTTTGTGTACTGATGCAGGGTTTTATTAACCAACAGACTGACCCCAAAGTGCAAGCGCATTCTCTCCCTCCCTTGACCAGAAGCTGACAATCTCTCTCCAGCTTAATTTGAGTGCCTTACATTGTTGGACCCTTCATTGCTTCAGAATGTTGATGAGCAGAGAGAATGGAAGGTCACTTCCTAAATGGTTGCATTTGTATTAAACAAAGCAAAGCTGATCCATAGCTAAACAAAATATTCAGTCATTACATTTGTCTCCAGCTGCCAATGATTGCTGAAATCAGTTGAGATAATGCACAATTTTTAATATGGAGGAATCAACATTGGACCCAGTGATCTTGGCGATAGTACAGGTAATTTGGCGTGTTGTTCTGTAACTCACCTGCTGTTTCTGATTGGAACTGTATCTGTTTCCAAAAGCTGGCTTCACATGCAATGGACTGGAAAGGATATTACTTGTGTACTGATGCAGGGTTTCAATCCAAAACGTTGACGATTCCTTTCCTCCCACAGATGCTGCTCAACCCACTGAGTTCCTCCAACAGGAAGGATGTGGAGGCTTTGGAGAGGGTGCAGAAGAGGTATATTAGGATGCTGCCTGGATCGGTGGACATGTGTAATAAGGAGAGGTTGGACAAACCTTGGTTGTTTACTCTGGAGCATCAGAGGCTAAGGGGAGACCTGATAGAAGTTTATAAAATTATGAGAAGCATAGATAGAGTCGGCAGCCAGTATAATTTTCCCAGCGTTACTGACTAGGTCACTATTGGTGAATGTCCCTTTAAGATAGAGAGTGTGTGTGTGTGTGTGTGTGTGTGTGTGTGTGTGTGTGTGTGTGTGTGTGTGTGTGTGTGTGTGTGTGTGTGTGTGTGTGCGTGCGTGTGTGTGTGTGTGTGTGTGTGTGTGTGTGGCGTGATGACGTCAACAGAAGATAAGGACGTAATGATGTTGGTGGAGCAGACAGTTGGAGTCAGTGAGGAGACAGAGAGAGAGAGAGAGAGAGAGAGGGGGAGAGAGAGACCAGCCTGCTAGTTTCTCTATCGATGGATGAGAAACAATAACTGTGTCTGTCACTACAATCCACATATGGATTTTTGGAGTAATCCGGTGGAGTCCACTTTGTCGTTAACCTGTAGAAGGAAACAGGTATTTGTGTGGATGGAAACGATTCGAGTGCCTTTCGGGGTGGCAGATACTTCGGAACAGAGGAATGGAGCATCAGTGATTTAGGTGTCGTATGAGTTCCATTGTGGAACATTTGGATTTCGTAATTACTCTCTATTTTCTCTCTACATTTCCTCTTCAGTCAACGGTGGTTGTTGAAGAAGCCTTTGCTCATGTTTCACCTTACGGCTTGCTGAACTGAACTTTGAGAACTATTCCTAGACTTGGAGTTTGGGAATTTGCCACACACACACTTCGAGTTTAGTTTTTGGGGTTAATGTTTAAGATCTAACATTTTTACTTCTAACATTCTAACATTTTTACTTTTATTTTTCTTGTTATCATAAGTAGTTATTAATAAAACAGTTTTTACCACTTATACATGACTCAGAGTGTTTCTTTTGTTGCTGGTATGTGACACCAGGGTCAAAATATCTAATACTAGAGGGCTTGCATTTAAGGTGAGAGGGGGTAAGTTCAAAGGAGATGTGCGGGGCAAGTTTTTTACACAATGTGTCTGGAATGTGCTCCCAGGGGTGGTAGTGGAGGCAGATATGATGGAAGCATTTAAGAGGCTCTTAGTTAGGCACATGAATGTGCAGAGAATGGAGGGATATGGACATCGTGTAGGCCGAAGGGATTAGTTTAATTAGGCACTTAATTACTAGTTTAATTACCTTGGCACAATATTGTGGGCCGAGGGGCCTATTTCTATGCTGTACATGTTCCATGTTCTATGTAACAGATTGTTTGTAGCTCCAGCTTCTGGCGTCTGCAGTCTCTTGTGTCTCTACTCTGTTACTCTTACAACACTTTGCAGGGTCATCATGTCACAAAATGACTTGTTGACATTTACTGGTGACCAATCAAAGAGGAATAGATCTCTGATGACCATAAGGAGAGAATTCTTCAGCTGCTTTGTACTGGAGCACAGATATATTTGGCCTGAAAATTCAGTTCCTCCATGGGACTGTCAACAATTTGCAATACTGTGAGAAATAAAGTGTTTGCAGAAAGGTTGAAGTGATCTCCAGAATGAAACCAGCCTCGTATCTCCACTGGGTTGACCTCTGAATTTTGGTTTAAGGGTTACGGGATCATGCTCTGCTCCAGAGACATGATTTAGGCTGTACAGTGATGAGGGAGCACTGGACTGGCAGAGGCACTGTTGTTAGAGGGAGAATTTAAATCAAGGCCCCATATGCCCATTCAAATAAACCTCAAAGATCCACGACACAGTTCAAAGAGGAGAAGGAGAATTCTCACAGCAACAAAACACCTGTTCCCACATCAAACAACTAGAGGTTTGATTGCACTGACTCCCTCCAACTAAAAGGTGTTGCAGTGGGAACCAGTATGGGTCCTACCCATGCCTTTCTGTGAGACACATGGGCAACTTTTGCGTTCCCCCCTTTCCCACTCCCTACCCTCCCTCTGCCTGTTATATTGATGAATGCATCGATGCTGCTTCCTGCTCCTACCCTGAGCCAGAATGTTTCATCTCCTTTAATGCCAATCTTCCAACTTCCTATCACCTTCACATGGACCATGTCCAACACTTCCCATCCTCCAGTTTACCATCTCCATTTCAGAGAGTAGGTTGGCCACCAAATCCACCATAAGCTCACAATATCTCACAGCTATCTTGACTTCCTTGCTTCCTTGATTTCATTTCCTCTCTTCCTCTCTTCCTCCACCTCCATCGCATGCTCCATCTTCATACAACCAAGTCTTCTATCTTCCTCAACCAAAGTTCACCGGGCCCTTGAACCTGCTCTTTCCATTTCCAGCTCCTTTGCTCTCATCTGCTCTCCTCCTTTCCAGAACAAGGTCTCACCTCCACCACCACCAGCCACTGCGCTGAGTGGAATCGAATCCTCTGCAGTTTCCCATGTGATGGCATCACAGACACATCTTCCTTTCTCCTCCCCTCTCAGCAGTCTGGGGACACTGTTCTCTGTGTGGTGTTCTGATCCTCTCTTTCATCTCCACCCATGCTGCCACCTCTTCCCACAGCACCAGCCAGAAAAGTGCAGGAGGCGTAACACCTGCTCCTTTGCCACCCTCTTTCCCACAGTACAGGAAACGAAATAGTGCAGAAAAAGACAACCTGTTTGTGCTTATATCAATTTAGTGTACTGCATTGGGCACTCACAAAGTGGTCTCCAAGGAAGATCGAGAATGCATTTGGTGTCTGCCTTGCAGACATTTCTGTACAGTCCGCAGTGGTCACCATGATTTTCTACTTTCTTCTCACTTTAATTCTCCATCATATTCTTACCCTGACCACCTTGCCTTTGGGCTTTTACATTGTTCCAGTGAAGCTCGATGAGGGAGCAGCAGCTCTTCCCTTGACTTGGTACAGTGAAGAGCTCAAGCCTCCACAGTGGACCTAATAATCCTTGCCTCTGCTGGTAGTTCCACAGAGAAGTCTCAGCAATGTTCTCCTCGAGGGTGAGCATGTCGCTGATTTGTGCATGTGTGCTTTGCAACATGGAACTCAGAAAGGTCAGATGTCAGTGCATCCAACCCTTATTCATCATTGAGGGAAGAGGCAGAGAGCAAGAGCCCTGAGGCAGGATGCACTTCAAATCTGGCCCCTCAGTGTATCCCAATTCAAGAACAGGTTGTCTACCTTGATTGAAAGTGTAAATGTAAGTGAGCGGATCATTTATTTTTTCTTTAATTAATTTCTTGTACTTTGAAATTTGTCTTTTTTAAAATGGTTATCAGAGAGATTTCAAAATGAATAAAACTTGCTTTTAGCAGCACCTGGTATGGTCCTGGGATGGAGAACGGTCACAGAAGGTGATCCACTCCACCTCACAGGACAGACTGAGAAGCAGGATCTCCAGCTCAATCAGACTCACAGGACAGGGAATTATAAGTAGAGAAGAGGGAAAAGCAGGTGTGAGTGACAAGCCAGATCCAACATTCTGTGGCCCGTTGGGTTTAATAAGTCCAGGTCATGAGCATTCTCAGCATCTTCTGTTTTCACTTCACTCAGCAGTCCTTTCTTCATCAGGGAGAAACTTAATGCGTTGATTTCAAAGCTAACATCGCCAGAGCACAGCTCAGGAATTGACTGGTGGTCCAGTCCTTGATTCTCCATCCAATAATTCTAGTCAAAGGTGTCTTAAGCACCATTGACTGGCATTGTCCTGTGACAAGCCTTACATCGTGGGTCACAGAGTCATAGAGAGGTACAGCACAGAAGCAGGCCCTTCAGCCCACCGAGTCCATGCAGACTCTGTGCTTTGATTAATTTCAACCAGTTAGCAGATTGCTTCATCACTGAGTTTGAGCAAAAAATAAGGCTGGCTGGTGGAGGATGGCCCTGATCCAAGTCTGGCTTTCTGTTCTGCACAACTATCCACATTGATCAGCTGATTTACAAGCTGCCCTGTCGATGAGAAGCAGCCCCAGGACATCTGAGAGTGAATGTGGGGAAATGGAATTCAATTTCATTTAATAAGGGATATATGTCGACAAAGATACCCATTCAAGCAGTCCTGAGAGATCATGAGGTAATGTCTGTGTCCAGCTGACCCCACCAGGGTTTGGGGAATCAGTAAGAGGGAACAGGTCCAGCACTCATCACTGTGGGTACGGGTGACTCAGGCCCTCTCAGGAAAGGGACAGCCAGAGAGCCACTCAAGACAGACACTGACGATGTTTCCAACAGACCAATCCAGTAAAATCCCAAAGTAAATAAATTGTCAATCCTTTGAGTGTTCCTGTATAGATCCATGGCCCAGACCTTACTGATGGGGTTCACATCCAGCCAACACAACTCCAATTGATCAGCGTACCCCAGCATATAGTTCGGACAATATTTCAGGAGGAGTGGCCCTGGAATGGCAAGTCCCTGGGTCTAACTCCCGTTAAGTGAAGGTCAGGTTTTCTTGCCACAAAGATAACACAGGAAGATTATTGGAGCAGAAACTGGATAACCCTTTGAAATCATGAATGGGGATCAGTGTCTGCAATAACCCACAGCCTTTCAATCCATGGTAGGCAGCACATTGAAGCTGTGATCCCAGCTGTTTCCAATGATTCCTGTGTGAATCCAGCACCCTCCCCCCACAACCCCCCCTTCCCATGCTGTTTGTTGTCTGAACAAATCAGACTGATGTCATGAGAAGCATACAAACTGCTGGAGGAACCCGAGACCCCGTATCAGTCGACCAACCTTTTGTCACCCCAGATGCTGCCTGACCCGCTGAGCTCTTCCAGCAGATTGTTTTTGCTCCAGATTCCATCATCTGCAGTCTCTTGTGTCTCTGAGAGGAGCTAGTGGTCCTTGAAGGCAGCCCTCACCTCATAAAGGTGCACGGTGCCTGTGAGAATCGGTGAGAATCTGAGCCGAATGTGCAAGTGTGCAAAGTGGAAGTCCAGGTGCAAGATGTGTGGAGATGAAGAGATGCCGTGTCTCCAGTGAGTGTCCCAGGTCCTCCAGGTGCATGCTCACGAGCTCAGTGTCAGGAGCGTGATTTCAAGTCGAGTTTATTGTCATATGCACAAGTACATGTATGCACAGGTGAAAAACATACTTGCAGCCACATCACAGGCACATAGTATCAGATACACAACATTCACAAGAAAAACATAAATTAAGCATAAATTAAGCACTATTTCTACAAGAATAAACACAATTGTGACCTTTGACCTGTGGCTCAGAAGGGTAGGGAAGGAGAGATGATGGCACTAGTGATGGGGGACTCTATAGTTAGGTGGGCAGACAAGCGATTCTGTGGACGCAGGAAAGAAACTCGGAAGGTAGTTTGCCTCCCAGGTGCCAGCGTCCGGGATGTTTCAGATCGTGTCCAAGATATCCTGAAGGGGGAGGGAGAGCAGCCAGAGGTCGTGGTACATATTGGCACCAACGACATAGGTAGAGAAAGGAATGAGGTCCTGAAAAAATGACTATAGAGAAATAGGAAGCAAGTTGAGAAGCAGGACCTCAAAGGTAGTAATTACAGGATTTTTACTGCCTGTGCCACGTGACAGTGGGTATTGGAACAGAATGAGGAGGAGGTTAAATGCTTGGTTGAGGGATTGGAGTAAGGAGCAGGGATTCGGATTTCTGAATCAATGGGGCCTCTTTTGGGGCAGGTATGACCTGTTCAAAGAGGATGGGTTGCACTTAAATCCCAGGGGGACCAATATCCTGGCAGTGAGGTTTGCTAAAGCTACTGGGGAGAGTTTAAACTAGAATTGTTGGGGGGGTGGGATCCGAACTGGAGAGACTGGGGAAGAGGTGTTTGGCTCTCAAATAGAGAAAGCTAGTAGTAGGTACGATAGAGAAGGGACGTGCTCAAACAGGTTTGAGATGTGTCTATTTTAATGCAAGGAGTATTGTGAACAAGGCAGATGAGCTTAGAGCTTGGACCAATACTTGGAGCTATGATGTGGTGGCCATTACGGAGACTTGGATGGCTCAGGGACTGGAATGGTTGCTTCAAGTGCCGGGTTTTAGATGTTTCAGAAAGGACAGGGAGGGAGGCAAAAGAGGTGGGGGAGTGGCACTGTTGATCAGAGATATCGTCACGGCTGTGGAAAAGGTGGACGTCGTGGAGGGACTGTCTACAGAGTCTCTGTGGGTGGAGGTTAGGAACAGGAAGGTGTCAATAACTTTACTGGGTGATTTTAATAGGCCGCCCAATAGTAATAGGGATATTGAGGAGCAGATAGTGAAGCAGATCCTAGAAAGGTGTGATAATAACAGAGTTGTTGTGATGGGGGATTTTAATTTCCCAAACATCGATTGGCATCTCCAGACAGTGAGGGGTTTAGATGGGTAGGAGTTTGCTAAGTGTGTTCAGGAAGGATTCTTGACACAATATGTAGATAGGCCTACAACAGAAGAGGCTGTGCTTGATTTGGTATTGGGAAATGAACCTGGTCAGTTGTCAGATCTCTCAGTGGGTGAACATTTTGGTGATAGTGATCATAATTCTATCTTCTTTACGTTAACACTGGAGAGAGATAGGAACAAACAGACTAGAAAGGCGTTTACTTGGAGTAAAGGGAATTATGAGGCTCTCAGGCAGGAAATTGGAAGATTAAATTGGGAACAGATGTTCTCAGGGAAAAGTATGGAAGAAATGTGGCAAATATGCAGGGGATATTTGTCTGGAGTTCTGCATAGGCATGTTCCAATGAGACAGGGAAGTCACAAGAGGATACAGGAACCGTGGTGTACGAAGGCTATTATAAATCTAGTCAAAAGGAAAAGAAAAGCTTACAAAAGGTACAGAGAGCTAGGTAATGTTAGAGATCTGGAAGAGTATAAGGTTAATAGGAAGGAGATTAAGAAGGAGATTAGGAGAGCCAAAAAGGGGCATGAGAAGGCCTTGGCGGGCAGGATTAAGGGAAACCCCAAGGCATTCTACAAGTATGTGAAGAGCAAGAGGATAAGATGCGAAAGAATAGGGCCTATCAAGTGCAGTAGCGGGAAAGTGTGTATGGATTCGGAAGAAATGGCAGGGGTACTTAATGAATACTTTACGTCAGTATTCACTACGTTAAAAGATCTGGGGGATTGTAGTGGGGACTTGCAGCGGGCTGAAAAGCTCGAACATGCAGATATTAGGAAAGAGGAGGTGCTGGAACTTCTGGAAAGCATCAAGTTGGATAAGCCGCTGGGACTGGATGAGATGTACCCCAGGCTGCTGTGGGAGGCAAGGGAAGAGCCTCTGATGATGAAATTTGCATTGTCAATGGAGATGGGAGAGGTTCCGGAAGATTGGAGAGTTGCGGATGTTGTTCCCTTATTCAAGAAGGGGAGTAGGGATAGCCCAGCGAATTATAGACCGGTGAGTCTTACCTCAGTGGTTGGTAAGCTAATGGAGAAGATCCTGAGAGGCAGGATTTATGAACATTTGGAGAGGTATAATATGATTGGGAATAGTCAGCATGGCTTTGTCAAGGGCAGGTCATGCCTTACGAGCCTGATTGAATTTTTTGAGGATGAGACTAAACACATCGATGAAGGGAGAGTAGTAGATGTAGTGTATATGGATTTCAGCAAAGCGTTTGATAAGGTTCCCCATGCAAGGCTTATTGAGAAGATAAGGAGGCATGGAATCCAAGGGGACATTGCAGTGTGGATCCAGAACTGGCTGGCCCACAGAAGTCAAAGAATGGCTATTGAAGGGTCGTATTCTGCGTGGAGGTTGGTGACCAGTGGTGTACCTCAGGGATCTGTCCTGGGACCCTGACTCATTGTGATTTTTATAAATGACCTGGATGAGGAAGTGGAGGGGTGGGTTAGTAAGTTCGCGGATGACACAAAGTTTGGGGGTGTTGTGGATAGTTTGGAGGGCTGTCAGAGGTTACAGAGGGTCATAGATAGGATGCAAAGTTGGGTTGAGAAATGGCAGATGCAGTTCAACCCAGATAAGTGTGAAGTGGTTCATTTTGGTAGGTCAAATATGATGGCAGAATATAGTATTAATTGTAGGACTCTTGGCAGTGTGGAGGATCAGAGGGATCTTGGGGTCTGAGTCCATAGGATGCTCAAAGTGGCTGTGCAGGTTGACTCTGTGGTTAAGAAGGCATATGGTGTATTGTCCTTCATCAATCATGGAATTGAATTTAGGAGCTGAGAGGTATTGTTGCAGCTATATAGGTCCCTGGTCAGACCCCACTTGGAGTATCGTGCTCAGTTCTGGTCACCTCACTACAGGAAGGATGTGGAAGCCATAAGAAAGGATGCAGAGGAGACTTACAAGGATGCTGCCTGGATTGCAGAACATTTCTTATGAAAGCAGGTTGAGGGAACTCGGCCTTTTCTCCTTGGAGAGATGGAGGATGAGGGGGGACCTGATAGAGGTGTATAAGATGATGAGGTATTGATCGGGTAGATAGTCAGAGGCTTTTCCTCGGGGCTGAAATGGTGGCCACAAGAGGACGTAGGTTTAAGGTGCTGGGGAGTAGGTATAGAGGAGATGTCAGGGGTAAGTTTTTTACTCAGAGAGTGGTGAGTGTGTGGAATGGGCTGGTGGAGGTGGATACGACAGGGTCTTTTAAGAGACTTTTGGATAGGTACATGGAGCTGAGAAAAATAGAGGGCTATGGGTGAGCCTAGTAATTTCTAGGGTAGGCACATGTTCGGCACAGCTTTGTGGGCTGAAGGGCCTGAATTGTGCTGTAGTTTTTCTATGTTTCTATGTTTCTACAATTAGAACAAAAGAAACCCCAAGTCCATTTTAGAGCAAAGTGGTCAAAGTGGTCATTGTGTTGATGTACTGAGGTAGTGATTAGGGTTATGCAGGCTGGTTCAAGAACTGAATGGTTTAAGAGAAATAGCTGTTCTTGAAGCTGCTGGTGTGGGACTTCAGGCTTCTGTACCTCCTGCCCAATGGTAGCTGTGAGAAGATGGCATGGCCCAGATGGTGGGGATGATCGATGTTTCCTTCTTGAGGCAGTGCCTCATGTAGGTACTACTGATGGTGGGGGAGGGATGTGCCCGTGATGTATTGGGTTGAATCCACTGCTCTCTGAAGCTTCTATGTTCCTCCGCATTCAAATTAACCTATCAGACCACGATGCAACCAGTCAGGATCCTTTCAACAGTACATCTATTGAAGTTTGTAAGAGAGTCTCCAAGAACATGGATACAGCTCAGTAAAGAAGTTAACGATCTGACACATTTTAGGTGAACTCAAACCTCACGTATAATTTCCTATCAATTGCATCACTAGGCTCTGGTCAGTTCGCCACACCCCATCACCCACATACAGGTCCTCCCTGTTCGGTAGCCAGAAATGTGCTGCCGGACAATATATTTAAATAATCATGTCAGCCAACCAAGGGCAATGTGCAGTTAAACTAGAGTTAAACCACTCAGATACTGTTGTGAACTGAGTTCCCATGCAGCAAAAGATACCTGCAGCCCCTCAGCAGCTGGCAAATCCTTCTGCATCCATCTCCTAGTCTCCCAAATGCTCGTTCGTAGGTACAGGGTGTCCAGAGGTTGGGCGTCTAAACTGGGGAGGGACTGTGCTAACAATCTCAAATGATGAGTATCACCCTAAAACCACACCCCAACTACAGTTACCAATCTCTCACCTGCAGCCAAAGTTCACAGACTGTGGCAACCTTGAGAGCCACATCATACTGTCGGGCACTCACACTCACTCCTCCTTCTTATACTACAGGAGGCAGCAAGAAGGAAAAGGAGAAGGGTGATACTAAAATGGGTTAAGGGAGGATTAGTGTAAAACGGTGGTAGATAGTCAGTGTGGACTCAATGGGCCAAGATGCTTGTATCCATGCTGTATTTCTCTATGACTCTGCGACTCAAGAGGAAGGCAGGGTCAGCCATCCCGAGAAGGTCCATCACTGTGGCCTTGGCCATGGGCAGGAATGAAAGTATTGATGAAGAGCATATCTGCACACAATCCTCATCCCCATACCCCACTTCTCCTCATCTTTGATGCCTTCCAACTCATGCTACGGGTGATGTACATGTGCCCTTCATAGTTTCTCCTTTCCCTCACCCTGGTCCCTTCTGCACTTCAAACAGCCCAAACCAGAGCCTGCTCAGGTAGAGAGAAAGAGTGAATGGGAAGTGATGATGAAGAAGCCCTGTAAGTCAACTGCTCTCCAGCCGCTAGCTGTGATATTGGTATTCAGTAACCGGTGTAGACATGCTGAAACCCTAGCACAAGTATGCTGGAGCCAGTGTTATGGGGAAGGTGCAGAGCATGTTCTGGTGCACCAGATGGTGTGTGCACGCATGGTTTCTGCGAAAGAAGGTCTAGTTGACAAATTTGATAGACCAGGCTACAGAGGAAGGTTGATGAGTAACCAAAACCAAATGTTCAGTGTGTGGGGAAGCTTGCTAAAAAGTCTAAAGGTAATGTCATGAATATTGTGGTATTGGTATTGGCTTATTATTGTTATATATACTGAGATACAGTGAAAACTTTTGTTTGCCCACCATCCAGACAGATCATGCCATTTAGGTTGTAAAAAGAAAGCATAATTCAGAATATAGTGTTGCATTTACAGAGAAAGTACAGTGTAGGTAGACAAATAAAGCGCAATGACCATGATGAGGTTGATTGGGAGATCAAGAGTTCATCTTTAACGTATGAGAAGTCCGTTCAAGACTCTGATAACAGTGGGATAGAAGTTGTCCTTGAGTCTGGTGGTACGTGTTTTCAAGCTTTTGTATCTTCTGCCTGACAGGAGAGGGGAGAAGAGAGAATGACGGGGTGGGAGGGGTCCTTGATTATACTGGCTGCTTTCCCGAGGCAGCGGGAAGTGTTGACAAAGTAAATGAGGGGAACTTGGTTTGTGTGATGGACTGAGCTGCATTCAAAGCTTTGCAATTTCTTGCGGTCTTGGCCAGAACAGTTGCCATACCAAGCTGCGATATATTGCAGAGATGCTGAGGAAGTAAAGGGTTAAAAACTGTAACCATACCTAAAGCTGATAGCAAAAATACCTCGCAAGCAACAGCACGCAAGCTGCTGACTCAATGGATAAGGTGTTAATTACTGTGTCCGGGGCCTTGGTCAGTCCCGTTATTCTAGACAATAGGACAATAGGACAATAGGTGCAATAAACAACGAGGCAGAAGCTTGTCCTAAACAATGAGGGGTGATACCTGTCTTTGAATTTCTTGATTATAACTCAATTATGCTGGACAATAGGTGCAATGTCTGTCTCAGGATCTCTGTGGCTTGACCGAAACTCGCCGCACCACATGCATTAAGTGTGCGTGACAATATCTGTATAAATTTCTGTCTGCTCCTTTGTACGGGGAGAACTCGGGAAGCTACTCTTAACGAGCGCTGAAGAGACCTCTCCTTAGCAGTGCACTGCTAATAAACGCGTTTTATCGAAGCGACCTCGCGGAACTGTGTTACTTTACAGCGGACAGAAGTGAGAACTTAATTTCGAGACAACAATTTGGTGAGCCAGCCAGGAGTCCAAGACGAGGTTTCGGAAGCTGCGTGAGCGATCAACAGGGATAACAACTACCTGAGACGGAAGGGCCCACAAGGTACGATTCACCTTGATCCCTCTCAGGGAATCGGACACCTGATCGATCCCTTCGCTTGTCGAATATCCTCTGACGGACTCCTAGCGAACCTGTCCAAGTGCCACAGGTAAGAGGGGTTTGAGTCCCCAGTTAAGTTAATTTCATGTTCGGGGTTCGAGTCCCCAGTTAAGGTAATTTCAGGTTCGGGGTTCGAGTCCCCAGTTTCGTTAGTTTCGCGTTTGATGTTCGAGTCCCCAGTTTCGGGTTTGGGGTTCAAGTCCCCAGGTTTGGGTTTTAAGTTTGTGAATTTCAAGGTTTTGAGCTCTAAGTTTTGAGATCGGTTCTCTGGTACTACCACCCTGCCTTAGACCGGTTCTTAAAGAGGGGAAATCCCCTATGGGAAGGTCAGGAACCTGAAGTGGGTGAAAGAAAGAGACCGACCTTATAGATAATCGCAGCGATTTGTACCGTACAATCAGAAAGAATACAAAATGGGACAAACTCTCGCTAAGTCTGGGTCCAATACCCCACTATCTAAGTTATGTAAAGACAATCCGAAGAATGAGAGTAACTTCCGTAAGTTATTGGCATGCCTCAATAAAAAATTGGGAAATGAAATATGGCCAATGGGGGGATCTTGGGATGTGGATAAGTGCCTAAAAGCAGAAAGGGCGATTTGGGAGCGGAATACGGGGGAGAAATGGAAAATATTAATGTCTACTTGGAGAAAAACGGCCGAAGACCTAACAAGTAAATCTAAACAGAGTAGTTGGGAGCATAATGCGCGCAGAAGGGGAATTAGTGTGTGTGATGAAAAGGGAAGTCCTAAGAGTTGGGAAGTCCTGAAGTCTCAGTGCGGAGACTACGATGCTGAGAGGAACAGAAGGGAGAGAGAAGGGGTAGATTAGGAGAATGAGGAAAAACGTAGGAATAAAAATAAAAGAAATAATGATAAGGTGAAAGTACCTCCCGACATGTCTGGCATGCCCCTGTTGTTCCAAAGTAACGATACGGACGAAAATGAGGAGGATTGGATGGTCCAACCCACAGCCCCTACCTACCCCCCCGTTTCACTGCCGCCCCCATATAATGCTACCAGCCCGCAAACTGTTCCACCCTCACCACCAAGGACTGCTAGCCAAGTCCCATCCCAAGGACAATTCCATGGCCCTATTGTGTCCCAAACCAGGAATCAGCTTAGACGGAGAGAAAGCTCGCATACGAACGGCTCTAAGGCCACAGACAAGCAACGGAACTTTTTGGTAGGGGACAGACCTTTAGCAGATTCTCAGACAGACACCGATTATGACTCCGACTCTACCCCTGATTATGACGACCCTAAAGCTCCCAGCCCACCACCTATGTTGAATAAGGCAAAGGGAGCCAAGGTTAAAGAACAATTCCCCAACAGGAGTGTTCCCAATCCTGATCCAACCCAAGCGAGCGCTAATCCCATGATCCAAATCTACACCCCTTGGAAGCCTCAGGAGATGTGCCTAATCATGAGTCAGGCGCCCAACCGTAAAACCAACCCGGAGGATTTCATAGATTATGTGATCGGAACAATTCAGATGTACCAAGCCACCCCCCAAGACCTTTTCAGTCTTTGTTGCATGGCCCTTACAACTAATGAGGCGGAAAGGTGGAAAGAACACCTGGGAAACTACGTGGACTGGACAGCCTTTCAAGCGGCCATCCGGCCTCAGGACCAGGTAACCACCATTAGAACTGCCCTTCGCAAAACCCTCCAACAGCCTATTGACATAACTAAAGTTTTAGAATGCCGACCGAAACAGGGTGAGGATGGCCCAGATTTTTGGGACCGTTTCTGTTCACTTTACGGTACCTATGCGGGGGACGATGCCTACAACAGAGGCAATGCCTCCCCCCAGTTTAATGCCCTCCTATTACAATGTATTCCTGAGGGAGTGGCGTCAGCTATCCGCACTAATAACATGAACTGGCCTGACCACACACGACAAGCCATGAGGAGGGCCCCAGTCCACTTCTGGAGTAACGGTGGCGATTCGAAAGCCACAAAGGTAAAACAGGAAATGGTCCAGAGACCCCCTTGGCCCTGACCTCCCTACTCCGATAATACGGGATATCAAATGGAACGGCAGTTTTGCGTTCCAGGAGGGGTTGACCGGCCTGGTAAAGGATATCCTCTGTACCCCAGTGATGCAAGAGCCCTAGCGTCCGGGCCCCCTTGTGAGCCACCACCATCCTCTCGTAATTAACCAGGACCCAGAGGACCTCAACAACCCGCACCGGCGAGCGTCAGGTCAACAGGATGTTACCTTTGTGGGGCACCTGACCATTGGCGGCAGGACTGCCCCCACTACCGCCATCGGCAGACTAGATCCCCTGGTAGACGACAACCTTTTTCAACTAACAACCCGTTTTCTGCCTGACTAGCTGTGGCAAGTAGCCATTGCATGTACCCTACCCTCACCAATAACCCGATAATGAATCCATCGTCAACTTCTTAGTTGAGGGAAAGCCGATCCCCTTTATGATAGACACGGGGGCAAATACCTCGACCCTCGAAGCCCCTTGTATTGCCCAGCATGATTTTAAACTGTCCACTGCCTCAGTTCCATTGAGCGGGCTGGAGGGACAGGAAAGATCCTACCCCTTAACTGAACCTTTACAAGGAAAATTTGGACATCGGGAATGTCTGATCCAATTCACAGTAACCCCAAACCTTGGGGTTAACTTGGCCGGGAGGCACCTGCTCTGCTCCCTCCAACTCAAAATACAATGCCTGGATGAAGGAATTACCATTACTGGCCCTAAACCCCATAGGATCCTCTGGATTCTCCAGCCTCCTCAGTGGTGGACGGTGGACTTCATGAAGGAAGATTTTGACCCACCCTTGAAAACCCCTGACCCGCATGTGAAGCTAGCTTATGACCCCACAGGGGTCTCAAGAGAGCTAGAAGGGTTGTATGCTCCTCTTCTGGGTAGCATGGTGACTGTCACTACTTTAGGGGAGGTAGTGGGTAAGGAGGGGGCAGCACTTTTAGTTCAAGTGCCGAATGAATTGTGGGATCAGTCAAGCTTGATGTCCCCTCACATTACCCTGTCAGTTAATGAGGGTCATAAACCGAAGGAGCTGGGCTTCCTAGCCCATCAGCTTGAGGTACAGGCAGACACAGGCCTTTTACGGGGTTCCCGAGACTCTGCCAGAAGGGACCCTGACTTATTACCTCACCCCTTTCTCGGTGACAAGCTGTTTATGCCACCATCAGCCCCACTGACTCCCTTCGGATAAGCCAACACCCGATTTATGGGCCGTGTCAAAGCTGAGGTAGGATTCACCCCAGTGACCCCAGTCTAAATCCGTGTAAGACCAGGAGCACAACTGCCTTCCGTCCCACAGTACCCCCTTCGGAGAGAGGCTGTTGACGGAATAACCCATTAAATAAATTCATTCTGCAAACAGGGCATTCTGATTCCTTGCCAATCACCATGCAACACCCCCATTTTACCCGTCCCCAAACCCGGACGGACGGAATGGCGCCTTGTACAAGACCTGCATAAGGTCAATGAGATAGTGGAGCCACTACATCCCGTGGTCCCGAACCCAGCCACTCCCTGCCGACTCCTGTATTTTTACTATTGTGGATCTCCAGCATGCATTTTTTGCAATTCCCCTATCTCCTGACTCACAGTACCTGTTTGCTTTCACCTTCCAAGGTCAGCAATACAGCTGGACGTGCCTCCCGCAGGGATTTATACACTCCCAGACTATTTTTTCCCAAGTTTTGCATAAACAACTCCAAGGGTTGCAACTTTCTGACAAATCCACTGTTGTCCAGTATGTCAATGACCTTTTATTGGCAAGCCCCTCAGAGCCCGCCAACATCGCGGACACCAATAGACTACTTAACGCACTCCACTCTTGTGGATACGTAATACCTCCACAGAAAGTAAAACGAACCCAGAGTCAGGTGAAATTTCTGGGCATCCTCTTAAGTGCTATTGAGCGCCGGCTCACTCCTGAATGTATTGCACCCATCATTGCTACCCCACCGCCCGCTACCCCAAGGGGTATGCGCGCCTTCTTAGGTTTAGTAAATTTCTGCAGGCAGTGGCTACCTAATGTGGCCCTCCTTACTAAGCACCTCACACCCCTGGCTTCAAGCCAGTCCGTGGGACATTTTAAACTTACAGAGGAACAAAAGGAGTCCTTTGATATGCTCAAACAGGCCCTTGCCAGCGACCCGGCCCTGGGACGCCCTCTAAATGACCGCCCATTTCAACTTTTTGTGAATGTTCTGGCGGACTGCTCTACAGCCATCCTTACTCAAACCCATGGGGATAGAAAAAGACCGGTGGCATATTACTCCACTCGGCTGGACCCAGTTTGCTAGGCGGCTCCCGCCACGCTCACAGATGCTTCCAGCCAACTATTCCCTAGTAACAGCAGCCTCCAATATAACTCTGCATCAGTCAATAGTTGTTTATTCCTCCCATACTGTAACGGCACTCCTAACCTCTCATCAGATGCAACACCTTACCCAGGCCAGCTTAAACAGATATGAGGTAGCGCTCCTGAATAATCCACTCCTCACTTTTGCCTACTGCACCACCATTAACCCTGCCACCTTTCTAAGAGGCCCCAACGGAGGATCTTGCAGATCCACCACATGACTGTTTCATTCATAACCACTCTTTGACTGCACCCCATCCGGACCTTTCGGATAAGGCCTTCCAGTCAGCAGACTTAAACCTGTATGTCGACAGTAGTTCCTCCGTTTCCGAACAGGGAACCCGCCTTTGCGGCTGTGCCATAGTAAATGACTCCCATGTTGTAGAATCTGCATCTTTGCAGCCCCCAGTCTCTGCCCAAAAAGCAGAACCCTTTGCCCTGACTAGAGCTTATATTTTAGCCAAGGACAAAGTAGTTAACATCTTCACTGATTCCCACTATGCTTTTGAAGTTGCCCATGATTTTGGCCAACTCTGGGCACACAGGGGATTTTTGACCTCTACCGGTAGCCCCATACTGAATGCGGCTTATGCAAAGAACATCCTCCAGGCTATCCTCCTCCCTAACAAATTGGCCATCATTAAATGCTCGGTTCACCTTTCAGACGCCTCCCTAGTAACACAGGGCAATAACAGGGCAGACCCCGAGGCTAAATTGGCAGCACACCAGGGGTCTAAAATCATTTCAATTGCGGAAAAACAGGCAGTTGCTTGCAAGCCAAAGATAACAACGCAGGGTACCCCAGACATGGTCACGGTGCAGCACTTACAGGGGGATGCCCCTGACTCAGAAAAACAAATGTGGAAGGCACATGGGTGTACGCACTCTGCGCCACACAGCCTCTGGATTACTTCAGTCGGTCAAGTATGTATACCTGATTCTTTGTTACCAATGCTTATTGACTGCCTACATTCTGACACCCACCTTGGCAAAGAGGGAATGAGTAACATTTTACTACGTACCTGGTGGCACCCCAGATTGGAGGAAGCAGCACAAGGCAAAATACGATCATGTTTGATATGGCAACAAACCAATGCTGGGAAAGGGGTGAGGTGCACCCCAGGCAAAACCCCCTTGCCAGGGGGTCCTTTTGAATGTATGCAACTCGACTTTATTGAATTACCGCGTGTACATTGTTATAAGTACAGTCTCGTTATCATTGATGTATTTAGTAGATGGATTGAAGCTTTGCCAACCACCAACGGTGGTGGAGTTGTTGTTTACAGAGGTTATACCAAGGTTTGGGATACCCCGACAGATAAGTTCAGACAATGGTTCCCACTTCATAGGGAAAATAAATAAGGAATTGTGCGATGCACTGCATATCGAACAGCAGTTCCACTGCACCTACCACCCTCAGTCAGTGGGTACAGTAGAATGAGCTAACAGCACCCTGAAGAATAAACTAACTAAATTAGTATCAGAGACGGGTCTAAATTGGCTGAAGGTTTTCCCCTTAGCATTATACCACATGAGAATTACCCCCCCACTCGGCCACCGGGTTATCGGCTGCCGAAATCATCTATGGACGTCCAGGAAGAACCCCAGGGGATGCTGACACCCAGTCCCCCACCCAGGTTGACCTTAATATCATGGGGGATGAACAACAAATGTATTTCAGACAACTTACATCCTCTTTAAAGTTTCTTCATTCACAGGTGGAGAGTGCCTTTAAACCACTAGGACAGAATGCGGAATTGCCTGACCTGGTAATCGGAGATTCGGTACTGATACAAGATTGGGAACACCCTAAACTTGGATCTCGGTGGAAGGGCCCCTTCCAGATACTACTCCAAACTCCTACAGCCATGAAAGTACAGGGCCAGGAACGCTGGATTCATCTGAGTGACTGTAAACGACGGCCGCCGGAAGAAGGATGATATTTCTTAGATTCAGACTCCTTACCATTACTAGTATTCTTGGGTGGGCATTGGAGTATAATTTGTTTTACAAAGTACACATGCAGCTACATGGGAATCGCACCGTTTGCTACCCCTTGGCAGAATCAGTGGAAGGCCTTTTTGTAGCCACACCAAGCTGGAGCCCCAGGGCCCTCTTAAAGTATGTACACTCAAAAACAAAGTGTGTTGGGCAGACGGGAACTTACAGGAGGGTGCTGCCGGGTAAATGGTGCAAGGAACAGTAACAGGACCTAGTAGTACAACCCACCACCAGTCCTTCTCCCACTGCTTCACCGGCAAAGGATGGGGTTGTGGGATAGCCATCGTACAGCACACAATATCATGTGCCACCACTACTTGTACTTTGAGAAAATGTGGATTTAAGGGGGGATGGTTTAGGTGTGAGTGCGCTGCCACTAGGTGTGTTACATTACTTGCAGGGGAGCGATGGGTTTGCGGGGAAGGGAACGAACCCATGTGAAATTGTCTAATGTCTCTTTAGAATGGCTAACCAGGGAGAACTACCTAAGAGAGCATGGGAGAAATGTTGTTGGAATCTCTTGGTATTCTCAGATACCCAGTCCACAGCAATCGGGTAATGTAACCTGTTACCGGGCCAAGGAGAGGTATGTGTTCCTCCTTAATGGTACTTACACTACCACCACCCCCACTCTGCCAGCCTGGTTTGCAATGGGAATGATCAGGCCGGTCATGGTCCCCTGCCCCCAGAAGGCTCATGTCCAATGAAGACTTGTGGTGCGGTCAGTTAGTGAAGAGTTCTGTGAGGACTGGAGGGATCGTATTATGTTGGGATCTCCCTTATCGTCATTTGGCTATGGATTTCTGAGTACTGTCTCTCTGGGAGGTCCAGCAGGAACTATAGCCGCAAAAAAATGGAACTACCTTATTTGTGGACTGGCCGCACTGGGTAACAGTACTATGAAGGGCCTGAAGGCAGTGAACCAGGAACTGGCGGAGCTTCGACTTTATGCCCAGCAGACCCAGTATGCTGTGGACTACCAGTTGGCTCAGCAAGGAGCAGTATGTGCCATAATAGGGGACAAATGTGTCACCAATGTGAGAGATGAGTCCTACAACACTTCCCATGCCATTCAGGACATTCAGAAGCAAGTAGATAGCTTTAGGCAGGGAACTACAGGAGGGACGGGTTGGCTGGGGTGGCTTCTAGGAGGATCGTGGGCATCATACCTGTTGCATGGAGCAGTGGGGCTAATCGTTATTATTATAGTACGCTGTGTGGTGCTGGCCTGTCTAAGTACCTGTTGCAAGGTCCTTATTAATAAACTCTTGGCCCCGTTCTCGACGCCACTCTAGGTTTATCATGTAATGATAAAAAGAAGGGATGAGGAAATAAAGGGTTAAAAACTGTCACCATATAGCTGATAGAAAAAATACCTCGCAAGCAATAGCACACAAGCTGCTGACTCAATGGATAAGGTGTTAATTACTTTGTCCGGGACCTTGGTCAGTCCCGTTATGCTAGACAATAGGAGTACTGGGTGCAATAAACAACGAGGCGGAAGCTTGTCCTAAACAATGAGGGTGATACCTGTCTTTGAATTTCTTGATTATAACTCAATTATGCTGGAAAATAGGTGCGATGTCTGTCTCGGGATCTCTGTGGCTTGACCGAAACTCGCCGCGCCACATGCGTTAAGTGTGCATGACAACATCTGTATAAATTTCTGTCTGCTCCTTTGTACGGGGAGAAGTCGGGAAGTGACTCTTAACGAGTGCTGAAGAGACCTCTCCTTAGCGGTGCACTGCTAATAAACGCGTTTTATCGAAGCGACCTCTTGGCACTGTGTTACTTTACAGCGGACAGAAGTGAGAACTTAATTTCAAGACAACAATGCGAACACAGCCCAGTCCACCAAGCAAACCAAGTTCCTCTCATTTACTTTGTCTGCACTTCCCACTGCTTTGGTAAAGCAGCTAATATAATCAAGGACCAGACCAATTTAATCCCCAATGGCTTTCTTCCCTCATGGTACTATCAATGAATACTATGTTTCTGTAATACTATAGGATGAGATTATTTGTGATTTTATATTGCTTCAAATCCAGTTTCACCAAATTAACTAAACCTGCATAAAGGAACAGAGGATTTTAAGCACAAGTTTTGGCAAGGGTAAACCATGCTTCTGTAACCTTTAAGGTTGGTTTAAAAATATTGCACTGAAAGCTAATGTTGCAGACAAAATCTGTCACCACCACAGACTAGAGTCATGGAAATATTTAGTTAACATCAATTGTGTCTGTTGAAGGGAAATTTACAAATTAACAGAACATACTTTTTTTTAGTTACTCAGTTTTTGGGACCTGGGTTTCATACGCATTTATTGCCATCACTAATTTCCATGCAGAAGGTGGGGAACTGGCTCCTTGTACTTCTTGAACTGTTGTGGTCCTTCTGAAGGTGCTTCTGTAGTGCTGTTGGGCAGGGAATTGTGGGATTTAGACCCAATGAAGGACTGGCGATATGTTTCCCAATCACAACAGCATGTGAGTTGGAGGGGAACCTGAAGCTGGTGGTGTTACCTTGTGGCCTTGCCCTTCTTTTGGGTAGAAGTTGTGGGCTTGGGAGGTGCTGATGGAGTATCTGGGTGAGGTAACTGCAGTTCACATTGTAGATTGTACACACTGCAACCATTGTGTGTGATGGTGGAGGGAATGACTGTTCATGGTGGGGATCAGGGCTTTCTCTTGGATAATACTGAGTTCTTTAGGAACTGTTGGAACAGAGAAGTATCCAGGCATGTGCTGCTTCATTTGCTGAAGAGAAGTAACTGGAATTGAACATGCTGCAATCATCAGTGAACATCCCCACTTCTGACCTTATGTTGGAAGGAAGATCATTGATGAAGCAACTGAAGATGGTTGGGCCTCAGACACTGCCCAGAGGAACTCTTGAAGTGATGTCCTGGGGCTGTGATGATTGACATCTGACAACCACAACTGCCTTCGTTTGTGCAAGGTAGGACTCAGACTATTGGAGTTTTCTTTTGCCTTGATGCCTATTTAGCAGAGCCTCTTGATGTCACACTCAGTGAAATGCTGGCCTGCTGTCATTCGCACCTTACCTCTGGTATTTACTAAGACACTGACTATTGTGCATCAAAGAAACAAGCAAATCGTTCAGCTTAGCTCAGAGTTGAGATGAAGGATTGTAGCTTTACATCAGGCTGAAAAGCAAAAAACTGTAGATGGTGGAAATCTGAAATAACTACATATTCAGCAGGTGAGGGATTGTCTATGGAAGGAGAATGAGTCAATGTTTCATGTTGAAAACCCTTCATCAGAAATGAAACAGTTAGAAACAAGTATGAATCAAGATGTGGGAGAGGTCGGGTGGGTGTGTATGGGAAACAAAGACAATGTCTGTGATAGGGAGGAAATCAACGTTGTCCAGGTGATGTAACTGCTGTCAGTGCCAGCGACAAAACAAAGTGCTGAAACTGTGAGAAAATCTGAAAAAAAAGAGAAAGCTGAAATACTCAACAAGTCAAGCAGCATCTGTAGAGAGAAAAAAATTAAAGTGGATGCCAGACAGAACTGGCCAGTTCAGACACAAACAGGAAAGGCTCATTATCTGAAATTGTTGAATTCAATATTCAGCCCAGAACACTGCAATGTGCTGAGATGGAAGATGAGGTGCTATTCCTCGAGCTTGCGCTGAGCTTCCCTGGAACAGTGCAGGAGGCCAAAAATGGAGATCAGAGTGGGAATGGAGCTGTAAATCTTTCCATTGGGTGCCTGTTATACACCCCATCCAATACTGAGTTCAATTGCAGCAAAGACATTGGATTAACATCTCAACCAAAAGACAGTATCCCTAACAGTAAAGCAATGATTGTCATTAACTCTTACATGTCTCTGGTGAGGAGTTTGAATCCAGAACCTATTGTTTCAGAGGCAAATTGGTAAATTGGTTTATTATTGTCATGTGTACTGAGGTATAGTGAAAAACTTGTTTTGCATGCCATCTATCATTTCATTACAACATTGCATTGTGGTAGTACAAGGGAAAACAACAACAGAATGCAGAATAAAGTGTCACAATTACAGAGAAAGTGCAGTGCAGGTAGACATTATGTCCCAAGGCCATAATGAGGTAGATTTTGAGGTCAAGAGTCCATCTTATTGCACTAAGGAACTGTTCAATAGTCTTATAACAGCAGGATAGAAGCTGTCCTTGAGCCTTGGTGGTACGTGCTTTCAGGTTTCTGTATCTTCTGCCCAATGGGAGCAGGGAGAAGAGAGAATGTCTAAGGTGGGTAGGATCTTTGACTATATTGGCTGCTTCACTGAGGCAGCCAGAAGTGTAGACGAAGTCTATGGAGGGGAGGCTAGTTTCTGTGATGTGCTGAGCTGTGTCCACAACACTTTGTTGTTTCTTGTGATCTTGGGCAGAGCAGTTCCCATACCAAGCCGTGATGCATCAGGATTAGGATGTTTTTTATGTTGCATCGATAAAAATTGGTGAGGGTCAAAGGGGACATGCCAGTTCCTCTGCACTGAGATGCTGAAGGTGCAAAATTCACTTCCTTGTCAGCAGTCCCCAAGAAGAAAAGAATAGTATTTTTTGGATTTTGAATCAGTGTTTTTTTTTGTCATCTTTGTCTAGACATGAAGAGTGCTGGTGAAGAGTAAGCTCAGCTGAAGGTTCACCTCACACGCAAGGATGGTGAAATATGCCTTTGGCAGCAGCACAAAAACATTTACATTTCATTTGATTTTCTTTTCAATTGAAGTCAGAGAAACCTGTAGCTTTCTAAGGGAATCCCCACCCCCCTTCAATACTCAACCATCTTGGCTGCATCACTCTCTTAGCTCATATACTACCTGCCAAGAGAGGGCAGTGCTGCTCAACAGAGAACCATTATGAGCATGCTCCTGCAAGCACTTGGGAACAATTCAAAACACCTGGAATGAAAATGACAACAACATTCCACCAGCTAAAGGAAAGATTTGTGATGGATAGAGACACAGGAGACAAGTAGGCCCAAAAAACCCTCAAAAACCTTCATGAACAATTAATTGGTAATCTTGCATACAGATTTGTATGAAGTTTTACTGGAATCACCAACTTCGAAAGCTACCTGAGATAGTACTTTAATATTGATAGCTTACGATAGTTAAAGGGAGATTGTTGTTTAAATTTTGAATAAAAAAGATTCCATAGATTGAAGTCTACATAGAATAACAGAAGGTGAATTTCAGTAAGCTTTCTTCTATTCATTCAACAGAACTCCATTCTTGCAGATATCTTCCAATGCTGTAGTTTATTAACATTTCTTGTGGCAGGGTGTGTTAAGTAGTCCAGACAGAAACCCAGCACACACAAGTATTTGTGGTAATGTATGAAGCAGGCTTAACCCAATCATACCACAATACCAATTTATCAGAACCATGTGTCATAGTATCATCATGGGTGGCACAATGGCGCAGCTGGTAGAGCTGCTGCCTCACAGCTCCAACAACCTGGGTTCAGTCCTGACCTTGGGCGCTGTGTGGAGTTTGCACATTCTTCCTGTGACCACATGGATTTCCCGCCACATCCTAAAGCCATTCAGGTTGGTAGGTTAAATGGTCGCTGTAAATTGCCCTGAGTGTAGCTGAGTAGCAGAATCTGGAAGGGGAGAGGAACTGAAAGGAATAAGGGAAGGATAAAATGGATTAGGTAGGGTTAGTGTGTAAATGGGTGTTTGATGGACAGCATGAACTTGGTGGGCTGAAGGGTCTGTTTTCATGCTGTATCCTTCTATGGGTATCGCGTTGTTTAGGATGATTGTACAAACTAGTCTGGTATCCTTGCCACCTGAATTGTAACAATTCACATTAGATTTTGTTGTCAGTATCTCAGGATAGATTCCGGTAAAGGAGTGGCGTGAAAGCTAACTGGGAGTAAGAGGGTGTGCAGAGTTGAGGCTACGATCTAATAAACCATGATCTTAATGGTTGAACACGATCCCAATTCACATCCCCAAATAATCCAGTCCTCTGAAATATGACATGACCCATCAATCAAGGCAGATTTACGTTTAAACTAAGTCCAGTGAAATGACATGGGTGCAGTTGATGGTCCTTGCTTATAATCTCACAACACTTCTCAGGAGAAACACCTGGAGAGGGCTTCATCTGGTCATGCCAGCAAGTAAGCAGCACCCCAAGGGTTTGATGCAACACTCATTTAAGACCAAAGTTACTGAAAAATAAGGATTGCTTACAAAGCCTTTCAATCTTGTATTCCTAAGTGAGTCATTGAATCACTGAGCCCAGCAAAAGGCCCTTTGGCCCACCACATCCATACCAACCATTAAGCACACATACGTATTGATCCCATTTACCAATACTTTGTCCATAACCTTCTATACCTTGGTGGTTCTGAGAATCTTACAACTTTTGTCAGCAAATGTCAAAGAAACATTTATGTTAAACCAACATTGACTCAACAATACAGTTTATGAGGAGACTAATCATTTCTACTTTGTGTTTCATCTGACAAGGCCCAGTTGATATTCATTCAAACAAAGAAAGCTGATGGTAGCTGCAATTATCTGATTCCTGGCTTTCTGCCACTGGGATTTCCTGGTTTAACTTTTCCCAACTTGGCTTTCATCCACTCAATTAACAGAGCAGGATATGTTTCTTTCTGCGTGTACCTCCTCTCACTCATGCACCGTCTAATTATCAAAGACCCAGATAACCTGAATGTATAACAGGATGCTTGGTTTTGCCTCTGTCACACGTAGAACCATAGAACCATAGAACACTACAGCACAGAAAAACAGGCCATTTGGCCCTTCTAGTCTGTGCCGAAACATTATTCCGCTAGCCCCATTTACCTGCACCCAGTCCATAACCCTTCAGACCTCTCCCGTCCATGTATCTATCCAATTTATTCTTAAAACTCAAGAGTGGGCCCGCATTTACCACATCAGATGGCAGCACTTTCCACACTCCCACCACTCTTTGAGTGAAGAAATTCCCCCTAATGTTCCCCCTAAACCTTTCCCCTTTCACCCTAAAGCCATGTCCTCTCATACTTATCTCTCCTAATCTAGGTGGAAAGAGCCTATTCGCATTAACTCTGTCTATTCCCCTCATAATTTTGTAAACCTCTATCAAATCTCCCCTCATTCTTCTGCGCTCCAAAGAATAAAGTCCTAACCTGTTCAATCTTTCCCTGTAACTCAACTCCTGAAGATCTGGCAACATTCTAGTAAATCTCCTCTGCACTCTTTCAATCTTACTGATATCCTTCCTATAGGTAGGTGACCAGAACTGCACACGATACTCCAAATTTGGCCTCACCAAGGTCTTATACAATCTCACCGTAACATCCCAACTCCTATACTCAATACTTTGATTTATGAATGCCAGGATGCCAAAAGCCTTTTTTACAACCCTGTCTACCTGCGACGCCACTTTCAGGGAATTATGTATCTGGACTCCCAGATCCCTTTGTCCCTCCACACTCCTCAGTGCCCTACCATTTACTGTGTATGTCCTACCTTGATTTGTCCTTCCAAAATGCAACACCTCACACTTGTGTGTGTACATGTGTGATTGTGTGCGTGCATGCGTGTGTGTGTGTTTGCGTGTGCCCGTGTGTGCATGTGTGCTTTCATGTGAGAGACATTTTTTAATTTCAAAAGTAAACTTTACTCATAATAAAAAATATATATAAGTACAAAAGAAAATCACAGTACATGTACCTTTACATTTGTAGTGTCATTCAGCTTATGTATTCACAGTGTTGTTAGTTCTATACATTAGTAGTGTTTGAACATTTGTGTTCGTGGCAACATTGCCACTTATGTGACCCCCTGGGGTGATACAAACTCTGGTGTGTGAGAGACAGATATTGAATGTAAAAACAGACACCTATTGGAAATACTAACAGGTCAGATAGCACCAAGGGAGGGAAAAACAGAGTTAATATTTGAGGACAGTGAGTTGTTATCACCATATTTTATTTTGTTGTGTGATAGATAACAAGTACCTGCCATGGAGTAAGTGGAGCATAGTGATGTATCTTTATACTTCCACGTGGGTGTGTGATGTGCAGATTTAATCATAGATATCAAATGCATTGAACCCCAGCCTCTGGGTGTGTGCACGCTGTACTATTGGAGGTTTGCACATTAGAGCATTTATTTACCTTGTGAATGTGGCTACAATTGTCACAGATCTCCCTCTGCCCCTTTGGGACATGTGTTGAGAGGGTGATCTGTGCATGCTGAAGTGGCTGGATCTAATTAGATTTTTCTTTTATTTATTAAAGTTTAAATATTCATTTACTGGTGACAAATGGGAATTGACAGCTCAGTAATATAAATGGAGTTAAGTAACAACCTGGAGATGGATTGATGTATTTTTAAAAGGGATTATGTATTCTGGAGCTGCAGTAATTGAACCTGTGCTTCTCCCAGCCTGCCTCCGTTTTGTGGTAGTGATACATCACTTGTGTGAAGTAAATGTTGCTTTGAACCAAAAAAAAGCAGATGAGGTTTGCAGCCCTGTTCATCAGCAGCGGTAAACCAGTCTAGCTGACTTTTGCTGTATTTACACAGGCCCAAGCAGGGAAGATTTTGGGGGGTGAGTTGATACATTGATTGACATGAAACAAATTGTCAGAGGCTGCTGGTGTGGCAGTGTTGGCCTCCGGTTATATATCTTGCATTGATCCAGAAGTCAGGAGCTTTAAGAGCAACGATGGTCTGTAATCTTGTTCTTGATTCGCACTAGAACCCAAATTTTTCCACTGACACAGTCAACTTGGTTAGACCATACTCACCGCACACAGCAGAGATTAGGACTGAGGGACGCAGGAGGTAAAGATTCAAAGATGATAACAGAACTGAGAGACTGCCCTTATTGAGGGGAAATGAACCAGATCAGTGAGAAGGCTGGGAGGTTACACAACAGAGAATACTGATGGGGCTTGACAGAATAGACATAAATATGGTATATCTGTGTGAGGAGATCATTACAAAATAATCCAGTGAGCAATTCGAGGAGTGTTCAGAATGGAGTAATTGAGATGAATAGCAGAAAGGCACTTCAAAGTAATGAGGTGGAATAAGGAGGTAGAATAAGGATAGGGGTTAGGCTGGATGGCCTTTGTTTATCCTGTACATTGAGTAGAGTGAAGTGGGGGAAAGAGTTGGGGCAGTGGATTTTGGAAGTGTGTGATGAGTGTATGGGTTTGAGTATGGCTGGGATTTGTATAAAGTAAAACTATGAATGGGTCTAGAAGCTGCTTCCAACGTGGAACATCTGCATGTTACCATATGAGCAGGACTTCCCTTCACTGGAGGGGCAAGTTCCAAGTTAACCCATGAATCATCAGAGGGAGTGAGGCAAGGCCTACAAGATCTATAACAAGAGGGGTAGCTATAGTGAGGGCGCCCATTTTAAGAACAGCTGTATCTGAGGTCAAAGTGCAGGGGCTTTGACGAAAGAAGCTTCAGTGAGAAGGCTGAGCAACAACACAGTAAGGCAGCGCAAGGTAAGGTTATTCTTTTTTATTTACATCTGTAGTTAGAAGGATTAGTAATGGCATTTCGCTGTGAGATGTGGGAGATCAGGGAGCAGTCAAGTGTCCCATGTGTGCAGGAAATGTGTCCAACTGCAGCTCCTCTCAGACCAGCAGCCAAGTTGGTGGCACTACCACCAGCTTGATTGTACAGCAGGGAAAGACAAGGTCCCGACAGGCAGTAGTGATAGGGAAGTCAGTGGTCAGCAGTGCAGACAGATCCGTCTTTGGCCAAGAGCGAGACTCCAAGATGGTGTGTTGTCTCCCAGGCACCAGGATCAAGGATGTCTCCGAGTGGATGCAAAACATTCTGAAGCGGGAGGGTGAGTAGCCAGAGGTCAAGGTCCATGTTGGTATGAATGACATAGGTAAGAAGAGAGATGGGGTCAGACAGATGGAATTCAGGGAGTTAGGTGAAAAAGCAGGACCTCTAGGGTTGTAATCTTAGGATTACTCCTAGAGACATGTAGAAATAGGAAGATAGAACAGATAAATGCATAGCTAAAGAGCTGGTGTGGGGTAAGGGCTTTTGGTTTTGAATCATTGGGATCTCTTCTGGGGTAGGGGTGATGTGTACAGGGACAGGTTGCTCCTGAACTGGAATGATCCAATATCCTTGAGGGGAGGTTTGCTGGTGCTGCTTGGGAGGGTTTAAAAATAGTGAGGTGGGGATGGAGAGTGCAGTAGGTAGAGAGGGTGACTCATGTGGAAAATAGAACAGGTAGGTCCATTGGGAAGCGCAGAGAACGGAGGGGAAGTGTGAGAGGGCTGGTGAGGCGGGTGAGCTGAGAGCGTGGATCAGCAAATGGGATTATGATATTGTTGCAGTCATTCAAATGTGGTTGCGGGAAGGGCAGGTCTGACAGCTCAATGTTCTCGGGTATAGAGGTTTCGGATGTGACGGAGGGAAGTGTGAAATGGGAGAGGGTGTGGCACTGCTGATCATGGAGAGCATTACGGCCATACTCAGGGAGGATATTGAACATAGAACAGCACAGTACAGGAACAGGTCCTTTCAGGCCCATTATGTGCCAAACTAATTAAGCTAGTGACACCTAATTAAACTAATCTCTTCTGTTTGCACATGGTTCATATCCCTCCATTCTTTGCATATTCATTCTATCTAAGAGCCTGTTAAATGCCTCTATCGTATCTGCCTCCACCACCTCCCCTGGCAATGCAATTTAGGCACCCACCACTCTGCGGAAAAAAACTTTGCCCTCCACTCCCCGATATCTCCTTTGTACTTTCCCTCTCTAACCTTAAATACATGCCCTCCAGCCACACACACTGTTACTAGAGTTAGTATTAGACATTTGAACCCTAGGAAAAGATATTGACCATCTACTGTATCTACGCCTCACATAATTTTATAAACTGTCAGGTCTATTTTGCAGGGATCGGCCAATGAGGATGCATGGATAGAATTTAGGAATAATAAAGGGGTTATTATTCCTAAATTAGAAGAACTAATTAGCTAACTAACTAACTAGCAGGCATTAGAAGAACAGATATGTAGGTAGATCACAGAAGGGTATAAAAGGAAAAGGGTTGCCATGGTGTGGGATTTTAACTTTCCCAATATTGATTGGGATTGCCTCAGTGCAAGGGGCTTAGATGGCAAGGAATTCATAAAATGCATTCAAGAGGGTTTTCTGAAGCAGTGTGTAGAGAGTCCTACTAGAGAAGGAGCAGTACTTGACCTTATCAAAGGAAGTAAGAATGAGCAAGGGAAGAACCCCTTGGGAACAGAGACCGTAGTTCGGTAAGCTTCAAGGTAGTCATGGAGAAAAATAAGGTTGGTCCTCAAAATAGGGCTGTAAACTGGGGAAATGCAGATTTGAATGGAGTAAGACTGGACCTAGGGGAGGTAGATTGGGAGCAGCTGCTGTGGGTATATATCAGGTAAAGGAAATTGGTATCAAATGAGTCCTTCGAGGTTGATGAGAGATATGGGAGAAAACATAAGTAAGGAAGTAGAACATAGAACATAGAACAATTATAGCACAACTCAGGCCCTTCGGCCCACAAAGCTGTGCCGAACATGTCCCTACCCTAGAAATTACTAGGCTTACCCATAGCCCTCTATTTTACTCAGCTCCATATACCGATCTAACAGTCTCTTGAAAGACCCTATCGTATCAGCGTCCACCACCGTTTCCGGCAGCTCATTCCATGCACTCACCACTCTCTGAGTAAAAAACTTACCCCTGACATCTCCTCTATACCTACTCCCCAGCACCTTAAACCTATGTTCTCTTGTGGCCACCAATTCAGCCCTGGGGAAAAGCCTCTGACTATCTACCCTATCAATGCCTCTCATCATCTTATACACCTCAGTCAGGTCCCCCCTCATCCTCCGTCTCTCCAAGGAGAAAAGGCCGAGTTCCCTCAACCTACTTTCATAAGGCATGCTCCGCATCCCAGGCAGCATCCTTGTAAATCTCCTCTGCAGCCTCTCTATGGCTTCCACATCTTTCCTGTAGTGAGGTGACCAGAACTGAGTACAGTACTCCAAGTGGGGTCTGACCAGGGACCTACATAGCTGCAACAATACTTCCCAGCTCCTAAATTCAATTCCCCGATTGATGAAGGACAATATGCCTTCTTAGCCACAGAGTCAACCTGTGCAGCCACTTTGAGCGTCCTATGGACTTGGACCCCAAGATCCCTCCGATCCTCCACACTGCCAAGAGTCCTACCATTAAGACTATATTCCACCAACATATTTGACCTACCAAAATGAACCACTTCACACTTATCTGGGTTGAACTGCATCTGCCACTTCTCAGCCCAACTCTGCATCCTATCTATATCCCTCTGTAACCTCTGACAGCCCTCCAAACTATCCACAACACCCCCAACCTTTGTGTCATCTGCAAACTTACTAACCCACCCCTCCACTTCCTCATCCAGGTCATTTATAAAAATCACAAATAGTAAGGGTCCCAGTACAGATCCCTGAGTTACACCACTGGTTACCGACCTCCACTCAGAATACGACCCCTCAACAACCACTCTTTGCCTTCTGTGGGCCAGCCAGTTCTGGATCCACACTGCAATGTCCCCTTGGATCCCATGTCTCCTCACCTTCTCCATAAGCCTCGCGTGGGGTACCTTAGGAGGGTAAAAAGGGGCCATGACAAGTAGGATTAAGGGGAAATCCTAAAATAATTAATATTAGAAGCAGGAAGGTAACAAAGGAAAGAACAAGTCCCCTCAGGAACCAAAAGGTTCTACCAGTGAAGCTGGGGGATATGAACAAGGTCCTAAATAAACACTTCTCATTGGTATTCACCAAGGAGAATGATGTGGAGGCTGGAGAGTTAGGGGAAGGTTATGTTGATATTCTGGAACACATTTGTATCAGGAAGGAGGAAGTACTAGAAATATTGGTGCACATTAGGGTGGATAAATTCCCAGGGTCTATCTCAGCATGTTATAGGAGGCAAGAGAGGAGATTGCTGGGGCTCTAACGGAGATGTTTTCATCTTCCTTTGCCATGGGTGTGGTACCAGAAAACTGGACGATAGCTTGTGTTGTCCCCCTGTTCAAAAGGCAGCAGGGGTAAGCCAGGAAACCACAGGCTGGTGAGCTTCCCTTCAGTGGTAGGGAAGTTGTTGGAGAAGATTCTGAGGGACAGGATTTCCGTTCAGAATCAGGTCTATTATTGCCGATGTGTGTCGTGAAATTTGTTGTTTTGTGGTAGCAGTACAGTGCAAAGACATAAAATTACTCTAAATTACAAAAATAAATAAATAATATGCTTGGAAAGGCAGGGACTGATCAGGAGGGGGTCAACGTGGTTTTCTGTCTCACAAATCTGAATGAATTTTTTGAGGTGGTGATTTAGAAAATTGATGAAGGCAGAGTGGTGGATCTGGTTTACATGGCCTTTGACAGGATCTGAACAGACTCTGAAGCATGTTGGCAAACCAAAATTAGCTGGATGATGGGAGGCAGAGGGTAGTGATGGGTGCGTATTTTTCTCTCTGGAAGTCTATGACAAATGGTATTGGGACTGGTTTATTTTTGACACTTGTACCGAGGTACAGTGAAAAGCTTGTCTTACAAACCAATGGTACAGGTCAATTCATTGCACAATGCAGTTACACTCAGCCAGTACAGACTCATACAGGTAAAAACAATAACAGTACAGAGTAAAGTGTCACAGATACAGAGAAAGTGCAGTGTAATAAGGTGCAAGGTCACAACAAGGTTGATCATGAGGTCATAGTATAAGGGAACTGTTCAATAATCTTATCACAGTGTGGTAGAAGCTGTCCTTAAGTCTGGTGGTACGTGCCCTCAGGGTCCTGTATCTTCTACCTGATGGAAGAGGAGAGAAGAGAGAATGTCCCGGGTGGGTGGGGTCTTTGATTGTACTGGCTGCTTCGCCAAGACAACGAGAGGTAAAGAGAGAGTCCAAGGAGGGGAGGCTGTTGTCCTTAATGCGCTGGGCTGTGTCCAAAACTCTCTGCAGTTTCTTGCGGTCCTGGGCAGATCAGTTGCCGTACCAAGCCGTAATACATCCAGATAGGATGCTTTCTATGGTGCATCTGTAAAAGTTGGTGAGAGTCAAAGGGGACAAACCAAATTTCTTTAGCCCCCTGAGGAAGTAGAGGTGCTGGTGAGCTTTCTTGGTCGTGGCTTCTACGTGATTTGACCAGGACAGGCTGTCGGTGATGTTCACTCCCAGGAACTTGAAGCTCTCAATCCTCTCGACTGCCCCTTTTCCTGAAGTCAATGACCAGCTCTTTTGTTTTGTTGCCATTGAGGGAAAGGTTGTTGTCATGACACCATTCCACTAAGCTCTCTATCTCCTTCCTGTACTCCGACTCATCGCTGTTTGAGATACAGCCTACAACGAGTGGTATCATCTACAAACTTGTAGATGGAGTTAGAGCAGAATCTGGCCACACAGTTGTGAGTGTATAGGGAGTAGAGTAGAGGGCTGAGGACGCAGCCTTGTGGGGCACCAGTGTTGAGAATAATCGTGATGGAGGTATTGCTGCCTATCCTCACTGATTGCGGTCTGTTTGTTAGAAAGTCAAGGATCCAGTTACAGAGGGAGGTGTTGAGTCCTAGGTCTTGGAGTTTGGTGACAAGCTTACTTGGGATTATTTGTATTGAAGGCAGAGCTGTAGTCAATAAACAATAGTCTTTACTGTCCAGATGCTCCAGAGCTGAGTGTAGGGCCAGGGAGATGGTATCCGCCGTAGACCTGTTTCGGCGATAGGCAAATTGCAATGGGTCCAGGTTGTCTGGGAGGCTGGAGTTGATGCGTGCCATGACCAACCTCTCAAAGCACTTCATGGTGGTGGATGTCAGAGCCACTGGTTGGTAGTCATTGATGTACCTCAGGGATCAGTGCTGGGACCTTTGTTGTTTGTAGAATATATAAATGACTAGGTGAGAATGTAAGTGATCTGATTAGTCAGTTTGCAGATGACTCAAAAATTGGTGGAGTTGTAGACAGTAAAGAGGGTTGTCTAAGGATACAGTGGCACATAGATCAGCTGGAAAGTTGGGCAGATTGGTGGCAGATGGAATCCAGACAAGTGTGAGGTAGTGCACTTTGGGAAACTGCATTCTCTAGGACATGAAGAGTGAATGGCAGAGACCTTAGGAGTGTTGATATACAGAGGGATGTTGGGATGCAACTCCATAGCTCTTTGTAAGTGGTGAAACAGGTGGATCAGGTAGTGAAAAAGGCATTTTGTGATCATAGACTGAAGTTGGGACATCACGGTTAGACATTGGTTAGACTCCACTTATAGTACTGTGTACAGTTCTGGGTGCCACATTACAGGAAGGATGTGGTAGCAATTGAGAGAGTGCAGAAGAGATTCACCAGGATGTCACCTGGAATGAAGGGCTGTAGTTATAAGGAGAGGTTGGATAGGCTGAGGTTATTCTCATTCAAACATAGGTTGAAGGATGACATTATAGATGTTTATAAAATTACGTGGTCATAGATAGGATAGACAGCCACAGCTTTTCCCCCCAGGGCAGAGGAGTCTAGAACTAGAAGGCACAGGTTTAGAGAGGGGAAAAATTTAAAGCTGAGAGTGGTGATTATCTGGAATGAACTGCTGGAGGAGGTGGAGGCAGATACAATTACAGCATTTGACAGCCATTTAGATAGAGATTAGATAGGAAAGGTACAGAAGGATACAAGCCTATTGCAGGCAAATGAGATTAGTGTAGATAGTCATCATGATTGGCGTGGACAAGGTAGGCCAAGGTAGCCATTTCTGGGCTGAACGATTCTATGAATCATTCAATTACAGCAGTATTCAACTGCACATCCAGGGGTTCCTGGCTGACCTGAAGCTCACCACTGCAACCAAGGCAATGACACAAAAGCAACTCAGAGAGCTGAGCTAATCTTGGAGAAGTGTGCCAGTAAACCCATCCACTGCCTTGTCTCCACTCGTAGAAAGGCTTTGGCCACAGTATTTGTGTTGACAGCTCACTTCTGAACCAGATATTTTCTGAATCACCAGAATCTCGTTCATGTTCGCTTAGACTGGAGTTTGGAACAGTACTGGAAACAATTCCTGTAGCAGCGGCTCAGTATTTCTGGACCTGTAGCTGAGCATCCAGGAAGCAGAGGCAGTCTGTAATCATTGGAACACACTGAGGGTGAAACTGCTCCACACATTTGGGGAGAAAGGAAGTAATAGTGCAGCTGAAGCACAGCTTCATGGGCTGGCTGGGGGTGGATAACAAGGCTTGTGAATCCTTCACATCCAATGTGAGATGGAGATGTGTTTTCGAGGCCAATAATAAACCTGAACTTGAAGGCAGCTCTAAAGATGCACAGGCGTTGAATGCTGCTGAGCGGGACTGGAAGAAAGCAATGCTACTGGGGAAATCAGCTCTGCATTGCCTCACTCCACAGAAAGCTACAGCTATTGTACTTGCAAAGGCAGTTCTGAGGTTGGAAGATTACTTCAATCTACAGCTGTTTGAGATAGTGGAGGCCTATAAGTTCGGGTCACACAATCAAAAGTTGGGAGGAGCCATGAGTGATTACATCATTGCACTGAAAGCTCCGACTCATTGGAAATTCCATCAGTTGGGCATTTGGCTCACCAGGTGACGTTTGATGCATTCCCTTTCAACTCACTGGGGTTCCAGTTCCCATGATCCCTTTCCAATCAGTGGTTGCAGTGGTGTGCGGTTGAATACTGCTGTAATTGAATGATTCATAGAATCGTTCAGCCCAGAAATGGCTATCTTGGCCTACCTTGTCCATGCCAATTGTGATGACTATCTACACTAATCTCATTTGCCTGCAATAGGCTTGTATCCTTCTATACCCTTCCTATCTAATCTCTATCTAAATGGCTGTTAAACGCTAGTAATTTCTAGGGTAGGGACATGTTCGGCACAGCCTGGTGGGCCGAAGGGCCTGAATTGTGCTGTAGTTTTTCTATGTTTCTATGTTTCTATCACTGGGGCCTTGGTTCCCACACTCTTTTTAAACTGAGCAGAGTCCTGTTTCCCGTGTTTACTAGGACATTTATCATGATACAGTGTAATATCTAAAAAGTGGGAGTTAAAGAAAATGTTAAGCTATTAATAGTCCGGCAAATCTTTCAGTCCAGCACCACCAAAGTTCCAAGAGTGCCGGATTATTGGATTTCATTGCAACTTTGGAGAGTTTCTGGATCAAGTTCTCAGAAATATATTTGCATGCAGTCTAAAAGACAATATCTGGTCGAAATGTTAAACCTTTGTTTGATTAGGCATTTAGTATTGCAACTTCCATGGAGATGGAAGCCAAGACTGCTGGGAATTCCACCCTGTCTCCGCCCATCATCTAAGGACAACTCCCAAGACAAAAACACAGGTGATATCATCGGAACTGAAGATTGCCTGAGTCTGTATTAGAGATATTCCAGCAGTTATTCTGTACACAACTGCTTCTTTAAAGAGTCTGAGTGCTGCTCATATCAGAAGAATGGATGTGGAGTGGTAGATTGCAAAATGAAATACAAGTTAATGGACTGGAGTGTTGTCTCAATTGTAACATCAGGGCAGAGAGTGAATTTCTCATAAGAAATCACAATTGGAATCAGCACAATATTACAACCATCACATATGACACTGAATTTATTCAGTAGAACATCTATGCTACAAGTAACCCTAATGTGAGACAATGGGGACTGTAAGTGCTCTCTGTCTGGAGTTTGTGCATTCTCCCTATGAGCATGTGAGTCTCCTCCAATTTCCTCCTACAGTCCAAAGACATGCTGCTTAGTAAATTAACAGGATACTGTAAGTGAGAAACCAAGAAAAGTAGCAGACCATTTGGTCCTTTGAGCCTAGTTACCTTTCAATGTGATCATTGCTGATCATCCACATTCAATACCCAGTTTGAGTGTTCTCTGCATATCCCTTGATCCCTCGAAGCTTAGGAAAGTGTCCAACTCCTTCTTGAATATATTTAATGACTTGGATTCAATGGATTCCTGTGATAGAGACTTCTGTAGGTTCGCCATTCTTCGGGAGAAGAAATTTCTCCTTACCTCAGTCTTATTGCCCCTCATGAGTAGATGAGTGTTAGATCCTGAGAAGAGCTGATGGGAAAGAGTTGAGAGTTGGCGGAAATGGCTAACATGAGGAGGCATAATTTTAAGGTGATTGGAGGAAACACAGGGGGATATCAGAGGTAAGTTTTTTATACAGAGAGTGGTGGGTGTGTGGAACACACGGTCAGGGGTGCTGGTAGAGGCACATTAAGGACATTTATAGCTATTATACCTGCCTCTACCACCTCCTCTGGCAGCTCGTTCCCAATAACTGCCACTTTAACCAGGATTAGTGTAGGATTACTGCAGGTGGGTATTTGATGGTCTGCACAGACTCAGTGGGCCAATGGAATGACTCTATGATTCAGTGACTTGTCACTCCATTGTGCCACTTCCCTTACAGTTAAGAGTTTGAAGAACACCACCTCATCTGTTGTACTAGGGCCACGATTGAAAACTATGATCCCTGTATTGTTTCCTGATTCACGAGGCACATTTGACATTCCAATGGTGGAACAAATACATTTCGAGACCAGGCAGTTTAACAGTTCCGGTGCATGTCAGCAAAGTCAATTGGAGAAAAGAATGTGAAAAGAAGAATGGAGAAAAAAAAACCTAAAAGCATGAATATTCTCAACAAGTTAGACAAACTGATGGCACAGGAGATAAATAGCTTTAATCCAGTCAACCTCCAATAATCTGCTATTGAATCATTTGCAAATCCCAGTATATCAACATGTGTCTCACTGGGTGATACTTCCTCCCACCCCCTTCAAACTCCTGGGCCCCTTTTCCCACTCTCCTTATAAACTCTCCTTTTAAACACATCATGGCCATACTTCCCTTGCTCTCCTTCAACTCACCAAGTTCACTGAAAAATACTTTTATAATACTTTGTAACATTTATAATAAGTCAATAAAATTTGGGGTAGAGTAACATCTGATAGTCTGGGAAATCTGGCAGTCCGCCACCAATAATGATCCAAGTGTAGCGACTCACCATCCGAGCAAGTGAACCGGCTCAGTGGTCGGGTCGTGCGTCATCAGAGCGGCGAGGCCCAAGGTGGCGCTGGGCCTTTGTCTTCCTTGAGCGACGGGGAGAACTCACGCGGGAAAAGTTTGATGATGTAGTGCATACATCATTTCCGTTTTCAGTGGGCGGGAACCGTTCCTCTTAAAAGGCCCATGCAAGGCGGGAAAATAAATTGGTTTTGTTCTGCAACTCATCGACTAGTGTCTTACTTTCGCATCGCGGTAGCAGCCGCTACACTAGGGTAATTGCTTCGAAATAGATCTGCTGAGAGCAGTTTGCAAAGAATCTGCACATGTTGGCACCATCTCTTTTGCTGGGTTAGCGGAGTTTTACTGAGGACGGAAACATGTTTGCAGGGTGACCTTGGTTGGGAATTAATTAATTCAAGACACCTGATGTTTAGAAAGACATGAAAGATGGAAAAGGGGCTGTGAAGTGGGACCAGCCCTGATAATAAAGGAAATATTGAGGATAGGAACAGAAAGTTGGAATAATCTTAACCCAGAGGAGGTGGAAGCAGAATCAGTAGGGTTGCAGAAAAGAGATAGCATTGGTGGGAACAATCTACAGGGTCCCTAACAACAGCAGCACCACTGGAAAAATACTTATCAAAACATGAGGAGAGCTTACACCAAAGATAATACAATAACTCTAGAAAATTTGTTTTTCATTTAGACTGAATAAATAAAATTAGCCAAAATGCTTTGGAAGATGACTGTTTTCTGAAACAATATGTGATGGAGACAGGGAACAGGCTGTTTTCAACCTCATGTTGTGTAATGAGACAGATTTAATTAGTAATTGCAGAGTGAGGATCCCTGGGGGCAAAAGTGCTCAAACAATAAAAGAACTTTGTATCCAGTTCAGAAGTGACACAGATTGAAAATTTTGAGGCTTGAACTAAAACAGACCCAATTCTATAGACATGAGTGCATTGGCTAAAGAAGATTTGGAAATTCAATTAAAAGTTGTGGCAGTAGATCAAATAGTGGCAAAACATTGAAAGAAATATTTCAAAATTCCCAGAAATCTACATTCCACTTGAAAGTAAAAGGTTCCACAGAAAAGTGAGCCACCTATGGATAAATAAAATTGGTATAGAAATAGGTTAAAGGTGAAGGCTGACGACACTGCCACAAAGAGTGGTAAGCCTAGAACAGGGAGAGTGTTAAGAAGCTGGCAGAAGGTATTGAATTAGAAGAACTACAAAAAGAAGGTTCTAATCCTTTTACATCTGTATAAAAGGGAGAGAATAACAAAATTAAAGGTGGGTTCTTTAGAGATATCAGTAGAAATTATAACTGAAATATTTAACGCCTTCACTGGCTTCACTGCAAAAGACACAGCAAACACAGTAAAAGGGGTTCAGGGTCTGGTGACAGTGAGGAACAAGATAGCTATGATCAGTTGTGTTGCAACTGTACAAAACTTTGTTTGGGCCACATTTGGAGTCTTAGAATATAGAACAGTACAGAACAGGAACAGGGCCTCCAGCCCACAGTGTCTGCGCCAAACACATGCTGAATTAAACTAATTCTCCTCTGCCTGTTCATGATCCATATCCCTCCATTCCCTACATATTCTTGTGTCTGTCTAACAGCCCCTTAAACACCATGATCATATGTGCTTCCACCACTACCCCGGCAGCCCAAGCACCTACCACTCCCTGTGTAAAAATAAAACTTGCCCCACACATCTCCTTTAAATTTTCCCCCTCTTACCTTAAATGCATCACATGTAGTATTTGACATTTTCACACTGGGAAAAATACTCCGACTTGCTACCTTATCTGTGCCTCTCATAATCTTAAACTTCCATCAGATCTCCCCTCAGCCTCTTATGCTGCAGAGAAAAAAACCCAAATTTGCCCAAACTCTCCTTATTGCTCATACTTTACTCTGACACGTTACTCTGTACTGTTACTGTTTTTACCTGTACTACATCAATGCACTCTGTACTAACTTGATGTAACTGCACTGTGTAATGAATTGACCTGTAAGATTGGTTTGTAAGACAAGTTTTTCACTGTACCTCAGTACAAATGACAATAGTAAACCAATACCAATACCAATACTTTCTAATCCAGGCAGCATCCTGGTAAATCTCTCCTGCAGCCTCTCCAAACCCTCCACATCCTTCCTGTAATGGGACGACCAGAATTGCACACAATGCTCCGAGTGCGGCCAGTTTTGGAGAGGGTGCCAGCTGTTGCATTAATGACACCTTAATCTCTCAACCTCAAGTAAAAACATATCACCAGAGAGTAAGGAATTCTTGGATGATCTGTTGTCACTTACTAAATCATTAATCAGGACCTCTGTATGGCCAGCAATAACCTAGTTACTGGCATGCTGTCGACAAAGGTAGACAGGGGAAGATGCCTGTCTTACAATAATGAGCAGATCTACTGTTTCAGGTGTGATTGATTGAGGAATAAATATCATCCAGGATATTGGGAATAACTCCCCTGCATTTCAAGAGAATTCCAGGCATTTTTGACACCAGGTGAGTGCTCAGTTTAACATCTCATACAACACCTCCCAAATCATGATATTCCCAAAATACTACAGAGGAATGTCAACTTGGGTTTCTAAAGTGAAATCTTAAACCACAGCATTAAAACTTAGCAGCAAGCATGCTACCAACTGAAGATGCTGGAAACACTCAGCAGGTCAGGCAGTATCTGTGGAGAACAAAACCTAATCAATGTTTCAGTTCAATGACCATTCATCAGAACTCTTTGTATTCTTCTCACTGCCCATACTGTCACCTAGCTGTGAACCATCAGCAAACTTGGATGTATAATACCTGATTTCTTAACACAAATTGTTAATTACAGATTGCACAAACTGGTTCAAAGATTTAGCATTTTGTGGGCAATGTTGGTCCATGATTCATTTTCAGCATCATAACTGCAGGCAGTTGCAGTGAATGACTTGTTTCATTTTATTGAATGTTGCCAGTTAGAACAGGTTCAATTGCTTCATCCATTCAGGAAACTTCATTGAACAAATTCTATTTTTTCCAAATAATCATATTCTTTAGGATCATAGACCCAAAAGGCATGGATGAGACTATTTGGCCCTTAATTCCCATCCTGGCTATATGAACAATTTTTGAAATTAGTGCCATATCCTTGTCCTTTCCTTGCAGCCCAGTAAGGTTCTTTCTATCTCATGACTGCATTTGATCTTGAGTTGCCACTGTCCACAGTGGATCTACTTTAACAAATGCAATTTGCCTGCTATAACAATAAGTGGTATAATGGGGTGGTGCTATGACTGTACCCTCTGAATATACAGAATATTTACCTGCCCAAACCTATTACAATCTTTTAAAAGTGAAAAATAGATGCCTTCATTAATCACCCTGAAGTTGTCAGCACAGAATTCCTTGATGAAGTGAGTTGCATGTAATCGTTTTAAACAGAAACCTGGTAAATAAGATTAATAAGATTATTTTGTTCAAAAAACATTAATCATATTTCTGTTCAGAACCATAAAATCTTTGACATGTTTCTTCCACTATTTCACTCACAGCACTAATAAAGCAGGAGGTATCATGATTCCATTGACCAACATGAAGTTAGGGTACTGGAGTGATTTTAAATCAGTTGTCAGAGTTTTCCATTTGCCTGTGAAAGCTGCTATTTTCTGCTCAGACTTTAATTGAGGTACCAAATTAAATAAAATTCTTAAACTCATAATAAAGGTCCAACACTGAAACAGTGACTGTAAAGACAATTTTTTTTTTAATATCATGTTTCAAATTAAGTCTGCAGAATTCTCAAATATTGCATCATGGCACTATGATTCACTGGTTCACTGGTATTGGGGACAAAACACTTCAGCAAGGATCTAAGGGTTTTAGAGGTTTACAGGGATCTTTCCAAGTTTAATGGTCTTCAGTCATTTAGAGAGTTGGAAAAATTAAAATTGTTCTTCCTGGAACAGAGAGATTAAAAAGGTAGCAAGAAGAAATAAGCTAATGAGGCGTATTGATAGTAAAAGTCTGTGCCTTCTGGCGAACAAGTCAATAACCAAAGGTTATAGATACTGAACCATAATGAAAGACCTGGATGGGAGACAAGAAGAAATGTTCATCTTCAGGGAGCAGCCTGGAAATGGAGCGTTCAACCTGAACTGCGGATGGGAGATGAGTCCTTCGCAATTCTAAGAGTGAGTTGGACATGAATTTGAGGAAAAGGAAGATCAGAGACAAAGCTGGTTATTTGGACTAAACATGACTGGTTTCCAACAAGCCAGGCCAGGTAGCATGGCCTGACAGTCTCCTTCTGTCAAAGATATTCTGTGATACTTGTTTTCTTTTTCAGCCCAGCTGGTGTATTGGAGGCATACTGGTAAACATGGCTGTTTTTGCCTGAAATAAATGGATTTATTTGGCCACTAAGGTGGATAAGGGTGGATAAATCCCCAGGTCCTGACTGAGTGCATCCTCAAACTTTGTGGACGGCTAGAGAAGAAATTGCGGAGGCCCTTGCAAAGATACTTGCTTCATCATTAGTAACTGGTGAATTTCCTGAAGACTGGAAGGTGGCTAATATCGTTCTGTTGCTTAGGAAGGGTAGCGAGGACAAGCCAGGGAACTATAGGCCAGTCAGCCTGACATAAGTAGTGGGGAAGTCACTAGAGGAATTCTGAGGGACAGGATCTACCAGCATTTGGATAAACAAAGTCTGATTTGGAGGAGTCAGTAAGTCATGTTTCTTTTTGAGATTCTTGAAGAGGTAACCAAAAGGGTAGATGAGGGTAGGGCAGTGGATGTTGTCTATTTGGACTTTAGCAGGGCCTTCAACAAAGTCCCGCGTGGTAGGCTGGTCTGGAAGCTTAGGTCCCATGGAATCCAGGAAGAGCTAGTTAGGTGGATTCAAAATTGGCTCGGAGGTAGGGAGCAGACGGTGGTGGTTGAAGTTTGTTTCTTGGAATGGAGGCCGGTGACAAGTGTTGGGATCCTTGTTATTCATAATTGTTATAAATGATTTGGCTGCGAATGCACAAGCCTTGATTGGTAAGTTTGTGGATGACATGAAATTAGGAGGTGTTGTTGATAGTGAAGAAGGTTATTGTAGATTACAGGGGGATCTTGATCAGTTAGGGAAGTGGGCTAAGGAGTGTGAGGTGATACATTTTGGAAAGTCAAGCCAGCGTAGGACTTATACTAAGAATGGTATGGCACTAGGGAGTGTAATGTAACAGAGGGACCTAGGAATACAAGTGCATAGTTCGTTGAAAGTGGCATCACAGATAGATGGGTGGTGAAGAAGGTGTTTGGCAGGTTGGCCTTCATCAGTCAGGACACTGAGTACAGGAGTTGGGACATTATGTTGCAGTTGCATAAGGCATTGGTGAGGCTGCACACTTGGACTACTGTGTACAAGTTTCATCACCCTATTATTGAAAAGACTTGGTTAAACTGGAAAAAGTCCAGAGAAGATTTAAGAGGATGTTGCCAGGACTAGAGGGCCTGAGTTATAGGGAGAATTTGGCCAGGCTAGGTCTTTATTCCTTGGAACGTCGGAGGATGAGAGGAGAGCTTATAGAAGTGTTTAAAATTATGAAAGGTATAGATAAGGTGGATGGTAACAGTCTTTTCCCCAGGGTAGGGTAGTCCAAAACTAGGGGGCACAGGAATGAGCTGCCAGAAGAAGTCATTGAGGCAGATACAATAGTATAATTTAAGAGAGAAACAAAGGACTGCAGATGCTAGAACCTGGATGCAAAACACGATGATGTTGGACGAACTCAGCAGACCAGGCAGCATCTGTGGAGAAAAGCAGGCGGTCAACATTTTGGGTCAGGACCCTTCTTCAGGACTGAAGATATGAAAAAGGGAAGCCCAATATATAGGAGGGAAAAGCAAAGCAGTGATAGGTGGACAAAGGAGGGGAGCCACGGTGGGCACAGGGTGGTGATAGGTAGATGCAGGTAAGAGATAGTGATAGGCAGGTGCCATGGAGGAGACGAAAACAGATCCACCAGGGGATGGGTCAAAGGTAAGGAGAGAGAAAAGGGGGATAGAAGAAAGAGAGATAGGCTAGGAAAGGGAAGATAAGAAGGGGCATGGTTGGGGCTGGGTGTGGGGATTACTTAAAGTGGGAGAATTCAATGTTCATGCCGTTACACTGCAAGGTTCCAAGACAGAAAATGAGGTGTTGTTCCTCCAGTTTGCACTAGGAATTCTCCAGGCAGTGGAGGAGGCCAAGGGCTGACATATCTGTGATAGTGTGGGAGGGGGAGTTGAAGTGACTGGCAATGGGGAGATAAAGATAAGATTTCTTTATTAGTCACATGTACATCAAAACACGCAGCGAAATGCATCTTTTGCGTAGAGTGTTCCGCAAGTGTCACCACGCTTCCGGCGCCAACATAGCATGCTCAAAACCTCCTAACCTGTACGTCTTTGGAATGTGGGAGGAAACCAGAGCATCCAGAGGAAACCCATGCAGACACAGGGAGAACATACAAACTCCTGACAGACAGCTGCTGGAATTGAACCCAGGTTGTTGGCGCTGTAAAGTGTAATGCTAACTGCTACACTACCGTGTAGCCCACACTAGGACAGAGCGCAGGTATTCTGCGAAACAGTCACCTAGTCTGTGTTTGGTCTCACCAATGTAGAGGAGGCCACACTTGGAGCACAGAATGCAGTAGATGATATTGAGGGAGGTGCAGGTGAATCTCTGTCTCACCTAAAAGGACTGTTTGGGTCCTGGGATGAAGGTGATGGAGGTGCTGTAGGGGTAGGTGTTGCACCTATGGTGAGGGCAGTGGAAAGTTACCGGGTGGGAGTGGTATGGGTAGGGGGGACAGAGTGAACTAGGGAGAGGCAGAGAGAGCGGTCCCTGTGAAAGGCAGAAAGGGGCAGGGAGGGTAAGATATGCTTGGTGGTGGGGTCCCATTGGAGATGGCAGAAGTGGCAGAGAATGATGTGTTGGATATATAGGCTGGTAGGATGAAATGTGAGGACAAGGGGGGACTCTATCACTGTTGGGTCTGAGAGGGATGGGGTGGGAGCAGAGGTGCAGGAAATTGCAGAGATATGGGTGCGAGCTCTCTCAACCGGAGCAGGGAGGAAGCCCTGGTTAGAAAGGAAGTTGGACATCTCAGATGTCCTGGAGTGGAAAGCCTCATCATGGGAGCAGATGCAGTGGAAGCATAGAAATTGAGAAAAAGGTGGGAGGAGCTGTAATCGAAGCAGTTGTGGCCATCAGTGAGTTTGTAGAAGCTGTCAGTGGATAAAGATCTCCTGAGATGGAAATGGAAAGATTGAGGAAGGAGAGAAAAGTGTCAGAGATAGTCCAAGTGAATTGGAGAACGGGGAGAAAATTTGCACCGAAATTTATGAAACTGCTGGGTTCAAGAGGTGGCACCAATGCAGTCGTCGATATAGTGGAGAAAGAGTTGAGGAATGGGGCCGGAGTAGGCTTGGGACAGAGACTGATCAACATAGCCAGTGAAGAGGCAGACACAGCTATGCCCTTGGTCTGTAGAAAGTGAGAGGAATCAAAAGTGAAGTTGTTTAGGGTGAGGACAAGTTCAGCCAGGTGGAGAAGAGTGTTAGTGGAAGGGGACTGGTTCTGTCTCTAGTCAAGAAAGAAGTGGAAGGCAGTGAGGCCGTCATGATGGGGAATGGAGGTATATAGGGACTGGACATCCGTGGTGAAGATGAGGTTGTGCATGCCGGAGAACTTAAAGCTATGGAAGAGTTAGAGAGTGTGTGATGTGTCACAGACTTAGGTGGGAAGGGATTGGACCAGGGGAGGACAGGATAGTGTCCAGGTATAATTAAAGAAATACTTGGATAGGTAAACGGAGGGTGGGGGCTTTGGAGGATATGGGCTAAATGCAGGAAACTGGAACTAGTTGGGTGGGCACCGTGACTTCAGCATAGACTGGTTGGGCCGGAGGGGCTGTCTGCGTGCTGTATTGTTCTTTGACTCAATAACACTATAACCAAAAACATTGGAATTAACAATGTAAATAATTAGTGGTTATTGGTATTCAATTGATATTAATGATTATGTTAAACATACATATTTTAAATATTGCTTGATTCATTGTAGAAATAATCTCATTGAATACATAATGCATTCATATTATACTCCTTTCACTGTTACTTGAGTTGTACTTTTCCACCAATATCTCCAGAACCAGTTTCTAAATTCCAAATAATACAATAAAATAAAAAAAAAATTAGTTTATTTCACGAAAGTTCATTATTCACCAGTGTTAAGCTCATTCCATTTACATGCCCATAGAAAGTATCAAGTTTATGGGGAATTTTAACTCAGTGTGCTCAACATGGATCAGGATGAACAGGAATTAAAATCAAGTGGATTTCAATGTGAGCACCATGATGTAACTGCTTCTTGTCAGTCCATCTGACCTGGGTGGAAGCCTGACGTTTTATAGATTTATAGAACCTAGAACCTCGTACAGCACTGGACAGGCATTCAGCCCATGATGTTGTGCCGATTTATACTAAATGTCCTCCTTGTCACAATGTTGAGCGAAGAGCAAGCTCGCAGAGAACCCAAATGCGGCACACTGGTATGAGACTGGAGTCAGGATGCCTTCTCAGAACCAAATACAGGCAGCAACTGGAAGCAATCTTGCCTTGGGGATCTGAGGTGGATTCCCAACACAAAAACTGGATATCCTAAGAGGAACAGTGAAACCAGGACTGCTCTGGAGCTGACAACTCTAAGCAGCCAGGAGACAAAGTATACCCAAAGGTTGACCAATATTCTGGAAACTAGTGTTAGAGAAACCCGGGTACTTATGCTAGGCCCCTGATGGGGCTCAGGTGTGTCGTTATGCAATTAGTCGAGCATGGAATCCATGTGCTGTACAACAAGGCACCATCAATGGAGCCGAATCGAGGGCCAGTACTCGGAACCCTGACAGTGCACCCCCCCCCCCCACAACAGGAGCCTCCAGCCAACCCACTGGGCTTATCTGGATGGTTCCGACGGAAGTCCTGAATGAGGGAGGGGTCCAAAATGAAGGAGCGAGGAATCCAGGAACGTTCCTCCGGACCACATCCCTCCCAATCGATCAAGTACTGCAGACCCCTACCCCGGCAGTGTACATCCAATACACGCCGGACGGTGTATGCTGGGTGGTTGTCAACAATCCGGGGGGGCGGAGGGGGCTTGGCTGGAGGGCACAATGGACTGCTAGCCACCGGCTTCACCTGAGACACATGAAAAGTGGGATGTAGCCTCAGAGTCTTAGGCAATTTGAGCCGGACTGTTGTGGGATTGACGATCCACTCAATTTCAAAAGGTCCCAAGAAGCGAGGAGCTAGTCTCTTGGGCTCGTCCTTGAGAGGGATGTCCTTAGCCGAGAGCCAAACCTTCTGCCCAGGCTGGTAGACTGGCACGGGAATCCGCCAATGATCAGCAAATCTCCGGCTGTGGTCGGCCGTCTGGAGCAGGGCTGCGCGTGTCCTCCCAGACCTTGCGGCAACGGTGGAGATGGTCCTGGACTGAGGGCACGGAGATGTCCCCTTCATGGATGGAGAACAGAGGGGATTGAAAGCTGAGTGAGCATTCAAAGGGGGATCTTCCAGTGGCAGTGCAGACCAGAGAGTTGTGGGCGTACTCAACCCAAGCGAGGTGGGTGCTCCATGTCAAAGGGTCATTCGCCGTTATGCAACGTAGCGCTGTTTCCAAATCTTGATTTGCCCGTTCTGTTTGGTCGTTCATCTGTGGATGGAAGCCGGACGATAGGCTTACAGATGTTCCAAGGGCCTGACAAAAAGACCTCCACACTGCAGAGACAAAATGGGGACCACGGTCAGCCACAATGTCTGCAGGGATTCCGTGGAGGCGGAAGACATGTTGGATGACCAGGTCGGCTGTCTCCCGAGCAGTAGGGAGTTTGGAAAGGGCCACAAAATGCACTTCCTTGGAAAAGCGGTCCACTATGGTGAGAACGGCAGTGATCCCGTGAGAAGGGGGCAGTCCTGTGACAAAATCCAGGGCGATATGGGACCATGGATGGCTAGGTATGGGTAAGGGATGAAGCAGTCCAGCTGGTGGTCGGTGGGAGGCTTTTCCATGGGTGCAGACGGAACAGGCAGAGACAAAGGAATGGGTATCAGCTTCCATGGAGGGCCACCAGAAGTGCTTCTTCAAAAGAAACAGGGTCCTGTCAATCCCTGGATGGCAGGTGAAAGGAGAAGAAGGTCCCCACTGCAGAACCTGAGACTGCACAGGCTCTGGTACAAAAAGGTGGTTGGGTGGTCCATTGCCTGGGTCAGGTTGGGTCTGTTGGGCTTCCTTCACTGCAGCTTCGATCTCCCAGGTGAGGGCCGCCACTACACAGGACTGGGGAAGGATGGTTTCAGGGTTAGGATGGTCCTCCTCGGTAGTGTATTGTCGGGAGAGAGCATTGGGCTTCCCGGTCTTGGACCCCGGACAATATGTTAGCATAAACCGGAACCTGCCAAAGAATAATGCCCACCATGCTTGATGGGAATTCAGGTGTTTCGCGGTTCGTATATATTCCAGGTTCCTGTGGTCTGTCCAAATGATAAACGGATGTTCTGCTCCCTCGAGCCAGTGCCTCCATTCCTCTAATGCAAGCTTGACTGCTAGTAACTCCCTGTTCCCCACATCGTAGTTACGTTTGGCGGGGGACAACCGGCGAGAAAAAAAGGCATGGGGGTGCAGTCTCTGATCCACACCAGAGCATTGAGAGAGGACCGCTCCCACCCCGGAGTCGGAGGCGTCGACCTCCACAACGAATTGGCAGGACGGGTCTGGTTGGACCAGGATAGGACATGAAGCGTTTCTTCAGGTCCGAGAACGCCAAGTCAGTTTCGGGATTCCACAGAAAAGGGATCTTAGGTGAAGTAAGTCGAGTAAGGGGTGCCGCCACCTGACTATAATCCCTAATGAAGTGGCGATGGAAATTTGCAAACCCCAGAAACCGTTGGAGTTGCTTGCGCGTCATGGGTCGAGGCCACTCCACCACCGCCCGGATCTTTTCAGGATCCACCCTTACTTGTCCGCTCTCAATAATGTATCCTAAGAAGCTGACGGAGGGGACATGGGATTCACATTTCTCAGCCTTGACGAAGAGCTTGTTCTCTCAAAGCCTCTGGAGAACCTGACGGACATGCTGGGTGTGTTCCTGGAGACTACCAGAGAAGATCAGGATGTCACCTAGATAGACAAACAAATCGATTTATGAATTCTCGTAGGACATCATTGATCAGGGCTTGGAAGACGGCGGGAGCATTGATGAGGCCAAATGGCATTACTAGGTATTCAAAGTGGCCGAGAGGGGCATTAAACGCTGTTTTCCTCTCATCTCCCTCCCTTATCCTGACCAGGTGGTCAGCGCTTCATAGGTCAAGTTTAGAGAATATGGTGGCCCCGTGAAGAAGTTCAAAAGCGGAATTGATGAGCGGCAGTGGATACTCGTTTCTGACTGTTATGTTATTGAGGCCCCGGAAGTCAATGCAGTGAGCCGTCCTTCTTACCCACAAAGAAGAACCCTGCACCTTCCGGGGAGGATGAGGGGTGAATAATGCCTACGGCGAGAGATTCATTGATGTACTCCTCCATGGCCTCCCTCTCTGGTCGGGAGACGTTATATAGCTGACTGTTAGGTAGCGGAGCCCCGGGGAGGATGTTGATTGCGCAATCATATGGCCAGTGAAGAGGCAGGGAAAGAGCCCCTTGTTTGCTAAATACTTGCCCCAGGTCATGATACTCCGCTGGGACCCGGGACAAGTCTGGGGCTTCGGCAGCCGACGAACTAGAGTAGCCTGTACTGGAGCAAGGGCAGACTGGAGACAAGTGGAATGGCAGAATGGAGTCCAACTGACTATCCTGCCCCTCACCCAATCATGGCGGGGATTTGGCAGCTCAACCAAGAGTACCCCAGGACCATCGGCGTCTGTGGGGAGGTTATCAGGTGGAATTGGACCTGTTCCCGATGGTTTCTGGAGATCAGCAATGACAGCGGAGGTGTACGGTGCGTGACTCGGGTCAACAGTCTGCCATCTAGCGCCCAGACCTCCAGAGGGGCACTCAATGGCTCCCGAGGAATCCTGGCCTGGGAGGCTACGCCTTCATCCAACAGATTTCCCTCGGCGCCGGAGTCCACCAAGGCGGAGAAGGACAGGAACCATTGGAGGTGTCTTATGGTAGCTGGGATCAGCATCCGGTTCTGGGAGGCCATAGGGAAAGTTGTCTGGCTCACCAGGATCCTCCTCTCTACTGGTGAGTCCTCCCCTTTTGGCTGAAGGGGACAAGTGGCGAGAGAATGGCCAGGCTGGCAGCAATAGAGGCAATCCCCGGCTCTTAATCTCCGACGTCGTTCGGAGGGAGAAAGGCGGTTCAGTCCCAGTTGCACTGGTTGGTCCCCTGGGGTGGTGCAATCGGCTGGGTCAGGAGTGACTCTAGAGGTAGGAGGAGAAGGAGCAGAGAGGCTCGGGTCAGGAGAGACTGGGAAGGTGACCCGTGGGGGGAACGGAGTTGTTGGATGAACCATCCTCTCTCTCTGCCATTCCCGGAGTCGGTTGTCCAGCCTGGTGGCTAGAGAGATCAATGCATCCAGGCTGATTGTCTTATCCCATGCTGCCAACTCGTCCTTAATCCTGTCATTGAGGCCTTGCCAAAAAACCCCCTGGAGAGCCTCCCCATTCCACCCCGAGTCAGCCGCCAATGTCCAGAACTCCATGGAGTATTTTGTGACGCTGCGGGAGCCCTGACGGAGGGTGAGGAGTCGCTTGGCTGCCTCTTTTCCATGGATGGGATGGTCGAAGGTCTTTCTCACCTCCTCGATGAAGGTGTGAGATGAGGAGCAGGTCTCTGGCTGATTATCCCAGATGGCAGTGGCCCATTCCAGCGCCCTTCCTTGCAACAACCCCACGATAAATGCAACCTTGGATATCTCAGTGGTGTACATAAAGGGCCGCTGCTCAAAAACTATGCCAAAGGAACCAAGCTGACTCCACTTTGCAGAATGTCAAATTCTTTACAGCCTCGGGCTTGTGCCAAGTTCAATTAGTACCAAGGAAATAGGAAGCTTCAATATTGAGGATGAATCCACAACCAAGTGACTCAAGGGGTCAGATCCACCAATAGCGAGATTAACAATCATAGCTTGGTACACAAAAAAAGCAGATATTTTTCTGTATGCTATTTTGAGAAGAAGCTCACCTTGATTTCCAATATGGAAGATAAAATCTTTATCAAAGATATTTGAGAGAGGGCTTTGAGGCATACAGTGCAAGAGGTCCATGGGACTGAAGGTTCTTGGGCTCAGTTTCCAGCTGGGTTCTGTGACACTAACATTCAGTACTTCCAGAGAACTGAGGGAGAAATAAAAACAAGAAGTGCTGGAAAATCAGCAAGTTAGGCAGCATCTGTGGAGACCTGCTGAGTTACTTCACAGATGCTGCCTAGCCTGCTGAGTTTTTCCAGCATTTTCCATTTATATTTCAGATTTCCAGCATCTGCAGTTTTTTTTTTCAACCCAGGAAGGAAAGCAGATCAGATTGGGTGGCTAATCTTGATCTGGTGATCCTAGCTAGAGGACTACATAGCCTAGGAATGGGTCAGTCCACCCAGGTCCCAGAGAAGTCACTCTTTGGAAGTTGTTCGTCCAAAGAATGGCCTGTCTGAGGGAAAGTGCTGATGTAGCAAGGAGGGTATCAGAGGTGGGATATAGGGGCAGGTGTGTGGAGTGGGTGTGATTGCCCTTCAGGGCACTGCTTAGTAAGCTTTTTCTAGCTCCTGAAACTCTGCCCTGCTGTGTGTACTTGGCATCAGTTACCTTGCAAGACCAATACTTTCAACGTCTTTTTTCTCTACTGGGTTAATTCTACCTGCCTGCCTTTGCTGCCTCAGAGTCCTGTTCCGCTGTCATGAATTCCCTCTTTACTGAGTTAGTAAAGGCAAGTCTGGTTCTGCTGATCACAAAACTGCTCTAGATTTTCACCTAATGGCCTCAGCTTCACTGCTTCCTCTGGCTGCAAACTCCCCTCATCTTTGGGATTTCCTTGGCTACTCCTGGATTGGTAGGGAAGGCCAAACTATGTTCTTGTTATTAAAACTCCAATAATCTGCTCTCCACTGTTCATAAAATCCCAATGGTGTGGCATCTGGTTCACCAGGGTCCTGTTCCCATGCTCTGTATAAACTCACTAGGTTTTGTTTTCTGTGCTCCCTTGCACATGCTGGGTCCTTGCTCACACACACTCCTTTACACACTGGAGCCTTCCTCACACATTTCTTTACACACTGGGGCCTTGCTCACACTACATATTGGGGCATTGCTCACACACTGCTTTACACACTGGGGCCCTGCTCACACAGCCCTTTACACACTGGGGCCTTGCTCACACACTCCACACACTGGGGCCTTGCTCACACATTCCTTCACAAATTGGGACCTTGCTCACACAATCTCTCAGACACTGAGGCCTTGCTCACACACCCCTTTACACAGTGGGGCTTTGCTCACACACTGCTTTACAAACATTGTTGCCTTGCTCCTTTTAAATTCACCAGAACTCCACTTCCAAACTCCTTTTAAATGCAATAATGTCCTATTTCCAACACTCTTAAAACTCACCAGGTCCCCATTTCCCACATTCCATTTAAACTCACTGGGTTTTGTTTCCCGTATGCTCATTGAACTCTCGTGATTCACTGAAAAATTTATTATATTGCCATGTAGCATCTTGAAGAAAAGTGATTTAAAAGTGTGTTGGGGTAGTAATAGGAATCACATCCAATGATCCCAAATATCTGCCTGTCCGACACCACTGAAGTCCTAAGCATGCCATATTATTGGAGTTTTACTGCGTCAGGCCTACTACTTGTGTGATTTCTATTTCAGTCTCCGGGCTGCCTGGAGTTTATTACTCTTGATGTGTACCTGGCAGTGTGACTGGTCTTTGCTCCCCTGCTGGGGAATCGGATCCACACTCTGACCTGCCTTCAGTGGGCCCCTGGACTATCACCTGCTGTCACATGCTCAGTTCTACAAGCCTGCTCGGAAACCATTTCCCACTGGACAATTGCCACTGGAGTCTCCATGAAACTGGCAGGAACTGTGGAGGACTGTAACTCCCTCTCTCAAAAAGATGAAGGGGCTGGAGAGTCACAGAGCAATACTGTACGGAAATGGGCCCTTCAGCCAACTCGTCCAAGCCAGCCAAGATGCCCACCTGAGCCAGTCCCATTTGCCCGCATTTGGCCCGTATCCCTCTAAAACTTTCCTACCCGTATACCTGTCCAAAGGTCTTTCAAATGTTGTTATTGTATCCGCCTCAACTACTTTCTCAGGGAGTTTGTTCCATATATGGGCCATCCTCTGTGTGAAGAAGTTCCCCCTCAGGTCCCTTTTGCACTTTTCCCATCTCACCTTAAGGTGAAATGAAATGCTTGAAGCTGACATCGATAAGTTCCTAATAATAACAGAGCATGTTGGAGAAACTCAGTGGGTCAGCCAGTGTCTGGGTGGAGAGGAACAGAATTAACACCTACAGATCAACAACCTCTCCTCAGAACTGGGGAAAATAGGGAAAAATTATTTTTTTAATATGTTGCGGTGAAGCGGTGTGGGGATGGGAACAAAAGGGAATGTCTGTGAAAGGATGGGAGAGACTGAAAGCACCAAACAAAGAGGAAGAGAGACACCAGTGAAGGTGAATCAGGTCGAAGAGACAAACAGTAATTCTGTTGGAGGGAGGAACAGAACCTCTTGATTTGTGTCAGGAAGTACATGTTATATATGCAGATACATGTTATGTTTTCTAATAAGTATGTTTGTTAATCTCTTGGATTACCTCATGGCATGTATCATGCACCATTTAACATGGGGAAAGTAGAATGTACATACTTAGAAGTGTGAACTTTGCCTTTGACAGTGATGCAGAGTGGGTGATAGCCACCCATCCACCCACGTTACTCTCTCCCCAAGCCTTTATTCCATTGATTTCACCCAACAATGGCTCCTTTATTGTTGTAAAGACTAATTAATGAACGGGGGGGGGGGGGGGGGGGGGGGGGGAGGAGCAGTAACAACACCTGATCCTTGAATGCAGAGCCAAGGATATTCCAGTATTTTGCATGTTATCCAGAGGGAGGGGTATGGTGTTTTATGGGATTGATCTTTTCTCCTAGTTAATGACCTTTTCTTGCCCTGACTCTACCTCACCAAACTGCTCCCAATTCAGATACAACCAATGTGTGCTGCTTAATCACTAGAGAACCCTAATCTGGAGTTCCCTCAGCAGCAACTGTAATTTTGTTGTCAATTCAAACCCACGTTCATGTCTTGCATTCTCCAACGTGTGACTGAACACCAGAAAATACCACTCCGGTTCAGTGAGTGCAGGACATGGCTCTACAGAATCCCCAGTCTTGATAAAGGATCCCCTAAATTACATTAAATTATTAGACCTTTGGATTATCAGGCAATTTGACTGTAGTAATTGGAGTATTTCCTGTTAATTCTGAAATGATGCATTTCCCTCCTTAAGCAATGTTACTTGGATTTGCTTATGGTGGCATTTCAGAGTTCTCCAATTAACCTTCAGTGATCTTTTTCCATTTTGAGTCAATATTTTGCTCTTTAATTGATTTTGCTTTAATGCCATTGTAGCTAAGAATAATACCCGTAATTTAATGCAGTTTAAATTCTAATAATCTCCCAGTGATTCCAACATGTTTAACCCTTTGTAATCTATGCAGCCAGGTAACCACAGCAGAAGGCTCTCCACCTCAGGACTGGCACACCACAAAAAAAACACCCAAACAGGTTACAGCTCCCTTTAGTCTTTTATTCTTTCTGTTACATCTTTCCTGGAGATGCTGCCTCTTGTTTTGTGGCTGAGATCCAATCTAACGTGCCTGTATTCTAGCTTCCTTCTCCAAATGAGATCAACTCAGTTCAGGCTGGAAATCAATCCCCTAAGTGTTTACCACCTGAGTCTTGAGAGTGGATTAAAATATATAGCTTTTTACTGTTATCGTTAATACACGTTGTATTTTTATATATTTTTACCAACGCACCAGAGAAAGCATCCTATCCGGATGCATCAGGGCTTGGTACGGCAACTGCTCTGCCCGGGACAGCAAGAAACTGCAGAGAGTTGTGGACACAGCTCAGCACATCGCGGAAACCAGCCTCCACTCCATGGACTCTGTCTATACTTCTCGCTGCCTCGGTCAAGCAGCCAGCATAATCAAGGACCCCACCCACCTGTGATGTTCTCTCTACTGCCCTCTCCCATCAGGGAGGAGATACAAAAGCCTGAAAGCATGTACCACCAGGCTCAAGGATAGCTTCTGTAACTGTAACTGTAACTGTAACACTTTATTCTGCATTCTAACATTGTTTTCCCTTGTACTAACTCAATGCAATGTTGTAATGAAACAACTGTATGGATAGCACGCAAAACAAAGTTTTTCACTGTACCTTGGTACATGTGAAAATAATAAACCAATCTTACCAATTTTTCAATTATGCCATGGTAATCAGTGCTTACAAATACACGTTCAAAAGAATCTCCCTAACTTGAACTTTTACCGCTGAGAAGGTGTGTGGAGCAACACCATCAGCATGTTTTCTCTCAACACACTATCCCTGGATATATTCTGCTGTTCATCCACCCACCCTTCATCAGAATCACAGAACTCCCTCCCCAACACACTGGGACCACCTCCCCTGGATTTCCCTCCTCCACACACTGTGGGACCACCTCTCCTGGATCTCCCTCCCCAACACACTATGGGAATACTTATCTTGGAACTCACTCCACTGTGGGAACACCTTCACCAGAATTATAGCAGCAGTTCAAGAGAGCAGCACATCACAGTTTCTCCAAGTTAGTAAGGCATCTTGTCAGTGATACATCCCACAAGTGAATTTAAAAAAAACTGATATCATCGTTGCCTTAGTTAGTTAGGAAGAAATCTTTTGTCAAGGTTACAATCTTTTATATATTTTAACTGGATTGTGTTATACATATTAATTGGTCAGAGTTAATATGGACTTCTTATAATAAACATGATGACTGCTGTTTCTTGGGTGACACAGAGGTTGGAAATATAAAATGTAAGCGAATTAACACTTAACGTCAATTCACGTGACCTATTGGGCTAGTTTCAACTTCCTAAGGAGGCTGAAGAGGAATTGTCTGGAGAACTTTTCCCTGACTGCTCATGGGATTTTCTCTTCCTTTGTACCTCATCCAGGTGACAATAAAGCTGTGAAGGATGGTAGGAAGTGTCTAGTTGTGGCACACTGGACATCGTAAGTGTGGAGCTGGATTTCTCTGGCCCATCACTTGAGAGTCTTGGAAATCATATGCATCCTTATCACATGATGAAACTTTTCCTGTTGTGCTATTTCCATCACACCCTCTGTCATATTCAAACCTGTTGCCTTAATTGTCCTTTTCATTCCCAATTTTTGTTGCTTTCTTTCTCCAAAGGAGCAAAAGCACAGCAAGAGAATTAAGAAAGATCATTGACTCTTACCCTTACTGTTGGATTGATAAATGAGAGGTTTCTGAGGCATTTAAATTGACCAATCTTGCTTTGAAAGTTTGGAGATGGCAACAAAAGGCAGGTTTGGTAATCTCATTGAACAACACATAGAACATAGAACAGTATAGTACTTGAACAGGCCCTTCGGCTAATGATGTCTGCACTGAACAAGATGCTGAATTAAACTAATCCCTTCTGCCTACAAATGATCCCTATCCCTCCATTCCCGGCATATTCATGTGCCTATCTAAAAGCCTCTTGAATGTTACTATCGTGTCTGCTTCCATTACCAAACTTGGCAGCCCATTCCAGGCACCTGTGCATAAAAAAATTGCCCTGCACATCTCCTTTAAACTTTCCCCTTCTCACCTTAAATGCATCTTAAATGTATACCTTCTCGTATTCAACAGTTCAACCCTGGGAGAAAGATTCCGGTTATCTACTCCATCCATGCCTCTCATAATTTCATAAGCTTTGAATCTTTTCCCCAGGGTAGAAATATCAAACACCAGAGGACATGCTTTTAAGGTTTAAAGGCAACGTGAGGGCAAATTTTTTACGCAGAGAGTGGTGGTGTCTGGAATGGGTTACCGGGGTAGTACTGGAAGCAGGCAGTTTGGTAGAGTTTAAGAGGCTTTTAGATGGATGATACACAGGAGGAGGACATTTAGTATAAATTGGCATCACCATCTCTCTGCTGAGTTTGAGTGTCAGGGCTGAGTTGGTAATTGGAGGGAAGTGATGGATTGAGCATAAGGTGAAGCTGGATGGGACATTGTCTTTGAGGATGACCTGATTGCAGATGTGAAGTCTGTAAACTTTTCCTGGCCCTACATCCAGCTGTGTGGGGCCATGCTCCTTTGATTCCCCTGCACTCTCTCCCATCCCACAGCCATTTCAATGTCTCTTACAGATACAGGACACCTCCTCTCCTCTCCACCTCATCAGCCAAGGCTTCTAGTGCTGAGATGGAAGGCAGTCGTATTTGCGCTGATGGGTGTTCTGCCATCAAGCTGCAGTTCTCTGGATTGACTTCCAGCACCTTCTTCAGCTCTAGTGGACCTCCCTTTTAAGATGCGCAGCTGTTTCTAATCAGCACAAACCAATGTGAACTGGTGATAGGCACTCACTAAACTGTGGCCCGAGGCAATGTGCAAAGGAAATCAATGCCATAGTTAGCTCGGGATGGTGGCTGGGTTCATGTTAATGAGCAGGCGACATTCTGGCCTGCAGTGTATTGAATGGACATGGGTGACCCAGGTGCATGTTTGGCAGCATTTCCCTTATTCCCCTTTATCTTCTTGCTCCAAGATGGTATAATTAACAATGCAAGGTCTGCACAGGGAATGTAGGGTAGAGCAGGTGAACTCTACGCAAGGCCAGTTGGAGAAAGAGTGCACATTGATTGTAGGAAGGAGGTCAAGGCCTTGGAGAGGCTACAGAAGAGGTTTGAGTAGGATGGCAGCAGCGGGAAAATATACCAGGTTTCAAACTCACAGACCTGAGAAACCAGCAGCCTTTGGACGGAGTCAAAAAGCCAAAGTGTTTCCAGTGCCGGAAAGATCAATGACCAGATATAATTTGTAATTCTGTACCCTGGAGAGCCATGGAGGCTGAGTCATTGATTATGTTCCAAACTGAGATCGATAGGAATCAAGCGTTACGGGGAGAGGCCAGAAAAATTGGGTTGAGGTGGAAGGTCAGTTATGATCTATTGAATAGCAGAACAGGCTTGAGAGGCTGGAGTAACACACACTCCAGATTCCAGCATCTGCAGTCTCTGTCCAGGCTTGAGAGGCTGAAAAGCCTCCTCCTGCTCCTGTTCTTATTCAGCAAAAATGGACTGAAACAATTCTTCAACGGCAAGTCAGGGTCAGCCTAGTGGAAGGCATTCAAGGCAGGAGAATGAATACATACACATTAAAGGGAAAGGGAGATCCCAATTTCTGATCCCCATGTATCTTGACAGACAGGATAAAGCATTGTAGCCATATGGCCAACAGCTAACCCTTTTCAAGCATGATGAGAAAAGAAGTCAACACTCTATCCTGATATAAAGTGGAAGGGGAACACAAAGCTGCAACTGATGGTGGAAGGTTGCTGAACCTCAATGGGGCCCAGGTCACTAAAATTAATGGTGGAAAAGGGAACAATGGAACAGATGTGTCCTGCTTATCTGATTATTGTATGAATGACCTCAAAAGACATGAGGGTCCTGGGCAGGAGTATGTCAATAAACCTTCTAGAAGATCAGAAGAAACTGTATAAAAGAGGGGCCAATGACTTTGGAGGTGACAACCCCGGAACAACTACCACAGAAGGAAGACCCTGAGTTCAGAACTCAGAGAAGACTACCAACCAAGCCAGAGTGAACCTGGCCCGTTCATCTCCCATGGGTAGTACTGGAGTCCAAGTCATGAGTCTTGTGATTCTTTCTTTTTCAATCTTTTTATTAGTTTTCAAATTAATACAGATTAATATATTAATGTTTATACATGTAATACAAAGAGATCAGGAGAACAATCATGACATGGATAATCATAAAGAACAATAAAATATAAAAAAAATCTGCAGATCCAACAATCTGTTAGTGAATGAATATAATATAAAACAAAAAGATTTATTATAAAACATAAAAGAAAGCAAAAAAAAATCCCCAAAACAATAAGAAAAATTATAAACAATATCAAACCAAACTGAGCTAAAGAAAAAAAAATTCAAAGAAAAACAGAAAAAAAAAACTGGACTAAAATTTCTCAATAGAACCAGAGCAATATTATTTCATCAACTCCATTCCTCTAAACTGAAAGGTTATTATAAGGGGATCTATATCATGTGAAAATATTGAATAAATGGACTCCAAACTTCCTCAAATTTAGGCGAAGGATCGACAGTACCACTCCTAATTTTTTCCAAATTTAAACATGATATAGTTTGAGAGAACCATTGAAAAGTAGTAGGGGGTATTGGATCCTTACATTTAAGCAAAATAGATTGTTTGGCCATTAATATAACAAAGGCAATCATACGGTTAGCGGAGGCAGATAGATGGCCAGATTCTATCTTGTACTAACTTGTACTAAACCTTGGTTTAGAGTCTTGAGATGCAAGAGACTGTAGATGTTGGAATCTGGGACAAAAAGCAGGATGTTGAAGGAACTCAGCAGATCAGGCAGCATTTATGGAAGAAAATGGACAGTCAACAATTTGGACTGTCCATTTCCCTCCATAGATGCTGCCTGATCCACTGAGTTCCTCCAGCATCTTGCTTATTAGTTTAGAAACTGTTTGTTCAACACATCATTTGATATCCTATAGAGGTAATAAGGTCAACAGCACTTCAGCTTTCAACAGACACCAAGAGCTCATCACCACATAAGGTCTGGGGGATTGTAGAAGGTGCAGAAGTAAAACTAAAATAGAAATGAGGAATGGAGAGAGAGTGCGTTAGAAAGCATTGACAGGTAAAACCATAGAACCATAGAACCATACAGCACAAAACAGGCCCTTCAGCCCACCATGTTGTGCCGTCCATCAAACCACCCTCACACTACCTAACCCCTTCCTCCCGCATATCCCCCCGTCCCACACTCCTCCATATGCCTATCCAACAAGCTCTTGAACCTGTTCAATGTATCTGCCTCCACCACCACCCCAGGCAGTGCATCCCATGCACCAACCACTCTCTGGGTGAAAAACCTCCCTCTGACATCTCCCCTGAACCTCCCACCCATAACCTTAAAGCCATGCCCTCTCGTCTTGAGCATTGGTGCCCTGGGAAGGAGGCGCTGACTGTCTACTCTATCTATTCCTCTCAGTATTTTATATACCTCTATCATGTCTCCTCTCATCCTCCTCCTTTCCAGTGAATAAAGCCCTAGCACCTTAAGCCTCTCCTTATATTCAATACTCTCTAATCCAGGCAGCATCCTGGTAAATCTCCGCTGCACCCTCTCCAATGCCTCCACATCCTTCCTATAATGAGGCGACCAGAACTGAACACAGTACTCTAAGTGTGGCATAACTAGAGTTTTGTAAAGCTGCATCATCACCTCACGGCTCTTAAACTCAATCCCGCGACTTATGAAAGCCAACATCCCATTGGCCTTCTTAACTGCTCTTTCCACCTGTGAGGCAACTTTCAATGAACTGTGAATATGAACCCCCAGATCCCTCTGCTCCTCCACACTGCCAAGTACCTTGCCATTCACCCAGTACTCTGCCCTGGAGTTTGTCCTTCCAAAGTGTACCACCTCACACTTCTCCGGATTGAACTCCATCTGCCACTTGTCAGCCCAGCTCTGCATCCTATCAATATCCCTCTGTAAGCTCCGACAGCCCTCCACACTATCCACAACACCGCCTATCTTAGTGTTGTCCTCAAACTTACTAACCCAGCCCTCCATCCCCTCATCTAAGTCATCTATAAATATCATAAAAAGTAGAGGTCCCAGAACCGATCCCTGCGGGACACCACTAGTCACTGCCTTCCAATCCGAGGGCACTCCTTCCACCACAACCCTCTGCTTTCTACATGCAAGCCAATTCCTAATCCACACAGCCAAGCTTCCTTGGATCCCTTGGCCTCTGACCTTCTGCAGAAGCCTACCATGAGGAACCTTATCAAATGCCTTACTAAAATCCATGTAAACCACATCCACTGCACTACCCTCATCAATCTTCCTGGTCACCTCCTCAAAGAACTCTATCAGGCTTGTGAGGCAAGATCTTCCCTTCACAAAGCCATGCTGGCTGTCCCTAATCAGTCCATGATTCTCTAGGTGTTCATAAATCCTATCCCTTAGAATCCTTTCTAACAGCTTACCCACCTCAGACGTGAGACTCACCGGTCTATAATTCCCTGGCCTATCCCTATTACCTTTTTTGAACAAGGGGACAACATTCGCAATCCTCCAATCCTCTGGCACCATCCCCGTGGACAACGAGGACTCAAAGATCCTTACCACTGGTTCAACAATCTCCTCCCTCGCCTCTCGAAGCAGCCTGGGGAAAATCCCATCAGGCCCCGGAGATTTATCTGTCTTAATATTATTTAACAACTTCAACACATCCTCTCTCTTGATATCTACAACCTCGAGAACATTACCCCTACCAGCACTCCCTTCCACGTCATCAAGACCCCTCTCCCTGGTGAATAGTGAAGAGAAGTACTCATTGAGAACTTCTCCCACTTCCGCCGCCTCCAGGCAAATTCTCCCACCTTCGTCCTTAATCGGACCTACCTTTACCCTAGCCATCCTCCTACCCTTCACGTACTTGAAAAAGGCCTTGGGATTTTCCTTAACCCTACTAGCCAAGGCCTTTTCATTTCCCCTTCTAGCTCTCCTCAGCCCTTTCTTAAGTTCCTTCCTCGCTACCCTATATTCCTCACGGGCCCTGTCTGAACCTTGCTGCTTATACCTCATGTACGCTACCTTCTTCTCCCTAACAAGTCGTTCCACCTCCCTCGTCACCCACGGTTCCTTCACCCTGCCATTCCTTCTCTGCCTCACCGGGACATATTTATCCCTAACGTCCTGCATAAGATCCCTGAACATCGACCACATCTCCATGGTACATCTTCCTTCAAAAAGGACATCCCACTTTACACTCCCAAGTTCTCTCCTTATAGCCTCATAGTTCGCCCTTCCCCAGTTGAAAATCCTCTTGTCCTCTCTGCACCTGTCCCTGTCCATGACAATTTTAAAGGTTTTAAAGGTCACTGTCCCCCAAATGCTCACCCACCAATAGATCCTTCACCTGTCCCGGTTCATTTCCTAAAACTAGATCTAACATGGCATTCCCTCTAGTCAGCCTGTCAACATACTGCGTCAGGAATCCCTGCTGGACACATTTAACAAATTCCGTCCCACCTAAACCTTTGGCACTAAGCAGGTTCCAGTCTATATTTGGGAAGTTGAAGTCTCCCATTATAATAACCCTGTTATTTCTGCTTCTCTCCAAACACTGCCTGCCAATCTGCTCCTCTATATCTCTACTGCTACTGGGGAGCCTATAGAATACTCCTAGTAGAGTAACTGCTCCTTTCTTGTTCCTTAATTCCACCCATACGGACTCTAGAGATGATCCTTCTACAACATCCATTTTTTCCACAGCCGTAACTGTGTCCCTGACCAGTATCGCCACCACTCCTCCTCTTCTCCCCCCTTCCCTATCCCTCTTAAAACACTGAAAACCAGGAATATTCAATATCCACTCCTCTCCTGACGTCAGCCACGTCTCAGTAATAGCCACGATATCATAGTCCCCCATACTTATCCAAGCCTCAGTTCATCCCCCTTATTCCTGACACTTCTTGCATTTAAGTAAACACACTTCAGTCCATCTACCTTACTACTTTTATAGCCTGTATTCTGCTTCTCCTTCCCCAAAGCCTCTCTACCTGTTTGATCTAACTTTTCCTCATTCCCTTCTTCCTCTGACCTACTCCTCCGGTTCCCTTCCCCCTCACAAACTAGTTTAAACCCTCCTGAACCACCCTAACAAATCTCGCTGCAAGGATATTGGCCCCCTTCTGGTTCGGGTGTAACCCGTCCTCTCTGTACAGGTCCCACCTTCCCGAGAAGAGATCCCAATGATCCAGAAATCTAAAACCCTCCCTCCTGCACCAGCTTCTCAGCCACGCATTTATCTGCCACCTCCTCCTATTCCTGCCTTCACTATCGCATGGTACTTGCAGCAATCCCGAGATCACTACCCTTGAGGTCCTGTTCCTCAATTTTCTGCCTAGCTCCCTGAACTCACTCTTCAGGACCTAATCCCCCTTCCTACCTATGTCGTTGGTGCCAATATGGACCACAACTTCTGACTGCTCTCCCTCCCGCTCAAGAATCCTGTGGACCCGATCAGTGACATCCCGGACCCTGGCACCTGGGAGGCAACATACCATCCGGGATTCATGCTCACTGCCACAGAACCTCCTGTCTGTTTCCCTGACTATCGAGTCCCCTATCACTACCGCATGTCTCTTTCCCACCCTTCCCTTCTGAGCAGCAGTACCAGTCCCAGTGCCAGAGACCTGGTAACTGCAGCTAGGCCCCTGCAGGTCATCCCCCTCAACAGCTTCCAAGGCAGAAAACTTGTTACTGAGGGGAACAGCCTCCGGGGTTGGCTGCTCTGTCTGCCTGCCTGACTTCTTCTTCCTCTTCCCTCCCCTGACAGTCACCATTCTATCTGCCTCCTGAACCTCAGATGTACCTGCTCTAAGGGGGGTGACTGTCACCTGATGCACCGTGTCTACATAACTCTCTCCCTCCCTTATGCTGTTCAGTGTTTGTAGCTGCAACTCCAACTCATCAACTCTGAGCCGAAGTTCGTCCAGCCTCAAGCACTTACTGCAGATGTGGTCATCTTGGACCGCAGCAAGGTCCACCAGTTCCCACTTCAGACAGCTGCAGCACACCACCATGTCGTGGTGTGAAGGACGTGAAGAGAGAGTGAACAAGAAATGGGTGGGTGCCATTGATGACCAAACGCACAGTGCGTGGAGAGAGGAGATGTGTAAAGTTCTAAATGAAGACTTTGAGTACAAAGAAGGGAGGGGTGGTATAGGCACTGACACAAAATAGGGTGCAAGATATTGGAAATTATTAACATTGAGCAGAAGGGGCTAGCATCTTTAAAGGTTGGTGAATTGTTGATATCATGTATCCCAGGCTCTTAAAAGAGATGAAACAGCAGATTCTGACAATCATTCTCCGGTACTCTTTGGCCACAGGTTGCATGCCGGAGGATTGGAATTGGGATGATGTAAAACCAGGATTAAGCAACTACAGGCCTGTCTGTCTGTCATCAGTAGTGGGCAGGTTGAGAAATTTCTGAGTGACAGCATAAATCAGCATTTAAAGAGGCACAGGTTCATCAAGGACAGTCAGTTTGGATCTGTGAAGGGAAGGTCATATCTGACTAACAATTGTATTTTTTGCGGAGCTCATAAGACTGTCAATGAGGATAAAGCATTTGATGATGCATACAGGAATTTTAGCAAAACATTTGACAAAGTCCCACTTGGAAGATTAATCAAGGAGGCAAAGGCCCATGGGCTTCAGAGAAATGGCAAGCTGGATTAAAGATTGGCTTATTGGCAGAAAGCAAAGAGTAGAGATCGATGGGAGTTTTACTGATTGGGGAGCTGTGTGCAGTTGGGTTCAGGAGAGCTAAGTTGACATGTAGTTGATGGTGGGGAAGTTCTAGGCTACAGGAAGATTTCCGGACAGTTTAACCCAGTGCAGAAGTAGCAAATGGAATTCAACATGGAGAAGTATGAGGTTTGGAGAGGGAGCACAAAGCAAGGGAGATGCAAGAAATGTTAGTGAGGAGACGGAGAAGTGAGAAGCGTCATCACAGATCCCTGAAGATAGCAGGACAGGTAGACAAAGTGTGTAAGAAGACATCCATGAACCTTGCCTTTACTGGCTGAGGCAAAGGAATCAAGAGTAGGGAGGTCATGCCAATACGTTAGGCCACAGCTGGAGAGCTGTGCATGGTTGTGGGTATTACAGTACAGGAAGGGTGTGATAGCTCTGGAGAGGGTGTAGAGAAGATACACTGTCAAGGCTGAGGTTGTTCTCTCTGGAGTAAAGGATGTTGAGGGGAGATTTAATGCAGTTGTATAAACTTACAGGAAACCTGGGCAGGGTAAGAGCAAGGGCCTGCGTCCTGTTGCAGAGAGGTCAGTAACTAGGAGACATTGCTTGAAAGTAATCGGTAGAAGGATTAGAAGAGATTTGGGAGTCTGATACTTGCTGCCTAAAAAGGTAGTGGAGGCCAAAATACCTGGATGAGAACATGGAAAGCCATGAGCTGGGAAGTGGGAGTAACTGATAGTCCATTTTTAGCTTGTGTGGGCCGATAATTTCCAATGATTCTATGAACCAGTGGATCCAGATGTAATGCAATTGGAAAAAGAACCAGAGATGATATAACAACAAGTATTATACAAGAAGGTTTGCTGTGCCCTGGAATGTCTGATAAGGCGATGGGACCAGATTCAACACTCAAAGGTGGATTAGATAAATACTAGAAGGGACGATAATGCAGAGTTACTGGGAAGCTGAGGAGATTAATTGCAAAACAAAAACAGGAAGTGCTGCAACTACTCAGCAGGTCAGGTAGCCTCAGTAGGAAGAGAAATACAGTCAACGTTTCAAGTCAGAGGTGCTTCATCAGATACCCAGGGCTGAGAGTGTATGTGATCAGTATAACCAGCAATGGGAGAGTGTGCAGACCATATAACCAGGGGTGGGAAAGTATGTAATTCATATAACTAGGGAGGAGAAGCACACCATTGTCACTTGGGATTAATTGTAAACCTCCATCAGTCAGCAGACAGAATGGGCTGCATTTTCTTTCTGTCCTGTATCACTGGATGATTCTGCATCTGGCTTAAGAGAAAGTTAGAAAAAAAATAAAACTCTTATTTTTTTTAATTCTTTACATAAACTCTGACAACAGTTAAAGTTTGAGACTCTGCACCTATCCTGTTGAGGGATATGGACCACGTGCAGACAGAAAGGATTGTGTGTCATAAACTGGATCAGTTCGGCACAACATTGTGGGCTGAAGGCCCTGTTCCTGGGCTGTACTGTTCTCTATGTTAATATTCAGTGCCAAAGGGATTGACAGGTTGTGGTTAGCAGGATGTTAAAGAATAGTTAAAATTTGAACATTTTGTGCCACGATCACCCCTTATCTAGAGTGCAAACAGATGAGCTGTGTTATTTGATGCATTTGGATGAGCTGTCAGTTAGCAATGTGCTACTTCCATGAAGCTCCCAGTGGAGGAGTTCACCACTTCAGCTTTTGCGTTTTGTGTTGAATCGACCCTCTCCTGATGATGCTAGAAGGTGACTTACTCCATCACTGTTTTTATGGAAAATTATTAGCCATTGTACGGAGTGTTGCAGGTATTCACCCTCAACAACAATAATTGATTATTCTTTGAAAATCAGAAAATCCTTATTAATTGAAAATTATCTTTATTGGTTCAGTTAAAAACAAACATGCAAGTTGTACAGAAATAAATGTCTGTGCACACACCCACTATGTTTCTATGACCCTCCCTGAACAGTCAAAGAATGGGAAAGGTAATACCCGGGAATAGGAATTCATGCTGGCCAGGGGTTCCTCTTGCTCATGACGTAATCTCCATGGTTCCAACATGGGGTATTCCATTCCCATGATGATTGATCTCCGCAGCTTTCACGCCCAAGACCCTCTATTCTTATCCTCTTTCTTATCAGATCAAACTGTTGTGTTTTGATTTTGTTGGCTCAGGCTCATCTGGCTAGCCTGTGTCAGCTTCTCATTGGATCTAGCCCAAGGCTACAAGCAATATTACTTCATTGCTGTTCGACCAGACTTGTGCCTCAAGTCACTTTCTTTGTTCTCCCTGAGTCAGGCCAATTCAAACCAGTTTAGCCAGGTCAGCTAAAGACTGGGCTCAGGCTACTCCAGGTCACAAGCTGTTCTTTCCATAAGCCTGCCACTTCTACCTAACCAAATAATTTCCAAATAAGAAGCGTTTTTTCTCTGATTTAGCAGATTTTCGGTAGGGACCTCATTGTGTCCACTTTTAGTTGCTCTGATCAAGCCATCCCTGAGCAAGAAGCAGTTCACAAAACAATTTACAAAATGGTGGCCACAAGAACAGTACTACAAAATGGCAGCCTTCCACCACATGGCAAGAACAAAGACATTTGATTTGTCTATTTCCACTGTCCTTGACTTATTCTAGTTAGATGTTTTGCAGATTTTAATTCCTTTATGGCCAACAAGTGCAAGGAAACAGCTGACATTGAAAATACTTGACAGGTCAGCCAACATCTGCGTAGAGAAAAACAGACAATTGCTGAATCTGTAATATTTTAAATTTTTATAAAGGTACTTCTCAGAATCTACTCAAAGTATTTTTTTCTAAGTTTGATTTTCTGACAAGGACCTTTGGTTGGCTTTATTTTGTACTTTTTGTTTGTTGGATGACATAAGGCACAGGATTTTGTCTCTCTCAATGGGGATGTGGAATTGTGTGGTTCACCAGCTCAGAGCAGGAAGAGCTACTGTAGGTATCAGAATGATGATGATAATAGTGTGGACGTGGTGGGGTGAAGTGCTCTATGATTCTGTACATTAAAAGAACGATATTGCTCATAACAGATGGAGCAAGTTGTTAATGAGCTGTGAGGAAGCTCAGAGTAGTGACTATCTCCCTGAACTGGTCCAGGGGTTATGCCAATGCAAGCTCAAAATCACCTGCTACCCACTTCTCCTAGATTCTGCTCTCTGCTGCCTGTCTCTGTGGTTTATCTGAAAAGACCCCCAGCTCAGCCAGTCATTTAGATGCACCCCTCAACGTGGCCATTAAGACCATAGGGTGCAGGAAGGACTTCTCTATGTCCCAAGCTAATTGCTGAAGTTAACTGAATGGCTTTAATTCCCAACCCTTTAGAGGTGAAGTATGCTTTCCTAAGTTCTGTTTTCTGACACCAATGACAGGCTAAAGGATTTTGAGCTGCACCTTCCACACTGACACAGTCAGTATAAAGAGATCGTGACCCAATGTGTGTAGAGACGTGTAAAAGGGAACTGACCTCTCATAGATTTCTACCAACACTTAAATTTTGTTGATTATAAGCCCATTCATTCTAATTTGTTGTATTACTGGTGCTTACAGAGTCAGTACATTGGTATAATTTCAGGTAATTTCTGTCTTATCTGTGTTTTCATGTCACAGCCATTGGAGTTTGGATGAATGAATGGCGATCTGAAACGGATAAGATTCTTCAAGGGTTTGGCATGATAACTGCAGGGAGGATGCATCCTCTCACTGGAGCACCAGAACCAGAGGGCATGGTCTCAGAAATAAGGGGGTCCCATTCAAGACAGAGATGAGGAAGAATTTGATCTCTCTAAGGGTTATGAGTCTTCAGAACTTATTTCCCCAGAACTTGTGGAGGCTGAACACATGAACATATCCAAAGCTCAGTAAGATGGATTTTTCATCAGTAAAGGAAACAAGAGTTGTGCAGAGATGAAGGAAAAGGAAACTTCAGGAAAATTGGATTGGCAGCAACCTTATTGAATGAAGGAAGGGACAAAAGGCATAATCTGTGCCTAGTTTCTATGGTCCTAACCCAGATGATGACAGATACAAGAGACTGCAGATGCTGGAAAATAAGCCAAATGATTCCTTCTGTAAACCAACCTCCAGCACTCCCTATCACACTTAATATTTCATTAAGCAAAATAAATGCCACAGTGTTTTTGTTAATCCACCCAAAAGACTGTAAAGCTCTAGATTTTAAGAGCTCAAAATGGTATTTGTTTGTCATGAAAGGATTACCAGTACTACAACTAAATCTGGCTCAACCAGCTAATGTCCAAAAACTTCACTAACCACCTCTATTAGAGTTACGGAGCAACACCACATGGATACAGGCCCTTCAGCCCAACCAGTCCATGCTGACCACAGTGCCCACCCAGCTAGTCCCAATTTCCTGTGTTCAGCTCATATCCATCTTAGCCCCGTCCCACCATGTACCTATCCAAGTGCTTCTTAAATGATACTATTATACCTATCTCAACCAATTCCTGTGGCAGCTCGTTCCATATGCTCACCACGCTCTGTGTAAAAATTTGTTGCCACTCAAGTCCCTTTTAAGTCTTTCCCCTCTCACCCTAAACCTCTAATTTTGGACTCCCCTACCCTGGGGAAAAGACTGTTACCGTCCACCTTATCTATGCCTCTCATAATTTTAACCATTTCTGATGTCATCCTTTATTCTGCTATATTCCAAGGAATAAAGACCAAGCCTGGCCAACCTCTCCCTATAACTCAGGTCCTTTGGTCCTGGCAACATTCTCATAAATCTTTTCTGCACTCCTTCCAGTTTAACCACATATTTCCTTTGACAGGGTGGCCAAAACTGTACACAGTACTCCAAGTGTGGCCTCACCAACAACTGAAACAACTGCAACATAATGTCCCAGATCCTCTACTCATTGCCCTGACTGATGAAGGCCAGCATGCTACATGCCTTTTTCAGTACCCTGTCTACCTGACACCGCTTTCAATGAGCTATGCACTTGTATTCCAAAGTCCTTCTGTTCCATTGCACTCCCCGGTGCCCTACCATTTGTAGTATAAGTCCTACAAATACTGGTTTGACTTTCCAAAATGCATCACCTCACACTTATCTGTATTGAAATCCATTTGCCACTTCTCGGCCCACTTCCCTAACTGATCAAGGTTCTCCTGTAATCTACAATAACCTTCTTCACTATCAACAACACCTCCTGATTTCGTGTCATTGGCAAACTTACTGATCAAGCCTTTTGCATTCACATCCAAACCATTTATATAAATAGTGAATAACAAGGGTCCGAGCACTGACCTCTGCAGCACACCACTAGTCAACAGCCTTCATTGTGGGAAATAACCTTCAACCACCAGCCCCTGCTTCCTACTTCTGAGCCAATTTTGAATACACCAAACTAGTTCTCCCTGGATTCCATGGGACCTAATCTTCCAGACCAGCCTATCATGCTGGACCTTGTCAAAGGCTTTGCTAAAGTCCAAACAAAGAACATCCACTGCCCTACCCTCATCTGCCCTTTTGGTTACCTCTTCAAAAAAACTAAGATTCATCAAACATGACTTCCCACGCACAGGGCTATGCTGAATCCTCCTGATCATATTGTCTCTCCAAATGCTGGTAGATCCTGTCCCTTTGAATTCCCTCTAGTAACTTCACCACTACTGATGTCAGGGTGACTGGCCTATAGTTCCCTGGCTTGTCCTTGCTACCCTTCTTAAACAACAGAACAACATCAGCCACCTTCCAGTTTTCAGGAACTTCACCAGTGGCTAATGATGAAGCACATGTGTCTGCAAAGGTCTCTGCAATTTCTTCTCTAGTTTCCCACAAAGTCCAAGGATGCACTTGGTCAGGCCCTGGAGATTTATCCACCTTAATGCACTTCAAGGCTGCAAATACCTCCTCCTTGGTAATATGAATGTCCTCCAAAACATCTCCACTTGTTTCCCTTATCTCTTAAGCAAACAATGATTTTCTCCTCAGTAAACACCGAGGAGAAATTAGTTAAAAATCTCACCCATCTCCTGCAGCTCAAGACATAGGTGGCCCTGCTGATCTCTAAGGGGACCTACTCTCTCCCTAGCCACCCTTTTATTCTTAATAAAGCTATAGAACCTCTTAGGATTTTCCTTAACCTTACCTGCCAGATCCATCTCATACCCTCTCTTTGCCCTCCTGATTTCCCTCTTAAGAGTATTCTTAATCTTTTTATAGTCAAGAGATTCACTCATCCCCGACCTCCTAAACCTAGTGTATGCTTCCTTCTTTTTCTTGACCAGACCCTCAATATCTCTCGTTAGCTAAGGTTCCCCAAACTTGCCAGGTTTACCTTTCACCCTACAGGAACATGCTGCCCCGGGACTCTTGATATCTCACACTTAAAAGCTTCCCACGTGCCATTCATTCCTTTCCCTTCAAACAGGCTCACCCAATCGACCTCTGCTAGATCCTGCCTAATTCCCCCAAGAAGAGCCCTGCTCCAGTTTAGAACCCTAACCTGTGGGCCTGTCCTATCCTTTTCAATCACTATCTTAAAACTAATAGAATTATGGTCACTGGAGCCAAAGTGCTCCCTGACTGCCACTTCCGTTACTTGTCCTGCCTCATTCCCCAAGAGGAGGTCCAGTATTGCACCCTCCCGCACAGGGTCCTCTATATATTGACTCAGAAAACTTTCCTGGACACACTTCACAAATTCCACTCCATCCAGGCCCTTAACACTCAGGGTGCCCCAGTCAATACCATGGAAATTAAAATCTCCCACTAATACAGCCTTATTGTTCTTAAAACAATAAGCAATTTCTCTCCACACCTACTCCTCAAGTTCCCGCTGACTATTGGGTTGTCTATTATACAGCTCCACAAGTGTGACCTTCTCCTTTTTGTTTCTAAGTTCTACCCAATATGGCGTCACTGAACAATCCCCCAAGAATGTCATCTCTAAGTACTGCTGTTACATCCTCCCTTATCAAAAAGGCAACACCCCTTCCTCACTTACCTGTATCTCTGTCACACCTGTAGCACCTGTATCCTGGAATATTGAGCTGCCAGTCCTGCCCTTCTCTCAGCCATGTTTCTGTTATGACTACAACATCCCTGTCCTCAGAGCCAATCCATACTCTGAGTTCGTCCACTTTACCAGTTAAACCTCGTGCACTGAAACAAATGCAGTTTAACTGAGTATTCCTTTCCCTGTCTTTACTGTGCCCCTGGCTTTCCTGATTACTGAACTTGCTCTCACTAGCTACTGTTTTATCCCATGACTTGCTCCTGCTCAGAGTCGTATCCCCTTGTCAATCGAGTTTAAAACCTCCCATATAGCTTTAGCAAATTTCCCTGCAAGGATATTGGTCCTTCTCTGGTTCAAGTGCAACCTGTCCCCCTTGTACAGGTTCTCTGTCCCAGAAGAGATCCAAATGTCCAACAATCTGAGTCCCTGCCCCTTGCACTAGCTCCTTATCTATCCTGTCCTTCTATTTCTGACCTTGCTGGCACGTGGCACCAGGAATAATCCAGAGATCACCACCCTCAAGGTCCTGCTTCTTAACTTCTTACCTCACTCCCTATACTTATTCTGCAGGACCTCATCCCTTGTTCTACCTATGTCGTTTGTACCAACATTTACAGCGACCTCTGGCTTTTCACCCTCCCCCTCAAGCATTTTCTGAAGCCACTCAGAGACATCCTTGACCCTGGCACCCAGGAGGCAACACATCCTGGCATCTCTTCCGCAGCCACAGAATCTCCTGTCTGTCCCCCTCACTATCGAGTCTCCTATCACTGTCTCTCTGAGCTGGTCACAGTGCCAGAGACCTGAATGCTGCTGCTCGCCCTGAAAGATCTTCCCCCTCAACAGTATCCAAGGAGGTATACCTGTTTGTGAGGGGAATGGTCACAGGGGAACCCTGCACTGACTACCTACCCCCCTTGCTTTTCCTGGTGGTCACCCATCTATCTGAAGACTGTACCCTGGATGTGACCACCTCAGTAAAAGTCTCATCTATGATGCTCTCAGATGAGGCTTTTCTTGAGGTGCTCACACCCAAATGGTCAAGCCCACACCCATCTATTATATTAACCCACTGAGATACCACTTGTTAGGTATGGAGTCATACAGCACAGAAACAGGCCCTTCAGTCCACCGCATCCGTACGAACCATCAAGCACCCATTTTTTTATTCTCCCCACATTCCCATCAACTCCCTCCATATCCTACCACTCACTTACACACTCAGGGCAATTTACAGTGACCAATTAACCTACCAAACCACATAAGATAAGTTAAGATATCATTATTAGTCACATGTACATCAAAAAACACAGTGAGATTCATCTTTTGTGTAGGGTGTTCTGGGGGCAGCCCACAAGTGTCGCCGTGCTTCCGGCGCCGACATAGCATGCCCACAACTTCCAAACCCATACGTCTTTGGAATGTGGGAGAAAACCAGAGCACCCGGAGGAAACCCACGCAGACACGGGGAGAATGTACAAACTGCTCACAGACAGCCGCTGGAATTGAACCCAGTTCCCTAGTGTTGTAATAGTGTTACACTAACCACTACACTACCGTGCCTGCCCTGTCTTTGGGATGTGGGAAGAAACTGGATCTCCTGGAGGAAACCTGATCTCCTGGAGGAAACCCATGCGGTCACAGGGAGAATGTGCAAACTCCACACGGGATGGAGAGGTTAGGTTTGAACAAGGGTCAACGGAGCTGTGAGCCACACCACTATGCCGCTGCAGGTCAGATGATACAAATGGAAAACTGCCTTTCAAATGTCGCTTGCTGCAAACACTTTATTTTGAAAGTCCTCTTAATTAAACTATAAGTATGATGCACAGTGGGAATGCAAGATCAACATGTTGTAACAAGCTAAGTTTATTATCTGCATAGAAATATACCAAGGAATCAGCCAGATCCTTGCTTAATCCATCCAAGAACTGTCTGAAGCTTACCTCCTCACATAGGAGTGATGCCTGAGTCAGATGGTGAATCACCCTTACATTAACTAGTTCAAATTGAAATGGATTGATTCTACCAACCTCCAATTAGGCTGCCCTCGAGCTACTGACTGAATCAACTAACTCTTTCTTGGCAAATCACCAAAACAAAATGTCAGACCACAAGTCTTACTACTTATTGACTACAAAATCACTACTTATAGTTAGAAATCGGACATACAATCACTTAATAGATATGAATAGACACTTTCAAGGTCATCCAGCAGCTTGAATAGCAAATCACTAATGGACAGAGACACAGCAATTAAATAACCAAGGTTACACAAGCATTTCAGCGTACCACTGTAAATCAGTGTTAACTGATACAGAGTATTAATTATAAGAGCAAGAAATGGCTAAGATTAATTTGGAGTTAAATGCCTCCATACTAGACAAGTTAACAATATTAGATAGTCCAGTCTATTGGGTAGGTCAGGGTCTGTGTTCACAATTTACAAGTTTCCAGCACTTGCATACACAGGTCTTTCAGGGCAGAGAGAGAGTTGAACTCCCTTGCTTCTTGAGATACAAACATCTTCTTCTGACCCATTGAGTAACTAGACCCTTTGTGATGATGTTCCTTCAGATCTGGCTTTAACCAACATAAGTAGAATCAACCATGTCTGAGCTGCCGATTCTCTTGCTACCCTTGTTTCAGAAAGTTGCATCATTAAATGATAGACTAATCTTGGTAACTGCCCAGTGTAATTGCACTAAACTTTGAACTTCTGTCTAAGCATCCTTTAAGACACTTTGCACTGGTAAGGCCATATCTGTGCTTGGAAGCTTCATTCCAGAAGGCAAGGAGAGCCTTCTTCTAAATGGCTGGAAAAGACAAAATACTCCAAGAGGATCTGACAAAAAGAAGCGTCCCCCAGCTTTGGGCAGCTGGTGGAGTTGCTACCTCACATCTCTAGTGACCCAGGTTCAATTCTGACCTCCAGTGCAGTCTGTGTGGAGACTGCACGTTCTACCTGTGACCAAATGGACATCCTCCAGGTGTTCTGGTATCTTCACACATCGTAAAGGCATACATGTTGGAATTTTAATTGGCCACTGTAAATTGCCCTGGGGGAGTTGACTAGAATATGGGGAGAATAAAAAATGGGATTAATGTAGGATTATTTAATGCTACTTGCCACACCTAGAGTGAACATAAATTGTAGAATCTAGAGCAGAGTTATGGAAATGTGTGAAGAACAAAATAGGGTTAGTGTCCAATTAATGTAAATGAATGATTTTTTAAAAATTTTATTTACAGCGTGGTAACAAGCCCTTCTGGGGCCTGAAAGCCTGTTTCTATGCTGTATCACTACTTCTTTGTGATTCTACCACTCTATGAGCTGTCTTATTGATAACCATTACAACTAGTGCGGTTGGAGAGGAGAAAGCCCTTTGGTTTTCGACATTAATTCCAAAGATGAGCTTCTTGCATTCAATTAATCAATGGTATTCTTATGTCTTCCTTGATTCTTGTTTGTTTGTTTTAAGATTTTAAATTTTTTTAAATTTTTAAATTTTAAATTTTATTTACAACATCGTAACAGGACCTTCCGGCCCAACAAGTCCGCACCGCCCATTTTAAACCCAAATTGACCTACCCATACGTCTTTTAGAATGTGGGAGGAAACTGGAGCACCCGGAGGAAACCCACGCAGACACAGGAGAACATACAAACTCCTTACAGACAGCAACGGGAATCAAACCCCGATCACTGGCACTGAAATAGTGTTGCGCTAACCGCTATGCTACCGTGCCACCCCTGGAATTCTATAGGACACTTTTCCTTAAGATGGTCGGACCAAACTGTTAAATGGGTTCCAAGCAGTGTATCCCAGTCAGTGTTTCAATCAGGACCACCATGGAAGAACAGCCTGTATAGACATTCACCTTCTGCGAAGCAAAAAATGAGCTGCTGGAGGATCTCAGCAGGTTGAACAGGATCTGTGGAGGGGTAAGGAAATGTTAACATTTCAGGTGGAGACTCTGCATCAGGACTGATACAGGGTCTCAACCCATAAAACTAACAATAAATCCTTCTCCCACTCCCACCCCCACCTCCACCCCCCCCCCCCCCACCTCCACCCCCCCCCCCCCCCCACAGATGCTGCTCAGCCCACTGAGTTCCTCCAGCAGTTTGTTTTTTGCTCTAGATTTCAGCATCTGCTTGGCTCTCTGTGAACCCCAGCTGGAAGAGGCGATGAACCTTTGTGAAGATCCTGTGAAGAGGTGCCCTCTGCGACAGGTCCAGGTCACAGAAGAGTGGCGGTTGCAGATGTGAGGAACACTCAGTCTGCAGCGTGAGTAGTGTGAGCTCCCAGTCTGCCCAGAGCTGTGCCCAGTTTGACTGTGTGTGCAGGTTCATTGTCCCTTTAAACAGCAGAGTTCTGAGCAAAGGCTGGTTCTTATATGATTGAAGAGCAGCTCTTGCTTGTCAGACCAATCAAATTGAAATTCTCACCGAGGATGAATTTTGGGTTTTGCACTATTGCTGACGTCACTTAGCCAAGCTTGACACAAGAAAAACAGTATTGGCAAATGCAAATCTTGCCCAAAAATGACATGCAACATTAGCAACTGGCACCAAAACACAGAAATATGCACATAAATGAGCCTTGTTTTCCTTGATGTGCAAATGGATGGCCAGATGGCACATGGACTTCCACATCACACCGAGATGATTTGGACCTTCATTTTTGCTTCATGGTCTTTGGATGAGAACCTGGAATTCACCACCCAGCATCATTTAGTCATCACAAACATGATATCTGTTCTGCTGATGGTAAGATGCAAACCTGTCCTCATGGGATTATAGCAGACAGCAAATAAATGCTTTGCCAGTATCACAAGAACAAATTGCAGAAATTCCTGTTAGACTAGAATCATCTGAGATGGCAGAAGATGCATACAGATTCCCTACCCTCAGTGCTACCAATCTCTACTCCCCGCTTTTGACCTGCCCCAGCAGTTGGCCGAAAGAAATTGTCTTCCACCTGTAATGAAATACCACTGCTATGACACTAAAGACTAATATAAAAAGTGCACTCACAGTCACTTAAAGACCAACTGGCCATTAAGCCCATATGTGCACTGCAATGGCAGTACAGAGTAACAAAAAGCCTCCTCTTGACAGCAAGTAATCTTTTGAGGGAGGAAACAGGACAATGGAGAAAACAAAGCTAAAAAAGTGAGAATACTCTGGATGATTACAAACAGATTTCCTCATGTGATCAAGTTTAGTTGAATATGGATCAAATAATATCTGTAATGTTGGGGAGCTTCCATGTGATGCCAGCTCTGACCAGCCAGAACTGCTCAGTCTTTGAGGGCAATGCAACACATCAGAACACAATAATGTATTCCAGAGGCTCAAAATTCACAGGCAAAAGCAGAACTGCCAGACATTCAATCTCTTCCAATGTCTAAATGATTTCATGTTTAGGGATGTTGCAGTGGTTAGATTTTGGAACAGGTTGAAATGACAGTGTAGAATGAATTATTTTATGTTCTACACCAAACCTGGAAGCAAAGCAGTTGCCCCCTTCACCACCCTCTGGACTAAATGTGCAGATGGGCACAGAGCTAATGCCATCTCACTATACCAGGCAGCATCTGTGGAGGAAAGCATGCTTTTCTCCACGGATGCTGCCTGGCCTGCTGAGTTCCTCCAACATCATTGTTTTTCATCTAGATTCCAGCATCTGCAGTCCTTTGTTTCTCTACTATCTTACTATGAATCCCTGTTCTACTTTTCATGAAGCACCAGCTCTCTATTAAATGGTACCTATGTACTGCTCCTGAGAAAATGGATACTTCTTATCGTGGGCATGGGATTGGCAGACTGGATGTGCCAATGGTAGAGCATACTCCCATCTTCATGCCTTTGGGTCCATTTGTGTAAAGCAAATGATGGATGTTAGAGAAAAAAATCATAATGTATTAACAGAGAGGGAATTGAGTTGAATTTTTGTGCAGTGTAAGTTAAGATGCATTACTGGTTCATCACACAGTAAGTTTGGTTGGAATAATTTATATATTGCAAGTTGATGAATCATGGGATTAAAAATTCAGAATGAACAACTTATCCAGGGACAATTAAACCATTTGTATAAAAAAAATAAAGGAATAAAGATGTTTCCAAAATTGTTCTGAAAGCTTCTTTGTACTGTACATGTCTGTGGGGTCCTTCTGTATCATCTCTTCTACATGTTTCATGACAGGCTGGCTATGGATGACTCTTTAAGGTTGCAATTAATGAATATTACAAACAAACTGTCATTGCCAACCATTTTTGTAGACTGTGCAGAAGGTTTATTGTTCACTGTCTACATCTGGAGAAACCAGTTTCTTTTGCCTTTGCCTCTCCAACCTGGGTGCAGGCTCACAGAAGGATTCAAACTAACACCACCACAAGTTGACATCTGTTCCTGTTGAATGACATGTTTACGATAATTATTTTGTCTGAACATCTACATCTGAAAGCATTTGAAGAGTATCTTATTCCTCTTTGATGTGTCTCTCAGGGTTCTGGTGAACCGCATGCCATCTGGGTGGAGGCCCCAACCCAGAATTGTACAAAAGTCAGTACATAATCACACTTGGCACAGCAGTTACTCTGAGGGAGCCTGGCAAGTGAGGAGGGTCATGGTGTCCAGGAGTGCCAGCCCATTGCTAAAGTCCTGATCTCAAGATAATTGACTGAAATGTTTGGGTAATGGACCCAATGTGGTGCACAGCACTCATTGAGTATCAGTTTGCTACATTAGTGCAAAGAGGCAATGATGCAAACATTCCTTAGAACCCGACCATTAACTGTATGTCCTACCCTGACTTGACTTCCCAAATGCACCTCCTTGCAGGTGTCAGTATTAAATTCCATCTGCCAACACAGTGATACAGCCCTAAACTGGGGGGAAGATGGATTTCAATAGTGTAAGATAGACCCCGGGCAAGGTAGACTGGGAGCAGCTGCTATAGGGGAAAACAACATCTGATAAATGGGAGGTGTTTAAAAGTGAGATAGAAAGAGTTCTGAGTCAGCATGTCCCTGTATGGGTAAGAACCAAAGATGGTAAGTTTAGGGAACCTTGGGTAACAAAGGATGTTGAAAATTTGATTGGGGAAAAGATGGTAGTAAACGTCAGCTATAGGAATTGTTATCAAACAAGTCAGTTGAGGTTTATAGGGGATATAGGAGAAAACTTAAAGAAAGTAGGAGGGCAAAAAGGGACCATAAAATGACCTTGGCAAGTAAAATTAAGGAGAATCCTAAAACGTTTTATAAGTATATAGAAGCAAAAGGGTGGCTAAGGAAGGAATAAGTTTCCCCAGGGACCAAATGTGTGATGTGTGTGTGGAGCCAGGGGATATGAGTGAAGTCCTAAATGAATACTTCTCATCAGTACTTATCAGGGAGAAGGTCATGGAGACTGGAGAGTTAAGGGAGGGGTATGTTGATATTCTGGAGCATATCTGTATCAGGAAGGAGGAACTGCTAGAAATATTGCAGAACATTAGGGTGCATAAATCCTCATGGCTAGATGGGATCAATTACAGGATGTTATGGGAAGCAAAGGATAAGGTTGCTGGAGCTGTAATGAAGATTTTGGCATCTTCATTAGCTATGGGTGAGGTACCAGAAGACTGGAAGATAGTTAATTTTGTCCCCTTGTTCAAAAAGGACAGTAGGGATAAGCCTGGAAACAACAGGCTGATGAGCCTTACATCAGTGGTTAGGGAAGTCATTAGAGATGATTCCAAGGGACAGGATTTATGTTCACTTGGAAAGACAGGGACTGATTACAAGGAGTCAGCATGGTTTTGTGCAGGGGAGATCACATCTCACAAATCTATTTAAGTCTTTTGAGGAGGTAACCAAAGGGATTAATAGAGGTAGGTCACCTCAAGTGAGAGTGAGTACTTGAGGTAATTGAAAGGGACAAATGTCAGGAGGGGTAACTAAGAGGAGCAGCGAGTGTGTGCATTGCTCAGGGTAGGAGTGGAGCCTTGAACCTTTGGCTCAAGAGGCTTCGGTGAGCAGAGGCTGAGGAACAGCTAGCACCCTGAGAGGTAAGGCCGGTAAGTTCCTTTAAGTTAATTAAAGTCAGATTGGGTAATGAAGGCAGCAGCATAGGGCAGTTGTGTGTTCCAAATGCAGTATGTGGGAAGTCAGGGACAGCATGCTTGTCCCTGATGACTACATCTATAAAAGGTGCATCCAGCTGCAGCTCCTGGCAAACCGTATTAGGGAACTGGAGCTGGAGCTGGAGCTGGATCTGGATGAACTTCAGTTCATTCGTGAGGGAGAGGCAGACATAGATAGGAGTTTCAGGGAGATAGTTACACCTAAAAGTCAGGAGGCAGGTAGCTGGGTGACTGTTAGGAAAGGGAAGGGGATTAGACAGAAGGAGCAATGCACCCCTGTGGCCGTTCTCATCAACAATAAGTATACTGTTCTGGATACTGCTGGTGGGGACGACCTACCAGGGACAAGTTGTAGTGGTCGAGTCTCTGGCACCGAGGCGGGACCCTCATCTCAGATAGGAGGGAAGGTAAAGAGGAGAGCAGTAGTGATTAGGGGATTCGATAGTTAGGGGGCCAGATAGGAGGTTCTGTGGGAGAGATCGAGAATCCCAGATGGTCTGTTGCCTCCCTGGTGCCAGGGTCCGTGATATCTCAGATCGAGTTCTTGATATTCTTAGGAGGGAGGGTGAGCAGCCAGATGTCGTGGTCCATGACGTGGATAGGAAGGAGGAGGAGGTCCTGCAAAGAGAGTTTAAAGAACTAGGTGCAAAGTTGAAGAACAGGACCTCCAAGGTTGCAGTCTCAGGACTGCTACCAGTGCCACGTGCTAGTGAGGCTAGAAATAGGAGGATCTCGCAGCTAAGTACGTGGCTAAGGAGATGGTGCAGGATGGAGGGCTTCAGGTTTCTGGATAATTGGGCTCTGTTCCAGGGAAGGTGGGATCTGTTCCGACGGGACGGTTTACACCTGAACTGGTGGGGGACTAACATACTTGAGGGTATGTTTGCTCATGCTGCTCCGGTGGGTTTAAACTAGATTTGCAGGGGGAGGGGAACCAGAGTGTTAGAGAAGAAAGTGAGGAGGAAAATGATCATGCGAGGTCTGCAGGTATGGACAGAAATCAAAGGTTTGTACATGATAGTAATGTTCTCAGGTGCATCTATTTCAATGCAAGGAGTATTGTAGGTAAGGCGGATGAGCTTAGGGCGTGGATTGGCATGTGGGATTACGATGTTATTGCCATTAGTGAGACATGGTTGCAGGAGGGGCAGGACTGGCAGCTTAATGTTCCGGGCTTCCGTTGTTTCAGACGTGATAGAGGGGGAGGGACGAAAGGGGAAGGAATGGCATTACTAGTCAGGGAGCAGATCACAGCTGTGCATAGACAGGACAGCCCAGAGGGCTCGTCTACAGAGATCATATGGGTGGAGCTGAGGAACAGGAAAGGTGTGGCCACACTAGTAGGCTTGTATTATAGACCACCCAATAGTCAGAGAGAATTGGAGGAACAAATCTGTAGTGAGATAGCAGACTGATGTAAGAAACAGGAAGTTGTAATAGTAGGGGATTTTAACTTTCCACTTATTGACTGGGACTCCCACAATGTGAAAGGGTTGGATGGCTTGGAATTTGTCAAATGTGTTCAGGAAAGTTTTCTAGATCAATATATAGAGGTACCAATGAGAGAGAATGCAATACTCGATCTCCTATTAGGGAACCAGACAGGTCAGGTGACAGAAGTATGTGTAGGTGAACATTTTGGGTCCAGTGACCATAGTGCAATTAGTTTCAAGATAATTATGGATAAGGATAGGTCTGGTCCTCGAGTGGAGGTTCTAAATTGGAGAAAGGCCAATTTTGTGGAAATGAGAAAGGATCTAGGTAGGGTGGATTGGGATAAGTTATTTTCTGGCAAGGATGTACTCAGTAAGTGGAAAGTCTTCAAAGACGAAATTTTGAGCGTGCAGAGTTTGTATGTTCCTGTCAGGATTAAAGGCAAAGGTAACAAGCATAGAGAACCTTGGTTTTCAAGGGATATTGGTGAGCTGGTTAAGAAAAAGAGAGAGGTGCATAGCAGGTATAGGCAACTAGGAACAGATGAGGTACTTGAAGAGTATAGGAAATGTAAGAAAATACTAAAAAAGGAAATCAGGAAGGCAAAAAGAAGACATGAGGCTGCTTTGGCAGATAATGTGAAGGTAAACCCAAAGGGTTTCTACAGGTTTATTAAGAGCAAAAGGATAGTAAGAGACAGAATTGGTCCCCTAGAAGATCAGAGTGGTCGTATATGTGTGGAGCCTCAGGAGATGGGGCAGGTCTTAAACAGTTTTTTTTGCATCAGTATTTACTCAGGAAACTGGCATCGTGTATAAGGAAGGAAGGGAAACAAGCAGTAGTGTCATGGAACATATAGAGATTAAAGAGGAGGAGGTACTTGATGCTTTACAGCGAATAAAGGTAGATAAATCCCCAGGGCCTGACAAGATATTTCCTCAGACCTTGAGAGAGACTAGTGTAGAAATTGCAGGGGCCCTGGCATATATATTTAAAATGTCCTTAGCCACGGGTGCAATGCCAGAGGACTAGAGGATAGCTCATGTTGTTCCATTGTTCAAGAAAGGCTTGAAGAGTAAACCAGGTAATTACAGGCCAGTGAGCCTGACATCAGCAGTGGGTAAATTATTGGAAGGTGTTCTGAGAGATAGGGCATATAAATATTCGGACAGCCAAGGGTTGATTAAGGATAGTCAGCATGGCTTTGTGCATGGTAGATCGTGTTTAACGAATCTTGTGGAGTTTTTTTGAGGAGGTCACTAAGAAAGTAGATGAAGGCAAGGCTGTGGATGTTGTCTACATGGACTTTAGTGAGGCCTTTGACAAGGTCCCACATGGGAGATTAGTTCAGAAGGTTCAGTCAATGGGTATCCATGGTAAGGTTGTAAACTGGATTCGAAATTGGCTGAGTGGGAGAAGACAGAGAGTGGTCGTGGATGGTTGTTTCTCAGACTGGAGGCCTGTGACTAGCGGTGTGCCTCAGGGATCTGTGTTGGGGCCATTGTTGTTTGTTGTATATATCAATGATCTAGAAGATAATGTGGTAAATTGGATTAGTAAATTTGCAGATGACAATAAGTTTGGAGGTGTAGTGGACAGTGAGGAACGCTTTCAAAGCTTGCAGAGGGATCTGGACCAAATGGAAAAATGGTCCAGAAAATGGCAGATCGAATTTAATGCAGACAAGTGTGAGGTGTTGCATTTTCGAAGGATAAATCAAGGGAGGACATACACAGTAAATGGTAGGGCACTGAGGAGTGCAGAGGATCAAAGGGATCTGGGAGTTCAGATACATAATTCCCTGAAAGTAGAGTCACAGGTAAACAGGGTTGTAAAAAAGGCTTTTGGCATCCTGGCATTTATAAATCAAAGTATTGAGTATAGGAGTTGGAATGTTTTGGTGAGGTTGTATAAGTCATTGGTGAGACCAAATTTAGAATACTGTGTGCAGTTCTGGTCGCCAAACTACAGTTTGTCAGTAAGATTGAAAGAGTGCAGAGGAGATTTACAAGAATGTTGTCGGGTCTTCAGGAGTTGATTTACAGGGAAAGATTGAGCATGTTAGGACTTTATTCCTTGGAGCGGAGAAGAATGAGGGGAGATATGATAGAGGTTTACAAAATGATGAGGGGCATAGACAGAGTTAATGCAAGTAGGCTCTTTCCACCTAGATGAGGAGAGATAAGTATGAGAGGACATGGTTTTAGGGTGAAAGGGGAAAGGTTTAGGGGGAACATTAGAGGGAACTTCTTCACTCAAAGAGTGGTGGGAGTGTGGAACGGGCTGCCATCTGATGTGGTAAATGCGGGCTCACTTAACTTTTAAGAGTAAATTGGATAGATACATGGACGAGAGAGGTCTGGAGGGGTATGGGCTGGGGGCAGGTAAATGGGACTAGCAGAATAATGTTTCAGCACAGACTAGAAGGACTGAATGGCCTTTTTTCTGTGCTGTAGTTTTCTATGGTTCTATTAGATGTTGTCTATATGAACTTTAGTAACAACATATTGACAAGGTCCCACATGGTAGGCTCATTCAGACAGTTAAGGCACAAGGGATCTGAGGCATGTTGGTGAAATGAATCCAAAATTGGCTTGATGACATGAGATAGATGGTAGTCGTACTGGGTGTTTTTCTGATTGCAAATCTGTTACAACTGGTATTCTGCAGGGATCAGTGCAGGGACCTTTGTTGTTCGTGATATAGTATATAGAAATGACTTGGTGAGACTGTAGGTGGTATGATTGGTAGGTTTGCAGAGGACACAAAAATTGGTGGAGTCAGAGATAACAAAGAAGGTCATTGAAGGATACAGCTGGAAAGTTGGGCAGAGCAGTGGTAGATGGAACTTAAAGCAGACAAGCCTGAGGTAATGCATTTTGTGAAGTCAAAGTCTGTCATAGAATCAGAGTCAACTCTGTCACTCCATGATTCTATGATGCAATGCTGCAATATGCAATGAGATTGTGTTATGTGCTGTTATAATCTGCATTGAAATTAAAGGGTGTTCTGTTACAATATGCATCAAGATTGGACCAGGTGCTATGCTACAGTTTGGGTGGAGATTAAATTGGGTGATGTATTAGAATGTGAGGATTGAGAATGGAGGGTGTTGTGTCACACTATGGATTGAGATCCTCCTGGTACTGCTAAATGTGGATTTACATTGGAGGCTGCACTTTGTTACAGTGTCAATGTTTCACAATATGGATAATGATCGGTCCTTGTGCACTGGTAGGATAGACTGAGATGGGCCCATCTGCTGCACTACAGTATTGATTGGGTTTGCAAAATGTATTTAAATGGTTATGAGGATTGAGCTAATAGCAGGGATGGTGTGGTGGGATTGACATTGGCTTGGTCCTAGATCATAGCATGCATTGAGATTGGACCTGATGTGGGTATTACGATAGGGAGAGTGGAGTGGATCCTGAGTTACATTATGGTTTACAATTGGACATGTATGGTGTTATATTATGGACTGAGATAGCACAAAGTACAGTGTTACAGTATGGATTGAGATTAGAGTGGATGTTCTGTTACATCAAGATTGCACTGGGTGCAGTGTCACATTATAGATAGAGACTGCACTGTGTATGTGTGTTATGACATGGATTGAGATTAGACAGGTGTGGTGTTGACATAAAAGAACACAAGAACATAAGAAATAGGAGCGGGAGTAGGCCATCTGGTCCATCGAGCCTCCTTCGCTGTTCAATTAGCTCAAGGCTGGTCTGGCCATGGACTCAAATCCATCTACCTGCCTTTTCCCCATAACCCTTAATTCTCCAACTATGCAAAAATCTATCTAACTGTGTCTTAAATATATTTAATGAGGTAGCTTCTGCTGCCTCCTTGGGCAGAGAATTCCACAGATTCACTACTCTCTGAGAAAAGCAATTTCTCCTAAATCTATTCCCCCAAATCTTGAGGCTATGTCCCCTAGTTCTAGTCTCACCTTCCAGTGGAAACAACCTTCCTGCCTCTATCTCATCTATCCCTTTCATAATTTTATATGTTTCTATAAGATCCCTCTCATTCTTCTGAATTCCAGTGAGTATAGTCCCAGGTGACTCAATTTCTCCTCAGAGGCTAACCCCCTCATCTCTGGAATCAACCTGGTGAACCTCCTCTGCACCCCCTCCAAAGCCAGTATATCTTTTCTTAAGTAAGGAGACCAGAACTGCATGCAGTACTCCAAGTGCAGCCTCACCAGTACCCTGTACAGTTGCAGCATAACCTCCCTACTCTTCAATTCAATCCCTCTAGCTGTGAAGGCCAACATTCCATTTGCCTTCTTGATAACCTGTTGCACCTGCAAACCAACCTTTTACAATTCATGCACAAGCACTCCCAAGTCCCTCTGCACAACAGCATGGTGCAATCTTTCACCATTTAAATAATAAATCTAATATTCAATTTTTTCCTTCCAAAGTGGATGACCTTGCGTTTACCAACATTGTACTCCATCTGCCAGACCCTTGCCCACTCACTGAACCTATCTATATCTCTTTGCAGACTCTCTGCATCCTCTGCACAATTTGCTTTTCCACTCAATTTAGTGTCATATGTAAACTTAGATATGTGACACTCGGTCCCTTCTTCCAAATCGTTAATGTATATCATGAACATTTGTGGCCCAGCACCGACCTCTGCGGCACCCCGCTCACCACTGATTGCCAACCAGAGAAACACCCATTGATCCCAACTCTCTGCCTTCTATTGGTTAACCAATCCCCTATCCATGCTGATACATTACCCCCAACTCCATGCATCCTTATCTTATGGATGTCTTTTATGCGGCACCTTATCGAACGCCTCTGGAAGTCCAAATCTACAACATCCACCTGTTCCCCTCCATCCACTGTGCTCATTATATCCTCAAAGAACTCCACTAAGTTTGTCAAACATGATCTGTCCTTCCTGAATCCATGCTGTGTCTGCCTGATGGAACCACTTCTATCCAGATGTCTCGCTATTTCTTCCTTAATGATAGCTTCAAGCATTTTCCCAACTACAGACATTAAGCTAATTGGCCTATAGTTACCTGTCTTTTGCCTACGTCCTTTATTAAACAGTGGCGTGACATTCATTGTCTTCCAATCCACTGGGACCTGTCCAGAGAATTTTGGTAAATTACCACAGACGTCTCTACTAATAACTTCTGCCATTTCTTTCAGTACCCTGGGATGCATCCCATCAGGACCAGGGTACTTGTCTACCTTTAGGTCCACTAGTTTGCTCATCACTACCTCTTTAGTGACAGCAATTGTATCGAGGTCCTCACCTCACATCGCATCCATCCATAACATCTCTCTTTGGCATGTTAGACATGTTCTCCACTATGAAGACTGACACAAAATAGTCATTCAAGGCCTCGGCCATTTCCACATTACCCAATATTAATTCCCCATACTCATCTTCCAAGGGACCTATGCTCACTTTAGCCACCCTTTTCTGCTTTATATAATTATAAACGCTTTTACTGTCTGTTTTTTTATATTTTGTTCTAGTTTACTTTCATAATCTATCTTCCCTTTCCTTATTGCTTGCTTGGTGGTTCTTTGTTGCTTTTTAAAGTTTTCCCAATCTTCCAGTTTCCCACTACTCTTGGCGACATTGTATGCATGAGCTTTTAGCTTGATGCTTTCTTTTATTTCCTTAGTTATCCAAGGCTTGCTCTCTCCACCATTACTATCTTTGTTTTTAACTGGAATATACTTTTGCTGAACACCATGAAAATCTCTTTGAAAGTCTTGCACTGTCCTCAGCTGTCCCACCATATAGCCTGTGTTTCCAGTCTACACTAGCCAACTCCTCCCTCATCCCATTGCAGTCTCCTTTTTTTCAGGTTTTAGATCAAACTATTGCACCCTCCATTTGTATGAGAAATTCAATCAATCATACTATGATCACTCTTTCCAAGAGGATCCCTAACTACAAGATCATTAATTTTACCTGTCTCATTGCACAGGACCAGATCTAAGATAACATTTTTCCTTGTAGGTTCACTAACATGCTGTTCAAGAAAGCTATCACAGATGCATTCTATGAAGTCCTCCTCAAGGCTGCCTCGAACAACTTGATTTGCCCAATCTACGTGCAAGTTAAAGTCCCCCACGACAACTGCCATTCCATTCTTACATGCAACAAATATTTCTTGGGTTATTGCCTGCGCCACTGTAATGTTGTTAATCAGTGGCCTATAGACAACACCCACCAGTGATTTTTTTCCCTTTACTATTCCTAATCTCTACCCAAATGGATTCAACATTCTGCTCCCTAGATTGTATATCATCTCTCACTATTGTCCTGATCTCATCCTTAATTAGGAGCGCTACCCCACCTCCCTCACTTTCCTGCCTATCCTTCCATATTACCCGACACCCTTGGATATTTAATTCCTAAGCATCTCCACCCTGTAACCACCTTTCTGTGATGGCCACTAAATCATACCCCTTTGTACTGATTTGTGCCACAAGTTCCCTAACCTTGTTTTGAATGCTATGGGCATTCAGATAAAGTGACCTCACAGTCATTGCCCTTGTAGAATCTAGTAACCTTTGTGTCTTTTGCATTTGACTTTTCTGTACTCCACTCTTACCTTTCTCTTTTCTAACTTTTGCTCTGGTCTCCGCTTTGCTTCCTTCTGTCTTTCTGCATGGATTCCCATCCCCCTGCCATATTAGTTTAAATCCTCCCCAACAGCAGAAGCAAACAATCCTCCTGGGACATTGATTCTGGTCCTGCCCAGGTGTAGACTGTCTACTTTGTACTGGTCCCACCTCCCTGAGAACCGGTTCCAATGCCCCAGGAATCTAAAACCCCTCCCTCCTGCACCACTGCTCAAACCACACATTCATGTTAACTATGCTGCTATTCCTAGTCTGACTAGCACATGGCACAGGTCGTAATCCTGAGATTATTACCTTTGAAGTCCTACATTTTAATCTATCTCCTGGCTCCCTAAATTCGGCTTGTAGGACCTCATCCCACTTTTTTTCCCATATCGTTGGAACCTACACGCACCACTACAACTGGCTGTTCATCCTCCTCTTCCAGAAAGCCCTGCAGCTGCTCCAAGACATCCCTGACCCTTGCACCCAGGAGGCAACACACCAACCAGGAGTCCCGTTTGTGGCCACAGAGCTCCTGTCTATTCCCCTTACCATGGAATCCCCTACCACTATAGCTCTGCCCTCCTGTGCAGCAGAGGCACTCTCAGTGCCACAACCCTGACTACTGCTGCCTTCCCCCGATGAGACATCTCCCCCAACAGTGCCCAAAGCAGTATATCTGTTTTGGAGGGAGATACCACAGGGGACTCCTGCACTACCTTCCTGCTACTGTTCTGCCTGTTGGTCACCCATTCCCTATCTTTTCCTTGACCTTTAAACTGCAGTGCGACCAACTCACTAAACATGCTATCCACATTATTTTCAGCATTGCAGATGCTCCAAAGTGAATCCATGCACATGTAGTCATCAGGGACACTGGCAGCCTCCCTGAGTTCCCACATTGTGCAGAAGGAGCATGAGATGGGTCTGAGCTCACCTGCCGTGACTGAAAAGCTTTGAGGGAAAATAAAGGGACAGAAAAAAAAGAATAAGAACCTACCCTCGCCTTACCTTAGTGTTGCTCACCCTCCTCACTGAAGTCTGGTATTCACCAAAACCCACACTTGGGCAACCAGCAGCACTTTGACTAAACAACAGCCCCTCTCAAAATGGCTGCTCCAAAATGGCCATTCTGCTTGACCCTAACTGATAATTAGTTAATTAGCCAATCACCTATTAACTAACAATTAGCTGACTTACCTCTGAAATTCCTGCACTTAAACTCACAAGCAAGCAAGGAAACTCACTCTTTTCAAATCTCCTGCTCTGACTCCAAGTCCCGACTCCTGCAAGGTGAAACTCACAAGCACAAGCACAGAGACTCAGCACTTTTCAAATCTCCCACTCCAAATCTCACTCCAACCCCCCATATGGAATGAGATTACACTGGGCATGATGCTGTAATGTGGATTGATGTTGGAGAGAGAGCTCTCTGGATGACCAAAAAGAAAGAGAGTAAAACAGAGCATAAAAAAGAGCAGATGACAGGTACCAGTATATCAACACAAGTGGCGACCACAGTTATTATTAATTTTTTAAATTTTTATTTACAGCTTGGCAACAGGCCCTTCCGGCCCAACAAGTCCGCGCCGCCCATTTTTAAACCCAAATTAACCTACCCGTACATCTTTGCAATCTGGGAGAAACCGGAGCACCCGGAGGAAACCCACACAGACACGGGAGAACATACAAACTCCTTACAGACAGTGACAGGAATAGAAAGTTCAGAGCAAAAGTAAAATGGAAACACAAGGAGAAAAGTGAGACTTTGAGAAAAGACTGGCAGCAAATGTAAGGGGGAATCCAAAGCTATTTTATAGGAATTGATTTGCCTTCTTTATCACCCTTCAACTCAAAATACTTTATCCTGCAATTTTACAAGAAGTGCAAACCGATAAGCTGATAAATTCAAGCACAACAAGGCATTTGTGACCCTGGTGAATGATGAGGTGAATAGGGTTGAAATAAAAGTGTATAAATGAGAGGAAAGAGAAAAAAAACTGGATGAAGAAAGCGAGGGAAAGCAGGCAGAAAAGATAGCATTGCACTGGAGAGGGTGCAGAAGAGATCCACCAGGATATTGCCTGGGATAGAGCCTTTTACTTATGAGGAGACACACTGGGTTGGGCTGGGTTAGCTTTCTTTGAGCATAGGAGCTGAGTGGGGACCAGATGGGGTAGATAGTAGGAAAATTTCCCCATAGCAGAGGTGTCTAAAACTAGAAAACCCAGGCTTTGAATCAGGAGTTTAGATGGGATCTGAGGAGGATTTTCTTTTGCACAGACGATACATGAAGGGTTGGTGGAGGCAGGTTCTCTCACAAACATTCTCTCACAGTATCTGGACAAGCCCCTTGGATTGTGATTGCCATTGAAGGCTATGGACCAAGTGCAGGTAATTGGAGTATTGATGGGTACTCGATGGTTGGGTGGACATGTGGGCTTGTTTCTGCACAGTATGTCTCTATAAAAGGAAAATATTGGTATTGGTATTGGTTTATTATTGTCACTTGTACCGAGGTACAGTGAAAAGCTTGTCTTACAAACCGATTGTACAGGTCAATTCATTACACAGTGCAGTTACATTGAGTTAGTACACAGTTCATTGATGTAGTACAGGTAAAAACAGTAACAGTACAGAGTAAAGTGTCACAGCTACAGAGAAAGTGCAGTGCAATAAGGTCCAAAGTCACAAGGTAGATCGTGAGGTCATAGTCCATCTCATTGTATAAAGGAACCGTTCAATAGTCTTATCACAGTGGGGTAGAAGCTGTCCTTAAGTCTGGTGGTATGTGCCCTCAGGCTCCTGTATCTTCTGCCTGATGGAAGAGGAGAGAAGAGAAAATGACCCGGGTGGGTGGGGTCTTTGATTAAGCTGGCTGCTACACCAAGACAACGAGAGGTAAAGACAGAGTCCAAGGAGGGGAGGCTGGTGTCCGTGATGCGCTGGGCTGTGTCCACAACTCTCTGCAGTTTCTTGCGGTCCTGGGCAGAGCAGTTGCCGTACCAAGCCGTGATACATCCAGGTAGGATACTTTCTATGGTGCATCTGTAAAGTTGGTGAGAGTCAAAGGGACAAACCAAATTTCTTTAGCCTCCTGAGGAAGTAGAGGCGCTGTTGAAGCTTTCTTGGTCGTTAGCATCTATGTGATTTGACCAGGACAGGCTGTTGGTGATGTTCACTTCAGGAACTTGAAGCTCTCAACTCTCTCGACCTCAGCACCATTGCATGTACACCACCCCCTTTCCTGAAGTCAATGACCAGCTCTTTTGTTTTGTTGACATTGAGGGAAAAGTCGTTGTCATGACACCATGCCACTAAGCTCTCCATCTCCTTCCTGTACTCCGACTCATCACTGTTTGAGATACAAGCCTACAACGGTGGTATCATCTACAAACTTGTAGATGGTGTTAGAGCAGAATCTGGCCACAGTTGTGAGTGTATAGGGAGTAGAGTAGAGGGCTGAGGACGCAGCCTTGTGCAGGCACCAGTGTTGAGAATAATCATGCCAGAGGTATTGCTGCCTATCCTCACTGATTGCGGTCTGTTTGTTAGAAAGTCAAGGATCCAGTTACAGAGGGAGGTGTTGAGTCCTAGGTCTCGGAGTTTGGTGACAAGCTTGCTTGGAATTATTCTACTGAAAGCAGAGCTGTAGTCAATAAACAATAGTCTAGCATATGTGTCTTTACTGTCCAGATGCTCTAGAGCTGAGTGTAGGGCCAGGGAGATGACATCTGCTGTAGACCTGTTTTGCCGATAGGCGAATTGCAAAGTGTCCAGGTTGTCTGGTCGGCTGGACTTGATGCAAGCCATGACCAACCTCTCAAAGCACTTCATGATGGTGGGTGTCAGAGCCACTGGTCGGTAGTCATTGAGGCATGTTACATGAGTCATTGAGGCATGTTAAATATGGAACATATTTAAACATATTAAAAAGATCCTGAAGTTGTGTAATTGACTTTATCTGCAGAAATGCAGCAACTGCTGGAGACAGTGAGCTGGAGAGTAATCCACTATTTCCTGAAGCCAGACACAAATCACATCAGCACTACCCAGCCATTTGCAGTCTTTTCCTTGCTATAAATTGTTGTGCTAGTTATATACTAATAGCATAAAGAGCATTAAAGTTAGCATTATTTTCCCAATAAATTCTCATTTGCAACTCATTGCTACTTTCTGCCACTTATAATTTACCAAAACTGTCTTACTCATTGAATCCACTAGAGAGTCATTGACTCCAATTGGTGCATTCCACTTGAACATGAATTGATTTTTCTTTTTAACTTTTGCAGACAGCAAAGCATGCGTTGTTCTTTTATTGCACTGCTGAAGTGATGGAGAGACATTGTCAAAAGATTAACAGTAACAGAAAATGCTGGAAACACCGAGTGGAGATTAATTTTGTCTTTAGCCGTGAAGAAGCAAAGATTGTTAAAATCTGATGGAATGTGAAGTCATTTGGGGTCAATCACAAAAAATGGGTTTGAATCAATTCACAACTCTCTGTTCAGGAAAACTAATTAAAACTCAATTAACTGAGTAGAGAAAGCTTTCTAAACCAGCTTTTATCATTCCCAAATTAAGCCTATTTGGAATAATCTGATTAATATAAATTGAGAATCAAGTTTACAAAAATCTTAACTGTCCTTGCAGCATTCTTTACCATCTGTATTGTGTTAGAGAAGTATTTTAAAAATTATAGCTGACAAGGATTGGGACCTGTGGGAGTGCATATTGGAAGAGGTAATCTGAACTCCCTGCACTCTTCCACAATTCCCTGGCTAGTTGAGTTTAGATTTTCTTTGTCTTGTCTGTGCTTAACTGCATGTGGGGATGAGAACATGTATTTTTTGGGATGAACCCTACAGAAAGATAAAGATAGAAGCTTGCATTTATATGAAATACTCTGGAGGTGCTGTGATAAAAGCACTCAATCCACTTTGTGTATCGCAAGGTTCCATGAACAGCAATGTGATAATGACCAAATCACCTACTTTAGTAATGTGACGGGGGGGATGGCGAGTAAGTATCTTCCAGGATGTTAGGGACAAGTTCTCTGCTTTTTCAAAAACTGTACCATGAAATCTGTTAAATCTGCTTGATTTGTATAGCAACACATCTCAAGAGTGGAACCTCTGACCATGCAGCACTCCCATAGTGCCAGTGACAATGGCAGTCCTGATCACAGAACATTGTCCTCCAGTTGGAGCAAGGTTTGGAGCAGGAGCTTTGAAAAGTGATGAGTTTCTGTGCTTGTGCTTGTGATTTTCACATTGCAGGAGTCTAAAGGAGGCACATTTGCCAATATTGATTGGCATCTCCTTAGTGAAAAGGGGATAGATGGGATGGAGTTTGTTTGGTATGTACAGGAAGGATTCCTGACACAGTATGTGGTCAGGCCAACTAGAGGAGAGGCCATACTGGACCTGGTACTAGGCAATGAGCCTAATCAGATTTCAGATCTCTCAGTGGGAGAGCAGTTTGGAGATAGTGACCATAACTCCTTGACCTTTACCATAGCCTTGGAGAGGGATAGGAGCAGACAATATGGAAAAGTTTCTAACTGGGGGAGGGGGAATTATGATGCTATTAGGCAGGAACTTGGGAGCGTAAGTTGGGAACAGATGTTCTTGGGGAAGTGTACAGCAGAAATGTGGAGGTTGTTTAAGGAATACTTGCATGCGGCTCTGGATAAGTTTGTCCCATTGAGGCAGGGTAAGGATGGTAGAGTGGAGGAAGTGTGGTTGACACGAGATGTAGAATATCTTGTCAAGAGGAAGAAAGAATCTTACCTAAGGTTTAGAAAGCAAGGATCAGACAGAGCTCTGGAGAGTTACAAGCTAGCCAGGAGGGAGCTTAAGAATGGATTTAGGAGAGCAAGAAGGGGTCATGAGAAGGCCTTGGCAAGTAGGATCAAGGAAAACCCCAAGGTGTTCTACACGTATGTGAAGAATAAGAGGATGACTAGAGTGAGGGTAGGACTGATCAGGGATAAAAGAGGAAACGTGCCTGGAGTTGGAAGAGGCAGGGGAGGTCCTTAATGAATACCTTGCTTCGGTATTCACCAGAAAGTGAGACCTTGACGTCTGTGAGGATGGCGTACGACAAACTGTGTACGACAGACTGATATGCTAGGGCATGTCGCTGTGAGGAAAGAGAATGTGCTGGAACTATTGAAAGACATTAGGATAGATAAGTCACTGGGGCTGGACGGGATATATCCAAGGTTATTACGGGAAGCTAGGGAAGAGATTGCTGCACCTTTGGCGATGATCTTTGCATCCTCACTGGCCACAGGAGTAGCGCTGGTTGAGTGGAGGGTGGCAAATGTTGCTCCTGTGTTTAAGAAAGGAAGTAGGGATAACCCTGGGAATTACAGACCAGTGAGTCTTACTTCAGTGGTGGGGAAATTACTGGAGAAGATTCTTCGAGACAGGATATATAGGCATTTAGAGAAGCATAGGCTGATTAGGGACAGTCAGCACGGCTTTGTGAGGGGCAGATCATGCCTCATGAGCCTGATTGAATTCTTTGAGGACGTGACAAAGCACATTGATGAAGGTAGAGCAGTGGATGTGGCGTACATGGATTTTAGTAAGGTGTTTGATAAGGTTCCTCATGGAAGGCTTATTCAGAAAGTCAGGAGGCATGGGATCCAGGGAAACTTGGCTGTGTTGATTCAGAATTGGCTCGTCCATAGAAGACCGAGGGTGGTGGTAGATGGAGCGTATTCTGCCTGGAGGTCGGTGACCAGTGGTGTTCCGCAGGGATCTGTTTCTGGGACCCCTGCTCTTTGTGATTTTTATAAATGACTTGGATGAGGATGTGGAAGGGTGGGTTAGTAAGTTTGCTGATGATACAAAGGTTGGTGGTGTTGTGGATAATGTAGAAGTTTGCTGTAGATTATAACAGGATATTGATAGAATGCAGAGCTGGGCTGAGAAGTGGCAGGTGGAGTTCAACCTGGATAAGTGCGAAGTGATACACTTTGGGAGATCGAATTAGAAGGCAGAATACAAGGTTGATGGCAGGACTCTTAGCAGTATGGAGGAACAGAGGGATCTTGGGGTCCATGTCCATAGATCCTCAAGGTTGCCATGCAGGTTGATAGGGTTGTTAAGGAGGCGTACGGAGTGTTGGCCTTCATTAGTCAGGTTGTTGAGTTCAAGAGTCGCGAGGTGATGTTGCAGCTCTATAGAACTCTGGTCAGACCACACTTGGAGTATTGTGTTCAGTTCTAGTCGCCTCGTTATAGAAAGGATGTGGAAGCTTTAGAGGGCATGCAGAGGAGATTTACCAGGATGTTGTCTGGATTGGAGAGCATGTCTTATGAGGATAGGTTGAGTGAGCTGGGGCTTTTCTCTTTGGAAAGAAGGAGGATGAGAGGTGCTCGATAGAGGTGTACAAGATGATAAGAGGCTTAGATCGAGTGGACAGTCAGAGACATTTTCCCAGGGCGACAATGGCTAACACGAGGGGACGTAATTTTAAGGTGATTGGAGGAAGGTATAAGGGGGATGTCAGAGGTAAGTTTTTTACACAGAGAGTGGTGGATGCGTGGAACGCACTGCTGGCAGAGGTTGTTGGGGCAGATACATTAGGGACATTTAAGAGACTCTTAAATAGACACATGAATGATAGAAAAATAGGGGGCTATGTGGGAGGGAAGGGTTAGATAGATCTTAGAGCAGGATAAAATGTCAGCACAACATTGTGGGCCGAAGGGCTTGTACTGTGCTGTAATGTTCTATGTTCTAATTAACAGCAGCCAATAAAAAGAAGGTAGGGTCAAGCGGAGCAGCCATTTTGGAGCAGCCATTGTTGGAGTGGACCTGTGTCAGAGTGGGGTTCTGAGGCTTTGGTTCATGAGGCTTCGGCAAGAGGAGATGGAGGATAAGGTAAGTCTGTGGTCAGTGTCTTTCTTTCTTTCTAATGCCAGGCTAGAGTAGTTAGAATGGCTCCAGGGCAACTGGTGTGTTTATCTTGTGAGATGTGGGAGTTCTGGGAGACATCCAGTCTCCCTGGTAGCTACATCTGCATGAGGTGCATCCAGCTGCAGCTCCTTACAGACCGTGTTTGGGAACTGAAGCTGCTGCTGGATGACCTTCGGCTCCTACGGGATAATGAGGAGTTCATAGATAAAAGCTACAAAGAGGCAGTCACACCTAAGCTGCAGGAGACAGGTAGCTGGGTGACTGTCAGGAGAAGGACAGAGAATAGGCAGGTAGTGCAGAATACCCCTGTGGCTGTTCCCCTCAATAACAGATATACCGCTTTGGATACTGTTTGGGGTGGGGGGACACCAGGAGAAAGCTGCAGTGACCAGGTCTTTGGCACTGAGCCTGGTGTGTGGCGCAGAAGGGAAGGGGGGAGAAGAGGAGAGTGGGAGTGATAGGGGATTCCATAGTAAGGGGGGCAGACAGGAGATTTTGTGGACGTGAAAGAGACTCCCAGCTGGTATGTTGCCTCCTGGGTACCAGCGTCTGGGACATCTCTGATCAGGTCCACAGCATTCTGAAGGGGGAGGGAGAACAGCCAGAGGTCATGGTACATATTGGCACCAATGACATAGGTAGGAAAAAAGATGAGGTCCTAAAGAGGGAATATAGGGAGCTAGGGAGGAAACTGAAAAGCAGGACCTGCAGATTATTAATCTCTGGATTGCTGCATGTGCCACGCACCAGTGAGGGTAAGAATAGGTTGATTCGGCAGATGAATGCATGGCTGAGGAGCTGGTGCAGGGAGCAGGGTTTCAGATTTGCGGATCATTGGGACCACTATTGGGGAGGGTTTAAGCTAGTCTGGCAGGGGGATGGGAACCCGAGTGATGGTTAGAGGTTGGTGCATTTAGTGTACAAATAGATGCAGGGTGTAGAAAGACTACGAGGAAGGATAGGCAGTTGAAAGGGCAAAATTGCAGTCATTTGGATGGGCTGAATTGTGTCTACTTTACTGCCAGAAGTATCAGGAACAAGGTGATGACCTTAGAGCATGGATAAGTATAATGTGGTTGCATTACAGAGATTTGGCTGTCACAAGGGCAGGAATGGCTGCTGGATATTCCGGTGGTTAAGATATTTCAAAGGGACAGGGAGGGATGCAAAAGAGGTGGGGGAAGTGTCTTTGCTGATCAGGGACAGTATCACAGCTGTAGAAAGGGAGGACGTCCCAGAGGGATCGTCCACTGAGCCAGTGTGGCTGGAAGTCAGAAACAGGAAGGGAGCTATCACTCTTTTGGGAGTATTCTACAGACCCCCCAATAGCAACAGAGACACTGAGGAGCAGATCGGGAGGCAGATTTTGGAAAGGTGCAAAAATAACAAGGTTGTTGTCATGGGTGATTTCAACTTCCCTAATATTGATTGGCACCTCCTTAGTGTAAAGGGAATAGATGGGGCAGAGTTCATTAGAAGTGTCCAGGAAGGATTCCCGACACAGTATGTGGACAGGCCGACTGGAGCAGAGGCCATACTGGACCTGGTACTAGGCAATGATCCTGATAAGGTTTCAGATCTCTTGGTGGGAGAGCATTATGGAGACAGTGACCATAACTCCTTGACTTTACCATAGCCTTGGAGAGGGATAGAAGCAGACAATATGGGAAAGTATCTAACTGGGGGAGGGGGAATTATGATGCTATTAGGCAGGAACTTGCAAGTGTAAATTGGAAACAGATGTTCTTGGGGAAGTGCACAGCAGAAATGTGGAGGTTGTTTAGGGAGTACTTGCATGAGGCTCCGGATAGGTTTGTCCCATTGAGGCAGGGTAAGGATGGTAGAGTGGAGGAACCGTGGTTGACATGAGATGTAGAATATCTTGTCAAGAGGAAGAAAGAAGCTTACCTAAGGTTTAGAAAGCAAGGATCAGACAGAGCTCTGGAGAGTTACAAGGTAGCTAGGAGGGAGCTTAAGAATGAACTTAGGAGAGCAAGAAGGGGACATGAGAAGTCCTTGGTGAGTAGGATTAAGGAAAACCCCAAAGCGTTCTACATGTATGTGAAGAACAGTAGGATGACTAAAGTGAGGGTAGGACCGATCAGGGATACAGAGGAACGTGCCTGGAGTTGGAAGAGGTAGGGGAGGTCCTTAAGGGTGGGTTAGTAAGTTTGTTGATGACACGAAGGTTGGTGTTGTTGTAGATAATGTAGAAATTTGCTGTACATTACAACAGGACATTGATAGGATGCAGAGCTGGGCTGAGATGTGGCAGATGGAGTTCAACTCAGAAAAATGTGAAGTGATATACTTGGGAAAATCAAATTTGAAAGCAGAATACAAGGTTAATGTCAGGACTCTTAGCAGTGTGGAGGAACAGAGGGATCTTGGGGTCCACGTCCATAGATCCTCAAGGTTGCCGCGCAGATCGATAGGGTTGTTAGGAAGACATATGGTGTGTTGGCCTTCATTGGACAGGATATTGAGTTCAAGAGCCGCCTCTGGTTATAGAACTCTGGTTAGACCACACTTGGAGTATTGTGTTCAGTTCTGGTCGCCTCTTTATAGAAAGAATGTGGAAGATTTAGAGAGGGTGCAGATCCTGCCTGGATGGAGAGCATGTCTTATGAGGATAGGTTGAGCGAGCTATGGCTTTTCTCTTTGGAGTGAAGGAGAATGAGAGGTGACTTGATAGAGGTGTACAAGATGATAAGAGGCATAGATCGAGTGGACAGTCAGACTCTTTCCAAGGGCGAAAATGGCTAACACGAGGGGGCATAATTTTAAGGTGATTGGGGGAAGGTTTAGGAGGGATGTCAGAGGTAAGTTTTTTACACAGAGAGTGGTGGGCGCGTGGAATGCACTGCTGGCAGAGGCAGTGGAGGCAGACACATTAGGGAGATTTAAGAGACTCCTGGATAGGCACATGAATGATTGAAAAATGGAGGGCTACGTGGGAGGGAAGGGTTAGATAGATCTTAGAACAGGATAAAATGTCGGCACAACATCGTGAGTCAAAGGGCCTGTACTGTGCTGTTATGTTCTATATTCTATGTTCACACATTTAATGGTGATGATACTGAGGTAGTGTGGTTTGAAGTAAACTTAGGCTGGACTGAAAGCTATTGCACAAAACCAGCCCTGCTGAAGTACTCTGCTATAGCATCAGCATGGATTTTTGGCTCATGTTTCTGAAATAGGGAGACACAAGAGACTGCAGATGCTGGAATCTGGAGAAAAAAAAAACGAGTCGCTGGAGGAACTCAGTGGGTCAGGCAACATCTGTGGAGGGATATGGATAGTCAATGTTTTGGGACAAGACCCTTCACTTGGACGATGATCAGCCCCCTGTCTCCCAGCCCATCACTGATCTTATCATTTCAGGAGATCTCCCCTCCACACCCTTCAGCCTGATAGTCCCCCAGCCCTATACTGCCTGTTTCTATCTCCTACCTAAGATTCACAAACAGGACTGCCCTGGTGGACCGATCATTTCTGCCTGCTCTTGCCCCATGAAATTATCTCCTCATACCTTGAGCCGATCTCGTCCCCCCCAGTTCAGTATCGTCTCATCTACATCCGGGATACCTAACATTCTCTCCACCATTTGAACAACTTACAATTCCCTGCCTCTCCCCACCTCAGCTTCACCATGGACGTCCAGTCCCTGTACACTCCCATCTCCCATCAGGAAGGCCTCAGTGTTCTCCAGTTCTTTCTGGAACATGGATCCAACCAGTTCCCCTCTACTAACAACTTCCTCCATCTGGCAGAACTTGTTCATACTCTGAATGACTTCTCTTTTGATTCTTCCCACTTCAAAATTTTTTTTTAAATTTTATTTACAGCATGGTAACAGGCCCTTCCAGCCCAACAAGTCCGCGCCGCCCATTTTAAACCCCCAAATTAACCTACCCGTACGTCTTTAGAATGTGGGAGGAAACCAGAGCACCCGGAGGAAACCCACGCAGACACGGGAGAACGCACAAACTCCTCACAGACAGCGACGGGAATCGAACCCCGATCGCTGGCGCTGTAATAGCTTTGCACTAACCGCTACACTACCGTGCCACTACAAATCAAAGGTCACAAGATAACAAGACAAAGGAGCAGAAGTAGGCCATTCGGCCCATGGAGTCTGTTCCATGAGCTAAACTAAAACTATTCCTATCTAGCCCCAATTTCCAGCCTTATCCCCATATCCCTTGATACCTTGACTAATTAGACACCTATCAATCTCCTCCTTAAAGGCCCCCAATGATCAGGCCTCCACAGCTGTACGTGGCAAAGAATTCCATAAATTCACCACCCTCTGGCTAAAGAAATTTCTCCTCATTTCTGTTTTAAACCGGTACTCCCTAATTCTTAAGACTGCGCCCTCTAGTCCTGGACTCACCCACCAAGGAAAACAGCTTAGCCGCATCTACTCTGTCCAGTCCTTTCAACATTCTAAAATGTTTCTATGAGGTCCCCTCTCATTCTTCTGTACTCCATTGAGTACAGTCCAAGTGCCGACAAACGCTCATCGTATGTAAGCCCTTTCATTCCCGGAATCATCCTCGTAAGTATTTTCTGAACCCTCTCCAACATCAGTACATCCTTCCTAAGGGGCCCAAAAATGCACACAGTGTTCCAAATGAGGCCTCACCAGTGCCCCATAGAGCCTCATCAACACTTCCATACTTTTATACTTTATACCTCTCGAAATGAATGCCAACTTTTTTACCTTTTTTTACTTTTTTACTTTTTTTTTCACTTTTTTTACCGCTGATCTGACCTGGTGGTTAACCTTTAGGGTATCCTGCACGAGGACCCCGAAGTCCCTTTGCACTTCTGTACTTTGAATTTTCTCCCCATCTAGATAATAATCTGTCCGTTTATTTCTTTTTCCAAAGTGTACAACCGCACATTTCTCAACATTGAATCTCACCTGCCATTTCTTTGCCCATACTCCTAAACTATCTAAGTCTCTCTGCAACCTTCCTGCTTCTTCAATACTCCCTACTCCTCCACCTATCTTGATGTCGTCTGCAAACTTAGCCACAAAACCATTAACTCCATAATCCAAATCATTGATGTACAATGTAAAAAGAAGCGGCCCCAACACCGACCCCTGCGGAATACCACAGGTAACCGGTAGCCAACCAGAACAGGATCCCTTTATTCCCACCCTTTGCTTTCTGCCAACCAGCCAATGCTCCACCCATTCCAACATCCTACCTGTAATTCCATGAGCTCTCATCTTATTAATCAGCCTCTTGTGCGGCACCTTGTCGAAGGCCTTTTGAAAGTCTAAATACACAACATCCACAGCCTCTCCCTTATCCACCCTACCTGAGATTTCCTCAAAAAACTCCAATAGGTTGGTCAGGCAGGATCTTCCCTTCACAAAACCATGCTGGCTTGGGCCTATCTTGCCTTGCACCTCTAGGTATTCCATAACCTCATCCTTGAGGATCGATTTCAATAACTTTCCAACCACCGATGTCAGACTAATAGGTCTGTAATTTCCTTTATGCTACCTCCCACCTTTCTTATACAGTGGAACTACATATGTGACCCTCCAGTCCTCCTGAACCATGCTGGAGTCTATAGATTCCTGGAAAATTATCACCAATACCTCTGTAATCTCTAAAGCCACCTCCTTCAGAACCCGAGGGTGCACTTCATCCAGTCCGGGAGACTTATCTGTCTTTAGTCCATTTAGCTTCCCGAGCACCTTCTCTCTAGTAATCTTGACTGAACTCAGTTCTATCCCCTGTGACCCCTGACTATCAGGTATATTGCTGATGTCCTCCACAGTGAAGACCGATGCAAAATACTCATTTACTTCCTCTGCCATCTTTTTGTTATCCATTATAATCTCTCCCGCACCATTTTCAATTGGTCCCATATCAACCCATGTCTCTCTTTTACACTTCATATATTTAAAAAAACTCTTAGTGTCCTTTTGAATATTATCTGCCAACTTCCTTTCATAATTCATCTTTTCTTTCCTAATGACCTTCTTAGTTTTTTTCTGTAAGTTTTTAAAAGTTTCCCAGTCTTCTGTTTTCCCACTAACTTTTGCTTCCTTGTATGCCCTCCCTTTTGCTTTTATTTTAGCCTTAACCTCTCTCGTTATTCACATTTGTGCCATTTTTCCATTCATAACCTTTTTTCTCGGAATATATCTATCCTGCATTTTCCTCATTTCTTGTAGGAATTCCATCCATTTCTGCTCTGCCGTCCCTCCAACTAGCTTACTTTTCCAATCAATTTGGGCCAGTTCCTCTCTCATGCTGCTTTGTTCCACTGAAATATTGATGCACCTGATATCAGCTTCTCCTTTTCAAATTTTGAACTCAACTCAATCATATTGTGATCGTTAGATCCTAATGGTTCCTTTACCTTTAGTTCCCTAATCACCTCCGGTTCATTACACAGCACCCAGTCCAAAACAGCTGATCCCCTGGTGGGCTCATCAACAAGTTGCTCCAAAAAGCCATCCTGTAGACATTCCACAAACTTGCTCTCCTGAGATTCACTGCCTTCCTGGCTTTCCCAATCCACCTTCATGATAAAACCCCCCATAATTATCTTGACGTCTCTCTGACACACTTTTTCTACTTCTAACTGTAACTGTATTTCTAACTGTAGCCATGGGGACTCACATGGGCCCCAGTTATGCCTGTCTTTTCGTTGGCCACTGGCACCACTCCCCATCTTCTTCCCTGCTACATCAACAACTGCATTAGTGCTGCTTCCTGCACCCACACAGAATTCAATTTCATCAGCTTCGTTACTAACTTCCACCCCGCCCTCAAATTCACTTTTTCCAACACTTCTCTCACCTGTCTTGATCTCTCCATCTCCATATTAGGAGACATCTGTGTTCAGATGAAGAGTCTCGACCCAAAACATAAGCTGTCCATATCATCTCCTGCATTCAATGCTCCAAGAGTGGCCTCCTCCACATTGGTGAAATCAAACGCAGACTAGGTGACTGTTTCGTAGAACACCTATGCTCCATCCGTAACTGCAATCTGCATCTCCCCATTGCCAGTCACTTCAACTACCCCTCCCACTCCATCTCAGATATGTCAGTCCTCGGCCTCCTCCACTGCCGGGAGAAGTCCGAGCACAAACTGAAGGAATAGTACCATCATTTTCCATCTTGGGAGCTTACAGCCTAATGGAATTAATATCAAATTCTCCTGCTTTAAGTAAACCAGCACCCCCCCCCATCTTGCCTCTTCTTCCCTTTCCTATCCTATCTCTCTTTTTCTCTTTTTTTCTCTCTCATTTTCTGCTCCTCCCCTCCCCCTATGCCATCTGCCTCCATACCTTTGACCTATCCACCGGTGGATCTGCTCTCCCCTCCTCCTCTGTATCTACCTATCACTATCTCTTACCTGCATCTACCTATCACCACATTGTACCCACCACGCCTCCCCTCTTTTGCCCACCTATCACTGTTCTGCTTTCCCCCCAACACCCCTCCCCCCCAAATATTGGACTTCCCCTTATCCTATCTTCAGTCCTGAAGAAGGGTCCTGACCCAAAACATTGACCGCCTGCTTTTCTCCACAAATGCTGCCTGACCTGCTGAGTTCCTCCAGCATCTTGTTGTTTTATCAGCTTTCGATATCCGTCTACAGATATGGCCTTACCCACTGAGTTCCTCCAGCAGCTTATTTTTTCTCTCTGAAGTCGGGTTTGTGCCATCTCCTCCTGACTCAGAATGATGCATTTCCTGACCCAAGGCCCAATTCATGTGAATGAATGAAGGAGGCTGTGACCTATGTCCATGGAAATCCCCTTTCCAAAAAATTCCATCTTCTAAATATGACACCAAGCAGATTAATTTGCTCCCATTTTACCACAATTTAAGCTGTGTTCCAACCGCAAGTGATTGGGAATTTTGCCATTTACAATAAACTGGTCACAACAAAATTCCATAATTAGCGATGTGCAACCCAGTGTAGGTCCACAGATTCCCACTGTTCAGAAAATATATTGACCTTTTTGACATCAGATCAAAGTGTATGAGCTCACACTTCCCTCACAGGGATCAATGCTGGGGCCCTCAACTATTTACAGTCGACATTAATGACGTGGATGAAGGAACTGATTACATTGTAGCCACATTTGTTGATGATACAAAAGTTGAGGGTTAGCAGACCGTGAAGAGAACACAAAGCGCTTGCAAAGGGATGCAGAATGGGCAGGAACTTTGCAGATGGAACAGAATGTGGGAAAAATGTGATGTTATCCACTTTGAAAGGAAGGATAAGTAAAGTATTATATAAATGGAGACTATAAAATATTGTGGTACAAAGTGATCTAGGTACAAAAAGTAATTGGGAATATTGATCTTTATTGCAAGGGGTGTGGAAGATAAAACCAAAGGGAAGTGATGAGATCTCACCTGGAGTACTGTGTCCAGCTCTGGGCACACACTTTTGTTAGAGCAGTGCAGAGAAGGTTCAGTAGGTTGATTGCTGGGGTGAAGATTGGGCCTGTACTCATTGGAGTTTGGAGGAGTGAGAGGTGACCTTATTGAGACATGTAATGTTCTGAGTGGGATTGACAAGGTACACATTGAAAGACATTTCCCCTAATGTGGATATCTAGAGGTATGGGGTGTACTTAGAATAAGAAGTCACTCATTTAAGATGAAAAGGAAATTCTTTTCTCTAGAAGTCTCTATCCCAGAGAGCTGTGGAGACCAAATCATTGAGTACATACATGGCTGAGATTGACAGACATTTCAGCTATAAGGGGAATCTAGAGGGTTTAGGGTGAGAGCAAGAAGGCATGGACTCATGGAGAGATAAAGCATGGAAACTGACCATCAACCATCCATTTCAACTAATCCTATATTAATCCCAGTTTTTATTCAACTCCCCAGTGGGCAATTTACAGTGACCATTTAAATTACCAATCAGCACATCTTTGGGATGTAGCGGGAAACTGGAACACCTGGAGGAAACCCACACAGTTGCAGGGAGAATGTGCAACACATTACTCACAGTTAGGATAGAACCTGGATCTCTGGAGCTGTGAGGCAGTGTCTCTATGATCTCTGCCATTCAGTTACGATTGCATTGAACAACAGAGAAGTCCTGAGGAGCTGATTGCCCTGAGTCATGTGCTGAGGACCTCATTCCTAGTGAAGCTCAGTGAAAACCATAAGTCCCACCAAACAACTGCAGCACCTGATTCACTCAGGTCCATTGCTCACACACAACACACCTTACACACACGCATGGTTATTTAACCATGGCAGGCATATCTCATACACTCACACATACACTGACACACACTGACTAACACTCATTGCCCTCTCTTGGTGTACACTACTGCAGATTGCAACAGCAGAACTAGTCCCTCTTGTCTCCATAGATTCAGATGTTCAGAAGAGAACATGTTGCAATCATGGGTTTGGCCACCACCAAGCTAGTGGCAAGTGATGGAGTTCATAGCAAGAGATGTGTTGAAGGTGATAGCCCACACATGCTTAATCCGCTTCATGCTTTCCCTTCATCACACCATCTCTTCTGTCCTATAACATGCACCCATTATTGAAAGGTGTCTCTCTTACCTGTCCTCCCCTCTCCCCGTGCCACATTCTGGTACTTTTCTCAGGTCAGATACTCAAGACTGACCACCTGACCAGATCCCAGCAAAGGAGCTGACCCATTCCAAAGAGCAAGAAGACTTAAATTTTTTTTTAATTTTATTTACAGTGTGGTAACAGGCCCTTCCGGCCCAACGAGTCCGTGCCACCCATTTTTAAACCCAATTAACCTACCCGTACATCTTTGCAATGTGGGAGGAAATCGGAGCACCTGGAGGAAACCCACGCAGACACGGGAGAACGTACAAACTCCTTACAGACAGCGACGGGAATCAAATCCCCATCGCTGGCGCTGTAATAGCGTCATGCTAACTGCTATGCTACCATGCTGCCTTCACTACCATCCACCAACTTGTCTCACTACATTCACCACTCCTGGAGACATGGCATTGACCATGAGGATTGTTCACAGGTGGTCACACACAGGAAGAGATAGCCATTGCACTGTTGTGAAGAACTCCTGGATTGCTACATGAGTGAATGACTGGAAGTCTATGTGTCAGTCATGTTTAATGTTCTCTACTCAAAGAGAAGGAGAAGTAATCCCCTCTACTTGAGTCTTGTATACATAAGGGAGCTATAAACTATGAAACATGGCAACTACTAGCCACTGTTGCCAGGAGGCCAAGGTTGGGATGACAGTGTTTCACATCTTCAGAGGGAGCTGTCCAGACACAGGTGTATGGTAGGGACCCAGTCTGCACTAGGCCACAGACCTCGCTCACCACTAACTTAGACAAACCTCACTGCTCAGCAACTGGATAGTACCAGCACGGCTCCCAATAGGACTCCTGAGGTGTAGACCCCACCTGACCAAAGTCTTTCTCTCCTTCCTCATCCAGCATCTCTGTAAAGGAGACCTGGAACATTGGCCCCTCTTCTACTGCTGGCTGTGTTGGAGGACAAGCAGCTATGCTTTATATGTTTCTGGCTTCACCTCAGCGAAGTTCACAATGCTCCCATGATTCGTTGCTCAGAAGTTCTGTTTGCCTGGACTCCATTGAGCTACAGCTCCAACTACTCCTCAAGATGATTACAAGGGTATTGTCTCGTTAAATAGCACAAATGCTGAGCTTGTCTCTGTCCTTCAGTCTGGCGATGATGTGCATGGCTCACAATGAGTGCTAATTTTGTATAGGTAAGTCATCTTCACAGGGAGATGGGAATTGGGACTATACATGGATTGACATAACACCATAATAATTAGGAAAAAGGAGCAGGCTGGTCAACCCTCATTCACTTAGATCATGGCTGATCTAATTCCTCACACCATTTGTTTTATTTATTTCATTTTGACATGGAGCATATTTGGCCCTATACCAGCTCACAGAGAAATCCTATTGCCTCATTATTTTTCCATGTAATCTATTCCAATAAAGTGCTTCCACCACCCACCTGGAATAAGGGCAATTTACAGTGTCCAATTAACCTACAAACATGCATGTCTCTGGGATGTGGGAGAGCACCAGGAAGAAACCACCTGATCACAGGGAGAATATACACAGACAGGGCCTGAGATCAAGATTGTACCTGGTTCTCTGGAGCTATTAAAAAGCAGCACTATCTGCTGCATCATTGTGCTGCCCATCACCTGCCCTAAATCCTCAGATTGCTCGAATAAGCAGAATTCTATCGATCTCTGGCTGGAATGAACTCAACGACTGAGCCTCTAAGGCTACAGACATCCAAATATTCAACACACCTGAGGGAAGAAATTTCCCCTCATCTCAGTCCTGAATGACCTTCCCCTTGTTCTGAGACTGTGATGTCACCCTAGCTTCGTGCATTTGAGCGCAAGACCTTGAGATCAAAATTTGGGTCAAGTTCGGATCACAGCGGTCTCCATCCATCCGTCTCCATCCATTAATTTTATCCCACAATTCAATCATAATGTGTATAAAACACAAGACTGAGTTTCTAGGTTACTGTCCTATTCCAAAAGGGATTGCAGCTGTGGATTTCCACAGGTTGTCTGCTGACGATATTATTGCAAGTGCAATGTAAGCCTTCACTGACACGCCCCGACAGGTGTCCAGCTGCCCATCTGTTCAGGCTCTGTTGGTGCAGTGTCAGGGAAGCTGACAATGTTCAACACCACAGCATTGGGAGTGAATTGGGATAGGAAATTACTGTTGTCATCACAAAGTAAATGGTTTAGACACCTTTCGTTGTTAATGGAGTGTGACAGGGTAGAGAATTCCAAACATTCACCACCCTCCGCGTGAAGAAGCTGATCCTCGTCTCAGTCCTTAATTGCGGCCTCTTTACCTTGGGACTGTCTCCAGCTGGAAATTAGCAGTTTGCCACATTGAATCAGCCTTCTCTGTTGCCATCATGAGTGCTCATCAGGAGTATATAAATTGTTGAGTATCATATGTAAGTTCACACTCTGTGCTTCTTGCAGCTGTGCCATTTCCAATTTGGGTCTAATCTAGGCCCTGAATTGCCACAGTAGCAAGAAGAACAAACATAGGGTTGAAGGGGAGCTCAAACACCAGTGTGCACAAGTTGATCCAAGTGAGTTATTTTCATACTGTACACTATACCAATATCTCAGCTTACCTTTATATTAATCTATTCAACTATAAGCAGAACTTAACCACTTGACAGCCAGACTCAGGCTGTGGGAGTCCCATGCAGCCTTTGTAGAAGAAGCAGGATATTACAGCTCTGCAATAATCTGCTTCAAGCAGATACTTCCACCTCTACCTTGCTGTGCTTCACCAAACATCAATTTCTTTGTACATGATAGACTGTACTCAAAAGGAAAGGAAAGAGACCAGGCCTGTCCTTCTGAAGCTGGGCATCTTGAAGTGTAACCAGCTGAGTTGAGATCATCCCCATTTCCTTGAGCGTCTCTACTCTTTGGCTCCTGTCCCTGTCCCTGGGATCAGCTCTGTACAGTTTGGGTAGGAAACTCTGTCTCTGTAAGGAGCCTTTGAACCCCACGGGCTTCCCCTGGGTGCTCCAGTGTCATTCCACATCCCAAAGACATGCTGATTGGTTAGTTGGAAGCCTGTGCAGTTGTGGGTTAATAGAGCTGAGGGGGCTTGTAAGTGAGCAATCCATCTGCATCATTCCTCTTCTCCTTATGGTCCTGCAACTTAGCAGGACCATAAGGGAATAAGGAAAAGATGAATGATGCGGATGGGATTGCTCTGCTGGGAGCTGACATGGACTCAATGGATGGAATGTTCTTCCTTTCTGTCCACCATGAAGCAAATATTATTTGTTAACATGTAACCATAATGCTCTGAGGGAGCCCAACAGTGGTGGGCTGGCCATAGAGCAGCCTGGATAAACTACCCAAGGCCATCACAGAGTCATAGATCCATACTCCACAGAAGTAAGATACAGGCTCCTGCATCTCCTCCCTGGTGGTGAAGAATCATCTTCAGGCTCCTGTACCTCCTCCCTGATGGTGGTAATGAGAAGAGGGCATGTCCCAGATGATGAGGGTCCTTAATGATAAATGCTGCCTTCTTGTGCACCGCTTCTTGAAAAAGTTCTCGATGATTGTGCCCGTGATGGAGCTGGGCTGAATCTACAACCCTCTGCAGCCTCTTACAATCCTGTGCATTGGAGGCACGATACCAGGCTGTGATGCAACCAGTCAGAATGCTCTCCACCATACATCTATAGAAATTTGTAAGAGTCTTTGGTTCCATATCAAATCTCCTAACAAGGTAGAGCCACTGGCGTGCCTTCTTTGTGATTGCATCAATGTGTTGGTCCCAGGATAGATCTTCTGAGATATTAACGCTCAGGAACTTGAAGTTGCTCACCCTTTCCACTGCTGAACCCTCAATAAGGACTGGTGTGTGTTCTCCCGACTTCTCCTTCCTGAAGTCTACAGTCAGTTCCTTGTCTTGCTGACGTTGAGTGTGAGGTGTGGTTGCAACACCATTCAACCAGCTGATCTACCTCATTCTTGTATGCCTCTTCATTGCCACCCAAGATTCTACCACCAACAGTGGTGTCATCAGCGAATTTATACATGATGTTTGAGCTGTGCTTGGCCACACAATCATGAGTGTAGAGAGAGTAAAAGAGTGGGCTAAAGACGCATCCTTGAGGTATGCCTATTGTTGATGGTCAGTGAGGAGGAGATGTTACTACTGATCCGCGTTTGACTGTGGTCTCCTGATAAGGAAATTGAGGATCCGGTTGCAGAAGGAGGTACAGAGGCCAGGTTTTGAAGCTTTGTTATTAGTACTCAGGAGACCATGATGTTGAACGCCGAGCTGAAATCGATAAACTGTAGCCTCACCTATGTCTTGTGGTTGTCTTGGTGCTCCAAAGCAGAGTGGAGAGTTAATGAGATTGCGTCTGCTGTAGACCAGTTGTGGCAGTAAGTGAATTGTAGTGGGTCCAGGTCCTTGTCAATTCTAGCCATGACCAACCTCTCAATGCACTTAGTCACAGTAGATGTGAGTGCTACCAGGTGATAATCATTGAGGCAGCTCACCCTGCTCTTCTTGGGTACCGGTATGTTTGCTGTCCTTTTGAAGTAGGTGGGAACTTCTGACTGCAGCAGTGAGAGGTTGAAGATGTCCTTGAACACTCCAGCCAGCTGGTTGGCACAGAAGGACTTTCTACTCCTGCAGAACATGTAACAGGGTATTGGTAATGGTTTGTTTATTATCACATGCAAATAGATCCACTGAAAAGCATTTTGTTTGCACGCCATCCAGACAGACCATGACAAACGTAAGTACATCAAAGTAGTAAAAAAAACAGAATGCAGAATATAGTATTACAGTTAGAGAAGGTGCAGTGCAGGTAGACAAATAAAGTGCAAGGGCCACAACGAGGTAGATTGGGAGACCAAGAGTTCAAGAGTTCATCCTTTAGCATATGAGAGGTCCGTTCAAGAGTCTGATAACAGTGGGATAGAAGTTGTCAAGCCTGGTTGTATGTGCTGTCAAATTTTTATACCTTCTGTCCAATGGGATGGGGCAGATGAGAGAATGACCAGGGTGGGATGGATCTTTGATTATGTTGGCTGCTGTCCTGAGGCAGGGGGAAGTGAAGATAGAGTCCATGGAGGAGAGGCTGGTTTGTGTGATGGACTAGGCTATGTTCACGACTCTGCAATTTCTTGCAGACTTGGGCAGAGCAGTTGCCACACCAAGCTGTGATGCATCCGGATAAGATGCTTTCTATGGTGCATCAGTAAAAATCGGTGACAGTCATTGGGGAAATATCGAATTTCCTTAGCCTTCTGAGGAAATAGAAGCACTACTGCTCTTTTTTTGGCCGTAGCACTTATATAGCTGGAGCAGGACAAGTTGTTGGTGATATTGACAACGAGGAACTTGAAGCTTTCAACTGTCAACACCTCAGCACCATTGATAAAGTCAGGGATGTGTGCTCTGCCCTGCTTCCTGAAGTCAATAACCAACTCCTTTGTTTCCATCCACCTATGCCAACATTCAAGTTGTGCTTTTCCTGCACCAACCCTCCAAAAGCTCCAGCCATCTGAAGTTGGTTAAATAATCATAGGAACAGAGGGATGCAGAGCATGAGCAGAATTTGCAGCCAGTCATGTGAAATGGCTTCACTCACCACAAACTGCACAAAGAGATCAAGAGCAAATGGAACAAAATATTTTGTTGTAAAGGAAACTTACTGAAGCAAAGAATCAAAATCTAGTTGCCCACACTTGCCTCTTAGTTTTTTAGCTTTCCCATGCCCTAATACCACAGTGCTTCCCCTGTGTGCTCTGTAGAGCTTGTGCCCTTGATGGATCAGCTCCAGTCTGTGAGATCCTGACATCCTGACAGAAGACAGGAGTCTCTGTTCCCGAGTCGTCAGCTGTGTTCTCAGGGTACTGGTCAGGCAATGGTGTCAATGTCTGCTCTTGCCCAGGCTGCATGACTTTCACAACCCAGGAACACTGCTGCCCAGTCCCTGAACACTGATATCCGCAGTGGATCTGGAAATCTGGCAATCAGCCCGCTGCTGAGTCTGGAGGAGCAGAACGGACAGAAACCTGCTCCCTCAGCTCTGTTTCCAGCAGCCAGTATAAAGGAGTTGATCACGTCCAAGGGGGAAAGAGAAGCTCTTATGACTCTGCACCAATTCTCCTGAGAACCTGGTCACAGGATCTCCACTACACTAGGCACCTCATGGATCTGGAGGCACAAGAGCCTGCAGGTAGGAGAAAGTAAACACACAAAGTGCTGGAGGAACTCAGGGGGTCATACAGCATCTATGGAGGGAAATGGACAGTCAGCACTTAGCATGAAGACTCTCCTTGGAATGAAAAGAAAGACAGTCCAGATGAAGGGTCTTGACCTGAAATGTCACCTGTCCATTTCCCTCCAATAGATGCTGCCAGACCCGCTGAATTTCTCCAGCACTTTGTGTGTTCCAGATTCCAGCATCTGCAGTTTCTTCAGTTTGCAGACAGGAGGAAAAAATTCTTCAATGTCGGCATAGCTTGAAGAGGCTTTGCAGTGGAGTAATAAAATGGAAACACATGAGCCTGTAGCCCTGATGCAGCATTTTTGACCCGAAATGTCGACAATTCCTTTTCCCCCTGCTGACGCTGCTCAAGACCCACTGATTTCCTCCAGCAGGTTGTTGCTATCTCATGGATCCGGTCTGATGAACCTAACACAGCTCCACCAGTGCTGACTAGAGCCTTCTCCTAAAGCCTCCCTCTTGCAGGGACTCATCTGACCCTCCAAGTCAGCACTGCTGACTGGATCCACTCTCTGTAGAGTGGAGACAGGATCTCCCCTTCCCTCCCACCCGACTGTAGTCCGTTAGTGCCACGTATCTCCCCTCACCAAACGTCACTTCTAATCTAAGCTCCTTGCTTGTGTTTCCTGCACCTGAGCTAGTGCACTAGTGCAAGAAAGTGCTGTCTACAGCTACAGCTGGCACCACCACTGCCTGCTTTTTAGCAGGTGTCTCCTCTGGGGCAACTGCTCCCTGCCCATGCACAAACTCCGCAAAGACCGGGATTCGGTAGGAGGTGAGCTTCCAGCCTACAGGTACCGCACTTGGCGTGTTGTGCACTGTTCTGGTTGCCATTAAGGATGTCATTAAGCTGGAGATGGTGCAGAAAGAATTCACAAGGACGTTGCCAGGACTGGAGAGGTTGGATAGGCTGGGACTGTTTTCCCTGGAGCGAAGGAGGCTGAGAGGTGACCTTACAGGGGTTTATAAAATCATGAGGGGCATAGATAACTGGAGAGCATAGGTTTAAGGTGAGAAGGGAAAGATTTAAAGGGGACCTTTGGGCAAATTTTTCACACAGAGGGTGATAGGGATATGGAACAAGCTGCCAGAGGAGGTGGTAGAGGCAGGTACAACTACAATGTTTGAAAGACATTTGGACAGGTACATGGATAGAAAAGGTTTAGAGGGCTATTGGTCAAATGCAGGCAAATGGGACTAGTTCAGTGAGTGAGTTGGGCTAAAGCACCTGTTTCTGTGCTGAATAACTCTATGACTCTAACAAACCTCATCACCAAGCATGCCTCATTATTGTGGCAAGGGTGCTCGCAGTGTGCAGCAGCTGCAGATTTCTTCATCTATCGCTCTGGATCTGTTTTATACTATTTGTTAATTTGTGAGTGATGAGCTCACGCTGCAGCTAATTACCCAGGACTGGCAGACACAAATGGAAATGTTGGCAAGTGTCTTCAGTGAAGAGTGAAATCACCTATGACCATCTTAAGATTCTGAGTACACTTCCAGCTTTCACGGCACCCTTACCTTACAGAAACAGTACAAGATCTGTGTTGCTCTTTGATTCCTGTATGGCAAAGCACAGGCATTCATAGATATTGCTCCCTGATAATATTTGTCTGGGGATAGTATCAGACCATCCGTCCCACATTATTGCCTGAGTTTATAGAGTCATAGAAACATTCTGTATCTTTCTCTGACTCTCTGAAGCCCACTAAGTCCGCACCAACCATCAAGCACCTACTTTTACACTAATTCTACCCTACCCCATTTTAGTCTCCCCAGATTCCCCTCAACTCCCCCAGATTTTACCATCTACAATACCTACAGTACATAATAGAGGCAAATTGCAGTGGCCAATTAACCTACCAACCCACACTTTTTTGGGATGTGGGAGGAAACCAGAGCACACAGGGAAAACCCACACAGTCACAGGGAGAACGTACAAACAGCATCCGAGGTCAGGGTTGAACCAATGTACCTGGACTTATGAGGCAGCAGCTCTGTTAGCTGCACCAATATTGAATTATATCCCAAGGTTGCACCCCGGATGTCCAAAAATAGAGTGAAATATGGCAGATCAGAGATAATATGGCAGGTCCGATGGATAATATATGATTGTGGAAAGTTCAGAGGAAACGTAAGAAAGTCACAAGGAAGGCAAAGGGAGGCCATAAGAAAAGATTAGTGGCAGACATATAAAAGGGAATTCAAAAATATTTGACAGGCAAGGAAACATTGAAAGGTGGGGCTGATCAAGAGCTTTTTCAAGGAGGAAGATCTGCTGCACCCTCAGCAAAGGAAGATGAAATTGAGAGACTGAATGAGTTAAAAATTGACAAAGAGGATGTACTAAAAGGCTCAGTGCACTTAAAGCGGACAAGTCACCTGGTCCAGATAAGATGCATCCCAGTTTGGTGGGGGCAACAGAATGAAGAAATTGCAGAGACCTTGACCATGAGCTTCCAAACATCTCTGGATTCAGGAATGGGATCTGAGGACAGGAAAATTGTGAAGGTTAGAATCTTGTTCAAAAAACAGTGTAGAGATAAATACAGCAAGTACAGACTTGTTAGTTTAATTTTAGCAAGGAGGAATCTTTTAGAAACTGAATTAGCTGTCACTCAGATACATGTAGATTGATTTGAGAAAGCCAGCATAAATTTATTAAAGGCAAACCACATTCAACTGACTTGATAGAGTTTCTTGAAGTACAAAAAAGTTAATGAGGAAAGTACAGTAGATGTGATATATACAAGCATCCAAAAGACATCTGATAAGGTGATGCAATACAGGCATTTCATCAAGATTAAACCATGGAAAAAATTGAGGCAGTTGCAGCATGAATAGGAAATTGGCTGAGTGAGAGGAAATGGAGAGTGGTAGTTAGAGGCTGTTTCTCAGATGGAAGTGTACAGTGGAATTTCCCAGACATTGATGTTAGGGCCACTGCATTGATGCTAGGGCAACTGAGACCAAGAGAGATTATATTGCTGAATGAAAAAAGGGCAGAGAAAATAAACAAATATTTATTGCCCATCTTCACAGCTCCTGTGGCCTGGGTTTGCTCCTGACCACATGTGCTGTCTGTGTGGAGTCTGGATGTTCTCCCCATGACTGTGTGGGTTTCCCCTGGGTACTCCAGTTTCCTCCATCATCCCAAAAATCTGGTGGGCTAATTGTCCACTGTAAATTATGAAGATGAGTGGTAGAATCGGGGTGGGCGGGTGGGGGGGGATTGTTGATGGGAATATGGAGAGAATAAAAAATATGTTAGGGTATGATTAATGTAAAAATGTGTGTTTGATGTTCAGTGTGAGTCGTTTGATGTTCAAATAGGTTGAAGGACCTATTTCCAACTGTGTCTTTCCACCACTCTATGATTTTATGAAGACACAGGAAACCTCTGGAACAGTGGAGAGAAACAGCTGTAGAACAATCAAAGATCAAAGAGATAGTATTAATGACACAAAGGAGAAGGATGTAGCAGATAGTGAGATCAGAGTGGAGCATGCTAAAGTGCTGGGGCATTTAGAGATTAGGAAAGAGGTAGTGTTAGGTCTCTTGAAAGCCATTAAGGTGGATAAGTCCCCAGCGCCTGATGGGATATACCCCAGGTTATTGAGAGAGGCAAGAGATGAGATTGCTGGGGCCTTGACCAAGATCTTTGTATCTTCACTAGCCACAGGTGTGGTGCCAGAGGACTGGCTGGTAGCTAATGTTGCTCCTTTGTTCAAGAAGAGAAGTAGGGATAATTCTGGATGTTATAGACTGGTGAATCTCACACCAGTGGTAGGGAAAGTAATGGAGAGAATCCTTAGAGATAGGATTTATGAGCATGGTCTAATTGGGGACAGTCAGCATGGCTTTGTGCAGGGCAGGTCATGCTTGACTAACCTGATTGAATTCTTTGAGGAGGTGACGAAGGTGATTGATGAAGGTACAGCAGTGGATGTTGACAACATGGATTTTAGTAGGGCATTTGACAAGATCCTATGTGGTAGTCTCATCCAGAAAATTAGGATGCATGGGATCCACCATGACTTGGATAATTGGATCCAAAATTGCTTGCCCACAGAAGACAGAAGGTCATGGTGGGTGGAGGTCTGTGACAAGTGGTTTTCCACAGGGATCTGACTCCGTTGCTTGTCATATATATATATATATATATATATATATATATATTTTATATATATATAAAAAAATGATTTTGATGAAAATGTGGTAGAGTGGGTGAGTAAGCAGATGACACAAAGATTGGTGGCATTGTGGATTGAATAGAACATTGTGAAAGGATATAGTGGGATATAGATCAGTTGCAGATATGGGCGGAGAAATGGCAGATAGAGTTTAATCTGGGCAAGTGTGAGATGCTGCATTTTGGGAGATCCAACATAAAGGGAGGGTAAACAGTTACTGGCAAGATCCTTAACAGCATTGATGAACAGAGAGATCTTGTGATCCAGGTACATGGCTCCCTGAAGGTGGCTGCACAGGTTGATAGGATGGTAAAGAAGGCATATGACATGCTTGCCTTTATTAGTCAATGCATTGAGTTCAAGAGTCAGGAGGTTATGTTACAGCTTTATAAAATTCTGTTTTGGCCACATTTAGAGTATTGTGTTCAATTCTGGTGCCTCATTATAGAAAGGATGTGGGGAGGGGACAGAAGAGGTTACGATGATGCTGCCTGGTGTGGAGGATATGTGCTATGAGAAGAGGTTGGACAAGCTGGGGCTGTTTTTTCGAGAGCAGCAGAGACTGAGGGGAGATTTAATAGAAGTTTATAGAATTATGTGAGGCACAGATGGAGTTGACAGCCAGTATCTTTTTCCCAGGATTGAAATATCTGGTACTAGAGGGCATGTATTTAAGGTGAGAGGGGGAAAGTACAAAGGAGATGTATGAGGCAAGTTTTTACACAGAGAGTGGTGGGTGCCTGGAATGCACTGCCAGAGGTGGTGGTAGAGGCAGATAGCACAGGAGTGCTTAAGAGACTCTTCAATAGGAAGATGAATATCTAGGGAAGGGAGGGATATGGTCAATGTGCGGGGAAGAGAGATTAGATTAATTAGGAGTTATTGGTTTAATTAGCTTGGCACAACATTGTGGGCTGAAGGGTCTGTCTTGTGCTGTAGTGTTCAATGTAAAACATTGTAGAGGCAAAATTAATGGAAATTGAAAGAAGGGCCCAATGACCTGTGTCCCTATGTTTCCAAAGAGATGCCTTTGGAAATCATGGAAGCACTGGTTGTTAGCTCCTAACATTCCATAGATCCTAGAGGAGTTCTCACACATTGGAAGGTAGTAAATACAACCCCACTATTAGGAAAGGAGGGAGAGAGAAAGCAGGGAACCAGACAAGTTAGCTTGAAATTGGTGAAAAGGAAAATCCTTGAATCTATTATTAAAGGAAATTGAGGCAAGCCACTTGGAAAATAATAATAGGATTTGACAGAGACAACTTAGATTTATGAAAGGGCAAATCTGTTGGACTTTTTTGAGGTCATATTTGGCAGGATAGTGAAATGTAAAAGTGGCAGGTTTGGATTTTCAGAAGACCTTAAAATAAGGCAGCACATTAAGGTTATTAAACAAAATTAGAGCACCTGGGATTGGGGGTAATACGTTGGAATTGATTGGTTAATGACAGAAACAGAATCATGGCAAAAAAACTGGAAGTGCTAGCAATAAAAGTGCAGGGAGCACTCAACAAGTCAGGCAGCAAGAGTGGGGACAGAAAGCTTGATTAGAACTGGAAAAGCTGAGAAGACGAATGTGTTTTAAGAAAGGGGAAAGGGTGAAGAGAACAGAGGGAATAGTTGTGATAGGGTGCTGACCAAAGTAAGAATTACATTGAAAACCTGCAGTTGAAGACAGAAAGGAAAGATGAAACAGAAATGTACAGCCACATCTGTGGAGAGAGAGAGAGAGAACGGGAGAGCGAGAGAGACCGAGAGAAAGAGAACGAGAGTGAGAGCAAGAGAGAGAGAGAGAGAGAGAGAGAGAAAGAGATAGAGAGTTGGGGGAGTGGGTATCTGAAATTGTCAAATCCAACATTTTGCCAGTGGTTGTAACATACCCAAACAAATGGTAAGGTTGAGAGTCAATGGAAGAGATGGACGAGAAAGGTCAGCATGGGAGTGAGACAGGTCCTCAGGTCCTCCATTCATTCTTCAAGGTTCCCAGAGGTTCCAGTCTCCCATCATTTTAATTCTAACCTCTGACTTGGGTCTCCTGCATTGCTCCAATGATACCCATTGTAAGCTCGAGGAACCTCATCTTTAGTCTAGATATGTATAAGCCATTGTCTGGCTGGCTGGACAGTGGCCAAAGCATAGAAACAAGGATCACAGTCTCAACATAAAGGGTTGGCCATTCAGGACTGAGGTGGGAAGAAATGTCTTAATGCCATGGTGTGTTCCCTATCCAAGAGGTCTGTGGAGGCTCAGTTACTTTTCATTTTCAGATCAGTACATTTATAGGTATTGACGGAATCAGGGGATATGGAGATAGTTCAGGAAAGTGGGGCTGAGGTAGAATGCTACTGAATGGTGAGCAGCATAGAGGGCTGGTGGAAGCCCCTATTTAATGTCACCCTGATGGGGGAGAGATGCATTCGTAGGAAGGGATTATGAGCAGCTTGGGGCAAAATTGAAAAGCAAAAACCACGAGAGTGATAATCTCTGGATTATTACCTGAGCCACATGCAAACTGGCAGAGGGTAAATAACATTAGATAAGTAAATGTACATCTCTGAGCCTGGTGTGGAAGAAGTGGATTCCAGTTCAAGGGGCACTAGCACCATTATGGAGGAAGAGAAGGCTGCTCATCTGTGATAGGTTTCATCTGAACCATGCTGGGACCAGCCTCCTGGTGAATCACATAAATAAGATAACTAGAGGGGAGGGAGGATTCTCATGATGGAAAGTTTAATGAATCAAAAAGAAATGGCTGAGTATTGGAAAAGGTACACAAGGAGGAAAATCAAGCAGGAAGGGGCAATAAAATGTGAGCGAAAGTGTGCAGCAGAAAGTAAACCTGGTGTAAGGAAAGACTTTAAGAAGCCAAGGGTTGAGACTCTTCATCTGAATGCACGGAGCACTTTTAATGAGACAGATCTGTTGGCTGCACAAATTGTCATGTATGACTATGATCTAATAACTATTATAAGACGTGGTTACAGGGTGACCAGGACTGGGAACTCAATATTCCAGGTTATTCAAGATTCCAAAAAAAAGATAAAAAGAGAAAGAAGGAGGGGTAGCTTTGTTAATCAAGGAAGGCATCAGCGTAATGTTGAATGGTGATATAGATGCACAGGATCGTGATGTGGGATCAGTTTTGGTGGAAATAATGAATAGTGGGGAAAAGACCCCAATGGGGAGTTGTCTATAGATCCCCAAGATGTTGCTTCTTAATGGGACAAAGCATAAATGGAGAAATATCAAAGGCATGTAAGAAGGGAACTCTGATTATCCTGAGTAATTTTTATCTGTTTATTAATTGAACTATTCAAACTGGCAAAGGTATTGTGAAGAGGAAACTGTGGAGTGGACAAGGATTATTTTTTAGATCAGTATGTTTCAGAACTCAGGCTATTTTAGATTTTATCATGTGCGATGAGGTACTTTTAATAAAAGATGTTGTCATAAAGGATCCCCTGGAGATCAGTGATAACAACATAGTAGAATTCCAGATATAATCTGGTCCATAACCAATGCCCTCAACTCAAATAAAGGCTAGTACAAAGGTACAAAGGTAGATTTGTCTGGAGTGGACGGGGTAAATAGCCTTAGGGATAGGTCAGTGGATGAACTGTGCCAGATATTTAAATAACGTGTTCATGGCACTCAGCAGGAAGTTATTCCAATTAGAAAAGAGGATTTCAGGAAAGCTCATGTATTGGGGGAAGTGTGTTAACAAAGGAGGTCAAGGAAAATATTAAATCAAAAACTAAATCATAGAAAGTGGCAATGACTAGTAGTAGACCAGAGGTCTGGGAATTTTACAACAATCAGCAACAAGAAATTTATAAGTTAATAAGGAGGGAGAAAATTGATTTTGAGAGAAAACTGGCAAGTAATACCAAGACAAACAACAAGGGCCTTTATGGATGTATAAAAAAGAAGAGGGTAGTTAGGGTAGGTGTGGGAGTCCCAGAGGGTGAACCTGGGGAACTAATAATAAGAAACAAGGGCAGAAAAGTTAAACCAAAACTTTGCATCAGTTGTCACAGTTGACCCTGTAAATATACTAAAGATATCTGATGGGCTAGGTTCCAACAGTATGGAAGAACTTGTAACAATCACCATCATGAGGAACAAAGTATTAGAAAAGCTAAAGGCAGACAAGTCACAAGTCCTGATGGCCTGCGCCTAAGGGTTTTAAAGGAAGTGAAAGAAAGCCACTAATGAAGTTTTTCAAAACTCACTGAGTTCTGGGAGGGTCCAGTGGATTGGAAACTCACAAATGTGACTCCATTGTTGAAGAAGAGGTAACTATAGGTCTCTTGGTTGAATATCAGTTGTTGGCAAGGTGCTCATCTGTAATCAAGGAAGAAACAACTGGTCATTTAGAGAAGCTTTATGTAATTAGACCAAGTCAATGCGGTTTTATGAAATGTAAATCATATTTGCTGGAGTCCTTCGATAGAGGGGAATCTGTAGGTGTAGTGTATTTGGATTCCTAGAAGACATTTGACAAGGTGCCACATAAGAGGCTGGTGCACAAGAGTTCATGGCACTGGGGGATGGAAGACAGAGAATTGCAATAAATAGGTCTTTTCAGGAAAGAAAGATGTAATTCGTGGAGTACCCAAAGAACAGTTCTTGGCCCTCGATTAACTATGATTCATATTAATGACCTGGAGAGGGGAAACAGTGCAAGGTATCAAGCTTGTTGATGACATGAAATAGTGGGAGAGCATGTTGTGATGAGGATATTAGGACCCGTAACAGGATATAGACAGGTTAGGTTGAGTAGGTGAAAACTTGGCAATGGAGTTTAATGTGGGAAAGTGTGATGTTGTGAACTTCAACAGAAGGAATCTAAATGGAGACACAAGACACTGCAGAAGCTGGAACCTGGAGCAACAGACAATCTGTTGAAAGGACTCTGTGGGGAAGAAAGGAATTATCGATGTTTCCGGTTGAAACCTTGCATCAGGTCTGAGAGAAGCACATGGAGAGCAGCAGGGATTAGAGTTGAGGCAGAAAGACAGTCAGAGCAATGGTGAGGACTCACCTTGACTTAAACTTGTGAGATGCTGACATTCTGTGTGGTACCATTCAGTGTTGTGGGGAATGTTCCTCCTGGCAGGCACCTCCCTGACAGTCTCTGCCAGTGTCACCAGCAGGTAGCCTAGAGTCTCTGTGCCACCCCCCACCACCACTAACGAAACTTTCCTCCCACAGTTGCTGTGATCCAGCAGCCTCCTGATGTTCCTGCTGTCAACCAGGAACACACTCCCTGCCCTCAGGAATCACCGGGGAAGCCGTGGTAAAGTGTACAGCAGTCTCTAGCAGCTGGGAGAGTGCTGCTGGTGTTTAGGGATGAAAAGAGATGGGTGCTGTGGGGTCAAGAGGCGGTAACTATTTAACTGGAACTTCCTGATAACATGCACTGTTTCTGAAGCAGTGTGGCACTACACAAGGGAGCCAAACAATTCAGGTTTTTAAATGGATGTGAAATATCAGAGACTACGTAGAGTTTTATAGAACTGTATTAAGGAGCCATGTAATGATTGTTTAGTGGTAAGAAAAATAGGGCAGATACATTTCTAGGGACTGACCTTTGTTTAATATCCCAGCTGGATGCAGCACCAGTGACACTGCAGCACTCCCTCAGTCCTACAGTAAAATTTGTGCTTAAACCTCCGCAGAAGAATGAGGCATGAAACCATGCCCTTCAGAATTCGGAGATGACGTGGCAACCAGTTGAGTCCTATTTGAAGTGAAGCAGCACAAAGCTGGGAGCTGAGACCGTGGCAATGTCTCATTTTTAGTGTGTGGTTGATGAATTTTATCCGTGATGAGGGATGGAACATACTCTCCAATCTTACTGCTATTCATCAGCAGAAAGTACTCCCAGATCAGCTGAAGTGCTGCCTGCTTATTGAACTGCTTTCAGGCCTGCAGGCCCCAAAACAGCCAGCACAGGCAGGAGGAAGCAATCAAAAGAAAAACAATTTGCTGAAAGTGATAATTGCTTGGAATAATTTACCAAGTGAATTAATATAATTTAAAAGAGAAAGCACTGTGGTTATTCAAAATACAATTAGCTGAATGGATGGAAAACTCAATATTTGGAAGGGATTAGCTTTGTTAGTATGTTATCCTCAACTCTCACATTTTATTTTCAGTCTCTGCAGATAGGACTGGATTCAAATTATTCATCAGAGGTTTACCTGGACTCTTCCTTCCACAAATAAAACTTCAACTCTCTCATGCAGTGATTAGAAGTTGCTGAAAACATTTTGATAATCTCTCCCTGAACACACAGCTTTCTTGGGGGAAGGCAAATCAGTTCCACATTTATCAAGCATAATGGGGTAAAATTCAAGGAGGCGTTACAGTGGAATCCATGCTGTTATTTTTTTTAGTGCCAGGCGTGACTATTCCAATGGTTATCCAAAGCTTGCATCTATCCCGATTCACTCATCACCCATGTACTCAGTGACTTCAATGAACTCCCAGTCCAACAAGATCTTAAAATGTTTATCCTTGATTTCAAGTGTCCCAGGATCGCTGTTCTCTATCTCTGGGACCTATCTCAAGAGGCCCTTTGCACACCTGCAATGTTTATTGGTCCCCCACTCATGATCTTGCTTTCGGCTGACAAACTCCAGAGCTCCTGAGTTTCCTGCAGCCCCTTCTGCTCTCTCAGTTCCTTTGAAATGCTCATTCAAATCTACCTCAGTCCTCATATATCTTTAGGTGAGTAAGTGTCACCTGCTGCTTGATGCCAGTCCTATCAAATCCCTCCATATGTGCTAACCATGTTAATGTTGCCACATCAGTCCAGGGTGTTATGTTGACCAGAAGAAATAAGAATTAGAAACAGGCTTCAGCCCCTTGTGCCTGCTCTGCCATTCAACAAGATCATTGCTGATCCATCTTACTTCAAATCCAATTTTCTGCCTTCTCCACATAATCCTTGACCCCTTTGCTGATGTAAAATTGATCTATCTCAGCTTTGAACATATTCAAGGATTTGGTTTCCACAGCTTTCTGGGGTAAGGAATTTCAAAGACTCACATCCCTTTGAGAGAACAAATTTTTCCTCATCTCAGTCTTATGCTCAGGCCACGCTCTCAGGTCCTAGACTCAACTGAGAGTTGGATTGCTCAGCATGGTGTTTTATCCCTGCACATAATTCATGAGTGTTACTGTGTAAAGTGAGAGTGCTACATATTAAATATGTTTGGGGCATACTGTGATGCTGGAACAACCTCATTAACTGCTGATCGCAGCCTGTTGAGAAGGTTATTGTTGGCCTTCTCCTTGAATTGGATAGAGAAAGGCTTTTTCTTCTCTCTAGGGAATCGGGGCAAGGCACTGACATGAAAGTTTTACTGTGAGTGAGAAGGAAGAATGTAAGGGAACTTCCTTTACACCTGGAATGGATAAATCCAATCTCCACTATCCTTTTGAAGTTAGCTGCATTATTTTTGATCAACATCACTTCATATCCTGCAGGACTCAAACATTCCTTCCAGGTGAGGCAGCAATTCACTTGCACTTCTTCCGATGTAATGCAATGTATTCAGTGTTTGTAATGTGGTTTCCCCACAATGGAGGAACCAAATGCAGATAGGGCATCACTTTGCAGAACTCAGTTCAGTCCCCAAGGGTGACCCTGAGCTTCCATTGTCCTGTCATTTTAATTCTAATTCCACTCCCATTCCATCTTTGCTTTCTTCCATTGTTCCAATATAAGATTGAGAAACAGCACCTCATCTTCTGAGGCACAAGACTGCCTTCTGGGCAACAATAAGTTAACAGTTTCAGATAATCAGCCTTTCCGGGCTTGTATCCATTATTCACAGTGCTTTTTTTCTTCCCTCTCTTTCTAGCTCAGCTTTCATTCATCTCCTCCAATTTACACTCTCAAGATGAACTGTGACCACCCTCTCTCAGCCAGATCCGCCACCATGTGTCATTCAGATCTCCTGATCTTGTGTCCATCACAGACATCCCTCCTGCCCTCTGTGCCCTTCCCCTCCTTCTTTCCAACTTAAAGTTTGCTTTGCTTTTATCTTTTCTTAGCTTCAATCTGAAAAGTTAACTCTGTTTTTCTCTCTCCACATGTTGAGTATTTCCACCATTCTTTATGTTTTAGCAGCATTTGCTTTTGGATTACTTTTTGTATTCAGCTGGATTTTCTATTGAATTGAGAACTTGACAATTATCATAAGCATAATTTTTCTGATTCAACTTTCCAGCTTTATAGAGAGATAAAGAGAGGTACAGCATGGAAACAGGCCCTTTGGCCCATTGAGTTCATACCAACCATCAAGCACCCATTTTTACACTAATTTTACTCTATCCCATCTGATTTTCCCCATATTCTCATGAACTCCCTACAGATCCTACACAGCAAGGGCAATGTACAGCAGCCAATTAATCTCCAATCTGCACGTTTTCGGGATGTGGGAAGAAACCAGAGCACCTGGAGGAAACACATACAGTCACAGGGAGAACATGCAAGCTCTACACAGGTGGCTGTCTAGTCAGCTATCTGCCCTAACGTAAGATGTCCTTCCTTTCCCCTTGAGGAAAGGTGTCTACCCTGCTATCTGGAATCGTCTCATTGCTCACTTTCTGTTTCATCAGCTTATTTTTGGCTCTGACCCTTTCCAACCACAGGAATTAGCCCTTCTCCCACTGAAAGCTTTCAAACATTTGATTTTTCTCTGTCACTTTTGACAACTACTGCTTCCAAAGGGCTCTCCCCCTGTAATGTACATCTCTTGCCCCAGTTCATTCCCAGAAATAGGTGAGGATGGAAACAAGGTGATCATTGAAATGTACATTTTGTGTATCCCTCACCTTTATATGGATGTTATCCCTTTTGTAATTGAAATAATAAAATCCCCTATCATTGCTCCATTATCTCCCTCTCACTACAGCATGTACCAGCACAATAATAGCTCCTCCTTTGTTCCTTAATTTCACAGATAAATTCTGTCTTTGAACATTCAAGTATATCTTTCCTCTCTGGTGCTGCGGCAGTGTTTTTGATCTATCACTGCTCTCTTTATTTATTGTGGTCAGGAATATTAAGTGCCTTTCCCTCCTCTTGTCTGAACAAGTGTTCTGTCACTGCCACTACAGTATATCTTAAAAATAAAGTTGAGTTTATCGTCATATGCACAAGTACATGCATGCACAGGTGCAATGAAAAGCTTACTTGCAGCAGCATCACAGGCACATAGCATCAGATAAGCAGCATTCACAAGAAAAACATAAACTAAACATAAATTATACACAATTTTTACAAGAAAGAATACAATTAGAACAATTAGTCCATTGTCATACAAAGTGGTCAAAGTGGTCATGGTGTTGCAAAACTGTAGTGATTTTTTTGCCAGTTGGTTCAACAACTGAACAGTTGAAGGGAAGTAGCTGTTCTTGAACCATGTGGGACTTTCAGCTTCTGAACCTCCTGCCTGATGGTAGCTGCAAAAAGATGGCATGATCTGTATGGGGGGATCTTTGATGATAGATGATAGATCATAATCTCATGAACCTGATTGTGGGTGCAGTTGGCAACCTTTCTTGCTGCACCCTGGGTACCCTGTAAACCCCTTCAGTCTGCCTTGAATTTCCCCTGTCTGATCCCTCCTTTTGCTGATGACAGTTCATTCTAATGTTTTTTGTCTCTACCATTCCCTTGTGCATCACATCTCTTTTTAAGATTTCATCTCAGTGTTTACTCACTTCCCCCTGCTCCCACCAGATTACTTGAGCCCTTACAGTCCTGGTTAACCTCCCCTTAAGGGTGTTGGTACCAGCTCTGTTGGGGTGTAACCCATTCATCTTGGACAGGACATGGGAAATCCAGTTTATTCTGCACAGTGCCTCCAATCACCCGCTCCAGACACATAAACATGTCACCTCCTACTGCTCCTATATTCACTGGTGGCAGTACAGAGATCACTACCACAGATGCTCCAATCCTGGCCTGTCCTTCCAGGACCATGAACTCTTGTGGAACCTCAATCCTTTTTTCTGTCATGATTTTTTGCTTCTACACCTTCTGACTGTTCCCTGTCCCCCACGAGATGGCTGGACTTTTGTGTCCTGAACCTTCCCCAGCACAATGGAGCCAACACATGTCATGGTGTTTCCAGCAGTGTCTGACCATTGAATGTCCAGTGAGCACTCTGTTCCTGCTCCTTACTACCCTACTCCTGTGCTGTGACATGTCCTGCAGGGCATTGGATGTGCTCCACCATGTGTTCCACCCATGAACTGTCTAAGCAAGAAACACGGAAGAGCAGTATTTTAATGGCTGGAGCTCTGGAGAACTCCTGTACCACCTGTCTCTTCTTAGCCAGTCCTTCCCTCACCTCTCTGTAGCAGTGAGAGGCATTCACCGGCAGCATGTTCTCCTGAAATTCCAAGTCCACCAAATAGCATGCAGTAACTCCAGCAACTTCTCAACTTCAGAACCCTGGGCTTGAATCCAAGTGCCCAATGTCACTTCCAGTGCCACGGAGTCATACAATGGGGAAAGTGGCTCTTCAGCCCATTGAGACTATGCTGGCCATTGAAGCGCCCAATTACACTAATTCTATATTAAGCCTATTTTATTCTCGTTTTATTCTGGGACCCTTCAACAGGACTGGGAAAGAGAGAAAATAAGTTAGTTTTCAGTCACAGATAAGGTAAGGGAGGGACGGATACAACAAAGGGAATATCTCTGATAGGGTGAGACTAGATGACTTAATGTGGCATTTAGGTACAGGTCCTCCCCAGGTTACAGACGCCTGACTTATGGACAGTCCAAACACATGAACGAACGTTTGGGAGACCTGTGAGATGGATTTGTCAGCTGCTGCGGGGCTTCAGGCATCTTCTGCCGGGTGGGAATAGGACATTTCTCTGCGCCATCTCTCCCCATCATCCCAAGCTGCAACAATCAGGAGCAGGCTCGAACCAAGCAGAGCTGGGAGCACTGCGCACACTCACTCACTCACTGAGTCATGAGGCTGGCTAGTGGTCACTCTTCCCGCACCTGCTCACTCTCCAGTCACAGCTGTTTCTGTGATCCTCTGGCGCACTGTTGTTCATTTCTGACTTATGAACAGTTTGGGTTACGAACAGTTCTCAGGAACAGAACCCTGTCGTAACCAGGGGACTTACTGTAGCAGCTAAGATCAGATTAATTTCTTTGTCCGTGTAATGCATTCCAACAGTAAGGCTGTGGGACATGCTGAGCAGGACAGATTATGCAAAGAAAACAGGAAAACCTGAGCCAAACTGATGATAGGCAGAAATGGCCAGTTTATGCTCTGACCTTTCCTCCGGGTCCAACAAAATTCTACCACCAGACACATTTTCCTCCCCTCCCCTTTCAGCATTTTGAAGGGATCACTCCCTTTGTGACTCCCTGGTCTACTCTTCCGTCCCTCCCTACCCTCTCCAACCAGAGGAGGAGCAACACTTGTCTTTTTCCCTCTTCCCTTCCCACCAGCTGGGGACAAGGGTCTTTCCGGAGGAAGAAATGATTCATTTGCCCTTCTTCCAATCTAGTGTAGTGCATTTGATGTTCACAATGTGGCTCCTTTACTTTGAAGAAAACATAGATTGGGTGATCACTTTGTGGAGCACCTGAGTTCAGTCTGGAAGTTAAACATAAAGCTTAAGTAAAAACACAAAGTGCTGGAGATACTCAGCAGGTCAGGCCACCTCTGTGGAAACAGCAAACGTTTCAGGTCCACAGGTGGAAGGCACAGTGGCACAGCTGGTAGAGTCACTACCTCACAGCAACAGTGTCCCAGCTTCGATCCTGACTTCTGATGCTGCCTGTGTGGAGTTTGCACACTGTTCCTGTAACTGCGTGAGTTTCTCCCAGGTGCTCCAGTTGACTCTCATATCCCAAAGATGTGCGGGTTGGCAGGTTAATTGGCTGCTGTAAATTGCCCCCAGTGTGTAGGTGAGTGGTAGAGTCTGGGGGGAGTTGATGGGAATGTGGGAGAATAAAATGGTTTGGGGTAGGGTTAGGGTGAATGGTGAATGGCAGACTCAGTGGGCCTTGAGGCCTGTTTCCATGGTGTACCTCTTTATACCAGAACTGTTCCACAGAAGTTGCCTCACCTGTAGAGTTTCCCCACCATTTTCTGTTTTTTTTTAATATTTCCTGATGAACAGTTTTCTGTGTTTCAATCTGAGATGATGTTTATGACTACCTTTCCTCTCCTTGATGCCCCTCCAAAGTGATCCACCTATAGAGTCATAGAGTTATAAAGTCATACACCACAGAAACAGGACCTTCAGCCCAACTGGTCCATGCCAACCAAGAATCCCACCTTTGCCTGTGTTTAGCCCATATCCCTCTCAACCTTTCATATCCATGTACCTGCCTAAATGTGTTTTAATGTTGTTAATGTACTGCCTTTACCACTTCCTCTTGCAGCTCATTCCAGACACTGACCACTCTCTGGGTGACAGCGTTGCCCTCAGGTTCCTATTAAGTCTCTCCCCTCTCATCTTAACCCTATGCCTTCTAGTTCTTGACTCCTCAACCCTGGGAAAAAGATAGTGTGCATTGACCCTATCTATGCCCCTCATGATTTTATACATCTCTATAAGATCACCCTTCATTCTCCTACATTCCAATGAAAAAAATCCCAACCTACTCAAACTCTCTCCATAGCTCAGTCCCTTGAGTCCCGGCAACATCCTCGCAAATCTCCTCTGCACTTTCCAGCTTAATTCCTATAGCAGGGTGACCAAAACCGAATGCATCCCCACCAACATCTTGCACAACTGCAACATGACATCCCAACTTCTGTACTCATTGCCTTGACTGATGAGCCTTCTTTACCACCCAGTCCACCTGTGATGCCACTTTCAGGGAACCATGTACTTGTACTCCAAGGTCCCTCTGTTCTACTACACTGTCCAGGGTCCTAACATTCACTGTGAAAGTCCTACCCTCATTTGTCTTCCCAAAATGCAACACCTCGCACTTATCCACATTGAACGCCATTTGCTATTCCTCTGCCCATTTACTGAGCTGGTCAAGATCCCTCTGTAAATCCTGATAACCATCTTCACTGTCTACGACACTACCTATTTTAGTGTCATCTGCAAACTTGTACATTCTCATCCAAATCATTGATAGAGATGACAAATAGCAAAGGGCCTAGCACTAACTACGGGCCTCCAGTCCAAAAAACAACCTTCCACTATCACCCTCTGCTTCCTTCCATCAAGCCAATTCTGTATCCAGTTAGCCAGCTCTCCCTGGATCCCATGCGATCTTACTTTCCACAGCAGCCTACCATGCGGAAACTTATCAAACACCTTACTGAAGACCATATGGACTATATCTTCCACCCTGCCCTCATTGACCTTTTTGGCTACTTCTTCAAAAAATTCAATCAAATTCGTGAGACATGATCTCCAATGCACAAAGCTATGCTGATGCTCTCTATTCAACCCCTGTCTTTCCAAATGATTGTTTTTTTATCCCTCAGAATCTCCTCCAGTAGCTTGCCTATCACAGATGTTAGCCTTACTGGTCTATGGTTCCCAGGCTTTTTTTGCAGCCTTTCTTAAATAAAGGCCAACATTAGCCACCCTCCAGTCTTCCAGCAATTCACCCATCACTAACGATGATGCATATATCTCAGCCAGAGCTCCCACAATTTCTTCTCCAGCTTCCCACAGTATTTTTGGATATACCTGATCAGGCCCTGAAGATTTACCTACCTTCATACATTTTAAGACATCCAGTACCTCCTCTGCTGTAATGAGGATTATCCCCAACACCTCCCTATTAACTATCTCAAGTTCCAAAGTCTTCACGTCCTTCTCCACAGTAAAAACAGAGGAGAAATACTCATTGAGGACCTTGCTCATCTCCTGCAGCTCCACACAAAGATACCCACTTTGCTCTTTGAAGGGCCCACTTGTCTCCCTCGTTACTCTTTTTCACAATATACAATCTCTTTGGATTCTCCTCATATCTTCTTTGCCAAAGCTGTCTCATGACCCTTTTTGCCTTTCTGATTTCCTTCTTGAACATTTTCCTGTATCCCCTATACTCTTCCAGGATCCCAGCTGCCTCTACCTGACCTATGCTTCAATATCCCTCATCATCCAGGGTTCCCTACCCCTGCCAGTCTTGCCCTTCAATCTAACAGGATTATGCAAATCTTGAACTCTCGATATCTCACTCTTAAAAGCGTCCCACTTGCCAGATGTCCCTTAGCCTGCCAGCAACCTACTCCAAACAACGTTTGCAAGCTCTTGTCTAATATTGTCAAAATTTGCCTTCCCCCAATTTAGAATGTTAATTTGTGGACCAGATCTGTCCCTTTCCATAACTAATTTAAAACTTATGGAACTATGGTCACTGGTCCCAAAGTGTTCCCCCACTGACACCTCAGGCACTTGTCCTGCCCCATTTCCCAACAGTAGGTCAAGCTTTGCCCTCTCCCGAGCAGGGCCTTCTATATATTGCCTGAGGAAACTTTCCTGAACACACTTAACAAATTCCACCCCACCTAAGCCCTCAGCTTTATGGCAGTCCCAGCCTATATTAGTTAAAATCCCCTAGCATGACAATCCTATTATTCTTGCAACTTTCTGCAATCTCCCTGCAATCTCCCTGCATATTTGTTCCTCTAATTCCCATTGACTATTACGGGGCCTATAGCACAATCCCGACAATGTGACCATCCCTTTCTTATTTCTCAGCTTCACCCTTAAAACCTCACTGGATGATACCTCCGTAATTTAATCTCGGACTACTGCTATGATGTTCGCCTTAATCAGAAATGCAACTCTCCCTCCTCTCTTTCCTCTACCTCTATCCTGCCTACAGTACCTGTACCCTGGAACATTTAACTGCCAGTCCTCTCACTCCCTTATCCACGCTTCTGTAATGGCTATAATATTCCAGACCCACATATCTATCCATGCCCTGAGTTCATTCGCCTTACCTGTCAGACCTCTTGCACTGACACAATTGCGATTTTATACAACAATATTTCCTCACTCCCTGACACGCTGCTGCCTGTCTTGTCTACTGACACTGTCATTGAATGTGTCTCAACTTCCAGCCTCCCATCTGCTTCACTTCTGCTTTGGATTCCAACCCCTGCCAATCTAGTTTAAACCCTCCATAGCAAATCCACCCGCCAGGATATTGGTCACCCTCCAGTTCAGGTGCAACCGGTCCCTCTTGTACAGGTCACACTGTCCCAGAAGAGATCCCAATGGTCCAAAAAACTGAAACCCTTCCTCCTGCACCAACTCTTCAGCCATGCATTCATCTCCCATATTCTTACCCTCACTAGCACGTGGCACTGGGAGCAATCCAAAGATTACTACCCTCGGTCCTACTTTTTAACTTCTTTCCTAACTCCTTATATTCATTCCACAGGGCCTTATCCCTTTTTCTACCTATGTAATTTATGCCAACATGCACAGTGACTCCTGACTGCTCACCGTCCCCCTCGAGATTGTTCTGCAACTGCCCAGACACATCCTTGACCCTGGCACCAGGGAGTCAACATACCATCTTAGAGTCCCTTCTGTGGCCATAGAATCTTCTGTCTGCCCTCCTAACTATCAAGTTTCCTGTTAGTATTGCCCAGTCTGCCTTCACCCTTCCCCACTGAACCTCAGAGCCAGTTCCGGTGCCACAGACCTAGCTGCTGCTTTCTCCTGAGCAGTCATCCTCCCCCCCGCGCCCCCCCCCCCCCCCCCACAACAGTATCCAAAATGGTATACTTGTTCTCAAGGGCAGTGGCTACAGGGGAATCCTACACTACATGCCTACCCATTTACCTTTCCTGGCAGTCACCCAACTACCTACAGGCTGCACCTTAGGTGTGATGACCTCACTGAAACTCTTATCTATGACGCTGTTGGCATCCCAGATGATCCTAAATGCGTCCAGCTCCAGCCCCTTAACACGATCAGCTTGGAGCTGCAGCTGGACACATCTCCCACAGGTGCAGTCCACAGGGACACTGGAAGTCTCCCTGATCTCCCACATCCTGCTGGATGAGGATACCATTGTCCTAACTGCCATCCTGATACACCAAGGGTGAAGATTAAAGTCAACAAACCTACCCCGTGGTCACCTTGATTCTTACTTCTGCTCCGCCTCTTCACTGAAGCCTCACAGCCAAAGCCTCAGCACTTTGACCTCAAACACCACACTTCGAAGTCAAACAGAGCTGCTCTCAAAATGGCCACTCCAAAATGGCCGCTCTGCTGGAGCCTACCTCCCTTTTAAACCTGCAAAACAATAAACTGTGCTGTTTATTGGGGTGGGTTGGAGTTCATGAGAGTAACCTGTCCTTCTGATGCAGGTCACTAATTATAATATGTTAATAAGGTGTGCACTTCAGGTGGCCAATAGGATCTCATGTCTGTGGTCTGGGGTTTCCTGGTTTTAAGTAGCTGAGGGAAGAACTGGATTCAGCAGCTAGGTGCTTCTGGCCCAGGTGAAAAGTTGTGCTTCCCACCAAGTACATCCCCAAGTCAGGTCATAGTCTGTCTCTCCCAATTATCTGACTCCACTCCCTGCAATCTCCAGAACCATTCCCACAATCCACTATCTCCTCTGCACTTTCCCCTCTCCACAACATGACTTTGGGAGCCTCTCTCTCCTCAACATTCTCTCCCTCCCTCTTCTACATTCTCTGCTTATGGTTTGACACACTCCTTTCCCATCAGTTCAGCACTCCTGGACAATGCAGTTGACAACCTTCCCTGTCCACAGCCCTGAAAATAATTCTCCCCAGTCCTGGCACTGTATGCAAAGATCATGCAGTGAAGACTGACACCACATTTTTATTGACTTAGAGACCACTCAGAAATGTAGCTTCTTCTGCTCAAAAATATACTTGATGAACAAAATATACAGATATACAATAATTGCATTGTCTTCATTTGCTGTACCAAGCATATCATTATGTAAATCTGCCATTAATTTTCCATTCCTGTGTTCTATTAGCTACATATTCTCTGAGTTTGAGAGGTGATTTTGCAGAGTCCAGTCCCTCAGCATCCAATGGGAGTTCCATTCCCAAGCGCACTAGTTCACCTCGTCTTGGCCCTTACTCTTTATTTGTCTACCTGCACTGCACTTTCTCTGTAACTGTCACACTATATTCTGCATTCTGTTTTTCTTTTTACTGCTTTGATGTAAGTATATTTGGCATGATCTATCTGGATGGCACGCAAAGAAAAGTTTCTCACTGTGACAATAATAAACCAGTACTATACCAATAAAAATCCAGGCTCACTCTCCAGTACAGTACTTTAATGTTATAATTTCGACCCATATTATCCTATTTTCTTACAACATTTGGCCCATTGAATTGAAGCCACCTCACAGAGCGATCCCATTTCCCCACTAATTCCTCCCACATTCCCAGTAACTACCCCTGAGGTTCTACCATCCATCTACACACTCGGGACAATTTACAGAGGCCAATTAACCTACCTACGTGCATATCTTTGGGACATGGTATGAAACCAGAACACCCAGGAGAAACCCATGCAGTTACAGGGAGAACATGCAAATTCAGGACAGACAACACCCTAAGTCAGGATTGAACCCAGGTCACTGGAGAGCCATGAGGAAACGACCCTACTAGTAGCATCCCTATGTCATAGAGTCAGGCTTCCAATCTGGAGGACCTCGATGTCGGGCCCTGGCTGGTTGGGCCTCACGTTGGGTCGGGCCTCGCATCAGGTCGGGCCTTGGGACTCGATCCCCGCGGGTCGGGCCTGCGTCGGGTCTCGCTGCCTTGGTGAAGCAGCCAGCATAATCAAAGACCCCATCCACCCGGGTCATTCTCTCTTCTCTCCTCTCCCATCAGGCAGAAGATACAGGAGCCTGAGGGCATATACCACCAGGCTCAAGGACAGCTTCTATCCTGCTGTTCTAAGACTATTGAATGGTTCCCTTACACGATGAGATGGACTCTGACCTCACAATCTAACTCATTGTGACCTTGCACCTTATTGTCTACCTGCACTGTACCTTCTCTGTAGCTGTGACACTTTACTCTGTACTGTTATTGTTTTTACCTGTACTACCTCAATGCACTTTGTACTAACTCAATGTAACTGCACTGTGTAATGAATTGACCTGTACGATCGGTATGTAAGACAAGTTTTTCACTGTACCTCGGTACAAGTGACAATAATAAACCAATACCAATACCACTACCCCCTTGGGGGGGGACGCTAAAAAGTGTTTTGCCAATAGTGACCCATACAGGGGAGACAAAGTGAGGTTACCTGCTAAGTTACATCTCAGCTGCTGTTTTTAAGAGAGAGAGTGGTACTTCGTGATTTCAGAACTGACCACTGCTTGTATCAATGCATTCAGTGGTAATAGTTTGAAGTCTGGGTCTTACTCATAGAAATGGCATGATTGTAGCTACAATTAGATTCGTAGTTATCTATTTATTATCGTTGGGTTGCATTGGTGAACCAATCAGTTAAATTGGGTCAAGGACAAAGTCAAGTTTATGCACAAGTACATGTAATGAAAAACTTACTTGCAGCAGCATCACAGGCACATAGCACCATATAAGCAGCATTCACAAATAAAATATTAATTAAACATAAATTATACACAATTTTTACAAGAAAAAACATGAATAGGACAAACAAAAACAAGGTCATTTTTAGTGCAAACTGGTCAAAGTGATCAGAGAGTTGCTAAGCTGTAGTGATTAGGGTTGTGCCAGTTGTACCTGAGAAACAACAGTGACACAACTAGTAAAGCTGCTGCCTCACAGTGCCTGAGACCCAGGTTCATCCTGACCTCAGGTGCTGTCTGTAAGGAGTTTGCATGTTCTTCCTGTGATCATGTGAGTTCCCTGCAGGTGTTCTAACTTCCTCTCACATCGCAAAGATGTGCGGGTTGGTAGGTTAATTGGCCACTGTAAATTGCCCGTGGTGTGTAGGTAAGCGATAGAATCTGGGAGAGCTGATAAGAATTTAAAAGACTCTTAGATAGACACATGAATGATAGAGAAATGGGGGGCTATGTGGGAGGGAAGGGTTAGATAGATCTGAGAGCAGGATAAAATGTTGGCACAACATTGTAGGCCGAAGGGTCTGTACTGTGCTGTAATGTTCCATGTTCTAATGTGGGGAGAATAAAATGAGATTAGTGTAATGTTAGTGCAAATAGGTGGTTGTTGTTTGATGAGGAGTCAATGGGTGGAAGGGCCTGTTTCCATGCTGTATCTCTCTATAACTCTATGAGCACTGCTTTGATGGGTGGTTACTCTGGGTGGACTCTGCTGGAAAAAGCTGGTGCTGATCTGGCTCTGTATGCCCACAGATTCATAGAACCATAGAACCATAGAACACTACAGCACAGAAAACAGGCCATTCGGCCCTTCTAGTCTGTGCCAAAACGTTATTCCGCTAGTCCCATTTACCTGCACCCAGTCCATAACCCTCCAGACCTCTCCGGTCCACATAGCTATCCAACTTATTCATAAAACTCAAGAGTGAACCTGCATTTACTACATCAAATGGCATCCCGTTCCATACTCCCACCACTCTTTGAGTGAAGAAGTTCCCCCTAATGTTCCCCCTAAACCTTTCCCCTTTCACCCGAAAGCCATATCCTCTCGTACTTATCTCTCCTAATCTAGGTGGAAAGAGCCTACTCGCATTAACTCTGTTTATACCCCTCATAATTTTATAAAGCTCTATCAAATCTCCCTTCATTCTTCTGCGCTCCAACCTGTCCTAACCAGTCCTAACCTGTTCAATCTTTCCCTGTAACTCCTGAAGACCTGGCAACATTCTAGTAAATCTCCTCTGCACCCTTTCAAACTTACAAATATCCTTCCTATAGTTAGGTGACCAGAACTGGACACAATACTCCAAATTTTGTCTCACCAATGACTTATACAACCTCACCATAACATCCCAACTCCTATACTCAATACTTTGATTTATGAATGCCAGGGTGCCAAAAGCCTTCTTTAAAACTCTGTCTTCCTGCGATGCCACTTTCAGGGAATTATGTATCTGAACTTCCCGATCCCTTTGTTCCTCCGCACTCCTCAATGCCCTACCATTTACTGTGTATGTCCTACCTTGATTTGTCCTTCCAAAATGCAACATCTCACACTTGTCTGCATTAAATTCCATCTGCTATTTTCTGGCCCATTCTTCCAGTTGGTTCAGATCCCTTTGCAAGCTTTGAAAGCTTCCTCGCTGTCCACAACGCCTCCAATCTTTGTATCATCAGCAAACTTGCTGATCCAATTTACCACATTATCACTGAGATCACTGATATAGAAAACAAACAACAATGGTCCCAGCACAGATCCCTGAGGCACACCGCTAGTCACAGGCCTCTAGTCTGAGAAACAACCATCCACTACCACTCTCTGTCTTCTCCCACACAGCCAATTTCGAATCCAGCTTACAACCTTTCCATGGATATCTGGTGTCTGAACCTTCTGAACTAACCTCCCATGTGGGACCTTGTCAAAGGCCTTACTAAAGTCCATGTAGACAACATCCACAGCCTTTCCTTCATCTACTTTCTTGGTAACCTCCTCGAAAAACTCTACAAGATTCGTTAAACACGATCTACCATGCACAAAGCCATGCTGACTATCCTTAATCAGCCCTTGGCTGTTCAAATACTTGTATATCCGATCTCTCAGAACACCTTCCAATAATTTACCTACTATTGATGTCAGGTTCACTGGCCTATGATTACCTGGTTTACTTTTAGATCCTTTTTTAAACAACGGAACAACATGAGCTACCCTCCAGTCCTCCAGCACCACGCCCGTGGCTAAGAACATTTTAAATATATCTGCCAAGGGCCCCTGCAATTTCTACACTAGTCTCTCTCAATGTCCGAGGAAATATCTTATCAGGCCCAGGGGATTTATCTACCTTTATTCGCTGTAAGGCAGCAAGCACCTCCTCCTCTTTAATCTCTATATGTTCCATGACACCATTGCTTGTTTCCCTTCCTTCCATATGCACCATGCCAGTTTCCTGAGTTAATACTGATGCAAAAAAACTAAGACCTCCCCTATCTCCTGAGGCTCCACACGTAGATGACCACTCTGATCTTCTAGGGGACCAATTTTGTTCCTTACTATCCTTTTACTCTTAATATACTTGTAGAAACCCTTCGGGTTTACCTTCACATTATCTGCCAAAGCAACCTCATGTCTCCTTTTTGCCTTCCTGATTTTCTTCTTTAGTATTTTCTTACTTTTTCTATACTCAAGTATGTCATTTATTCCTAGTTGCCTATACCTGCTATACACCTCTCTCTTTTTCTTAACCAGATTGTCAATATCCCTTGAAAACCAAGGTTCCCTTTGCTTGTCAACTTTTCCTTTAATCCTGGCAGGAACATGCAAACTCTGCACTCTCAAAATTTCACCTTTGAAGGCCTTCCACTTACTGAGCACATCCTTGCCAGAAAACAACTTATCCCAATCCACTCTTCCTAGATCCTTTCCCATTTCCACAAAATAGGCCGTACTCCAATTTAGAACCTCAACTCAAGGACCAGACCTGTCCTTATCCATAATTAACTTGAAACTAGTGACATTATGGTCACTGGACCCAAAATGCTCACCTACACATACTTCTGTCACCTGACCTGTCTGGTTCCCTAATAGGAGATCAAGTATTGCATTCTCTCTCATTGGTACCTCTACATATTGATTTAGAAAACTTTCCTGAACACATTTGACAAATTCCAAGCCATCCAGCCCTTTCACAGTGTGGGAGTCCCAATCAATATGTGGAAAGTTAAAATCCCCTACTATTACAACTTTCTGTTTCTTACATCAGTCTGCTATCTCACTACAGATTTGTTCCTCCAATTATCTCTGACTATTGGGCGGTCTATAATACAAACCTATTCGTGTGGCCACACCTTTCCTGTTTATCAGCTCCACCAATATGGCCTCTGTCGACGAGCCCTCCAGGCTGTCCTGTCTACGCACAGCTGTGATATTTTCCATGACTAGTAATATCACTCCTCCCCCTTTCATCCCTCCCCCTCTATCACGTCTGAAACAACGAAACCCCAGAACATTAAGCTGCCAGTCCTGTCCCTCCTGCATCCAAGTCTCACTAATAGCAATAACATCGTAATCCCACGTGCCAATCCACGCCCTAAGCTCATTTGCCTTACCTACAATACTTCTTGCATTGAAATAGATGCACCTGAGAACATTTCTATCACGTACAAACCTCTGATTTCTGTCCATACCTGCAGTCCTCGCATGACCTTTTTCCTCCTCCACCTCACTTTCTTCTCTAACACTCTGGTTCCCCTCCCCCTGCAAATCTAGCTTAAACCCACCGGAGCAGCACTAGCAAACCTACCCGCAAGTATGCTAGTCCCCCTCCAGTTCAGGTGCAAACCATCCTGTCGGAACAGGTCCCACTTTCCCTGGAACAAAGCTAGAAACATGAAGCCCTCCCTCCTGTACCATCTCCTTAGCCACGGATTTAGCTGCATGATCCTCCTATTTCTAGCCTCACTAGCACATGGCACGGGTAGCAGTCCTGAGGTTGCAACCTTGGCGGTCCTGTCCTTCAAATTTGCACCTAATTCTCTAAATTCTCTTTGCAGGACCTCCTCCTCTTTCCTATCCATGTCATTGGTCCCTACATGGACCAAGACATCTGGCTGCTCACCCTCCCTCCTGAGAATATCGAGAACTCGATCCGAGATATCACGGACCCTGGCACCAGGGAGGCAACAGACCATCCGGGATTCTCGATCTCTCCCACAGAACCTCCTATCTGTCCCCCTAACTATCGAATCCCCTATCACTACTGCTCTCCTCTTTTCCCTCCTTCCTTTCTGAGCTGAGGGTCCCGTCTCGGTGTCAGAAACGTGCCACTGCAACTTGTCCCTGGTAGGTCGTCCCCACCAGCAGTATCCAAAATGGTATACTTATTGTTGATGGGAATGGCCACAGGGGTGCCTCTGCTCTTTCTGTCTATATCCCTTCCCTTTCCTGACAGTCACCCAGCTACCTGCCTCCTGACTTTTAGGGGTGGCTATCTCCCTGAAACTCCTGTCTACGTCTGCCTCTGCCTTACAAATGCTCCAAAGTTCATCCAGTTCCAGCTCCAGTTCCCTAACTCGGTTTGTCAGGAGCTTCAGCTGGATGCACCTTTTACAGGTGCAGTCATCAGGGACAAGTGTGCTGTCCCTGACTTCCCACATATGGCATACGGAGCACTCGACTGCCCTAACTGCTATCAATGACACATAAAGAATAAAATTCTTCTTTAATAAGGTGGTGCCTTGGCCTTACAGCAGACTAACAAAGCAGTTCAGTTCATTCTGGGCATCTCTGAGGATTTTAGAAACTAAATATACTGTAATATTCCCTCTAGTAGGCACCAAATGCTGGGGCTTGTTGCAACATAGGACGGGGAAGATATCCCAGAACTGTGCTGAACACATATTTGAACATCTGTTGGACTGGACCTATCCAAGTTGTTATTATCACAAAGATATAACTCAGTACTTCTTCAGGCATTCTTCTTCCTTGTCTTTAATCTTTCTGATTAATTTTGAAATCTATGAAGGCAACCAAATTAAATGCTCAGTGATTTTACAATGCTGGAGTAAATTGGTTTATTCCAACACGCTTCATTTCTCACCACAAACATAAGTAAGTATTGATTCCTCCCAAATGGATCTAAAAGCAGAGTTCCCTCTGATGTTATGTGTAACTTTGTGCAGTAACTTAAGAAATTTGCCATGTCGGTGTATTATCACCTGATGCGGGCAAACCGGAGATGATAACAAACATTTTTCCAACTTGCCAGTGGAATCAGGCTGGCCTGGAGGAGAACTCTGGTCTCCAGAAGACAGGCCTGAATTAAACTAGAAATTACCACATGCTGAAGGTGCTCCATCACCAAAAGATTGATTTTAAAATGTCAACTCTGGGGCAGCATAGGTAATGCCGCAGCAAAGAGAGTGCAAACAGAGAATATGTTTTCCAGCTGATGTTGTTTGAAATTAATCTAGGTCAGTACATCAGGAGAATTCTCTTGCTCTTCTCTAACTGGTGACCTGGGTCCTTTTGCATCCACCCTTACAGACAAGCAGGGCCTTGATTTAAGACAGCAGTATTCCCTCGATATTGCTTAGAGCACCAGCCTGGGATGTCTGCTGGTATCCAAGCCAGGAATTTTCTTATGGAGATGCAGCCTTCTAATAACAGCAAAGGCCATGTGGGAATCCACCCTAAGGAGACCAGACTTTGTACAATGCTGATACTCGCCTGTTACTTGCAGTGCTGGCTTTGTTTGACCTCATTAGCTGCTTGTTGCAGAATACTTCAAATTTATCCCAGTTTCTTGTCTGGATGACAAATGGCTCTTGCTGGAGTGGGAAGGGAGCACTGTAAAGATTTGTTCTAAGCAGTGTTCATATGGGTCTGCTCAGTGATCCAGTATGTCTGCCTTCCAATTTCTGGAGTAAAGACAGTTGAAGTCAATCAGAATACAAACAAGCTGGATCTCCTCTCCCACATGTAGCACAAAGTCACCCCAGTGATAATTACTGATGTAAATTAAAGACTTGTGTGTTAATGCAAGTGGAAAATTTTATTCAGTAGCACACCATATTCTGCTCTTTTGCCGCATTGCTGCTGAATCTTACCTGTGGGACCCGTGACCCATTAAACAGGAAGCTATGCCCAGCATTACCATGTGAGAAGAGATTGATTCTTGTCACATTATCACTCTAGTGGACAACATAAAGGCACATAGTGAATGCCACATAACAAAATGTTACAACATAATGTTGCCAATAAACTTTATTACATGCTGATAAATGCTCCCTCCCAAACAGAACTGACAATATTTACATAGAAACATAGAAAACCTACAGCACAATTCGGGCCCTTCGGCCCACAAAGCTGTGCTGATCATGTCCCTACCTTAGAAATTACTAGGCTTACCCATAGCCCTCTATTTTTCTCTGGTCCATGTACCTATCCAAAAGTCTCTTAAAAGACCCTATCGTATCCGATTCCACCACCGTTGTCGGCAGCCCATTCCACACACTCACCACTCTCTGAGTAAAAAACTTACCCCTGACATCTCCTCTATAGCTACTCCCCAGCACCTTAAATCTATGTCCTCTTGTGGCCACCATTTCAGCCCCGGGGAAAAGCCTCTGACTATCTACCCGGTCAATGCCTCTCATCATCTTATATACCTCTATCAGGTTCCCCCTCATCCTCCATTGCTCCAAGGAGAAAAGGCCGAGTTCCCTCAACCTACTTTCATAAAGCATGCTCTGCATTCCAGGCAGCATCCTTGTAAATCTCCTCTGCACCCTTTCTATGGCTTCCATATCCTTCCTGTAGTGAGGTGACCAGAACTGAGTACAGTACTCCAAGTGGGATCTGACCAGGGTCCTATACAGCTTCAACAATACCTCCTGGCTCCTAAATTCAGTTCCACGATTGATGAAGAACAATACACCATATGCCTTCTTAACCACAGATTCAACCTGTGCAGCTGCTTTGAGCGCCCTATGGACTCGGACCCCAAGATCCCTCTGATCCTCCACACTGCCAAGAGTCCTACCATTAATACTATATTCTGCCATCATATTTGACCTACCAAAATGAACCACTTCACACTTATCTGGGTTGAACTGCATCTGCCACTTCTCAGCCCAACTTTGCATCCTATCTATGTCCCACTGTAACCTCTGACAGCCCTCTATACGATCCACACCTCCAACCTTTGTGTTTTACCTGCCTGGTATATCTTGTAATGTCACAGAAGGAGACCATTCAGTCTATTAGGTCCATGTCAGCCCCCAGCAGTGCAATCCCATTAGTTCTATTCTATCTCCCCTTGTTTTTCCTTGTACCCAGCAACTTACTCTCTGTCACAAATGCTTCCCCCATGATTCTGTGTACCATCAACCATCATTGCAAGTTTATTCACAGAAGCCAGTTAATTAATCAGTAGCCAATCTGTGGGAGTTAAACAGAGCCTCTGGACAGAACCTAAGTGTTCAGGGAGAGAATGGGCACTCTCTATATGGCCAGTCACCAAGAACAGCATCAGGCCTGGGTCTTTGGAGCTGTGAGGCACCTGCTTTAACTGTTGCACCACCAGCTGCTGAGAATCCTGTACATATGCAATCATTGCCTTGGTTTGGCAATGTATGCATTAGTGCAATTCACCCCTGGGCTCCCAACATTCAGCAGGAGGACCCTCTCTCACGAAAATTCCCCAGCAATTATGCTGAGAATCAGATCTCTAATCCTATACCATTAAACTTAGTGTTTGGAAGGTTGCAGGGAAGAAAGGTAAGAAGAAAGGTTCTCCATTTTAAATATTACTAATTACTTACGTGTTTTTAACCGATTGTATTTTAATTCTTTTAAGTTTAAATTCATTCTTAATAGTTTTTAGTTGCTTCTGAACGTCAGAGACCTAAAAAACATTTGAAGTTATTCCAGATTTGATAGCTTGCAAAGCTGGAGGCAAAGCTTCACCAGCTGTCAAAGGCATCGGGGAAGTTTCATGGCAGGGATTCTCCAGTTCACTGTTCCAGGCACTGCCACTGCTCGGAGACATGTTCACTGGACCTCCGGCCAGCACAGTGGGCCCTCCAGGCCTAGATCGAGTGAGTTCAGGAGTGAAGTGATTGTGAACAATTGATAAGCTTCTTTAATTCTGTTTCCTCCCTTGTTGGAGTTTTAGTCAGCTGTGTCCACCCCTTAACATGCCATGTCACTCCCTGTTGCAAGAGTCAGGTTATGTACTCTGGGGCTTCCAAGAAGATCACACTGCAGTTATCTGCTAAAGGAAGGATTTCTTTCTCCAATTGTTCCCAAGCCTCTACTCTTCTCAAGACAGGTCTTGGCCCTATACCGCCTTTGGGGATAGGGAAACCACACCACATAGTAGCGTCCAGTTGGAAAGTGGTGAGGTGATTGTTGACCAGGGGACCAGTAATCCAATGATCTGGGTTAACAACACAGAGAATATGAATTTAAGTAGTTTGGGGATTTGAATTTGGTTTAAAAAATCAGAAATAAAGTTTAGAACTGTTATCTGTAATAGTGGTATGAAATAAAAACAGAAAACATAGTCAGTTAACATCTATAAGGAGAAATAAAGGGGGTGGGGGTGGATGAGGAAGGAATTGCTGGTGGTGGAGGTCATGAAGTCCTTTAATCTTTTTCAGCCCATTACCTGGAATAAATTCAACCTCTTAACAACATCATCAGATGCACCTTGATCAAGTCATCCATAACTTGACTCTTCTCTAAAATGTAGAGTTCTTGTTCTGACAGCCTGGCTTAATGACTAAGATGCTTTAAATTGGGAATTAGTCTTGTAGCCTCTGACTTAGGAGGCTTGTCTTAGAAACTGGAAGATGTGACTTACAGGAACCGGGAGTTTTTTAAAATTGGGCATGATGGGAAGAGTTTCATAATCCAAATTTTTCAATTTTTCACAGTTGACTCATCAAGTGATTACAGTTAATGGGGTAAAACTGATATGGGAGAGTGTTGATACTGGCACATGCATTCTCTCATTGAAAAGGATTCCAGTTCTACTTTCATCTCAAAGAAAAAGGTAAAAGTTAATAAGTCACATATCTGCATATTTCACTATTTATTCTGAGACAACAGCCCATTCCCTCTTGCAATAACCATAACTGTCCAAAGTTATGGGTTCAAATTGGGGCAAACAATCCATGCTTCCCATTTCTCGGGAGCCCCCACTCAGCAAAGGCAGTGGTGATGACGAAATTCATGAATGCAGCCCTAATGATGTTACAACCCCCAAAAAAGTGATTATCATTGTGCTCCCTGTGGGAGCTGACTGTGCGTTGGTGAGCATACTTCGAAAGTTTGCTCCTGGCAGTGGAGCACTTTAGGATGTGTTGAAGTTGTGAAAGATGCATTATAAATAACAAGTAACATTTACAGAAAGCACTTCAGTTCTGTAATAGATGATGGACAGGCCTGGTTATGGAGAAAACCTTTTTCCCTACAGAAGTGTATGATAAAAACAAAATAAATAAGAGATGACAGTAGCCAGTTGGTTTTGTTAGACACAAGGTTCCAATAGTAAAGCTGAAAATTTTAGCCTTGGCAGCACATCAAGCTGAATTAAACCACCTTGGAATCGTTCACACAGCTCATTGGCTTTTCTGTGTAAGAGCCAGTGCAGCAGATGTTGGTTTGGTAAACAGTGAGTTGTCTGGCAAGGAAAATGAGACGATTGTTAGTCATGAGAGTGAGCAAGCAGGAATTGGTAACACCTTCAAAACCAACATAAAATGACCAGATATCTTTGAGTCAGGTTTATTTACCCTTTCATGTTTGTACATGTAGAAGTCACATGGGAGTGCAAAGACATGTGTGTCTTCAGGATTGTTCACATATGATACATGCATAAGGATGTGTGTGAATATACATGTATTTGAGAATGTGCATGGAAATGTATTCTTGGTATGTGAGTGAGTGAGAGAGAGAGTCAGCAGCTTTAAATTCCTGGGCATTAACATATTGGATGACCTGTCCTGGGCCCAGCACAAAGATGCAATCACAAGGAAAGTGCATCAGCATCTTTAGTTTCTAAGGAGGTTAAGGAGATTTGGCTTTTCACTGAACCCTCAAACAAACTAACATACATAAAACATAGAATGTAGAGCAGTACAGCACTAGACAGGCCATTCAGCCCATGATGTTGTACCGATCTTGATGCTGATTTAAACTGTTTATCATCTCCTGTTTATCATCCACATCCCTCCATTCCCTTCATATCCATGTGTCTGTCTAAAAGTCTCTTAAACTCCACCAAACCACCTGCTTCCATTACTACCCCGGTAACCCATTCCAGGCACCTACCACTCTCTGTGTAAAAACCCTGCCCCTCACATCACCTTTAAACATCCCCCCTCTAACCTTAAAAACATGTCCTCTGGTATTTGACTTTCTATCCTGGGGAACAGATTATGACTGTCTACCCTATCGATGCCTCTTATAATTTTAAAAACCCCTATCAGCCTCTGACACTCTAGGGAGAACAACCAAATTTGTTCAATCTTTCCTTGTAGCTCATACCCTCTAATCCAGGCAGCTTCCTGATAAGCCTCTTCTGCACCCTCTCCACAGTCGCCACATACTTCCAATAATGGGGCAACCAGAAATGCACACAATACTCCAAGTGTGGTCTGACTAAGTTTTATATAGCTGCGGCATGACTTCCTTACTCTTATACTCGACACCCCAACCAATGAAGGCAAGCATGCCATATGCCTTCTTTACCACCTTATCCACTTGCATAGCTACTTTCAGTGAACTAAGGACCTGGACTCTAAGATCCCCCTGTACCTCAATGCCTACTATTAACTGTATACTTTCTCCTTTCATTTGACCTCCCAAAGTGCAACACCTCACACTTGCCCCGATTAAACATCATCTGCCACTTCTCTGCCCATATCTGTAACTGACCTATATCCAGCTGTATTGTTTGATAGTCTTTTACACTGTCCACAACTCCACCAATCTTGGTGTCATCTGCAAACTTGCTAATCCACCCATCTACATTTTCATCCAAATCATTGATATATATCACAAACAACAGAGGTCCCAGCACCGATCCTTGTAGAACACCACTGGTCATGGACCTCCAGCCAGGATAACAGCCTTCTCTCTGTCTTCTGTGTGCAAGCTAGTTCCAAATCCAAATTTGCAATTCACCCTGGATCCCATGCATCTTTATCTTCTGAATCAACCTACCATGAGGGACCTTGTCAAATGTCTTACTAAAGTCCATGTAGATAACATCCACTGCCTTACCCTCATCAAGCTCCTTTGTCACCTCCTCAAAAAAAATCAATCAAGTTTGTAAGGCACAACCTACCCTGCACAAAGCCATGCTGACTGTCCCTAAGCAGGCCATGCCTTTCCAACTGTGCATAAATCCTACCCTTCAGCATCCTCTCCAATAGCTTCCCTACCACTGATGTGAGGCTCACTGGCCTAAAATTACCTGGATTATCCCTATTTCCTTACTTCAACAAAGGCACAACATTTGCTACTCTCCAGTCCTCCGGGATCTCACCTGTTGCCAGTGAGGACACAAAGATCTTGTCAAAGCCCCAGCAATCTCCTCACTCACTTCTTTCAATATTCTGGGCTATATGCCATCAGGCCCTGGGGATTTATCCACCTTAATGATTTTTAGAAGACACAGCACTACTTCTTCCTTAATCTCAAAATGTCCCAGCACATTAGCATGTCCCACTCTGATTTCACTATCCTCTAAATCCTTCTCCTTGATACATACCGACGCAAAGTACCTCAGCCATGTGCTCTGACTCCAAGCACAAGTTTCCTCCTTTATCCTTGAGTGGGCCTCCCCTCTCATTAGTTATCCTCTTTTTCTTAATATAAGTATAAAATGCCTTGGGATCATCCTTGATCCTGCTCGCCAAGGACATTTCGTTGCCCCTTTTGGCCTTCCAGCTTGAGCACTTCCCTGTTGTCTTTATATTCCATAAGGATCCAGTCTGACTTTAGCTTCCTGAACCTTATGTAAGCTTCCTTTTCCTTTCTGACTAAATTTAGGACCTCTCACGTCATCCAATGTTTCCTTACCTTACTATCCTTGTCCTCAGTCCTTACTGTAACATGCCAATCCTGAACTGTGATCAGCTGGTTTTTAAACAACTCCCACATGTCAGGCATGGACTTGTCCAACTTCTGCAGATGTACTGTTGAAAGTATCCTGACTGCTTGCATAATGGCCTGGTATGGCAATTCAAATTCACAGGAAGGTAAGAAGTTGCAGAAAGTAGTGAACTCTGCCCAATACATCATGGGCACATCCCTCTCCACCATCAGTAGTATCTATAGGACGTGCTGTCTCAAGAAGGCAACATCCATCATCAAAGATCCTCACTATCCAGGCCATGCCATCTTCTTGCAACTATCATCGGGCAGGAGATACAGAAGCCTGAAGCCCCACACCCCCAGGTTCAAGAACAGTTACTTCCCTTCAACAATTCAGTTCTTGAACCAATCTGCATATCCCTAATCACCACAATTTAGCAACACCATGACCACCTTGATCACTTTCCACTAAAGTGGACTTTGTTTTTTTTTGTTCTAATTGTGTTCTTTCTTTGAAAAATTGTGTATAATTTAAGTATAATTGATGTTTTTCTTGTGAATGCTGCTTATATGATGCTATGCGCCCGTGATGCTGCTGCAAATAGGTTTTTATTGCACCTGTGCACACATGTACTTGTGCATATGACAATAAATTCAACTTTGACTTTAACTTTTGACTTTGTGAGATCTTCACTATGTGACAATTCCAAGAGAAATACAGGGACTAGCACCAATTACTTTACATGGCCTTTTCTCACCTCACAAAAGTCTTTGACTCCATCAGTAGTGAGGGACTGTAGGACACCTTGTTTAAATTCAGCTGCCCACAGAAATTTGCCTTCATCTTACATCATTTCACATTGGCATGCAAGCTGTTATTCAAGCTAATGGGTCTGGAACAGAACCAATCTCTGTGAAGACTGAAGTCAAACAAGGATGTGCCATTGCCCCAATTCTTTCTCAATGCTATTCTCTGCAATACGACACCTCACCTCCAACAAACTTATTGTGGGAGTGGAGTTAACCCTCTGAAATAATGGGAAACTCTTCAATCTATGTCAGTTACGTGGATGTTGGGTGTTTGGAACTCACTGACTGAAAGGGTGGTAGACCAGAATCCCTCATCATATTATTAAATACGTGTGTTTCTGCTTCTACCAACTGATTAGGCAGCACTGAGAGAGTCGCGGCCTGTGGGCTACTGAAGTAGTGATGGAAGGTGGGATTAGCTGGGTAACACTTTCTCAACCCACACAGATCAATGACCTTCGTTCCATCAATAGGTCTGAAGTGAGGCTGCTTGCAAATGAAACAGTTCATATCTGTATGCAGTAGGATCTAGACAATACTCAGGCATCGGATGATAAGTGGCAGCTAACACTCATGCCACAACAATGCCAGGCAATGACCATCTCCAATAAGAGAGAGTCTTACCACCAATGCTTGATATTCAATGGCATTTCCACCACTAGGTCTCTCACCATCAACACCTTGAAGGTCACCACTGTTCAGAAACTCTACTGGACCAGCAACATAAATACCATGGCAACAAGGGAAGGCCAGAGACTGGGTATCCTGTGGTGAGTGACTTGCCACCTGACAACCCAATGGCTTTCCACCGTATACCATCCACAAACCAGGAGTGCAATGGAAGACTTGCATAAGCTTGGATGAGTGCAGCTCCAACAACCTTCAAGCAGCTCAGTATCATCCAGGATGAAGCAACCCACTTAATTGACATTCCATCCACCACATTGAACATTCCCTCCCCCGCACGGTCCACAACAGTTGGAGTGTGCACTATCTACAAAGTGCACAAAAGCTAGCCGTCCAGCTTACTATGACAGAATCTTCCAAATCTGCGAACTCCATCACCAAGTACAAGAACACCACCCAGTGCAGGTTCCCCTGCAGGTCGTGCACTATCCTGATTTGGAAATATATCACCAGTCCTTCATCACCATAGGGTCTAAATCCTGTAACTCGTTCCCATGAACACTGTGACAGTACCTTCATCAGAAGGACTACAGTGATTCAAGTAGGCAACTCAACACCACCTCTTCGAGGGCAATTAGGGATGGGCAATAAATGCTGGCCTTGCCAGTGACACCCCCATCCCAAAAAATAAGTTTAAAAAGGGCTACTTTTATGAATGGTCAATTATCTCTGCCACTGGACATCACAGCAGGTGTTCTTCAGAGCAGTGTCCTTGACCCAACTACCTGCTGAGGCTTGGAATTATTGATCAGGAAATACATATCTCACCATTGGCAGGTAGAGAATATAAATTCAAATAACTAATCCTCTGGAATTAAAGCCTGGTTAAAATCAAATTTAATGGTGAAACTTTCAGATTGTCAATAAAAACCCATCTAAATAAAAAAAGGTCTGTCTTCCTACCCAGTTTGGACCTTGCATGAGTGGAGACCTATAATGATAGGGTTGATGCTTATTACCCTTTGAAATTGTCAACCAAGCTAGTGGCACTCCATTTGATTACAATAAGTACTTCCTACCACCTTCTCAAGGGCAATTATGGGTGGGCAAAAACAATTGCCCTACATAAAATAGGACCATATCATGATGCAAATTACCTCCCAGCACCTGCCAGTGTGTGCTCCTTCCCCTCCCCCAACCTCCTTATTTTGGTTTCTGCCGTCTTCCTTTCCAGTCCTGATGAAGAGTCTCAACCCAAAACATCGACTGTTTATTTCCCTCCATAGATTCTGCTTGACCTGCTAAGTTCCTCCAGCACTTTGTTTGTGTTGCTCCAGATTCCAGCGTCTGCAGAATCTCTTGTGGTTCCATGTTGTAAATTGTTACTGGCCTGTTTTCCACAGGGTGAAACAATGCTTGTTTTCCCTGTCATAGAGTATTACAGCAGGGAAACAGGCCCCTCAGCCCAACTTGTCCATGCCGACCAAGATGTCCCATCCAAGCTAGTCCTACTTGCTTGCATTTGGCCCATATCCCTCTAAACTTTTCCTGTCCATGTACCTGTCCAAGTTTCTCCTAGCACCATGTGGGTTTGCCCCATTTTCTTTCCATATTCCAAAACTACACTGGCCACTATAAATGATCTCTTAGTGTGAGTTAATAATGAAAATAACCAAAGGAGAGCTAATGGACATTTGTGAGAGAAAATAAGTTACAGGGGTAAGGGAGATAAGGAGGGCAGAATGTGATTTCTCCCCTGTAAACCAGCATGGACTTGATGGGTTAAATGGTCTCTTTCTGTTTTATTATGAGATATGATTCCTTCAGTCTTATCGGAAATAATCAACCTTTGTCTCTTACAGCTCAGACGAATACCTTCTCTGCAGCAATTAGAACATAGTACAGCACAGGAACAGGCCCTTCGGTCCACCATGCCTGTGCTGCTCACTATGCCAAATTAAACTAATCCCATCTGTCTACACATGATCCGTATCCCTCCATTTCCCTGCATGTTCATGTGCCTGTCTAAATGCCTCTTCAACATTGCTGTCGTATCTGCTTCCACCTCCTCCCCTGGCAGCACATTCCACGCTCTGTGTAAAATAACTTACCTTATGAATCTCTTTTAAGTTTTCCTTTTCTCACTTTAAACCCACAGTATGTCCTCTAGTATTTGACTTTTCCACCCTGGGAAAAAGACCCTGACTATCTACTCTATCTATGCCTCTCATAATTTTATAGGTTGCCCCTCATTATCCAATGCTCCAGCGAAAACAACCCAAGTTTGTCCAACCCCTCTTTATAGCTAATACTTTCTAATTCAGTCAGCTTCCTGAAGCGGCCTCTCCAAAACCTGTACATCCTTCCTGTAATGCAGTGACCAGAACTGCTCACAATACTCTAAATGTGGCCTAACCAAAGTTTCATACAGCTACAATTCTAGATTATCAATAAACATTGGCCGGCTGAATATAGGACCACATCTCATTGCACATCCCACAAATGAAATAGAGAAGCATTTGATTCCACCCCACCTTAAACGCACTGCTGCTGAAGCCTTCGTCTGCATCCTTGTTACCTGTATATTTTGCTGTTCAATTTCTAGATAGACCCATCTAACCTCCTCTATTGTAAACTCACTCAGAACTTTGCTGCCTGTACATAACTCACCCCAACTCATTCACCCACCCTGGAGTCATTGGTTTACATAGGCTTCTGGTTAAATGAAGCCTTGAGTTTAAAACTACATTGCCCAGAGATGTGGGTCTAGCACTACAGATAGCACTACTGAAACAATTAGTGTTGATTCTTTTAAGTGGAAACCTATCCACAGAGTGGGAATAGAGGATTATGCTGATGAAGAATGCCATAGATGGCTATCTCTGCAGCAATTACTGACACTTCCAAACTCTCATCTAGGTTTCAAACCTCTCCACATCCTTACAGTTTCTCTGCCAATCTCCGAAAATTCCTCCAGCCCTACAATCCACAAGACCACTGCATTCCACCAATTAGTTCCTCTTTAGCATCTTTGATTTTAATCGCTCCACAGTTAGCGGCCGTGATTTCAGCTCTGATGCATGTGAGGCCTCAGACTTTCTGCCCCATGGTCCCACTTCCTTCCTTTTAAGGTGCCCTATAAAACATATCCTTTGTATCAACTTCTGTTCTTCAGCCCCAATATCCTATGCCCTAGATGATTCAAGTTCTGTTACACATGCACATATATGTGCCGTGTTTACATACATTTACGTGTGTGTGTGTGTGTGTGTGTGCGTGCACGCACGTGTGTGTGCGTGTGTGTGGTTGAATGTGCTTATGTATATGTTAATGTGTGTTTGTGTGTGTTACCTGTGTGCATGCCGTGTTTCATGTACAGTATGTGCATGTTTTACCTGTTCTTGTATGTGTGTTCATATGTATGCATGTATATATATGTGTGTGTGTGTGTGCGCGCGCATGCGCGCACACGCGCGCATGTGGCATCTGTTAAGCACTGAAAGCATACGGCTTACCAATCACCTATGTGGACAGACTAATGAAATAGGCAGGCACATAGCAATGAAACTTAAAACACGTGAAGTCATACATTTTAGTGGGAATAACAGAGTGGAAGTGTCAACTAGGTTGTACATTTTTAAAGGGTTCAGGAGAAGAGTCCTGAGGCTGTAACTATATAAATCTTTGAAAGCAAGCAGAGAAGGCTCTTTAAAAGCATTGGATCCTTGGCTTTATTCCTGGATGAGTCGTGTATAGAAAGATTAAGGTCACGTTGAGGCTTTGTAAAACATTTAGGTCTACTCATATTTTATCCTGGACACCACAAAGACCTTAGCAAAGTTGCAAAGGAACTTTATTAGAATGTACAAGGCGTGGGGCATTTCAGATGTCTGAGACTGAGACAGAGGTTGTTATCCTAAAAGTAGAAAAGTGTGATGTGATACATGCTCTTTGTGGATTAATCAAGAAGAAGGAGTTTCCAATGGAAAAAGATTAATAATCAGAAATAAAGTGATTGGCAAAGGAGCCAGAGGTGACCAGATAAAACAGTCAGTTTTAATCACCTTGAATGCACTACCTGAAAGTAGTTGAGAAGAGAATTAGATAAACACTGGAAGGGAAAGGGGCTGTATTGTGTTGCAAAAGAATCAAAGGAATGGTAGCAGTTGAATAACTCTTTTCAAGGGATGATGCTCACGATGGGTCAAAAGGCCTCATTGTGCTCAGTCTCATTGACTGATGCTTTAATTCTAACTCCCCGAGGAGCTCACACTCCCGTACAAATAATTGCTAAAAATACACAATTGCTTAAGACATCAGATGTCCCTGATTGTTCCGTGCAGTCAGGTTTGGCCATGGAGTGAGACCTTGCTATCATCCCATACCCCAAGCATGATTGGCAGCACAGTGGCACATCGAGTAGAGCCACTGCCTCACAACTTCAGCAACCCGGGTTCAGTCCTTACCTCCGGGGCTGTCTGTGTGGAGTTTGCACTTTCTCCCCGTGACTGCATAAGTTTCCTCTGGGTGCTCCAGTGTCCTCCCACATCACGAACATTTATGGATTGGTATGTTAATTAGCCGCTGTAAATGTACCTCGTGTGGAGACGAGAGATAGAACCAGGAAGCAGTTGATAGGAATGTTCAGGAGAAGGAAATGGAATTATTGTATGATTAGTATGAATGGATGGTTGATGGTCAGCGCAGAGTTGCTGGGCTGACCCCATTGTTCTTTTTATATTGCACTTATTTATTTTTGTAATTTGCACTGTACTGCTGCTGCAAAACAAACTTCACATCATATAAATCAGTGATAATAAATCTGATTCTGATTTTGATTCTGATTCTGAAGGGCCTGTTTCCATGCTGTATCTTCTATGACTCTATGATCTCCTATTAAAGGAAATGTGAACCAGAAGTAAAGGGAGACACAAGAGATTGCAGATGCTGGAATGTGGAGCAACAAGCAAACTGCTAGAGGAACTCAACGGGTCAGGCAGCATCTGTGGAGGAAAGTGGACGGTTGACATTTCAGGTCGAGACCCTGCATCTGGAAGTACAGAGACTTTAGGAACCATGCTATAAACAGAAGAAACAATCCAGGAATGCTCCAACTATCTTGTGGGGACAGTCACTACTGCATTACTGCATGCTTCAAGCATCTGGTATCGTTTGCTACATTTTCAATTGAGTCACTTTCAATATTGCTGCAAGCTCACATGTCAGAGTGGATCTTGAACCTACAACATTCAAAGGCATGAGTGCTGCTATTGAGCCAAGGCTGAGGCTTTTAGGATAGAACTGCCTGCATTGCAAGATCCAAAAGCAAACTTACTAAAAACATCAGATAATTTTCAGATCAGTTGACATATGGGTCTGCCTATAGATATTGGCTTTTGCATTCAGACTGACGAAAAGATACTGGCAACCAGCCCAAGTTATAAGAGACAGAAAGCTGATTATTTCCAGCGAGACTTGAAGCAATTATGTAGAGCAAAGTATAATGGTAAACATGTGTAGAACATGATGTGGTCCTACTTTAAATAGGCTAGTTGAAATGAGGCAGTGAGTTGTCCCAACCTCATTGTGGCAACTTGGAGTTCCTCCTCAAAGGAGCCACACAACCAAAGGCTCACAGAGAGTTGGCCCACCCAGGCTGCTGTGGACCAGAAATACTCAGGAAAAATAACTAAAATAAAGTCAGGAGAAATTCCACGAATATCCACTGAGTTGTTGTAATAAGATGGGTCTGTTTTTAGCTCAGCTGAAAGAACATATGGGATTTATTTTAATGTTTTCATTCACAGAATGTTGGTTGTTCTTGCCACCCTGGGTTGCCCATGAACTGAGGAAGACCACGGCTGTGAGTCTGCAACCACACAGAGCACTGACCTGGTTGGGACAGCAAGTTTCCTTCTCTGCCGTATGTTCATTGACCAGATAGGTGGGTTGGACCTCTGAGTAGTATGATAAGAAATAGAAGCAGGATTAGGCCACTTGCCATCCTTGTGCCTGCTCTGCCATTCAATAAGATCACAGCTACAACCTCAGTATTAATTTCCTACACCAACTCCATATCCCTCAATTCCCTTAGGAGCCCAGATAGTCACCATTGCTGAAGTACCTTTATTCCAAATTTATTGAATTACTTGCATTTAAATTCCGGCTGCTATGGAGAAATCCAGACTGATGTCTCTGGATCAACAGTCTAGATGTCCAGCCCAGCAATATAACTACCAAAGCCATCACACCCATTATGTGGGAAAAGTGCAGACTTGTTAGAATTCAAAAAGTGCATATTGTTTCAAGAATCAATAAATAAATAAGGAAAGAAAAATCCAATGCTGCTGACACTGGTAAAGCCATTACAATTGAAGAAGTGCCACTTTATTCTTATAAAAAAAGCTCTTGAGCAACTTGAGTGAAGGAGTAATTTTCTGGATTTGTGCATGAAAGCGCACGGCAGGATGTTGAGAGCACGAAATAGCCTGACAGTGCGGGGTCTTGCATAACTTTCCATCCATGGCTGAGCTGCAATTATTTTCTTTTCTTTTATATTTTACACTCTTTTGCTTCGCTGTGCCATGTGTTGCAGAAAGTGTCCTGGTGATGCACCGGATTAAAATCACTCAGCTGGGTGGCTGTTCCATCTGATAAGCTGACTGGCTTTCACAGAGTGGTTAGAGCAAGAGAAAGCTCATTGAACAAGGACAACCATCGCTTTTCATCCATCACCTTCAGTCAAGGCTGTAATTGCACATATCTCGCTGCGATTCAACAAGAGGATAACAACACCCAACTGTAAGGTCAATGAAGAGGAGAGTTAAAGCAATGCCCCATGGGTTAGGAGCCAAACATGATCCCCTGGAATTGGTTCCCTCACTCTATGTGTGATATAGCATGGAAACAGGCCCTTCAGCCCAACTCATCCACGCTGACCATGGTGCCCACCAATCTTGTCCCATTTGCCCATGTTTCGCCCATATCCCTCTAAACTCCCCCATCCACATAAGTATCTAAATGTCTTTTAAATGTTGTTATTGTACCTGCCTCTACCACTTCCTCTGGCAGCTCATTCCATATACTCAGCACTTTCTGTGTGAAGAAGATCCCCCTCAGGTCCCTTTTAAATCTTTCACCTCTCACCTTAAAACTATGCCCTCTAATTTTTAGTTTGTCTTTTCCCTGGGGAAAAGACACTTATCATCCACCTTATCTATGCCTCTCATAATTTTAAACACTTCTATAAGATCACCCCTTATTCTCCTACGTTCCAGGGAATAAAGACCTAGCCTGGTCCTTGAGTCCTCGCAGCATCCTTGAAAATCTTCCCTGCACTCTTTCCAGTTTCATGACGTTTTTCCTATAACAGGGCAGTCAAAACTGTATGCAATATAACATGAGGCCCCAAGGCATTATATGTGATAGAACAGTCTTTGTGTGCTGAACTTCATGCTCAGAGCTCTCTGCTTGAGCCCCTTGGAAGGATGGTAGTCAGAAAGGAGCTGCCTTAAGCTGAGGATTGGGGGAGTGAGGGAGTTGAGGTGAGGGACAAGACAGGATTGCGATGAGAAGGAGGTGACTGAGGGGAAGGTGTAGCTCAGTGAGATGTTCAACAAAGCCATCTGTAGGTGTGAGCGGATGGGTGGAAGGATCTTGATGGATGCTTTGGGTTCTCTCATTCAGGGCAGGTTACATGCACCCTTTCAGTATTTATGAAGGAGGCCTCAACCTGGATGGCATAGCTTTGAGGTGAAATGCAGAGAAAGCACCTTGAGCTGTGCAGGCTTGGGAACTGATCCACTTTTAGACTGAGTTCCCAACTGCATGTCAAGTCCAGTTTATTGTCATGTGCACAAGTACAGGTACAGGGACATTGAAAAACTTACTTGCAGCTGCATCACAGGATGTAGGTACAGACGACACACAAAATATAAATTATACATAAAATGTTACCAGACAGTGAAAAAAGACTGTGCAAATGCAAGATCTTAGTGCAAAAAAGAAACAAGGACACAGAGACAAGTCCATGATAGTGCAAGAGGTGGCCATAGTTTTCCATTGCGGAGGTAAGGTTAGGGTTGTGCTGGTCGGTTCAAGAACTTGATGGTTGTAGGAAAGTAACTTTTCCTAAACCTGGTGGTGTGGGACTTTAGGCTTCTGTACCTCCTGCCTGACAGTAGCAGTGAGAAGAGGGCATGGCCTAGATGGTGGGGATCCTTGATGATAGATGCTACCTTCTTGAGGCAGCATCTCCTGACACCCTTACTTAAGGAAATGATTGTAGTGTGTAAGGGCACTTCCCATCATTTACTACCCGTACAATCATAAGTCTAGTCATTATGAGGCAGGCCCTCAGACAGGTCATGTTACTGTGGCAGCTTCTCCTGCACGTGCTGACAGAGTTACCAGCCTTCAGTGACCAGCAGCTTCCTTCTTTCCATGGTAACATCAGCCAGATTCACACTGAAAAACACTTTTGACACTTTCTGAGGCCATTAACTCATTTGGGGCAATGACTCCTGTGTGACCCCTTGGCTTTTCTCCAAGGATATGTTGAGGGCATCTATCCCTCGGCTTTCCAGAAAGTGATTGTGGTGACAAGACTCCTTCCCTCCCGAAGGTAGTGACATCAGCTGGAGACATTGGTGGCACAACTGCTGGATGGTGGATCCTTCTGACCTGCTGACCAGGAATGAATGGGAAATGATCCATCTCACTGTTCCTCTTGTGAAAGAAATTAAATACAGTTGTAAGCAGCAGTTTCTGGCTTTCCTTTTGACATCATTCACTTTGGAATGTGCACTGTTCCCTCCTTGCCCTGATTTGAATCAAGTCTGACATACAGTTCTAGCCTGGAGCCATGAACAGCAGTTTTTAACTGAAACCATTGGTTAAACTTAAATGCATGGTTTTATTATCTTTAGATTTTTTTTACTTTTTAATGTGCTCTTTTGACTTAGGATATATTCTACAGAGAATGGAATAATCTAACAAACATCCTTAGGTTTGCATCCAGGTCCGAGGCTCTGGATGAGCTGGTAATTTGTGCAAACAACTTACCTTGTGTGAAGCTGGCAGGACCACAGAGAAGAGGTAGCATAGATTAAATGCCAGTACTTTAATAAGCTGGAAGCAGAGTCGCTGACAGCATTTAAGAAGTGTCTAGACAAGCACTTGAACCGCCTCAGCATAGAAGGCTATCAGCCAAGTTCTGGGAGATGGGATTAATTGGGAAGGGTTCCCAATTGACAGGGATGTGATGGTACGAATGGCCTGTTTCCATGCTGTGTGACTCAATGACTCAAAGGATGCAGGAACAGTGAGCCTGGGCTTCACTTGGGAGCACAAGAACATAAGGTTTAGGAGAATGAGTAGATCATGCAGCCCATTTCAATAAGATCATTGCTAATTCTCAATGTCAAGTCCATATGCCTGCCTGATCCCCACATCCTTTGATTCCTTTGAAGTCCAAAATTTATCAAGCTCAGCTTTGAATATACTCATGGACCACCCAAAGGCTGTGGAGGTAATAAATGGCAAAGAAGTACAACCCTCAGGATGAAGAAATCTTTGCTTATCTACTACACATTTGACCCCTTATCCTGAGACAACTTCTCCTTATCCCAGTTGTTCTGCTGGAGAAAGCAGCATCTTGACATGCACGTATCAATGCATCGCAGTAAAGTAATCTTGTATCCTTATAAAATCAAGTGAACATAGCCCCACCGTAACCAGTCTTCTTTCTTAGATCAAAGAGTTGGTTTAGAGAACGTTTGACACATTGCTTCCAAGGAAATGTTATACTTCCTGGGGGAAAAAGCAAAATACTGCAAATGCTGGAAATCTGAAATAAAATCAGAAAGTGCTGTGAAATATTTAACAGAACAAGGAACACCTAGGGTGGAAGGCAGGAGATAATTAATGAAATTCAACATCTCTTTTAATGCTTCTGGCTTTCAACCTGTCATAGACCCTCCTTTATTTTCCTTCCCCCTCCCTGCTCCCCCACTTCAACTCCCTTACTCTGCAGTTTAAGGTCTGCCTGCCTTTAACCCTTGCAATTATGATGGAAGGTCATCCACCAGCTGAGTATTCCCAGCATGGAATCATCATTGTCTCTGCTAACACACTTTTCCAAGTCCCTTGTCACCGCATCCTTAACAATGAATTCCGATGAATTCTTTACTGCTTTGGTCAGGCCTGTTTCATTCCTTCTGTTGTTGTTCTCTCCTACTTATTTCATCTTCCTTTCTTAAATGGCAATGCTACATTTTTAAATTCATTTTTTAATGTCTGATGGTTGCTGGAAAGACCTTCTTCTGATGCCCATCCCTAATTGCACCTGAGAAGGTGGTGATGAGTCACTCACTTGAACTGCTTGCAGTCCTTCTGATGAAGGTGCTCCCACAGTGCTGTTGGGGAGGGAATTCCAGGATTTAGACCCAGCGATGGTGAAACACCAGCGATATATTTGAAAGTCAGGTTGTTGTGCGATTTGGAGAACAAAATGTAATTGGCTGTGTTCCCATGCACCTGGTGTTAGAGGTTGTATGTTGGAAGGTGCTGTCAGAGTAACCTAAACACTACTGCCAGAGTCGTAACAGCAGTGCACTTTACAGATGGTATCTGCTGTGGTCACAGTGCACAGTGAATGGAATAAATGTTTAAGGTGCTGGGTGGGCCAATCAAAGGGCTGCTTTGTCTTGGATGGTGGCAAACGTAAGATTTGTTGGAACCACACTTATCCAGCCAAGTGGAGAGGATTCTGTCATGGTCCTGACTTGTGGATGATGGAAAGGTTTTGGGTTGTCATAACTTGAGTCACAGGACATCCATCTTCTGACCTGCTCTTGTAGCATGATATTTATGTGGTTGGTCCAGTTGATTTTCTGATCAATGGTGACCTAAGGATGTTGATGATGGGGATGTGGTGATGGTAATGCCATCGAATATAGTGGTTATAAGATTAGATCCTCTTATGGTCTTTCCTGGAACTTTTGTGGTGCCGATTTAAATTGTTACTTATCAACCAATGCCTGAATGTCACCTGGATCTTACTGCAGACATGGGCCGTTTCATTTGCTGAGAAGTTGCAAATGGCAATGAGCATTGTGCAATCAGTAAAATCCCTACCTCTGGCTCTATGATGGAAAGAAGTCTATTGATGCCACACCTGGAGGTGGTTGGGTCCAGGGCACTGCCTTGAGGACCTCCTGCAGTGATGTCCTGGGGCTGTGGTGATTGATAATCATGATTTATCTTCCTTTGTGTGAGGTATGACTCCAACCACTGGAATGTTTCTTTCATTGACCTCAGTTTTACAGGGATCCTTGATGCCGCACCTGGTCAACTGCTGCCTGGACATCACTTTCACCTCATCTCCAGAATTCAGCTCTTTGGCCCATGTTTGATCCAAGACTGTGATGAGGTCTGGACTGGAGAGATTCTGCTAAAATCCGAACTGGGTATCAATGAGCAGCCCATTGATGAGTAATTATCACCTGATAGCATTGTCAATGACACTGCTAATGACTGTGAGTAGATTGGGTGATAATTCAGCCTTGTCCTGCTTTTTTGACAAACAGGTCATATCTTTCCACATTGTTTGGTAGATGCCACTGCTGTAACTGTGCTGGAACAGTTTGGCTACAAGTGCAGCTAGTTCTGGAGCACAGGTCTTCAGCCGTACAGCTGGATTGTGTCTGGTCCCTCAGCCTTTGCTGCTTCCATGTTCACGGTGGTCTCTTGATATCATGTGGAAGGTACTGAATTGGCTAGAGACCGGTTCCTGTGTCGGTGCTGAGATGAATCATCTACTGATCTCCTGAATCTCCTGATCTACTGAAGTTTATAAGCTTTAACACATGCTATAAATTACTAGCACAGATGTTTATTGTTCTTGTTATTTCTTAAGTCTGGGCATACTGATTCTACTTCCTGTTCTTCTGGGCCAAGATCATTCCTCACCCCCATTCCTTTTATCCTTTCTCATAGAGTCACAGAGTCGTACAGCACAGAAACCGGCCCACTATGTCCCTGCTGACCTTTTTGCCCATCTACAGCAATCCCATTTGCCTGCTCTAGGTCCATATCCTCCGATGCCTTGCCTATTTAAGTGCCTATCTAAATGTCTCTTAAACGTAATGATTGTCTCCGACTCCAACATATCCTCTGCCAGTGAGTTCTTGATCTGGAATATTCAAATCTCAACTTGGTTACCGTGTAACTACATCTCCTGTTTTCATTCACTTACAGGATGTGGGCATCATTGTCAAGGCCAGCACTTATTGCCCATCCTTAATTGCCCCTTGAGAACCTGACACTGACAAGTGAGTGGCTTTCATAGACATTTCAGGGGGTATTTTAAGAGTCAACCACATTGGTGATCTGGAGTCATATGCAGGCTAGACCAAATTCCTCTTCTGAAGGGCATTTGTAAACCAAATGGGCTTTTACAACAATCCAGTAGTTTTGTGGTCATCCTAACTACGATTTCAGATTACGAATTCCAGAACTGCCAAGGTAGGATTTGAACTCGGGTCTCTGGATTGTTAGTCCAGGTCATTGGGTTGGTCATCCAGTAATTTAACCACTGCACCACCATTGCATCTTCAATTATCTTTTCCTATTGCCCTTGGCTCATGTGTTTTGGTCATTCACCTCAGAAAGTAGCTCAGAGTTGGCTGAAAAGACATTAGTCAGGAGACCTGATATGGACAGTGGATTTCCTTCCTTCCCTGAAGGATATTGTGGAGCAATTCGGTTTTTAATAATCATTCAGTAGTTATTATGGTCACCGTTATGTTACTAACTCTTTATTCAAGATTTATTTACTTAACTGAATAAAAATGGCATGTAAACACATCCCTGAACCATCAGTCCAGGTCTCTGCGTTGCTGGTCGAGTATCTGAACCAGCACTCTATCTTTTCTGGGGTCATGTTTCTATTTATTTAGTTGCATTCTGATAAAAATCTATAATTTAAAATTGATTTGCTGTCTCACCTTTTTATCCACAGTATGCATCCTCGCTCATCGCTCATCATTCCTTTTATCCACATCTCTCTCTCAGATGAGATGAGAGACTTTGGTTACCTGGACAAATTGGTGACATTAGTATAAAATGGAGAAGATCAAGGTCAGATTCAGTAGATATGCTTAAGATTATGAAGGACTTTGAATGAATATATAAGGAGAAATTGTTTTCACTAGCATAAGGGTTCAGATTTAGGCATTTGGAAAAAGAACAAAAGAGTAGATGTAACAGAAGAGTCAGACAAATGATTGAGATAGTGCTTTGATATATTCTATGAAAATTTGATTCATGAGTATTGGCCAGTGTAAATGGGAGAGTTCCCAGGTTCTTTGGTTAGTTCCATAGAATATTCTATCCACCCAAGAAAATATGACTTAACGTACCATGTGAAAAAGGGGAGTGAAGAAATGAGAAACTGAAGTCACACAAACTCCCAACTCCAATTAGTGCTGGTGCCTTTGGAATACGAGGTCAATTTTCTGCAAGGTACCATTTGTTCTTGCCTTAGTAAAACATGATCACTGATAAATACTTTACCTGATGCTTTACACAATATATGGTCTTCCATTCTAATGCTATTTAATGTGCAGTAAATACAGAGCAAAATTTACACACACAGACATTGACAGTCTCTGCTCGCGCCCTTTGGTCTTCATTCATATCATTTTGGCTCATACACCCAGTTCCCTGAAGTTTCTATTTTGATCCATTGCTCCTGTGGATTGGTTCTTCTGCTTTGCATCAAGTTCCCAAGCCTTCAGGGGCACCCTTCAATTCACTTCTTTTTCTTTTTGCAGTGCAATTATCTCCTTGAAATGAAAAGGCTTGCAATGTAGTGACAATCCAAGAACAGAGAGTGCTGTGCAACAGATGTGATCCAGTCCAGCTTAAAGTGAACGCAGAATATTCCAATAACAATGAGCAAGGAGCACCTGGCAGCATCTACAAGTATTGGATAAGCTGCTCATACCAGAATTGTGATTAATTCTTAATAATTTCCCCATAAAGTTGATTTATATTTGATGGTATATCTGCATATATAATCTATTGAGGGAGCTGATAATCCCTCAACATTTTCATATGCTTCTATGGTATTACAATATCTGTTTAAAACATTTACGCCACTAACGGCATTAACATCAGCTCAATTATTCAACATAACGAAAGGAAAATGATCATATTATTGGAGTTGGGCAGAGATTCCAGGTGTAATCACTCAATATGACAATATAAAATTAATCACAATACAGTAGGCTTGCCAAAACAGCAGACATAATCATTCAAAATGACAAATGGGAATTAATCACTTCATTATACGCCTGCACTCTGCCACCATTGTACTTCGGACAAAATCTGCAGAGAGGAGGCTCGTTATAATGCACTTCCCTTGCAGAGAAAGTGCACCTTGTTGTGAGTTCATCTGTACATCCACTTTGACTCATGGAGCCTTTTAAACCTCCCCATGTTATGCAGACAGTTTCATTTACTTCAGAATACATGTTGAATGGTTTATAACTTGCATCCATGCCGTCTGGAACTCCTTGTTTCCAAAGAGACCTCCCGAGTTGCAGAGACAAACATTTAGAAGAAGAGGCTTTGGAACGATTTTGATGGAGGGAAGTGGGGTGGGGGTAAGGCTCAGCAAGATGAGAGGGAATAAGCAGTGGTTTGTAGAACAGGCGACAGCTGTATCCAGTTTATTTTAAGTTTATTCATTGATGAAATTTTGCAGTGGCAAAGTCAATCCGGGATTTACACCACCAATGCAGGATTAAGAAAGATTTGGATACTTTAGAGTGAATTATACACCCCTTTCTGGATGTCCCAAGGCCCTTTATAACCAATGAAATATGTTGAGGAGTAGTCATAGTGATATGTGCCAGTCAGTTCGTGCAGCAAATTCCCATAAACGGTGGTGTTACAATCACTGTTACAATCTGTGTTGTGTAGTAAGGTAGATTCAGGAATAGATTTTGGTTCAGGCCAGGGATAATTTCTCCGCTCGTCTTGAAATAATGAAATAATGCCACCACAAACTAAAAATTCATCAGCACATCTCCAAAAACCGTGCAGTTGAAAATCAGCGTAATGTTGCGCACAGTTCCAGGAAATCTGACTTCTCGGCAGGGTTCACTTTCTCTGCCAACTTTCTCTGGCACAAAATTCCCCCAAATTACAGTAGAGCAACATAGAATATTTGTCTGCAGTGAGATTTTAAACTTCTCCCGTCTGTTAGTTGATAGTTATTATTTATTCACAAGAAGCAAGTTTCACTAACCTCTCCACCACTGGAACTGCTACTTAAAGGGGCCAGCACTCAAACTGCAACCTCACTGAGCTCTGTGACCTCCTGTGATCTCACACGCAACCTCACACGATTCCACATTCCTACCCATGGAGGTCAGGGTCACGGTCACTGTCTGTTTCCTGACCTCAGGACCATTCCCGGCCTCTGCTGCTGACCTCTGCCACATCTCACAGTTTGCTGCTCACTGCTGCATTAGGAGGGTCACCCAGTCTCCACGTTCAAGGAGAGGAGACCTCATCCACTTTTCCTACAGCCCACATGAGCAGGTAGAGTGGATTTGTGTTACTACATTTTAATGGCATTAAATTAGACACCATAATGATTTTTATGAAAGTTGCATCAAGTTCAAGAATGTCAGCTGTAAAGTGCAAAACTGTGTAATGATGCACTTAAACTGACACTGTTGGATCCAGCAAAGCATTCCCATTGTGTTACAAATTCCTGTAGCTGCTGGCATTTAACTCCAGTAGGTGTGATCTCTGAAAGCAGCTCTTAAGGGGGCAATGTAGGAAACTCCAAATTCCAGGGGAGTTTTGAAATAAAAACATAAAACACTGAAAATGTTCAGCAGATCCAGCTTCATCAGGGCTCTGTTGCTCCTGAATCAATGGACCCTGCAAGCTTTCCCACAGTGCAGGCATTGAGAGACTTCATTTGTGCCCTTACAGAGAACTTGCCAGCAACTTCCTGCCTGTCTGCAGCCCTGGAGGTTCTCTGTGACCATTCACCCCTCACATCTCTCACACAAAGGCCATGCCTTCTGTAGCACTATTCTTTACCAGCCTGTCCAGGTACCCCTGACCCTTGGGAGCATTCTCCAACCCTCCTCACATCTTTGCAGAATTACTCATGCAGTAGCATCTTTCCCCTGTATCTGGAAGATCATGCTGATTTTAAGTCATTAAAATGTAGTCATACAATTTCCAGGCAAATGTTTTTTTAAGCATACCTGTGAGAGTAGATGGTGTCTTAATATTAAGCTTCATCCTGAAGGTAGAACCTCAGACTCTGCAGGGCTCCTTCAGTACTCCACTGAGATGTCAGCCTGGATTTTGAGCAGAGCTCTTCTGAAGTACAATTTTAGAGGTGATTTTATTGGCTGGTAAGCTCAGGGAAGAATTAATGGAGCTAACTTCTTCTCTGAAACAGATTTTCTGTGGAATCAGAACCAATACCAAACAGCTTAATGTTTGTTGCTGTTAATGTCATCTCAGATCATCAGTGCCATCCATGCAGACTTGTCCAAAGCAGCAGAACACTCTTGTAGACGCTGAATGTAAAATTAATTTATATTCATGCCTTCTGCAGTCACTTTGTTGGACGGCACAACATGGTGGGCCGAAGGGCCCGTATTGTGCTGTATTGTTCTATGGTTGTTTTATGGGTTATTCGAGGTTTGCTTCATCAGAATCAAGCTCTGTACACAAACCTGGCCACTGTCCCTGGCCCTGGCCCACATTGTACAATGTTTCTGGAGGCCTCTAAATTCTGTTTATTTCCACAGGCATACCAGCATTCATGGGCACATCTTAGCAGTGTTTCTTATGACAATCTTTTAGTTTACTGAAAAAAAAGAATAGGGTGAATAAAATGAAATGGATCAATAGTGTTTTACTTAAGTCATGTTTTAACATCATAGCTCAGGTAGGCACCTCAGCCAGCATGGATGAGTTGGCTGAAGGGCCTGTTTTGGTGGTGTATAACTCAATTATTTTAATCACTGAAGAACGACTGAACACGTGGAAAATAATTCCCTTTTGGTGATGAACCCATTTTTAAATTGCAACAGGTTTCCACTCTTTAATTCATCACGGAATATTTAATACAAAAAAGGAGATGCTTAATTTCATTAATACTGCCAAAGCAATTGCTCATCCAATTTGTAAATTAAAATGAAACCTTTGTGGATTCTGATTCCACTATTTTCCATCCCTCCAGATACAGTAAAGCAACTATCATCAGGAATTTCCACAGAGATTCTTCTGCTCCCCTACTGTGGGTTTTGAAAAATTCTCCCAAAGTTACTGCAATGGTTAGTTTAGTAATTTCCCAATAGAAAGTATCTGTTGTCCTTCAGAGCCAATGAATCCTTATCCACATTTTCATTTTCACCAAATTTCACTGGAAAATGGCTCTGCTCTTTTTCAGTAATGACATTTGTTTTTAACAGATTTCCATCTGCGTTTCAGTTCATCATTTATGCACCATTGTTCTGTTTATGCTTCTCAAAACCTGATAAATCTAAATTATTCACTTACATGAAAAACAAACATTTAAATGTGCAACTGGGATCTGCATTGAGAAGCCCAAGTGGACATTGATTCAGTTCTTTAATTTGTTAAAGTTAACTGAAGTGGTTCAGCACCACAAATCCTCCTGCACTTCAATATAAATGAATATTTAGCTGCAAATCCCTAGCAAGATACAGATGGAATGTATTTCTCAATCATTGACTGGTGGTGAGTCATGTGATAAGCACACAGATCATGTGAATTCAGTAAAATGGCTGCCCAGAGAGAAGGATAGTTTGCAAAATATCGCAGATACTGAAAATAAAACCCAAAGAACTCAGCAGGCCAAGCAACCACTGAAGAGGGAAATAGAGTCAACATTGTAGTACAATCTTTCATTAGAGTATGCTGTTGTTCTACTTCAACTTAGAAGTGATGACTAGGAGACTGCTGGTCAGTTGGCATGCTGCAGGTGAGAGGAAAGCCATATTTTACTGAATTCAAACATTTTTTTTCTTTTACCCCAATTTTATCAGGGCTTTAATGTCTGGGACATATATCCCCAAAAATTTGTTGAGGTTTGTTTAAAAATAAGAAAAATATGCAAAACACTGCCAAAGAATTATTGTTGAAATACTGTCACATACAGGAAATGAGCCAGCCATTATATGAACAGCAAGCTCCCACAAAGAGCAAAGTGAACTGTTTCAGGTGTTGAATAATGGATAAACATTAGTCAGGACACAACAAGGGTTTCTTTGTTCCAGCAGTGTTATGTCTAAGGACAGAAGGCATGGGCTCGCATTTAATGCCTGGTTGAGGCAGGTGGGAGATGGATGTTTGATGTTGGAAGTCGTGCTCTGCCTGCGATGCCTCCAGGCAAAATTAGTCTTCTAACACTCGTGTCACAGGCACAAATGGAGTGAGGCCTCTTTGATGGAATACCTTTGGCAAACGTGAACCAAGAAGTGTAGAAGAAGATTAAAAGTTTGTGGTTCTGAATCACTTGGCAGTATACTTTGCAAGTATTGTGTAGGAGAAAAGCAAGCAAACTCAAACCCTTCAGTTTCCCTGTATGCATTGCCTTTAATATTCACATCAGGAAGTCCTTCCATTTCCCTCAAGTGAAGCAGGTGGGAAATGTGTGTCTGACAACAGAAGGAGTGGTTTTGCATGTCTCCAGGCAAACATAGTTTGGTTCGGCATCACAGCTCCTGTTGTACTTGAAAATGGATATTTAACTGCAAACTCAAACAAGTGGGAGTGACCTATTCAGAATGTGTTCTAAAAGCCAGTATTTGCTCAAAGCAGAGGGGTAATGTTTAATGTATCATGGAATTATTCACTGGTATTCACTACCTATACTCCATTGCCCTCTCAACCAAGTAGCTAGGCAATTGATGGTAGTTAAGAGACATGTATGGGCCAGTAGGGCAAGACAGATTTCTGCCTCTGAATGATATTGGCAAAACTGATGTTTTTTTGTAAAATGTCAGTAATTCAGTGGTAATCATTACATAGACTAGGCTTTCATTCCAGATTTTACTATAAATTCCTCAGTTGTGGTGGTGGAATACAAACTTGTTTCTTGATATAAATAGCCCAGGATTCTTCATATTTCCTGTTAGTCTTCAGTGTACCCAGGTCAGGCTAATTCTCTCCTGACCCTTTGACTTGCCATGATCCTAGCCTTGGAACAAAACCCCTGCCTGCTCTATCGCAACCCCTCGAATTCCCACACAAACCACTCAGTTGATTCAGGATTGCTTAATGAACCCGCGGAACCAGTTTAAGATAAAGCCAAAATAAATTAGCAACCTCCCAGACAGCTCAGTGGGACAAACTTTCTCCAAATAATCAACAATCATTGGAAGTCCAGGAATAGCGTCACTTCACCTCTCACTGATGTCTCTAAATGGAAGGCAGCTGTGTGGCCGACCTGGGATTGATACATTGCTGTTAGTGAGCATTTATTGGACAGTCCTGGGGAGAAATGCATTTAGATGCCAGATTCTGTATTGTTGCCCCATGTTCATTTTCTGAAGTGAAATCACTCCTGAGGAATTCAGTTTTGGCTCCATGTGCACTTGAAAATCAATTTTTATTTTTCCTGAATAAAATATTCCTGGGGTGTTTCAGATCCCCAGAAAAATTTTATGAGGCAATTCCCCTCATTAGTTATCCTTGCTATCCCAAGGCAATTTGTACGTCGAGGCTGCCCAGGTGTTGCAGGGAGTTGTTGGACACATTGCCCTGGGGCTCATGTCGTTGGATGCTCCTGAGACAAATGATCTTCACTTCATGACACTCAGCAGGGAGGCCTGAAAGGGAAATAAGATACTTGCCAACATCCTTGGAGCCTCACCCAGCACTGAGGGGACACCGTCTGGCAATCCCCAAGTATCCACCAGTCCCTGTTTTCACAACTCCCTGCTATTCTCAGCACACTGCCAGGATCCATCTTCCTTTATCCCCTCCAAGTAATCTGCTACTCTCCATTACCCCACACCCAAACACATAATCCACCCCTTTATCCTCAATAACAAGCAAACTGCTAGACCTTTGGCCTTGGGTTCAACTGAAGACTCATGTGATGCATCAATGGCAAAATGGCCATTGGCATCTACATCTGCACCAATTTCTAGACACTTATCTTTTACAAGTTGATTAACCAGAGTTTACTATTTAATTCTGCTTTAGCAGAATTCTGCAAAAATCATTAATTTTTGCTGGAGAAGAATATGGTCTGTTCTCATGTCTGGAGCTTTCCGCTCCAGGATATCCGAGATGTCTTCCTTTTTCAGAAAGTGGTGCTCCCCACCCCCCCCCCCCCACACCCCCCACTACTATCGACGCAGCCCTCACTCGCAGCTCTTCTATTTTCCGCACATCTGCCCTCACCCCATTCCCCCCCAGACATAACAGGGATAGAGTTCCCCATGTCCTCACCTGCCCATCCCACACCCCACGAGCCGCTGCATCCAACATATCATTCTCCACAACTTCCCCTGTCTCCAATGGGATCCCACCACGAGGCATATCTTCCCCTCCTCTCTCCACTTTCCACAGGAATCATTCTCTCCGTGACTCAATTGTCCAGTCATCCGTCCCCACCGATTCCCCCTCCAGGCACTTATCCCTGCAACTGCACTAAGTGCTACACCTGCCCCTGCACCTCCTCCCTCACCACCATTCAGGGCTCTGAACAGTCCTTCCAGGTGAGGCAGCGCTTCACCTGTGAATCCATTGGTGTCATTTATTGCATCTGGTGCACCTGGTGCGGCCTCCTCTACATCGGTGAGACCCAATGCAGATTGGGGGAATCGCTTCATTGAGCACCTTCTGTCTTTCTGCCACAACAGCCAGAATCTCCCGGTGGCCAACCACTTTAATTCCACTCCCCTTTCCCAAACCAACATGTCTGTCCACGGCCTCCTCTACTGCCAGGTTGAGGCTACACTCAGATTAGACGAACAACACCTCATATTCTGCCTTGGTAGTTAGTCTCCAACCTGACGGCATGAACATTGATTTCTCTAACTTCTGGTAACCACTCCCCTCTATCCCTCCTTTGTTTTCCCCTTATCCCACCAGCCCCCATCATCCATCCTCTTTCCCCTCCCCTACCCTCTTGATCTTCCTATCACCCACACATTCCTCCCTCCAGTTCCTCTCCTCACTTCATTCACTTTATTTCATGGCCCACTGTCTTCTCCTTTCAGATTCCATCTTCTTCAGCCCTTTGTCACTTCCACCTATCACCTCCCAGCTTCTTACATCATTCCCACTCTCCCCCTCTCTCACCGCCTATCATCTCCCTCTCACCTGGATCCACCTATCACCCATCAGCTCTTGCTCCACCCCTTCCTGCCCCCCCCTTTTTATACTGGCTATCTCCCTCTTTCTTTCCAGTCCTGATGAAGGGTCTGGACCTGAAACGTCGACTGTCCATTTCTCTCTATAGCTGCTGCCTGACACACTGAGTTCTTCCAATATTTTGTGCGTTGTTCAAGGTTATGGTCATTATGCAATTGGAAACCCTGTTGCCCAACATAAAAAATAACTTGCAGATGTAAATAATACAAAGATAGATTGCAGACAAGAGCTGATTCAATACCAGAGCCAGCTCCTGTGCTGAGGATGATGACATCACTCGTACAATTGTTGAATTTTACTTTAATTTCCGTTTGCTCAGCTCTTCGTTTCTGAGATCCTCTCTCCTTTTGCCTCCTTGGATCTCCTCAGTTAAGAATCCTGTTCTATAATAAAAACAAGGATGCAGTAATATCACCATGACACCACCAACACTACCTCTTGACTTGACAGCATCTATGAGTATTTCAAGATTGTTCAAAGGACTATTGTTAACCTTTTGATTGATAATAAGCCAAATGAGATATTAGAGTAGAAAACCAAAAATTATTTAAAAGTTAGTTGTAACGAACATCTTGAAGAAAAGTAGGTAGGAAATCCTAAAAGTGGTTCTTGGCAGCTAAAGGTACAGTGACCAATGGCAAACTGATTACATTTTGGAGATAATGAAGAAGCCAGCAGTGAAAGAGTGTGGATCTGTCAAAGGGGTACAAGGCTGGTGGGAAGAACAGAGACAGGGTGGGGCAAGACCTATGGAAGAATTTCAAAAAGGAATAAGGATCTTAAAATCAAAGTGTAGGGAGCTTGAATGGTTTGCTGGGTGCCTGGGGCTTTGTAAACATCTGGATAGATGACTAAAACAAGTCCGTGTGAAATATTAGCAAGGGGACTAAGATGTGAAGGATCCTTTTCAGAATTAGTCAGTATGGACTGTTATCAGCTCACTTGGATCCTTCAGCATTCCTCATGGACGTGAATTTTGGAGAAGTTCTTTATGAAGCAAAGATTAATTTTAAATCCTTCTCCCTGTGACCACTGGAGGAGGTGAAGGATTTCCCCTATGCCCTTCTGTTGTTTCCTGCTCCAATGCACTTCCAGGCAGGACAGTACCCTGAAATTAGGTTCTCTAATCTGTTGAACTGTGGGTGAAACAGCTCAGTGGAGTCTGCAGTGGAGGTACATGGTCATTTTATGGCCCTTGGCCCAACATGCAGATCTGAGACTGGCTGAAAACAGACCGAATCTAATTCAACATCTTGCGCTCTGTTTTGATAGATGTTAATGACTGTATAGCATAATTTCTTCATTAGATTGATGACTGGGTTAAGAAGTCTTTCCTCCAAGGAAAGATGGTTTGCTGTTATTAATCTCAGTCCAGACCCATTCTGCTTAAAGAAATGGCAGCTATGTTGAATTCTTTTTTTGCATCAGTCTTCACCGTAAGACACATTGCTAATATCCCTAAGGTATTAGGCGGGATCATTTCAAATAACCTGGTAGAACGTGCAAAGATCCCAGTTGCAAGGGATAATGTATTGGAGAAACTCAGGGGTAAAGGCAATGGACTGTGTGCTTGGGTTTTAAAGGAAGTGGCTGCAGAGATAGTGGACTCATTGGTTGAAAATTTTCATAACTCGCTAAACTCTGGGAGGCTACCAGAAAATTGGAAAACAGCCATTGTGACTCCTTTGTTCAAAAATGGAGGAAGGCAGGGAACTACAGTTATTATTAGCAAGACACTAGTGTCAATAATCAAAGAAGAAATAGCAAATCTCTTAGAAAAGGTGAATATAATTAAAGCTAGGTAATGTGGTTTTATGAACGGTAGATCATGATTGACAAATTTACTCAAATTCTTTGAGGATGTGACAGGGAGAGTTGATAGAAGGGAACCTGTAGATGTAGTATATTTAGATTTCCAAAAGGCATTTAACAAGGTGCCATATGGAAGGCTGAAGCATTAATTAAAAGCCTGTGGGATCGGAAGAAGTGTGTTAGAATGGATTGAAAACTGGTTGTATCATTGAAAATAGAGTTGGAGTAAGTAGGTCCTTTTCAGACTGGAAGGAGGTAACTAGTGGAATATAGCAGGGATCAATTCTTGGCCCGCAATTGTTCACTATTTACATTAATGATCTGGAGGAAGGAACACTATGTAAGGTTTCCAAATTTGCCAGTGATTTTTTTTTAATGAAAATGGGTGAAAGGGCATGTTGTAATAAGGATACAGTGATTTTGCAATAGAATATGGACAGACTGGATAAGTGGGCTAAAGATTGACAAATGGAGTTTAATGTGGGGAAGTATGAGGTCATGTACTTCAGTAAGAGGAATCAAAAGGCGGATTATTATCTAAATGGAGAGAGACTGCAACTGAGTAAAATTCTGAAGGATCTAGGTGTTCCAGTGCACGAATCACAAAAAGTTAACAGGCAGGTCTAACAAATCGTTAAAAAAGCAAATGGCATTTTGGTCTTTATTGCAAAGGCATTGGAGTTAAGTACAAGAAGTACAGTTATACATGGTGTTAGTGAGACCACACCTCGAATACTGCATACAGTTTTGGTCCCCTTACCTACAAAAGGATGCAGTAACATTGGAGGAAGTCCAAAGGAGATTCCCCAGGTTAATTCCTGGGATGAGATGCTTGTCCTATCAATAGAGAATAAATAGTTTGCATCCATATGAGTTTAATAGAAGGAGTGGTAACCTTATTCAAACCTATAAGTGGGCTTGACAGGGTAAATGTTTTCACTAGTGGGAGAGCTTCAAGCAAGGGGACATAACTGCAAGGTAAGTGCTGGTCATTTAAAAATGAAGTACATAGAAATTTCTTCTCTCAGAGAATGACAAGTCTCTGGAATTCTCTGCTCCAGTGGGTGGTGAAAGCTAGATCATTTGATGTGTTTAAAGTGGAGATGGAAAAATATTTGGTAATCAAGGAATAGGGGGCATATGGAGAGGAGTTGAGGCCAGCATAGGTCAACCATAATCATATTAAATGGTGGGGCAGGGTTGAGGGGCCTGGTGGCCCACTCCTGCCCCTGTGTTTTTGTGTTGAGTTTTTGTGGACTCCCTGGAGTTCAGAAGATTGGTGGTAACCTCATTGAATTCTGAGGGATATTGACACAGTAGATACTGCGAGGACTTTTTACCAAGGGGGAGGATTCCAGAAAAAAAAGCCATTGGTGGTGGGGGGGAGTTGGGTGGTCAGCTACTTAAAACTGAGATGAGTAAGTTTTTTGTTGGAGAGGCTTGACTCTTTGGAATTCTCTATTCTAATGAGTTGCAATCATTGACTCATTAAATACAGACAAGACTGCAGTAGAATTTTGGATGAAGCAAGGCAAGAAAACAGGCCAGGTCCTTGACCTCACTGAATGGTGGAGCAGGCTTATGGGGGTGTATGGCCTCTCCTGCTCCTGTTGCTTGTGTTATGATTTGAATGAATTTTTTCATGTCTTAGTCAGTACTTGTCCCTGAATAACACCATCATATACAAGTCTCCTGATGTTTGTGGGATCTTGCTATGTAAATCATCTGCTGAATCAACATACAAAGGAACATTGTCAGCTTTCCAGCAGTGAAGGAAACATTGTGTATTATAAAAGGTGCTACATAATTGCAAGTTCTTTCTTACTATATTAATTTCTTTCTGTGTAGTTTCTTAAGCATTCAGTATGAATCATTTCTTATTTTATCCAGCTGATTTCCCTCACAATACTCCAGGATATCTGTAACGCTTATCTATCTCACCCATACAACTGCAGTAAAATGTCACGAATCAACTATTGAAGTGTATTCCTTGATTGGTGTTCTGAAGGTTTAAACCACAACTCTTGAAACAGTTTGTTTCAAAACTGCATGGGAAATCTTAATACATTTGACAGTTCATGTCCATTTTATGATTCATTTTTATTAGCCTTTATTATGAATGCAATATATCACTACAGTTCTGAATGGTAAGAGAACAATACATGATACCTACACAGCTATAAACAGAGGTTACTGTCTGTGAACAAAGAACAGACAGTGATGTGTGCCCATGTCTTTCTGTTAACTATGAAAGTAGAGCAATAGAAAGGTTGGTGATCCCTCCCTCTCTGAGCAAATTTAAACAGCCAACTTCCCATGTTCAGTTTGTTCATGCAGTGACAGTCAGGTCCAGATGTTTTGCAGATTGGAAGTAACGGAGTCACTGGATCTAAATCTTGGAATTCGCCACTCAATTTTATTTTTTGAGCTCATTGATCAGCAGTTCAAGAAGGTGGCTCACCACCATCTTCTCAAGGGTAGTTGGGGAGAGGCAATAAATGCTGGCCTTATCAACGAAGCCCAAATCCTGAAAAATGTAGGCATGACCTTTTGATTCCGAAGGTGAACTTGTCACTGAGCCGAGGCTCGCACTCTTCAATGTGTGAACTGTAAAACGTAGTGTGAAGTTGAGCTACAAATCTTTCAGCACAGTGAGTCAAGTATCTGCACTTACTGGTATAAACGTTTACAATTTATAACATAGATGCATTGCCTTTTCACCTCTTTGAGGAAATGATTACCCAAGTGTATTAGGGTGAGGCCTTTCAACAAATATGTCAAGATTTCCAACATACGTTCCAGATCATTGCACTCAACATGCAATGTTTCGGAATCAAAAAGGGAATTGAATGAACCACTGTAAAAGAAAGGGCAGCATAGTTGGACCAATTGAAGAGCTCATTCAAAGGGCTAGCATGAGTGTATGGGTCAAATGGACTTCTGTATAATGATTAAAAGTTAATGTACTGTATGTAACATTGGTTGTGAACAAAATCTCCTAAAGCAGCTGCTTGAAGAGGAACAATTCTCCAAATGAGTTTTGCATCTCTGGTCAACCTCCAGTCAATATCTGCACACTCTCAGTGGTCAGAGTATCTGAGGTGTTCCCTTTCAACAAGCAGAACTTCATTCCTTGTGTTTTATATCTATTTATGAAGTCTAGACACTCAAAATATTTTATCTTCTAACATCTTTATCAAGGTGTCTAATCAAGTTGAAAGATTGGTGCATCTGAGCGCTTTTTTCCTCCTATTCTTGTATCTCCTGAAAACAGTACCATTGTGTCTCCTAATTCCTATTGCTTCTCCTCTTCATTTTACCAAAGCAGAAAATTTTAGAGTTCTTGTCATGGGGGACATTAGCCAAATGCATGGCAATTTCACCAGTCTGCCTGTGGCCTTCAACATCTGCTGGTATCCTCTTCATTCTTTCAAAATCTACTATATTTCCAAGCTTTTGGGTCACCTATGCCCATTACAATTTAATCCAGGTCATTGGTACATTATCAAGACGACCAGTTTCGATACTGAACTCTGAGGTGAGAGTTACAAGTGCACTCTTCCCTTCTGTCAGAATAAAATCTGTTCACCACCTACTGTGCTCAGTCCCTTAACCAACTTTGATTCCATGTTGTCACAGCTCCTCAATCCTACAAACTGTAATTATGTTATCAGGTGTATTATGCAGTACTTTTTCCAATAGTTTTTGATGGTTATCCTCAGCTGTCCTTCTCCTTTGATATTTAATTAAAAACTTCCCATGTGAAAATAACTTTGGTCTCCTGTGTTTTGAGTTTGATGGGTTGGTTTGAGTGATCTGTCATTAACTGGGTTTGGGTGATGTTTTGATGACTTGATATTGATGTATGGTGTGAAACTATGACACTGGTTTTGTGGGATGTGGCGGGAAGTTCACCTCCAAATCTGTGCAAATAATTTTAGTATGCACTCACATTCCTGCCTCGATGAACATCAGCAGACAGCCCGGTGGAGCCCCTCACTTTGAGGAGTTTTGCATGGATGTTGTAAAGCACTGGGCAGATCCCAAATTTGAGCTTTGTTTTGTGCAAAGAAGTTCAAGAAGGACTTTGATGGGTACAGCACAATTCTGGGTCCAAAGAGGCTAAGTACAAGGATGGGATTTTATAGCCCTGAGTACAGAAAGTTAAGGGTTGGATTAAAATGAGGTTTATAAAATGCTTGTTGGGGTGGATAGGATAGATATAAACTTCTAGTTAGGTGTATCCAGAATACAGTAAACAAAAATCACTCAGGCCACTTGGGTACCACGTGACAAAGGGGAGTGGAAATCTGGCAGTCACTCTCCCAAAAAGCAATTGTAGCTGGGAGCAATGGAAAAGATTTGAATTGTGTTTGGTAGTTGATGGTTTAGTGAAGGGACCAAGGTGGGTGGGAGAAGTCATGACATCAATCAAATTGAAGAGAGGCTAAATGGCTGTCACATTTTCCAGGGTTCCTACATGTGGGAAAAGCAAGGGAGATTATAAATAATTACTCAATAGATGAAGCACCCAATAGCATGGTTTGTATTCGTGTCACGGCAGATGGGAGAAACACTGATCCTCTTACTAGCATTCAGTATATGTCTGATGATGACTGCAAAAGACTTCAGTATCTGCTGTGTGGCCTGTATTATGAGCTGCAGTCAGTGTGTCATGAGACAAAAATTCAAATGGCACAGAAATCCTGCAGGGGATTAGAATAAACAATCTGTTGAGGCAGTAAATAGGTGCACAATTTGACGAAAGGATTCTGGCCCTTTGTGTTAACGCTGCTGGAAGCTGCATTGTCCCTAGGTACCAGTGGTAGGCATTAGGTATTAATGAATTCAATTGTTGGACCTGCCTCATTGTGTCTTTAGACTCCAATACGCAGCAGAAACCTTTTCAAAATGCTGAAGCCGGTGCTGTGATTTGGCGGAAAGACAATGACCATTTGGCCAACTCTCAGTAAATATTGCTTTTGTGCCAAGGATATTAAATGAAACAAAACAGGTGTAACATTGAATCTTATTGATAAGCAAATATCCACCTAACTGTGTAACTCAGTTCTGGTTTACTGCACCTCTCCAAGGGATGGGGCTTTACAATCTGCCATCTGCCCTCATCAGTGCAAAGAGAAGGACTCACCGATCTCCAAAATGCTGCACATGTTACACTATTTGCAATCTGGAGAGCAGTATTTTCTTTTTCCAGTATTCATATATTCCCTGAAAAAAAAATTGCCTTTTTGTCATTTGTTAGTGTTGATGTGATGCTCTCGTTCAGTCTTCAGTTTCCACTGAGCAGATGATGGATGTTCTTCAGTGGCTGGCTAGGAAAAATCAGCTTTCAAATATCTGTCGGCCTCTCTGATCTGACAGGAGGCACAGTACACACTGAAACAGGCCACAGAATAAGGGATGCAGCACAAAATTGTTAAACAAGCACACTCTAATGGATATGTGGAACAGATTACCAGATAAATATATTAATGTTGAGTTAATTTATTCCTTACAAGACATAGAGTCATACAGCGCTAATACAGACCCCTCAGCTCACTGAGTCCATGCACCTATCAAGCACCAATTTACACTAATTCCACTCTAATCCATTTTATTCCCACATTGACATCAACTACCTCCAGAGTCTACCCTTCCCCTAAATACTAGGGACAATTTACAGCTGTCAATTAACCTACCAAATCACTCATCTTTGGGATGTGGGAGGAAACCAGAGCAACTGAAAGAAACCATGAGGTCACAGCGAGAACGTGCAAACTCCACACAGACAGCACCAGAGGTCAGGTCTGAACCAGGGTATCTGTGAAGCCACATAGACAGAAGATAGACCAAAGAACTTAGATTTATTTAACAACCTTCCTCGCTTCAGGATGTCTTGAAGTGTGTTGAAGTATAGTGATTCTTCTATTGTAAGTGACCAATTTGCAACAGCTAGCTCTCGTAAAGAACGATGACTAGAAGATTCATTTTTATAATATTAGTGAGGAGTAAGTATTGCCCAGGACAACTCTGTCCTTCACTGAGTAGCACCAGGAGTTCTTTGTTCTTACCTCACAGGGCAGACAGTCTCAGTTTAATGTCTCATCAAAAAGTTTATCCAGGTGAAATGAACAGTGTGCCAGAGGTCAAATTTCAGGTGAGAAATGACATTGAAGTCTCTTGTCCTCTCAAGTGGACAAAAAAGATCCGCTAAAATTGTTCTGAGCCCCCAGCACAATATTTACATCTCAGTTAACATCGGTACAAAACTAATCAATTGTCACGTTGTTGTTGGTGGGACCTTGTTACATACAATGTGGCTGCTTTGCTTCCTACATTATGGAAGTGATTGCACTTCAGGAGTCTAATTAAAAAGTGGATGTCCTGAGGTTGTGGGAGGCACAGCATTGAAAAAAAAATGTTTGCATTGACAGATATACGTTAAGACAATCATCATCTATGCACAGGCTTGACAAATGAGAATCAAAAATACTGCAGATGCTGGAAACCTGAAGCAAAGCCAGATAATACTGGAAAAGCTCAGCAGGTCAGGCAGCATCTGTGGAAAGAGAAAGAATTAATATTTCAGGTTTGAAATGGGAAACCTATATTGATGCTCCTTAAAAAGTTTACAGACATTTTTTTTATCCCATTTTCTGGATGTGGGTGTCAGAATCAATTCCAACATCAGTCAGGCCCCTGACTCAAAAAGTTATTGACTTCTCTTCCCACAGATGCTGCTTGACAGCTGAGTTCTTCCAGCCTTTCTGTTTTTGTTTTGGATCCCAGCATCTGCAGTTTTATTTGTTTTCCATTGTTCACCAGCATGTATTGTCTATTTGGAACAGTACAGCACAGAAACAGGCCCTTCAGCCCACACTACCTCGTTATTCCTTTTGATTTGCACTATCTATTTATTTTTGTAATTTATAGTAATTTTATGTCTTTGCACTGTACCTTTGCTGCAAAACAACAAATTTCATCTCATATAAGCCTGTGATAATAAATCTGATTCTGATATCTGTGCTAATTTAATGAGACCTTTGGGAAAAAAAATCTTCACCCTGCATAAAAACTAAAAGTTGAGTACATTACTTCAGATGAGATCAGACCAAAGCTTTATACACTCGTCTAAAGCACAATCTACTGGGTGTAAAAACTCCAGAAGAAAACATTTGCCTTCTTTGTTGTTTGGCACAGAAGAAGAGCAGCAAGCCATCCATCTTGACAAGAGAACGGGAGAATACGGAAGTGTGTTAGAGAGCCATTGAAGTCCATCTTGATGAATGCAAAAAGTAACATATGTAAACCCACCAGGAAAGGGCTTTGTTGGGCAGCTTTTGGGAATAGACCATTATGATGCTCGTTACCTCATTAAGGGGGAATTGATTGACTAACACAACTCCCGATACTCTAACAGTGACATAAAAACACACACAGCCTACTCTGTATTCGGAACCATCCACTCGTGTTTCTTCAGCTATGGGGAGATTGAAGAGACCTCGTTACCTGCCATGGCAAAGTTCCTTCAACACTTTTCTCATTTTTTTGACTAATACTCAGTCTCCCAAACCGGGACTCTGTTAGAAGCACTGGGATTCCCTGGGGTATGGGCATCAAATGTATTCCATTTATTTTCCCCTTCTGTTGTTGCCAAAAAAGCGAATGATGATATTGTCTTTGAGAAAGTGAGAGAAAATTTGTAAACTTCTGAAAATTCCTCTGCAGTTAAAAATGAAGATATTATATTCTGGTACACAGTGTGGTGACTGAACAGCTCTGCAGCCCCATCCTTCAGTTCTCCAATCATTCCAACATTGACAAAATAATCCACAAATTGCAACAATATCACAAACAAAAACAGAAACTGCTGGGAATACTGGGCAGGTCCAGCCACATCTGTGGGAGGAAAAACAGAGTCAACATTTCAGGTCAGAGATCCTTCATTAGAACTGTTTGATCTGAAATGTTGACTCTGTTTCTCTTCCTGACCTGCTGAGTTTTTTCTGCATTTTCTATATCTGTTTTGGATGTCCAGCATCTGCAGTTTTTTTTCTGATTTTCACAATGGTATCACAATTTGTCAGAGTTTCTTTGAAGAGAGGAAGCTCATATTCAGAATAGGAATCAGATTTATTGTCACTGACTTAGATGACGTGAAATTCATTATTCTCCAGCAGCAGTACAGTGCAAAGCCATAAAATTACTATAAATTACAAAAATAAATAAATAGTGCAAAAATAAAGGAATAAATAGGTAGGGTTCATGGACCGTTCAGAAATCTGATGGCAGAGGGGAAAGAGCTGTTCCTGAATTGTTGAATGTGGGACTTCAGGCTCCTGAACCTCCTCCCTGATGGTAGTAATGAGAAGAGGGCATGTCCCAGATGGTGAGGGTCCTTAATGATGGATGCCACCTTCTTGGGCACCGCCTCTTGAAGATGTCCTCAATGGTGAGAAAGAAGAATGATCATTCATTTCAGTAAGGTCCTTGACTTCAGAACACTCCTGTATGTTTTGTGGCCAATGAAGTTCTTCTCGGCGCAGGGAAAAGCAGTAACCGATTCCACGCAACAAGATCCCAGCAGCAGCAGAGAAAGAACTTGTATATTTATTTTGATGTTAGTGTGCAATTTACTTCAGGACCACCAAAGATGTGTGTGAGGAAGGATGCTCCATAACCGCTATTAAAGTGGATAGTACATTCGAAGCAACACTCAGTGCACACAGGTCAACAATTATTCTTCACTGTTCCTTATAGTTTTAATCTGTTCAAAATCTTTGAAGATCACATTTGATTATTAATAATGGAATTCTTTGGGATGTTTTTGAAGTGTTGCCACTAGGCAGGATCTTGCTGGGAAATTCCCGAAGTTCTGCAGCAAACTACCAGCATGTATTCCAGTAAATGTAAGCAAGTTTGTGACTTTGGCACACACGCATCCAGAGATGGCAGTTCCAAATTTGTTGGCAGATTCCAGCTGTTGTTGGGTGAACTTGCTGAGATTCCCCAGCACTAACGTCAAGTGACATATGGTACAACATCTGCAAGACCATTCCTTTTCGCAGGAGACATCACAGCAGCAAGAAAGAAAGGTACTTTTAATAATTTACATTGGCAGTAAGTTCTTAAAAAAATATTTGTAGCTGATTTTATTTAAATTTATATTTTGTTTAAGTAGTTTATTTCATTTCATTTAAGGACCTTGAACATTGGGAAAAATGGCAGCTTCAATGGTCTGCAGAGCTGATGTCTCCCTTTGTTGAATGTTCAAAGTTTCCTTTGCATTTTCACAGACAAGGCTTGATCTGGGCCCCTGCACAACCTTATTGCATTGCTTGAGATACAGGGCCACACCAATCAGATGGTCTTGGCAAGCATGCTTGGTCTTGCTGACCAGGAGAATTGAGTATCTGCAGGACGAATATGGGCACCAAACTCCATTCAGCAAAATGCAAGCTGTCCTAGTGTAGGAATCAACATCTGCTTGTGCTCAGATGTTAATTAGCTGATCTGGATTTGCTGATGTTGCTCAAGGGTTGAACATTGGCCAGGAGAATTAAAAATCCTACTACCCTTCAAATGATAGCCAGTAACTTCATTGAGACCCCATCATGCAGTAGGTGGGATAACCACACCATCCCATCTCTACCAATCCCACCACAGAATTTACCTGGAAGATTTAGATGAGTTCTCACTGGTGTCAGTAGTAAATCGTAAATAAGTTCTTATTGCCTGAAGGTGGTTGTTGTGAAATTTATCAAGTGCAAGTATATGCGATAGTACTGGGAAATATATTTATAAGGCCACACATAATAAATAAACTGGTTAGTGTGGGTTCAAATGTGTTAACAATTTTGAAGTTCATTATTCATTCAGTAATTATTTATCTGGTTTTTAATGAACCCAAATACAAAGGCAGTTTTTATACTTTCCTCTCCCACTAACCACATGATACTGCAGACAACTCTGCATTGTACTATTAAAGTGGAACTCCATAAACAGTGTTTAACTGACATCCTTTATCAATATGATTATTTTTCCTGCTTAAAAATAACACATTTTACATTGTTACTCACTTTAATGTTATCATATCAACAGTTTTACTCATTCCAAACCAAGTGAAACTTTTAATTAAAAGCCTTTTTGTTTCTGTATCACTCACACCAATTAAAATGGATGATATGCCTTGATGTTTTCCTTAGTAGCACCATGTGTTTTCTCATAGATATTAAAGCAACCTGAATGAATGTCTTTAATTAAGTACACTTGCTTCATTCTGAAATGGACCATTGTTGCTGGGTCACCCCGGCCCAACAGCTCATTGGATGGTTTAAGCTGCCTGCTTAACAGGCAAAGTCTGGATGTCAACATGCTAAAGGTAGTAGTGTAATGGGAGTAGAAATCAGAGTCTGGTTAACACTTTCCTTACAAGGGTAAATCTACAGTCTGCCTATACCTCAGTGTAACATTTTGTATTAAACTCCAGAGCGGGCAAAATTAAGCTCAGCAATGTCCAAGTTTTGTTGGGAGTGTGGGGTGCAGTGTGCTGTGAAGCACCTGAGTGATGCCACTTGTGGGTATGTGTGCACAGTTTAGGTGAAAAATGCCATTACAAAGGGACATAGTACCAGGGCAAAGTACTTTCCATAGCAATTACTTAAACTTTCTAAATCAGTAGGCAGATTTTGAAAGTAGCCTGCCATACTGATCTGAATCCAGCGCCACTGGTTTAATGCTCCAAGCAACATCCTCTCAACTACACACAGTTGGAATGATTCATCCCCCTACAATCCCCACCCTCCTCCCACCAGCACTTGCAAAGGAATTGCCAATTACTTGCAGGTTATTTGCTGGTTCACTTCCTTTGGGTTTTGCAAAATTTTGACTCATTTTTGTTGCCCTTCATCATAAGTCCAACTTGCAAGTGTGCACATGACAACATGGCAAGGTACTGAAGAGCTTCAGTTGAGAGCAGGGCAAGGACCACAGAGTCAGTGCCTACAAAGATGACCATGGAAATGAACTTCAATGTTTCAGGCTCTTTCCCAATTAGTGCTGGGAATATCAGCATCATCTTTCTGCTTGTAACTTCTGCTTGTACAAGAAGAGAACCTTCCATCACTGACCGTCACATTATAGAAAGAAAGAACATTACAGAATTAACACATCAAAGCCAATTTATGAATTGTTTCTTTCTGCACTACATACAGTCAGACTAATTTCTGTGATGCCAGTCTCCTGTCCTACAGCCATCTCAAGGAAGCAGGGCTGATGGAAAGATGACCTAGAGCGGAGACCGCGGATGGTTTTGGTGTGTTATCTCTTGACCTTGAAGGCCTGGGCTAGCACTGACCCAAACTAGTTATCCAATTTTACCCTGAATGTGTGTTTAAACAAAAAATTGAAATTGCTCTGTTGAAGACCTATACCTCACTTTAATGTTTTATATTAAACTCCAGAGCAGGCAAAATGAAGTTTAACAGTCCCCAAGTTTTGTTGGGATTGCAGTGTGCTGTGAAGCACCAGAGTAATATCAGATTCATAATCACTGACTTAGATGACGTGAAATTTCTTGTTTTGCAGCAGCAGTACAGATGACATTAAATTACAATAAATTAGAAAAATAAATAAATTGTGCAAAAAAATAAGGAATAACGAGTTGGTGTTCGTGGGTTTATGGACCATTCAGAAATCTGATGGTGGAGGGGAAGAAGCTGTTTCTGAATAGTTGAGTGTGGGTCTTCGGGCTCCTGTACCTCCTCCCCGATGGAAATAGTGAGAAGAGGGCATGTCCCAGATGGTGAGGGTCCTTAGTGATGTATGCTGCCTTCTTGAGGCACCACCTCTTGAAGATATCCTCAATGGTAGGAAGGGTTGTGCCTGTGATGAAATTGGACGAGTCAACAACCCTCTGCAGCCTCTTGCAATCCTGTGTACTGGAGCCTCCACACCAGGCGGTGATGCAACCAGTCAGAATGCTCTCCATCATACATCTATAGAAGTCTGTAAGTCTTTGGTGACATACCAAATCTCGTCAAACTGCTAATGATGTAGAGCCACTGGCATGCCTTCTTCATGATTGCATCAGGATAGATCCTCTGAGATGCTGATGCCCAGGAACTTGAAGCTGTTCATCCTTTCCACTGTTGACCATTCAATGAGGAGTGGTGAATGTTCTCCTGACTTCCCCTTCCTGATGTCCATATCAATACCTTGGTCTTGCTGACGTTGAGTGTGAGGTTGTTGTTGTGACACCACTCAACCAGCCAAACTATCTCACTCCTGTACGTCTCCTCACCATCTGAGATTCTACCAACAACAGTGGCATCATCGGTGAATTTATAGATGGCATTTGAGCTGTACTTAGCCACACAGTTATGAGTATAGGGAGTGTAGAGCAGTAGGATGAGCACGCATCCTTGAGGTGTGCCTGTGTACACCATGATGCCACTCCCAGGGGTAGCACAGGATATCTGTCCATTTACTCACCTTTCACTATGAGACAGAAGGAGGCCATTCAGTCCTTTGGGTCATACTGGCTGCCAGCAGAGCAATCCCGTCAGTCCCATTTCCCGTCTCCTTATTTCCCTGTAGCCCTATGACTTTTTCTACCCTACATGCCCATCAATGCCACTTTGATTCTTTTGTCACTTGCCTACACTAAAGGTAGGATGTGGAAGGAAGCTGGAGCACCCAGGGAAAACCCACATACTCACAACGAGAACCTGCAAACTCCACACAGCATCAGAGGTCAGGATTAAACTGGGGTCCCTGGATCTGTGAGGCAGCAGCACTAATTGATGTGCCACCACAATGCTGCTGCCTTTGAAAAAGAAATACTGTACTTCTGTAATTTCTTGTATCTTTTGGGTTTGGAGTGCTTAACACTATTCTTAACTTGGAGGTAGAGTCATAGGGTCATACAGTACAAAAAGTGGTCGACCCAGCTGGACCATGTCAACCAAGATTCCCATCTAAGCTAGTCACATTTGCTCACATTTGGCTCATATCCCTCTAAACCTTTCCATTCCATTGACCTGTCCAATTGTCTTGTAAATGTTGTTAATGTACCTGCCTCAACCACTTCCTCTGGCAGCTCATTCCATATACTGACTACCTACTGGGTGAAAAAGTTGGGCCTATGGTTCCTATTAAATCGCTCCCCTCTTTCAAACCTATGCCCTCTAGTCATTGATTCCCCAAACCTGTTCACCCTATCTATGTCCCTCATGATTTTATACCCCTCTATGAGATCAGCCCTCATTCTCCTACACTCCAATGAAAAAAGTCCCACCCTGCTCAACCTCTCTCTATAACTCAGTCCCTTGAGTCCCGGCAACATCCTCGTAAATCTCCTTTGCACTCTTTCCAGCTTAATGACATCTTTCCTATAGAAGGGGGACCAAAATTGAACACAATATTCTAAATGTTTACTCTTGTACAACTGTAACATAAAATCCCAACTTCTATACTCAGTGCCCTGACTGACGAAGGCCAGGGTGCCAAAAGCCTTCTTCACCACCCTGTTTACCTGCAACGTCTCTTTTAGGAAACCATGTACTTGTATTCCTCGGCCCCTCTGTTCTACATCACCCCTCAGGGCCCTGCCGTTCACTATGAATGTCCTACCCTGATTTGTCACACTTTTCTGAATTAAATTCCATTTGCCATTCCTCAGCCTACTTACTCAGCTGATCAAAATCCCTCTATGAATCCTGATAACCATCTTCACTATCTACAACACCACCTATTTTAGTGTCATCTACAAACTTACTAACCATGCCTTTTACATTCTCATCCAAATCATTGATATAGATGACAAGTAGCAATAGACCTAGCACCGAGCCCTGGGGAACACCACTAGTCACAGGCTTTCCTTCTGAGAAACAACCTTCCACTATCACATTCTGTTTCCTACCATCGAGCCAATTGTGTTTCCAATTAGCCGGCTCTCCCTGGATCCCATGCGATCTAACTTTCCATAGCAGTTTACCATGCAGAATTTTATCAAAGGCCTTACTGAAGTCCATATATACGACATCTACCACCCTCCCTTCATCGACCTTCCTGGTTACTACTTTGAAAAACTCGATCAAATTCGAATTTGTTTTATTGTTCTGCATTCCTTCACGAACCTGTTGAGTAAAGAAAGAATTTGTAAGAAAATTACTCCAGTTTGTTAATTTTCTTTGAAGTCTGAGCATCATTGTTTTAAATGTTTAAACAGAAAAGAAATAAAAAAGGATGAAGTCAAGATTTTAAATGTTGGTTTATCCCACACAATTTAGTATTTTAAATTCATTGAATTAAGGTATTGAAGTGTGTGCCAGGAATGACCACAGATATACTTTGGTGGGTTAATCGTCACTTAGTCTGCCTGCTTGCTTTCATTGCATGAAGGTAGAATTTTGTTGTCTAACACTTTAGGTAACACCTCTCCTGAAAATCAACAGTGACGAGATAACTAGAGGTAAACATAACATTGAGGAGGATTTCTGGCACTTAAAAACAACTTGCCTTTTCACGTTGACTGATTGCTGGAGCTGTGAAAATGATCACCAAGATGCTTCAGGAAACTCTCTTCCATATTTCCACACAACACGGAAAGAGGCTATTTGGCCCATCGCATCTATGCTGGCTCACAGATCAATCCCATTCCACCAGTAATTTTCCATAAGACCTATTAACCTTACAATCTCATCAACCCCCCTAGGTTCTACTGCTCACCTACACACTAGGGGCAATATACAGCGGGCAATTAACCTACCAACTTGCACACCTTTGAGGTATGAGAGGAAACACGTGCACCCAGGGGAAACCCACATGGTCACAGGGAGAGCATGCATGCTCCACATAGACAGCACCAGAGGTCAGAATTGAACCAGGGTTATTGGAGTTCTTAGGCAGTCACAATACTATCTGTGCCTTTGTGCTGCCCTCACCTTAGGATCTCACCAGCACTTATTCTGCAAGTTGTCTGATAACTTCATCTGAAAGGAGTGAATGTTGTGCCATTCTCTCTCATAAATAGTAGAAGTCACCAGGAGAAATGTAGATCATTGGTAAGGTGAGGAAAGGGAGCATAAGGTCAAGCACATAACATTATCGGCTATTGCAGGAGAAGGCAACAACAAGACCAAATGGGACTTCTTTCCCTTTGTGGGTGCAGGAAATCCTTCCTGCTGTGAACCACATCCCTAGAAATGTCAGGGCCATGTCCAAGAATTTGTGTACCATTTCCCTCTTCCCCAAAGCTGTGCTGCAATGGTCCACTGTGTGTTAGCCAACTGTAGTATGAGAGCACATGGCTGTCACATGACAGTAACAACACTGAGCCTGCTGGTCGGAGGATAGCATTGCTTATCGGATCAGAAGTGACACCACTGTCAATCAAGGTTTGGCTCCACCCACCCATCAGGTGTGGGCATAGAGATTGGCCTTGGGGAGCACCTTTGTTCCTGAATCTGCCTGACCATTGATCTTGGTAAACACCTTTGTCCTTGACCCCCCCCCCCCCCCCAAGGCATTGACCTGTCTAAATTACCTGGCCAGGCTCCACCCAGCCTTCCAGCACTATAAAGAGTGTTGCACATTCCTGGCTCTCTCTCTCTCAACTGCCCCAGGAATAGTGAGACAACACTGCAGAGACCACTGGTAAGAGTGTGCACCACCACATGGTTTGAGAGTGTTTTAGTCAGATTCCAGGAAGTGTTAGGGCCGATGCTTGTTTGGGTCAAGGTGTTCAGGCATTGAAGTGTTTATCCCTTGATAAGCTGTACCTTGTTTATTGTGTGTGTGTGTGTGTATCTCATCCTCGTTGCGATTCCCCCCTCACGTTTGTGGTCCCGTGTGTGTGTGTGTGTGTGTGTGTGTGTGTGTGTGTGTGTGCATCCGTTCCCATTCATTCTGTTTCTGCATTTGTCTTTATGATTAAACTATTTTTAAGGATCCAAAGCCTGTGTCCAGAGTCCTCCATCTTTAAGATCCCAAAAGAACCTTTTTCACACAACACCAACACATCCCACAAATTCAGCCAAATTTGAGTGCAAGGAGGCTGTGCATAATGCTTCACAAAACCTGGATCACAAGTCCAAAACCTGCTGTTTTAGCACCATTTGGAATTTTCATATTTCATCCAGTGTCTGCTGAATCAAGTTTTCAAATGGGCAGAAGAACAGAAAAGGCGGGAAACACTCAGCAGGTCAAGCAGCATCTGTAGGAAGAGAAACAGAGTGAATATTTCAGGTCAAAAGCCCCTTGTCAGGACTGGTAAAAGTTACATTTAAAAGAAGCAGTGGAGAGGACAATGGGAATATGTGTGTACTGCTTTCAAACAGACATGTCTCATCAGTATTGCTGGCATATTAAATATTCTTTTTTCATTTTTATCTGAAAAAATATTTAATATATTCTTTCACAGAACACGGGCATCAATGGCAAGGCCAGCATTTAATTCACACCCCTCATTACCCTTGATCAGATAGCTTCTCCAGCCATTTCACAGGTAAGTTTAGAGTTGAATACATTGCTGTGAACCTGAGGACCTACAGTATATGGGCCAGTGTAGGGAAAGGATATTTGTGAGACAAGTTGGGATTTATAGCGGTCCAGCCAATTCACTGTCGTCGTTACCAATTGTGAAGAGCATGTGGAAGCTTGGTGATGCAGTTGATGACTCACAGCTCAACGACCCAGTTTCAATCCTTACCTCTGATGCTGTCTATGTGGAATTTGCATGTTCTTCCTGTAACTAGATGGGTTTCTTCTGGGTGCTTCAGTTTCCTCCCACTGGTTGGTAGCTTAATCAGTAAATTGCCCCTAGTGTGTAGGTGAGGGGCAAAATGCACCAAAGGGCAGTTGAAAATCAAAGTGAATGTAATGAGATAAAGATCTTTTCTCTCCACAGACACTGTCTGACCCGCTGAGTCTTTCCAACATTTTCTGTGTTGGAAAGGGGAGTCGATAGGCATGTGAGAGAGAATGGGTTACAGAGAAATTAGAGTGGGATAGGAGGGATGAGATTCTTCTGAGAGCTGGCATGGACCTGATGGACTGAAGAGCCTCTTTCTATATCATAATAAGTAAACTGAATAGCTTTTTAATTTCAACTTATGTAATTAACTTGAAGTTCTCTGGGAGCTTTGACTGATCAGAGCACTGAGGTCTTGGCCCATGTGCCCTGTTACACTTAGAAGACACCCAATATGCAGGATGAAAACCCATCCTGTTTGTCCAGGACAGTAACCATCCGTGACTATCTTGTAGACCTGCACTGAAGCCCTTGGGGCAGGCATTAGAGTCATAGAGTCATACAGCATGGAAACAAGCCAGCAGGTCCACGCCAACCCATTTATGCTCGTCCGACAATAATCCCTTTTTTTAAATTCACTCCACATTTCCTTTCCCATCAGCTCCTTCTAGATTCTATCAGCAATTTACACACTAGAGGCAATTTACAGTGGCCACTTAACCTTTGACCAGCACAGAGTCATAGAATCACACAGCATATAAACAGGCCCTTCAGCCCACCAAATCTGTGATGACCATCAATCACTCATTGTCACCAATCCTACATTAATTCCATTTTTATACCCTCCCCACATTCCCATCAACTCTCCCCAGATTCTACCACTCGCCTACACACCAGGGACAATTTACAGTGACTAATTAACCTCCCAGCCCCCATGTCTTTGGGATGTAATTAAATGTAAGGGAAAAGTATATGGTTAATGACGGGATCCTTAACAACATTGATGTACATAAGTATCTTGGGGTCCAAGTCCATAGCTCCCTGAAAGTGACAGTGCAAGTCAATAGAGTGGTATAGAAGATGTATGGTATATTGTTCTTCATTAGTTGAGGTATTGAGTACAAGTGTCAAGAAGTCATTTTCCGGCAGTGTAAGACATCGCTAGGCCACACTAGGAGTACTGTGTGCAGTTCTGGTTGCCCCATTACAGGAAGGATGTGGAGGCTTTGGAGAGGGTGCAGAAGAGGTTCACAGTGATGCTGCCTGGATTAGAAGGCATGAGCTATAAGGAGGGGCTGGACAAACTTGGGTTGTTTTCTCTGGATCGTTGGAGGCTGAGGGGAGATTTGAGAGAAGTTTATAAAATGAGTGAAACAGATATAGACAGTTATTATTTTTCTCCTAGGGGTGAAATGTCAAATACTAGAAGGCATAGCTTTCAGCTGAGAGGGACAAAGCTTAAAGAACATGTGCAGGGAAAATTTTTCTACACAGAGAGTAGTAGGTGCCTGGAACGTGCCACCAGGGTGGTGGTGAATAACGATAGAGGCATTTCAGAGACATTTAGACAGACACGTGAACATGCAGCAAATGGAGGGATATGGATCATGTGCAGCGAGATGGGATTAGTTTTATTTGGCATCATGCTTGACACAGACATCGTGGGTCACAGGTCCTGTTCCTGTGCTGCACTGTTCTATGTGGGAGGCAGCTGGAGCATCCATAGGCAACCCATGAAGCCATAGGGAGAACGTGCAAACTCCACACAGACAGCACCTGAGGTCCTTCTTGACCCTAATCCTAAATTTAATGAAAAGCAGCCTCAGTAACAGTAAGCATGAAACAATCAGATTATTGTAACCATTCATCTCTCATGTTCTTCAGCAGAGGAAATCCGTCGTCCTTCCCCAGTCTGACTAACCGACACACGATTCCACACCCAACAATATGGTTGATTCATAACTACCCCCTCAGTTCTGAGACAACTGGGGATGGAGAGTCAATGCTGGCTTTGGCAGCAGTCTTCACATCTGGAACAAAGAACTGTAATAAAAATTTGTGGTCAGCCTGATCTCCAAAGTGTGACCTCCAAAGTGTGGCTTTCCCACACGGTTCTTCCGCTGAGCACCTCCGGTGCAGACCGGCTCTGACAGCACTGTGGCACCTTCACCGCAGCGGGGCTGTGTTGGACTGAACCTTATACTGGGTGTGTGGGGTGATCCAGCCCTATTTCACAACACTGACAGCGCTGAGTGCTCCTGAGCACCATGGAACTGTTTGTAATATTTTTAGTGGGTTTTCACAGGTAAGATTCCAAAAATATTACTTCAGGGTTAAACACTCTTGGATAATAAAACAAAAACTAAATGGCCAGCTATTTGTTTTGGCCACTGGCCTTCAATGAAGTCAATGGCAGTGTCTTATCCTCAATGGTCTAATGGGGGGTAGACACTTCTCCATGAGGAGAGCAGGGTTGGAACAGAGCGGAGCAATCACTGTAAATTGTAAATTGTAAATTGGTTTATTATTGTCACATGTACTGAGGTACAGTGAAAAAAATTGTTTTGCATGCCAACCATACAGATCATTTCATCACATCAGTACATTGAGGAAGTACAAGGGAAAAACAATAACAGAATGCAGAATATAGTGTTACAGTTACAGAGAAAGTGCAGTGCAGGCCGACGATAAGGAGCAAGGCCACAATGAGGTGGATTGTGAGGTCAAGAATCACCCTTTTCGTACAAGAGGTCCATTCAGTAGTCTTATAACAGTGGGATAGAAGCTGTCCTTGAGCCTGGTGGTACGTGCTTTCAGGCTTTTGAATCTTCTGCCCAATGGGAGGGCAGAGGAGAGAGAATGTCTGGCGTGTGTCGGGTCTTTGATTACGTTGGCTGCTTTACTGAGGCCGTGAGAAGTGTAGACAGAGTCCAAGATGATGCTGTTACAGGGACTCATTGGGATACCTATGCAGCCCTGTGGGAGGTGAAGCAGTGGATATGACTGCTGTGGGTGGGAGGCAGCAGTGGCTGGAAGCAGGGGGTTGCCATGGGAAAAGTCAGGATGGACTCATACTGGCTGGTGCACTGCAGGTACCTTCCCCCACACGACGAGCCTGGAGCAACATTGGAAGTCAAGTCTGAGGGAAAGATTCTCACTGAAACTAGGACTTGTGGTTGGGAAATTGCTTTGTCCTTCATTCCACAGCCCTACAGGGTGGCAAATCCACAAGTTTGGCAGGTGTCGCACTTCTTCTTTCAAGTTCATGGAAATGTTGAGAAAGAAGCCTTGTGGTTATCAGGATAACAGGTATTTGGACAGATACATGGATAAGAAAGGATTAGAGGGATAAGGGCCAAATTCTATGACTCTTATGGTTCTCCTGGTGGACGTGTCCCTTTATTTGTTCCCATAAATAATGTTTACACTATGAGCCTCATTTCTAAATTTTCCTGTGTGATGTCTTCATGTTATATATTTCTTTGTTGATGCTGTTATGATCAGTGCTCATGAAATCTTCAGCAGATTTATTCTCATGTGTAAGCCAAATGCGGAGACAGAAGAGATTCTGCAGATGCTGGAATCTGGAACAACACACACAAAATGCTGGAGGAACTCAGCAGCTCAGGCAGCATCTATGGAGGGAAATAAACAGTCGACCTTTCAGGTCGAGACCCTTCATCGGACTGGAAAGGAAGAGGGCAGAAGCCAGAATAAGGAGGTCGGGGGAGGGGGAGGAGTACATGCAGGCAGGTGGGAGATGAGTTCAGGTGAGAGGGGGAAGGTAGGAGGGTGGGGGTGGGGGAGAGGGGAAAAGTAAGAAGCTGAGAGGTGATAGGTAGAAGAGGCAAAGGGCTGAAGAAGAAGGAATCCGGTAGGAGAAGGCAGTGGACCATGGAATAAAGGGAAGGAGGCGGGAAATAGATAGGCAGGTCATGAGGATGGGGAAAGGGAAAAGAGAAGGTGAAGGGGGCCACAGGAATGAGGAAAGACAAAGGAGAAATAGAAAAGGGGGCGGGGAGAAGAGGGGAGGGGTTACCGGAAGTTGGAGAAATCAATGTCGATGCCTTACGGTTGAGACTACCAAGACGAAATATGAGGTGTTGTTTCTCCAACCTACATCTGGCCTCAGTGTGGCAGGAGAGGAGGCCGTGGATAGACATGTCAGTATGGGAGTGGGATGTGGAATTGAAGTGGGTGGCCACCGAGAGATCCTTGCTTTTGTGGCTGATGGAGCAAAGGTGCTCGCGTCCGCCACAAAAGCAGTCACCCAATCTGCATCAGGTCTCACCGATGCAGAGGAAGCAGCACCGGATGTAATAAATGACACCTTCAGATTCACAGGTGAAGTGCTTCCTCACCTGAAAGGACTGTCTAGGGCCCTGATTGGTGGTGAGGGAGGAGGTGTAGGGGCAAGTGTAACACTAGGGGCTGTGCAGGGATAAGTGCCGGGGGGTCATTTGCAAGGAGTGATGAGTGGACAAGGGAGTCGCAGAGAGAATGACCCCGGTGGAAAGCGGAGGGGGGAGGGGAAGGTGTGCCTAGTGGTGGGATCCCGTTGGAGGTGGCAGAAGTTGCGGAGAATGATGTGTTAGATGAGGAAGCTCGCGGGGTGGTAGGTGAGGACAAGGGACTCCCTCACCGCCATTCAGGGCCCCAGACAGCCCTTCCAGGTGAGGCAGTGCTTCACCTGTGAATCCGAGGGTGTCATTTATTGCATCCGGTGCTCCTAGTGTGGCCTCCTCTACATCGGTGAGACCCGACACAGATTGGGTGACTGCTTCACCGAGCACCATCGCTCTGTCCGCCGCTAAAGCAAGGATCTCCCAGTGGCCGGCCACTTCAATTCCACATCCCACTCCCACACTGACATGTCTATCCACTGCGTCCTCTACTGCCACATTGAGGCCAGATGCAGGTTGGAGGAACAACACCTCGTATTTCACCTTGGTAGTCTCCAACCTGACGGTCTCAACATCGATTTCTCTAACTTCCAGTAACCCCTCCCCTCTTCTCCCCGCCCCCTTTTCCTTTTCTGCTTTGTCTTCCCTCATTCCTGTGGGCCCTTCCCCCTTCTCTTTCCCCTTCCCCCATCCTCTTGACCTGTCCATCCCTTTCCCCGCCCCATGACCTTCCTATCTATTCCCCACCTCCTTCTATGGTCTACTGCCCTCTGCTACCAGATTCCTCCTTCTTCAGCCCTTTACCTCTTCTACCTATCACCTCTCAGCTTCTTACTTTTCCCCCATCCCCCTCCCCCACCCTCCTACCTTTCCTCTCTCACCTGGACTCGCATATCACCTGGACTCGCCTATCACCTGGACTCACCTATCACCTGCCTGCGTGTTCTCCTCCCCCTCCGCCAACCTTCTTATTCTGGCTTCTGCCTTTCTTTCCAGTCCTGATGAAGGGTCTCGACCCAAAACGTCAACTGTTTATTTCTCTCCGTAGATGTTGCCTGACCTGCTGAGTTCATCTAGCATTTTGTGTGTGTATTGGTATTGGTTTATTATTGCACTTGTACTGAGGTACAGTGAAAAGCTTGTCTTACAAACCGATCGTACAGGTCAATTCATTACACAGTGCAGTTACAATGAGTTAGTACAAAGTGCATTGATGTAGTACAGGTAAAAACAATAACAGTACAGAGTAAAGTGTCACAGCTACAGAGAAAGTGCAGTGCAATAAGGTGCAAGGTCACAACAAGATAGATTGTGAGGTCATAGTCCATCTCATTGTATAAGGGAACCGTTCAATAGTCTTATCACAGTGGGGTAGAAGCTGTCCTTAAGTCTGGTGGTACGTGCCCTCAGGCTCCTGTATCTTCTACCCAATGGAAGAAGAGAGAAGAGAGAATGTTCCAGGTGGGTGGGGTCTTTGATTAAGCTGGCTGCTACACCAAGACAACGAGAGGTAAAGACAGAGTCCAAGGAGAGGAGGCTGGTGTCCGTGATGTGCTGGGCTGTGTCCACAACTCTCTGCAGCTTCTTGCGGTCCTGGACAGAGCAGTTGCCGTACTAAGCCGTGATACATCCAGATAGGATGCTTTCTATGATGCATCAGTAAAAGTAGGTGAGAGTCAAAGGGGACAAACCAAATTTCTTCAGCCTCCTGAGGAAGTAGAGGTGCTGGTGAGCTTTCTTGGCCGTGGCATCTACGTGATTTGACCAGGACAGGCTGTTGGTGATGTTCACTTCCAGGAACTTGAAGCTCTCAACCCTCTCGACCTCAGCACCATTGATGTAGACAGGTGCATGTACACCGCCCCCTTTCCTAAGCCAAATACTGAGACTTTACGCAGGGATACATGACAACTGGTAAGATCTAAGAGAATTATGGTTTTATGAGACTTGAGGTTAGCTGGTTTCAAAGGTCCATTGTTCCCGTATTTAAGCCCACAAAGACATACCGCCAAAAACTGGCCGAGTAACTGTAATATACCTGTAAGTGAACACTGAAGAGAAGCCGTGGAGTGCCCACACTGTTTTTGTCCTGAGGTCCCAGCAAATTGGAGTAGCAACAGACCTTGCACAAGGAAACACACAGCTATGAGTTTCGTGGATTCACAGAGTCATAGAGTCATCAGCCCAATTCATCCATGCCAGTCAAGCTCCCTATATGTTCTAAGCCCATTTCCCTCTAAACCTTTCCTATCCATGTATCTGTCCAAATGTCTTTTAAATGTAATTTCACCTGCCTCTGCCGCTCGTCTCTGGTTGCAGCACAGAAAGAGGTTGTGAAGCTAATGGTGGATTTTTGAAAGAGTTGCCCAGTTGGTCCCACTTGCATGTTCTTTACTTATAGCCCCACATACTCCACATATTTACCCACTTCTCAATGGAAAGTTACTGTTGAATGTGTTTCCACTCCCCTTCCAGGTAATGAACCCCAGATCATTTCAACTTGTACAAAAGTAAAACTTCCCATGGCACTATTTGTTCCTTGTCAATGAACTGAAATCTGTTTCCTCCAGTTAGTGATCCTCCTATCAGGACAGGTTCTTTCATAAAATAACAGGATGTAAATGATAACTGGGAAGGTCGATCTGCATCAGCATAATTTCACTGTCAGTACTCCAAGGACTGAGTAAAGCTCTGAGACTGTAAGGATATAGCTCTTATAACTGAGCAGCAAGGTGATTTTTTTTTTACCCCAGTGATATTTCTTAATATCATTTGAAAATTTACATAAGACCTTTGTCTTTAATTGTGTGAGATAATAAATCTGTATTTGTTAACAGAATAAAAAGGTATACCCAATCTATCCCAGTGAAAACCATTGGCATCCTGTGAGTCTGATACTTCAATACATTGCTGTCAATTTGGTTGTTTGGTAAATAATTACTCAACAATATCACACAAGATAACTGAGAATGAGAAAGGACACTGGAGTCCACTTCATTCATGCAGTCAGCACATCTCGTTGCACCATTTCACATCTAATTATTGCTTAAATTAGTCCTGTTTTTGCCTCATTACTCCATCTGAGAGTTGATACCGCTATTTTTATGCAAGAACTATTTCCTGTTCTCTCTCTTAATGTGCCTTTTGCTGGTTTGAACCCGGGTCTCGTATATTTACTTCTAGCCTAGAAATCCCTTGGTGCCAGGAGAAGTGTGTTTACTACCGCACAGTATCCCAAAGTGTGCTTTATGCTGTAAGGTTCAACTGTGCACAAGGCCCAAGGCATCATGTGCAACAGGCCAGTCTGTGCAGGCGTCAATTGTTTAAAAAGGCCTCTCCTCATCCATTGTTGTCAGCAGAGGATAACAGGAAGGTCCCAAGGAATTCTCACATTGAACAACTTCTCCTTTATTTGCTTTCTCCAGATCAAAGGTATGGGAACTCATGTGGGCCCAAGTCTCTATTTTTGTGGGATGTATAGAACAATCTTCAGTTGTACTTGGACCCACTCCCTCAACTCTTTTATTCTGGTGCATTAGACAACTACATTGGTACTGTTTCCTGCACTCCTGTAGGACTGGAAAATTTCATTATTTGCTGCCAATCTACCCTGCCCTCACCTTACATAGAACAGGACAGGAACAGGCCCTTCGGCCCACGATGTCCGTGCTGAACACAATACCAAATTATACTAGATCTCTTCTGTCTGATCCATATCCCTCCAATCCCTGCATATTCATGTCTCTATTTAATAGCCTTCTAAATGCCAATATATACCTGCTTCCACTCCCACCCCTGGCAGCCCACCCCAGGCACCCACCACTCTGTGTAAAACATGCCCCGCACATCTTCTTTAAAGTTTCCTCCCGTCTCACCTTAAATGCATATCCTCTAGTATTTGATTTCATATGGTCCATCACTGCCTCTCCCCTTCCTTTTCTGGATCTCTCCATCTCCACCTCAGGGTAATAGGCTAGCCACAAGCACTGTTCACAAGTTTACAGAGTCTTGCAGTTACCTTGACTATACTTCCTCCCTCCCTCTGTCCCTCCTGTAAGGACTCCACTCGATTTCCCCCAGTTCTTCCTTCTCCATCATATTTGCTCGAATAATAAAATTTCTCATACTGGTATCTCCTAGATGTCTTCCTTCTTCCTGAACTGTAGTTTCCCCTTGTCCAATGATGATGGCCCTTAACTATTTTGTGTACCTCTACCCTCACTCCCTCTCCGCATCAAAAGTGCAAGGATAGAGATCCCCTGGTCCTCACATTCCACATCACCAGCCGCTGCATTCAACAAATCATCCTTTGCAACTTCTGTCACTTCTCTAAGATTCAACCACCAGGCACATTTTCACCTCCCCTCCTCTTCCAGCACGTCGAAGCAACCATTCCCTTTGCAACTCTCTACTCCCCTGTTCCTTCTTTGCCAGACAACCACAGGAGAACCAACACTGGTCCCTTCACCTCTTCCCTTCCCACCATCCAGGAACCCAAACAGTCCTTCCAGGTGATGCAGCAATTCACTTGAACTTCCTCCAATCCAGAGTACTACATTCAGTTTTCACTGTGTGGTCTCCTCTTCTTTGGAGAAACCAAATGCAGATTGAGTGACCACTACATTCAGTCCATGATAAGATAAGATATCTTTATTAGTCACATGTACATCGAAACACACAGTGGAATACATCTTTTTGCGTAGTGTTCTGGGGGCAGCCCGCAAGTGTCACCACGCTTTCAGTGCCAACATAGCATGCCCACATCTTCCTAACCTGTTCGTCTTTGGAATGTGGGAGGAAACCGGAGCACCCGGAGGAAACCCACGCAGACACGGGGAGATCGTACAAACTCCTTACAGACAGTGGCCGGATTTGAACCTCGGTCGCTGGCACTGTAAAGCATTACGCTAACCACTACACTACCGTGCCTGCCTCAGAGCTCCCTGTTGCCTGCTGTTTTAATTCTCCAACCTATTTGTCTATGTCCTCCTGCACTGTCAAAATAAGACCCAGTGCAAGAGTCACAGACAGTGTGGAAACAGGACCTTCAGCCCACCAAGTCTGCACCAATCATCAAGCACCCATTTTTTTTACACTAATCCTATTCTAGCCCATTTTATTCTCCCCACATCACCATCAACTTCCCCTAGATTCTTTCTTTTTCAATCTTTTTATTAGTCTTCAAATTAATACAGATTAATATATAACGTCAATGTTTGTACATGTAATACAAAGAGATCAGGAGAACAATCATGGCATAGATAATCATAACGTACAATAAAATATAAAAAAATCTGTAGATCCCATGATCTCTTAGTAAATGAATATAATATAAAAGAAAGGAAAGAAAAAGATTTATTATATATATAAAAGAAAAGAAAGAAAAAAAATCCCCAAATCAATAAGAAAAATTATAAACAATATATCAAACCAAACTAAACTAAACAGAAAAATTAAAAAAAACAAAAAAAAAGACTGGACTGAAATTTCTCAGTAGAAACAGCAATATTATGTCATGAACTCTGTTCCTCTAAATTGGAAAGTTATTGAAAGGGGATCTATATCATGTGAAAATATTGAATAAATGGACTCCAAATATCTTCAAATTTAAGCGAAGGATCAACAGTACCACTCCTAATTTTTTCCAAGTTTAAACATGATATAGTTTGAGAGAACCATTGAAAAGTAGTAGGGGGTTTTGGATCCTTCCTAACTTCCCCTAGATTCTATCACTCACCTATGCACAAGGGGCAATTTTAAAGTAGCCAATTAACCTACTAACCTGCACATTTTTGAGATCTGGGAGGAAACTGGAGTACTCATGAGAAATCCATACAGTCATAAGGAGAACATACGAACTCCACACAGACAGCACCTGAAATCAGGATTGAACCTGAGTCACTGGAGCTATGAGGCAGCAGATCTACTAGCTGTGCTACTGTGCTTCCCTGTTTGCTTCCCTCTGGGTACTGGGCCAGGGTTTTCTCAAGAGCGAAACAGAATTTCTCCTTGGCATCATCTGAAGCCTTCGTGGTAGGGGGCATATGTGCTGACAGCCTGCTTCCACGTTAGTGAGCTGGAGAGTCCAGAGAGACTCGCTTTAAGCTTGCGAAACAGCATTCTCCCCTTTCATCTGGGCACGATGCAGCCCTCTGGACTCAATGTCAAACTGTCCAACTTCAGTTAACCTGCCTCCTTGCTCTGTATCCGCACCAGCCATTTCTGCTGTAAGTCATGATTCCGCGACATTGGCTCAGTTTTTCTCTCTCCATTAATCCAGCCTGACAAGTCCTCCAGCCCTGTATATGACAGCTCCCACCCTTCTGTTTTCGCACTCCCTAACTGCCCTCATCACATAACTTTTGTTCCTTTTCTCCCTCTCCAACTGCCTCCCATTAATCCATTGACCAGAAGACCACTACAACTTATCCCTTTGGCAACATTCGCCTCGTCCTACCCATCTGTCCCTCCACAAATTAATACTAGCCAGTTTTCTCTCTTTCAAAGTTTCATGAAGGATCTTTGTCCTGAAATGTCAACTCTGTTTATCTCTCTACAGATGCTGCCTAACCTGCTGAGTGTTTCCGGCATCTTCTGTTTGTAAGCCAACATCTGCTGGTGACTGACCTAGTCACCATCCTGACTACAGTGCCTTCATGGGAAACTTCTGCTTGCCATCGGTAATTGTAATTGCAGCTTTCCCTTTGAATCTGACACTCATTTTCACACCTGCCCCTCCCCTCTTGGACTGAAGAAAGAATGATCAGTTCTCTCCCTTGCTCCATCTGTCATCTATTTGTTCCGATTTTTAATATGTTACAAAGTCATAATTCTGAATTATACTGCAGGTGGTCGAACATCATCAGAAGCAGCCCGGCAGCCATTGGAGTAGCAGTTCCCTTTCAGGTACAGTGAATGTATTTAAAAAGCTTGTGTGTTTTGCGGGCTTTTCTTTTACAGAAGCAGCCCGGCAGCCGTTGGAGCAGCAGTTCCCTTTCAGGTACGGTGAGTGTATTTAAAAAGCTTAATAAGTGGAGGGCAACTGAAGGGTTAAACAGAGTGTTGAGTGCTTGATTAGAGGGAGTGTTTACTTGAGGTAATTGGCAGAGACAAATACAAGGAGGAGTAACTGAAGAGGAGTGGCCAATGTGTGAGTGGCTCAGGGTAAGAGTGGAGCTTTGAGGCTTTGGCTCCAGAGGTTGAGGAAGCGCTTGCTCTCAGAGAGGTAAGGTTGTTAAGTTCCTTTAATTTAATTAACTTAGGAGTAGGTAGTGATGGCAGCAGTTAGGGCAGTCATGTGCTCCATATGCAGTATATGGAAAGTCAGGGACAGCACACTTGTCCCTGATGACTACACCTGTAAAAGGTGCATCCGGCTGCAGCTCCTGACAAACTGAGTTAGGGAACTGGAGCTGGAACTGGATGAACTCTGGATCATTTGTCAGGCAAGAGGAAGCAATAGACAGGAGTTTCAGGGAGATAGTCACCCCTAAAAGTCAGGAGGCAGGTAGCTGGGTGACTGTCAGGAAAAGGAAGGGGTATAGATAGAAAGAGTAGAGCACCCCTGTGGCTGTTCCCATCAACAATAAGTATACCGTTTTGGATACTGCTGGTGGGGATGACCTACCAGGGACAAGATCTCCCACTGAGATGGGACCCTCAGCTCAGAAAGAAAGGAGGGAAAAGAAGAGAGCAGTAGTGATAGGGGATTTGATAGTTAGGGGGACAGATAAGAAGTTCTGTGGGAGAGGTTGAGAATCCTGGATGGTCTGTTGCCTCCCTGGTGCCAGGGTCTGTGATATCTTGGATTGAGTTCTTAATATTCTCAGGAGGGAGGGTGAACAGCCAGACATTGTGGTTCATGTAGGGACCAATGATGTGGATAGGAAGGAGGAGGAGGTCCTGCAAAGAGAATTAGGTGCAAAGTTGAAGCACAGGACCTCCAAGGTTGCAATCTCAGGATTGTTACAAGTGCCACGAGTTAGTGAGGCGAGAAATAGGAGGATCATGCAGCTAAGTATGTGGCTAAGGAGATGGTGCAGGAGGGAGGGCTTTATGTTTCTAGATAATTGGGCTTTGTTCCAGGGAAGGTGGGATCTATTCCAATGGGATGGTTTGCACCTGAACTGGAGGGAGACTGACGTACTTGTGGGTAGGTTTGCTAGTGCTGCTCCGGGGGGTTTAAACTAGATTTGCAGGGGGAGGGGAGCTAAGTGTTAAAGTAGAGAGTGAGGTGGAGGAGGAAAAAGGTCATGCAAGGTCTGCAGGTATGGACAGAAATCAGAGGTTTGTACGTGATAGAAATGTTCTCAGGTGCATCTATTTCAATGCAAGAAGTATTGTAGGTAAGGCAGATGAGTTTAGGGCATGGATTGGCATGTGGGATTACGACATTATTGCTATTAGTGAGACTTGGATGCAGGAGGGGCAGGACTGGCAGCTTAATGTTCTGGGGTTCTGTTGTTTCAGATGTGATAGAGGAGAGGAGTGGCATTACTAGTCAGGGAAAAATATCACAGCTGTGCGTTGACAGGACACCCAGGAAGGCTTGTCTGCAGACTCGATATGGGTGGAACTGAGGAACAGGGAAGGTGTGGCCATACTAATTGGCTTGTATTATAGACACCCCAATAGTCAGAATTGGATGAACAAATCTGTAGTGAGATAGCAGACTGATGTAAGAAACAGAAAGTTGTAATAGTAGGGGATTTTAACTTTCCACATATTGACTGGGACTCCCACACTGTGAAAGGGCTGGCTGGCTTGGAATTTGTCAAATGTGTTCAGGAAAGTTTTCTAAATCAATATATAGAGGTACCAATGAGAGAGAATGCAATACTTGATCTCCTATTAGGGAACCAGACAGGTCAGGTGACAGAAGTATGTGTAGGTGAACATTTTGGGTCCAGTGACCATAATGTCATCAGTTTAAGTTAATTATAGATAAGGATAGGTCTGGTCCTCGAGTTGAGGTTCTAAATTGGAGAAATGCCAATATTATGGAAATGAAAGGATCTAGGAAGAGTGGATTGGGATAAGTTGTTTTCTGGCAAGGATGTGTTCAGTAAGTGGAGGGCCTTCAAAGGTGGAATTTTGAGTGTGCAGAGTTTGCATGTTCCTGCCAGGATTAAAGGCAAAGCTAACAGGCATCAGGAACCTTGGTTTTCAAGGGATATTGGCGATCTGGTTAAGAAAAAGAGATGTGTATAGCAGGTATAGGCAACTAGGAACAAATGACATACTTGAAGAGTATAGAAAAAGTAAGAAAATACTAAAGAAGGAAATCAGGAAGGCAAAAAGAAGACGAGGTTGCTTTGGCAGATAATGTGAAGGTAAACCCGAATGGTTTCTACAAGTATATGAAGAGTAAAAGGATAGTAAAGGACAAAATTGGTCCCATAAAAGATCAGAGTGGTTGTCTGTGTGGAGCCTCAGGAGATGGGGAAGATCTTAAACAGTTTTTTGCATCAGTATTTACTCAGGAAACTGGCATAGTGGATATGGAAGGAAGGGAAACAAGCAACAGTGACATGGAACATATAGAGATTAAAGAGGAGGAGGTGCTTGCTGCCTTACAGTGAATAAAGGTAGATAAATCCCCTGGGCCTGATAAGATATTTCCTTAGACCTTGAGAGAGACTAGTGTAGAAATTGCAGGAGCCTTGGCAGATATATTTAAAATGTCCTTAGCCACAGGTGTGGTTGCTGGAGGGTAGCTCATGTTGTTCCATTGTTTAAAAAGGGCTCTAAAAGTAAACCAGGTAATTACAGGCCAGTGAGCCTGACATCAGTAGTAGGTAAATTATTGGAAGGTGTTCTGAGAGATCGGATATACAAGTATTTGGACAGCCAAGGGCTGATTAAGGATAGTCAGCATGGCTTTGTGCATGGTAGATCGTGTTTACTGAATCTTGGAGAGTTTTTTGAGGAGACTACTAAAAGTAGATGAAGGTAAGGCTGTGGATGTTGTCTACATGGACTTTAGTAAGGCCTCTGACAAGGTCCCATATGAGAGGTTGGTTCAGACACTGGGTATCCATGGAGAGGTTGTAAACTGGATTCTAAATTGGCTGTGTGGGAGAAGACAGAGTGGTAGTGGATGGTTGTTTCTCAGACTGGAGGCCTGTGACTAGTGGTGTGCCTCAGGGATCTGTGCTGGGACCATTGTTTGTTGTCTATATCAATGATCTAGATGTTTCTGTGGTAAATTGGATCAGCAAGTTTGCTAATGATACTAAGATTAGAGGTGTAGTGGACAGCGAGGAAGGCTTTCAAAGCTTGCAGAGGGATCTGAACCAACTGGAAGAATGGGCTAGAAAATGGCAGATGGAATTTCATGCAGATGAGTGTGAGGTGTTGCATTTTAGAAAGACAAATCAAGGTAGGACATGCACAGTAAATGGTAGGGCACTGAGGAATGTAGAGGAACAAAGGGATCTGGGAGTTCAGATACATAATTCCCTGAAAGTGGTGTCACAGGTAGACAGGGTTGTAAAGAAAGCTTTTGGCATCCTGACATTCATAAATCAAAGTACTGAGCATAGGAGTTGGAATGTTATGGTGAGGTTGTATAAGACATTGGTGAGGCCAAATTTGGAGTATTGTGTGCCGTTCTAGTCACCTAACTATAGGAAGGATATCAGTAAGATTGAAAGAGTGCAGAGGGGGTTTACTAGACTGTTGCTGGGTCTTCAGGAGTTGAGTTACAGGGAAAGATTGAACAGGTTAGGGCTTTATTCCTTGGAGTGCAGAAGAATGAGGGAAGATTTGATAGAGGTTTACAAAATGATGAGGGGTATAGACAGAGTAAATGCGAGTAGGCTCTTTCCACCTAGATTAGGAGAGAAGTACAAGAGGACGTGGCTTTAGGTTGAAAGGGGAAAGGTTTAGAGGGAACGTCACTCAGAGTGGTCGGTGTATGGAACAGGCTGCCATCTGATGTAGTAAATGCAGGCTCACTCTTGACTTTTAAGAATAAATTGGATAGATACATGGACGGGAGAGGTCTGGAGAGTTATGGACTGGGTGCAGGTAAATGGGACTAGTGGAATAACATTTGGCACAGACTCAAAGGGCCAAATGGCCTGTTTTTTGTGCTGTAGTGTTCTATGACAATAGTTATTTATTTCAATGGGATTACATTCCAGGTGAAAATACAGACTTTCAAAACTTCCAAGCACTCTGACCATGGACTTTTAACTGATTGAGTATTGATTCCAGGATGGAGTGTCAGGCTTAGTGCATCTGTCCTGTGTCAATATTGTGAAAACTCAGTCAGGAATGAAAAGTCATGCTTAAACTGACAGATTACTTTCCTCGTTCTCTTGTCTTTTTTTCTCTTTAATATCTCTTTAACTTCTCTCTCTAACATTCTATCTTTCTCTCTCGCTCTCAAAGCTTGTACATTCTCGCACAGCCTTTCAAGACATGCTGGGCTATTAAAGTTTTGGTCACTATTTGGGTGTGTGGGCTACAAACTGACTCTACTACGATCCAGCTGCATTTATATAAGGACAATATGTTATCTTCCTGTGGGCCTTACTACAGGAGTCAGGAGAAGGAGGATTGTGATTGGCTTCTGTGAGGTGGCTTTGGGACTGCTATTCAATGCAGGGGGCTTTGCCAAGGGAGAATTGTATTAGGACTCCAGAGTCAAGACCTGGTCAGGAGTGTCTTCCTAACATTGTGGCTAAGGCAGGCCTTGCATTACTCATGAAGGTCTGCATGAGTGCCCTGTGCTTCACAAAGGCCACACCTACTGATGTGAACTCTGCATAGGTGGGATCCCCAGATGTATGTGGGATGGTCTTGGATGCCTCTGAACACCTCCAGAAATTGTGTGCCATTTGCAGAGGACTCTGAAGCAAGACTGTAAATTTCAAGATCAGTTAAGTCCTAGATGGTGCCTGGTATTTAATTTTCTATTGAAGTTCCATTGCATGGCATGTGTATCATTTATAGTCTCCAAGCCAACATTATTTAAAGGTTACAACCCAGGTTAACAATTTCCACACCCATAATCACCATTGATCCTTTGAGGGAACCACTTCCTTCCCAGGAAAATATGCTTGCACAGTCTTGTCATAATTTTGCTTTGAGATCAGCCTTATGGCACTTCTGTATCTCTGCACTCCCTGTCCAAATGGCTTTCTCTTGGAGAGAAACTAACATAACACCATTTGAACAGTTGTTTGATCTGATTCTTCTTACCTCTTTCCCCTTGCTGCAACTATCTGTGGCTCATTGTCCTTCTGAGTGCAGCTCAGCAGTACTTCAGCACCAAATTTACTAGATATTTCTGGAATTTCATTCAGCTTCATCCTGTGCTATTTCAATGGGTAGGTATGGTTCCTATTTTCAGTTCCCAAACTGTGGTTCCCAATTGCTCACATCACATTCCATCCACCAATGTTCTGTCTATTCACACACTTTGCTGCAGTCATTTCTGTAACATCTGAGCTGCCCCTACAGATTCCTCTGATCTCTTAATTTTGTATCATCTGTAATCTATATAACTGGAGACTGGAAAATGTTGCTGGTGTAAATCCTCATTCATTTGTTCTCAAAGATTTAGCTGCCTTTAGAGTTCTGCAGCAATGAGAGTAAACTTTACGATGCCTCTCTAGAAACTGTTTTCAATACTCTAGTCTTCAATTCTCTTAGTTGCCCATTCTATTCAAGGGATTTGTGGTTGAAGAATTTGACTGCATTCTGCAATTGTATTGTAGAGGGTCGTGGCTGTCACGTGACAGCACTGCTCCCTACCTGGTCAGAAGGCACACCCATGCCAATCAAGGTTTGGCCCTGCCCCACCCATCAGCACACACCTGACCATTGGCCTTTGTAATCAATTAGTCCTTGCTGGCACTGGGCCTCTGTAAATTACCTGGACTGGACCTCTAGCACTGTGCTTGGCTCTTTCTCTTTGCCACAAGGGATCACCCTGCTTCACTCCAGGCCAAGTACTGTGGAAGGGTGCTGGAGAAATCATTGGTGAGGTGTGCACTGTCAAAGGGTTGGGAGCATTTTAGTTAGTGTCCCTAGTAGCATAGAGCTGTGCCTGCACTGAGGCAAGGAGTGGTGGGTATCATATTGCTTTTCCTTGATAGTATGTCCCTAGTTTGTGTGTGTGTCCCATTCCAATTTTTCCCCACACTTGCTATAAACCATGTGTGTTATTCCTGTTACCAGTTTCCCCACTTGTCTTTTGTAAATAAATCCTTTATTGCCAGACTGTGTTCAGAATCTTGCCTTTTGAGACCCCGAATCTGTTTCACAACATTTGGTGCAGTGAGCAGGGTCTCGGGTCTTGGCTGAACAGAGGTGGGGAGGAATGTTCTGGAAGAGGCAAGAAAGCCAGTGCAGGCACAGAGGATAAGACTCCTGGGTGGACTGATGAGGGAGGGATTTGGGACAACAGCAAACCGGTGAATTAGACCTCCACGGTGAGAAAGTGGGGCACCATGTGGTCTCCCTCCTCCAGAAGTTGACGTTCCCCAAGGCTAAGGGAAGTCAAAGGGGTGCCTTTGGCTCTTTGCATTCCTCCTGAGACACCAGGTCAGGATTAATGGCCAGATACAAGATGTGTCACCAAAAAGACAAGGAGATAAAGGTGCTCCAGCAGTGCTGCTGTATGTTGCAAGAGGCAGTCAAGGCTGCCCAGACCCAAGCCAGTGACCTCAAGGCCAGAGGTACCAAGGTTACCTGCAGGTTGATCAAACGCAGCAGGTGCAGGCAGCCCGCAGGTCTGGCTGGCAGCAGGACCCACTGAAAATGCAAGCTCTGGTCTGGCATGGTGACAAGCTGGATGCATGGCTGGGGGATGGGGATATGGATGGATACTGATGAGGAGGGGGTGCCCAAGGAACCTGGGCCCCATCACATGCCCCCCCACCCCACGCTCAACCCATCACCACGTGGCCCCATGCCCACCACAAGGGAGGGGAGTGAGGGTAAGGAGGTCACAGGGGAACTTGCCCGTGGTCCCTCTGAGACTACAGAGACCCAGGATTTCTCAGCCAAGGAGCTGACCCAGCTCACAGATTGGTACCACCAGTGGCTGGGTGAGCGCATGGCTGCTCTGACTGTGGGATGAGGGGGCCCCCCAATGTGATCCTCTCTCACCAGGAAGCAAGCACCCTGGGGAGCCTGTCTGACCAGCAGAGTTTCAACAGTACCCTACAGGTGCCATAGGAAGGGATCTGGGACAGCACTACCCTGTGGGATTGGGTAGTGACCGCTGTGAGGGTCTGGTACCCTACCCTTCTCAAGTGGGACTTAATACAGGTGACTGCAATGGAACACAGTCAGTGAGGGCACCAGGGTCATTAGGGAGTGGGTGCTGGTGAATGGCATTTATGAGAGCCCACAATTATGATTTTTTTTTTATTTTAAAGAAAACACCAGGGTGACCAGCACGCTAGCAGGATACCTGGTCACCACCACATGCCCCAATTTGAGGCCAGTGGTCCTGCCCCTCATGGTTCTGGCTAATGGAAAGACTGTGCAGAATGCCATCATCCTCCTGGAAGGACTAGAGTACATGCAGAGGGGGGTGCCCACTCAGGTCTGTAGGGCAAAGATGAGGGCTGGAGAGACAACCCCTCATTTTATGCACAAACAGCTATACTTGGACCTGCTGCGCACAGGGCAGACCACGCCAGCAGAGATGGGATCCTGACCACCACCTTTGCGGGGGGGGGAGGTCTGACCAGGGGAAAACTCACAATCACCCTGGCATCAAGCCCAACACGGGGGTCGCCCCCAACCTCTGGACCATGCGGACTGCCTCTGCCCGCACCACCCCACCCCCAACTCAAAACAGATCCTCCTGCCCTCAAGGCTGAGCTCCAGGACTGGCTGAGACAGGAAATGGCCCATCTCTGCCAGCAGGAACCTTCGCCCACAGGGTGGCGGACTTCCACCCCCTCCCACAGGATGAAGGACGGGCTCTGGTGCATTTATTCCATTGCCCTCTCCCGCCCAGGAGACCTGAGGCCACATATACCCATAGCTGTACATTGGGGAAGGAGGAACATACAGAGGTGAATGGCACTCATCAACATGGGTGCCCAACACACCATCCCAAGCAGCCCCACCCAGTGGAAAGTGATACAGATGCCAATAGTGGGGTTGAGGGTTCCCTTTTACCTGTGAGGGAAGTCACGATCCACATCGGGAACCAACCACCTCGACCCGCAACAGTTTTGATAGTGGCTTTGCCTGAGTGCATTCTGGGAATCAGTGTTTTAGAGGGACAGTCCCTCCATACTAACAGGGGCATTTGGGGTCCATGGGCTACAGTCATAGTTGGGGCAGCCAAATGGGAACCAGTTGTTGTCCCCACTCTAAGGTTGTCTGTAGCCGACAGTACAGAGCGCTGGGAGTACACCAAGATATCACTGAGGCCGTCCCAGCTCTACTGTGGGAGGGTGTCATTAGATCCGCAGCCTCTCCCTTCAACAGTCCTGTCTGGCCCATCTGCAAAAAGAATGGAATGTGGCGCATGATGATGAACTACAGACACCTCAAGTCTGCACCTCCCTTACTGCTGCTGTGCCTGACATAGTCACCCTAGAGGACATTGTGGGGTGCCCAGACAAACCTTGGTATGCAGTAGTGGATTTAGCCAATGCTTTCTTTTTCCATTCCCCTCCATCATGATTCCCAAAATCAATCATTCTCCTGGGACAGGAGACAATATACAATATGTCGCCTACCTCAAGGCTATATTCATAGCCCCACTATCTGCCACAGTTTAATCTCCCATAAGAAAGCTGCATTCTCATGGGGACTTGAACAACAGGCTGCTTTTGAAACAGCAAAGCAAGCTGTTGAACAAGCACTGCCACTTGCTCACTACCAGGCAGGTGCCCCCTTTGAGTTACAGGTCTCAGCCAGTGAGGCGGTCACTGAATGGAGCCCCTTGTAGAAGATCCAAGGGTGTGGAGTCCCGCTCAGCTTCTGGACCAAATCTCTACCTGAAGCTCTGCCACTTACACCAATCCCGCTGGATGACTTTCAGATGAACTGTTTGCATAGACTTTTCACTCCTGTGGGTTTTGGCATATCTGTTTGGAGGGGCTCGAATGGCAATCCCCTACCACTCCCCTCACTACTACATAACATCTCTTCCAGTGATCCCCGATGGGGTGGGTGTTTCAGGAACTGGTATTTCCCTCCCTACAATTTGTCCTCCACCCAAGTCCTGACTCTCATGGTCATTCCACAGCCAGTGAGCAGACCTAAGGAATGCTGGTGCAGGCTCCTAAACAAGCATGGTTCCAATCTCACAGTCTGTCACAGTGACTGTGAGCGAGACTGGTACCCAGGTGCTCCAGTGATCACTGCCAATGGTGCTGCTAAGCTGGGGGCTCCCTGGACTTTGAATGGGACCCACTGGATTTGCAGCCACTGTCTACCTGTGGCTCCCTGCGAGCTGGTACAGTTGCTGCTTTCCAGCATTTGTGGTGCCCTACATCCACTCCCTAGACAACATTGGGGAGCACCTGGCATACAATGGCCACTGGGACAAGAGGGCCATTACGGAGGTGGAGAGGTTTTGGATGATGGCCTTTCCCACATATGGCACAGCCTGATTGTCCCATGAGGTCATCCAGATGACCAGCATGCTTGAGATGCTGGCCAATGAAACAGCAGTGGCACTGCAACACACTGAAGATGCCCTGACACCCTAAATGTACAGTGATTGGTCAGGAGTGCTGCATATTTATCCCTGATGAGTCAAGGAGCATCACCCACTTGGCCGCTCACATTTGGGACTCCTTGGCTAAAATTCAGAAAGTGAGGGACCAGCTCCTCCAGCACGACACCTCATGGGAAACTGGTGGCCCTTTGGGTCTCTGGGGGGGATGGTGGGCAACTGTCATCCACTGGATGACTGCTCTCATTCTTGTTGTTATTGCTGTCTGTATATTATGTTGTGCTTGCCAGATTATCAAGAGCATGTCTGCCTTTCATTAGTGCTGTATACTGACGTATAGCTTTAGGCTTAGAAATAGTTGACCATGATTGGTGAGTGCTGTGACTTCTGAGGGTTGGATTGTATTGTGGAGGGTCATGGCTGTCATGTGACAGTATTGCCCCCTACCTGGTTGGAAGGCACACCACTGCCAAGCAAGGTTTGGCCTTGCCCCACCCATCAGTACACACCTGACCTTTGTAATCGATTAATCCTTGCTGGCACCAGGTCATTGGCCTTTGTAAATTACCTGGGCTGGACCCTCCAGCACTATGCCACATGTGCTCGGCTCTCTCCCTCCCATGCGGGATCACCCTGCTTCACTCCAGGCTGAGTACTATGCAACGGTGCTGGAAAAATTGTTGGTGAGGTGTGCACTGTCAAAGGGTTGGGAGCATTTTAGTTAGTGTCCCTAGTAGCATAGAGCTGTGCCTGCGCTGAAGCAAGGGGTGCTGGGTATCATATTACTTTTCCTTGATTGTATGTCCCTAGTTTGTTGTGTGTATGTTTTACCCTGTTGCAATTTTCCCATGCTTGCTATAAATCATGCGTGTGTGTTATTCCTGTTACCATTTTCCCTGCTCGTCTTTTTGTAAATAAATCCTTTATTGCCAGACTGTGTTCAGAGTCCTTGCCTTTTGAGACCCCAAATCTGTTTCACAACAGCAGTGTACAGACTTCACAAAATTTAACTTTCTTGATAAAGTTCACTGTGGGATACTTCAGTGGAATGGTTGAGAATTCAAACTGAACAGCCCTTATCTCTTAGGAATCTGAGTGATCATGTCTTTTAAAATATGTCTGGGCTTTTTATGTCTTATGTACTCTGAGTCATATTTTATTCAATTTATTCCATGGGTCTTAGCAGCTGTTTTCACGCCAGTTTAGATGCAGAAGATGCTGGAAACAAATAACAGATCAGAGACCATCTGTGGAGAGTGAAATAGCTAATGTTGCAGATCAATGAGGTTTCATTAGAACATGGAAAGAGTTCAGAATAAACCTGGTTTTAAATGCTGTGACCCGGAGTAGGAAAGGGGTGAACAAAAGCAGGTTCTACGATGATGTGGAAAGCGTGGAATTGAAACAGGCCAGCACACATCCCTTCAGGTCTCCTCCACCATTCAGTCTCGTGGCTGACCTGGCTCAATGCCAGCATTTATTGCCCACGAGAAAGTGGTGGTGAGCTGCCACTGCAGACCTTCTGATGAAGATGATATTGGGCAGGGAGTTCCAGGATACATTCCCAAGTCAGAGTAGTGTGTGACTTTGAGGGGAACCTGTGGGTGGTGGTGATCCCATGCACCTGAGGCCATTGTTCATTGGCAATGGGGTCACGGGTTTTGAAGATGCTGTTGGATTAGCTTGGGTGAGTGCATTTCATGAAGTGTACACACTACTTCCACACTGCACTGGTGCAGATGAGGTGCCACTCAAGTTGTTTGGTTGTCCTGGATAGTGTTGAGTTCCCTGAGTTGCACTCATCCAGTCACTCTCCTGATTTATGTCTTGAAGGTGGTGTCCAGAGGAGAGGCATTTTCCTATTTGCTGATTCCCTTGGTATCCAGAAAGCTATGGATACTGTATCTGTCAAATGAACATGTATAACTGTCCTAGATAATGTATTACAAAGATTTGCAATCAACAGTAAAGAAATGTATTCTCATCTCTGTCCTGAATGGCTTATCCCTTATCCAGATTCATTGTTCGGTGCTCTCCAGCAGAAAGAGATGTCTTCTCACATCCATCCTGTTAATCCCTCAAAGAATGTTTTGTGTCTCAATGAGATTATCCCTCATTCTCCTGAACTCCAGTGAGTGTAGGCCAATGTTAATCAATCTTTGATGGAAAATAATGCCCTTGTCCCTAGAATGAAACAAGTGATTCTACACAGCACTGAGTACAAGGTAATTATATCCTCCTTGAGCAACAGGGACCAAAACTGCACTTGTTACTCCAGTTGAAGTATCACAAAGCCCTGTACTATCTTAGCAAATCTCTTTAGTTTAGTACTCCAACCCCATTTGTTGCCTTAATTGCTGGCTGTATCAGTATATTTACTTTCTGTTTCACATTAATCAGCCACCCAAGACCAACATTTATTCATTACTCACCATTAAATTTGCTCACCCCACCAATGCATCATCTCACATTTTCCTACAAAGAACTAGTGCCCCACTGCAAGGGGCACCAGTTCTTTGTTTCCTGTTCACATGGGTCCTGTGCATTCACTTTCCACTCAGTATTATAAAACCAGGAAATTTGAAGGCATTACACTCTTTTCATCCAAGCCATGAACAGAAGTTGTGAACAGCTGAGAAATGCGAATACTGTTCCAAGTAGTGCCCATCTCATAATAACCTGAAACCAACTCATTTATACTGCCTTTCTGGGCTGGGGCTCACCAGCTAATGCCAGCTACTCCAACAGAATGTTCCTGGACCTACTGACAAAACAGAGTGCTGGATCTACGAGTAGGTTCTGCCGCTGGACTCCACCAAGTGTGCACTGAAACACAGCTATCACATCCTGTGCTATTTTAAGTCTGGCACAGGACCCAATATCAATTGATTTCAAAGGAGCTTGTTGTGCTTTGGAAAGGATAATTTATATTTCCAGATATATAAATTATTTCATTTTCATGTTTTTAATTATTTGGGTTTTCAGCTAACTTTTCAAACACTTTAGTATTCTTCTATCTTCAATTTTAATAGTTTCTTAAATATCTCTAGAAGTCAAACATTTCACAGATATTTGAGGTGAGTGTTCATCAAGACAGCTCTGGAGACTGTGGTGCCCCCGAGACCAAGCTACGGGACTCCAGGATGCTTTGGGTTAACGTGGTTGGTGCTCCCATCTGGACCAGGGTAGGCAGCAAAGCCAGTGGCATCTAGAAAATACATAGAACAGTACAGCACGGAAAGAGGCCCTTCAGCCCACAATGTTGGACTGAACTAATTAAACTAGTAATTAAATGCCTAACTAAACTCCCTTCTGCCTACACATCCATATTCCTCCATTCTCTGCATATTTGCGTGCCTATCTAGGAGCCTGTTAAATGCCTCTCTTGTATTTGCCTCCACTATCACCCCTGGCAGAGCATTCTAGGCATCCACCACTCTCTGTGTTAACAAACCTGCCCCACACATCTCCTTAGAACTTACCCCTTCTCACCTTAAGTGGATGTCCTCTAGTATTAGACATTTCAACCATGGGAAAACACAACTAACCCAACTTTTTTTTTTCCCCAATTCTCTATCCCTGCTAATATGTTATCCAAGCTTCATTAGTTCTTAATACATGCCATAATCTTTTATCTGATACTTCAAATGCTTTTTGAAAATTCAGATATACTACATCAACTACTCTTGACTGCATACATCACTGGGAAACTCTGTCAAACGTGCCATTCCCTTTGTTGTGGAGCAAAAAAATCACACTCATCTGTTCTGGAGTTAAGCAGGTGCATACTTGATGAATCTTACCCTTGCAGGAGGGAGAAGAGTCCATTCACCTTACTGGACATCAACCTCACTGATAGTCCAGATTTAATCCTGAAAAGTGTGAGTTGGTGCACTTTGGGGGGAGTAATAAGGGTAGAACATGTATGATGTATAGTAGGGTCCTAGGGCATATTAAGGAATAAAGGATCCTGGTGTACAGGTAGAAAAAGTGAAGAAAGGATATGGAACACTTGCCTCTATTGTCCAGAGGACAGAAGAGAGGGAGGTTTTGGTTTAACTTTGTAAAACATTGGTTGGGCCACAGCTGAAGTATTGCTTACGTTTCTGGTCGCCACACTAGGAAGGATGTGATTGCACTGGAGAGGGTGCAGAGGAGCCGGGGATGGAATGTTTCAGTTCTGAGGAGAGACTGGATAGACCGTGTTTGTTTTCCTTGGAGTGAAAGAAGGTGGGGGGGGAGGGCGTGTGGAGAGACCTGATGGAGATGTACAAAATGATGAGGGGTATAGATAGGATAGATAATAGGAAAATATGGATATGTCCAAAACTGGAGGACTTGGGTTTAGGGTAAGAGGTTTAGAGGGGCTCCGAGGAAGATTTTTTCACCCAAAGGTGGTTGGTAACTATAACACAGTGTCGGAAGGGTTGGTGGAGGCAGGTACTCTCATAACATTATGAAGTATATGAACGAGTATTTAAATCGCCAAGGCATAGAAGGCTGCAGATCAAGCACTGGTTAATGAGATTAGTAAAGATGGGTGCCTGATGGTTGGCATGGACATGGTGGGCCGAAGGGCTTGTTTCTGTGCTCTATGACACACATCTTCTGATTGTATTCTCATAGATTTTTCTAGATAATGTACAAGATCTTCACCAATGTACAGACATGGAGCCAATTAGGGACAGACAAACCTGTGATGAGCAGTCTCTGACATCATTAGCCCTGCACAATCAGCTTCTCCGAAGACCCAGACTCTGTCACATGTCCGGATCTCATCGTTTAGGCAAGTTGCTACCCCTGCTCGCACAGATCTTGCGAGCCCCATTATCTCCTTCGCTGTTTAGTCTGGTATTTCTCTACACTGATGCTAATGTCTCTGATGAAGGACCTTTCAGTGGGCTGTTTGTTTGTTCCCTTTCCCACATTGCTTTGTTTACCTGACTCATTGCTTTTGTTGCATTAAGTATCCTGTAACACCGTTCTCAAGAGGGTTACTATTCCTCCCTGTCAATTAGTCTGACCATCAATTAGTCTGGTGGTCTCACAGCTCAGTGAGCTCCCATGGCCACAGATGAGGTGCTGTGACCTCTGGCCCAGGGATGGCCGATCTCCTATTTTTTTATCTCCTACTGCAGTCCTGTGTGGAGCAGTGATGTCTCAGGCCCAGTACAGATGGACGTTACTGTTATCATTCAGGTTTGTCATGGAATGCATGACCATTGTCCTTTGTTTATTACCAGTAAGTCTGTTACTTCTGGTCCTGCAGAATTGTAACTGTAGGAGTCTAACTGGTAAACACGGAGTTCACCATGCCTTATTGATTAACTAGAAGCTGTCTCGGAAGAGCAGGTACATACTACTCCTGCCCCTTATATACTACTGCTGACTCTCTTTTATATACATATATATATGCATTGCTTAACACTTTGTGCTAAATCTCTCTGCACTGCAAGCCTATAATCCTAATCTCCTACATAACCCAAGTTTCCCACTACACCTTCATAAAACCTTCTGCACACTCTCTAATAACATCATCAGTTTCTAAGTACCCTGTTATCACAATACCCTTTCTGACAACAGATATCATGCTACCTGGTCTATAGTTCTCTTTGTTGTCCCATCATCTTTAAATGGTCGTCGTCTACATAAGTGTAAGCATCTGTCTCTTGTGATTTAATGATACATTGTTGTACCAGTCACTGCTGTTGAGCTGAGAGATACTGACTTTAAAAATCATGTTCTGTTTCTTGTTATATTTCCATTTATTTGCTTCTGCAAGCAGCAACATAAAGAAACATACAGAAACTACAAAGGTGTTGTTACATCAGCAACCTTCCAGTATGCTGAGAGTGTTCAGAACCAAAGCAATTTTAGAAAGTCAGCACTGATACTATCTCTGCAGCCACTCTTCTGAGAACGACACAGTGGCACAGCTAGTCAAGCTACTGCCTCACAGCTCCAGTGACCTGAGTTCAATTCTGACCTCGGGTACTGTCTGTGTGGAGTTTGTATGTTCTCCCTGTGGCCATTGGGCACTCTGGTTTCCTCCCACATCCCAAAGACGTGGGCTGGTAAGTTAATTGAACATAGAACATAGAACAGTACAGCACAATACAGGCCCTTTGGCCCACAATGTTGTGCTGACCTTTAAACCTCACCTAATACTATCTAATCCCTTCCTCCCACATATCCCTCTATTTTAAGTTCCTCCATATGCTTATCTAGTAATCTCTTGAATTTGACCAATGTACCTGCATCCACCACCACCCCACGCAGCGCATTCCATGCCCCAACCACTCTGGGTAAAAACCTTCCTCTGATATCTCCCTTGAACTTCCCACCCATTACTTTAAAGCCATGCCCTCTTGTATTGAGCATTGGTGCCCTGGGAAAGAGGCACTGGCTGTCTATCTATTCCTCTTAATATTTTGTACACCTCTAACATGTCTCCTCTCATCCTCCTTCTCTCCAAAGAGTAAAGCCCTAGCTCTCTTAGTCTCTCCTCATAATGCATACTCTCTAAACCAGACAGCATCCTGATAAATCTCCTCTGCACCCTCTCCAACACTTACACATCCTTCCTATAACGAGGCGAACTGGACACAGTACTCTAAGTGTGGTCTAACCAGAGTTTTATAGATCTGAATCATTACCTCACGGCTCTTAAACTAGATCCCTCGACTTATGTAAGCTAACACCCCATAAGCTTTCTTAACTACCCTATCCACCTGTGAAGCAACTTTCAGGGATCTGTGGATATGGACCCCCAGATCCCTCTGCTCCTCCACACTACCAAGAATCCTGCCATTAACTTTGTATTCTGCCTTGGAGTTTGTCCTTTCAAGGTGTACCACCTCACACTTCTTCGGATTGAATTCCATCTGCCACTTCTCAGCCCAGCTCTGCATCCTATCAACGTCCTTCTGCAATCTTCGACAATCCTCTACACTATCCACAATGCCACCAACCTTTGTGTCATCTACAAACTTGCCAACCCACCCTTCTACCCCCTCATCCAAGTCATTAATAAAAATCACAAAAAGCAGAGGTCCCAGAACCGATCCTCGTGGGACACCGCTAGTCACAGCCCTCCAATCCGAATGCACTCCCTCCACCACAACCCTCTGCTTTCTACAGGCAAGCCAATTCTGAATCCACACGGCCAAGCGTCCCTGGATCCCTTGCCCTCTGACCTTCTGAAGAAGCCTACCATGTGGAACCTTTTCAAATCCAAGTAGACCACATCTACTGCACTACCCTCATCAATCTGTCTGATCACCTCCTCAAAGAACCATATCAGGCTTGTGAGACATGATCTGCCCTTCACAAAGCCATACTGGCTGTCCCTAATCAGATCATGATTCTCTAAATGCCCATAGATCCTATCTCTAAGAATCCTTTCCAACAGTTTGCCCACCACAGATGTAAGGCATAAAGAGTGAGCCTGCGTTTACCACATCAGATGGCAGCTCGTTCCACACTCCCACCACTCTCTGAGTGAAGAAGTTCCCCCTAAACCTTTCCCCTTTCACCCTAAAGCCATGTCCTCTTGTACTTATCTCTCCTAATCTAGGTGGAAAGAGCCTATTCGCATTTACTCTGTCTATACCCCTCATAATTTTGTAAACCTCTATCAAATCTCCCCTCATTCTTCTACACTCCAGGGAATAAAGTCCTAACCTGTTCAATCTTCCCCTGTAACTCAACTCCTGAAGACCCAGCAACATTCTAGTACCTACTACCTGAGCTCCTGCTACTACCTGTCCTCTTTGCTCCTATCCTTGTCCATCACAATGCTAAATGTTAGGGAGTGGTGGTCACTGTTCCCCAAATGCTCACCCACTGAGAGATCTGTCACGTGACCTGGTTCATTACCTAATACTAGATCTAATATGGCATTCCCTCTAGTCAGCCTGTCAACATACTGTGAAAGGAATCCATCCTGGACACACTTAACAAACTCTGCCCCATCTAAACCTTTGGTACTAAGCAGGTGCCAATCAATATCTGGGAAGTTGAAGTCTCCCATAATAACAAACCTGTTATTTTTGCACCTTTCCAAAATCTGCCTCTTAATCTGCTCTTCAGTATCCTTGCTGCTACCAGGGGGCCTATAGAATACTCCCAGTGGAGTAACTGCTCCTTTCTTGTTCCTAACTTCCACCCGTATTGACTCTAGTGAGGATCCTTCTACATTATCCACCCTTTCTGCAGCTGTAATAGTGTCCCTGACCAGCATCGCCACCCCTCCTCCTCTTCTCCCCCCCTCCCTATCCCTTTTAAAACACTGAAATCCAGGAATGTTCAGTATCCATTCCTGCACTAGTGACAGCCAAGTCTCTGCAAGAGCCACAATATCATAGTCCCATGTATTCATCCAAACTCTCAGTTCATCACCCTTATTCCTGATGCTTCTTGCATTTAAGTAAAGGTCTGTTCTCTTGAGGTCCTGTTCTTCAGCCTTCTGCCTAGCTCCCTAAGCTCACTTCTCAGGACCTCATCCCTCTTTCTACCTATGTCATTGGTACCAACATGTATCATGACTTCTGGCTGCTTTCCCTCCTGCACAAGAATGCTGTGGACCTGATCAGAGACATTCTGGGCCCTGGCACCTGGGAGGCAACATACCATCCGGGATTCTTATTCATGTCCACAGAACCTCCTGTCTGTTCCCCTGACTATCTGCTCTGAATTGGTTGCTGTAAATTGCCCCTAGTGTGTAGGTGAGTGGTAGAATCTGGGGGGAGTTGATGGGAATGTGGGGAGACTAGAATTGGTGTGAATGATGGTCTGCACTAACTTGATGGGCTAAAGGGTCTATTTCTGTGCTATGGGAATCCTGGGCTATCGTGTTCAGGGATTGGTTTGAGTTTACTCCCATTAATTTCTCCTGTGTCCACTCTTTAGCAATATTAAGCACTTTAGGTTCAATTCTCATTGGACCCTTGCTCCCCTCTATTACTGCTACATTTACTACTGCTACTGTAAACACAGATTCAATATATTTATCTGGTACCTCAATAATTTAGGAACAGGAGTAGGCCATTTGGCTCTCTTGATTCTGCTCTACCATTTACTATGATTATGGCTGATTCTCAACCTCAAGTCAACATTTCCACTTTCTCCCCATGCCCTATGATTTCTTTTGTCAAGCAATCTATCTACCTCCTTGTTAAATTCATTCAGAGATTTGATCTCCACGGGCTCTATGGTGGAGAACTCACCACCCTCTGAGTGAAGTTATTTCTCCTCATCTCACTCCTCGGTTTCTTGTCTGTGTGACTCCTCATTCAAGACACCTGCCAGGGAAACCATCCTCTCCACATCCAATCCACCCTGTTGGAATTTTGGACACTTTAATGAGATCCCCTCTCATTCTTCTAAACTTTAGTGACTACAGGTTTAATCAACTTAATGTCCCCTCTTACATCATTCCCCCAGTCACAGGAATAAGTCACAGGAAGATTCACCCTACTCGCTGTATGTAAAGAGTATCCTTTCTTAGGTAAGAGGACCAAAGCTACACACAATACTCCAGGCATGGTCACATGAAGGCCTTGTATAACATGGCTCCTGTACTCGAAACCTCTTGCAATAAAGGCCAACGTACCATTTGCCAGCTTAATTCTTTGCAGCACCTGCAATGGAGACACGAGACTGCAGATGCTGGGATCTGGAGCAAAAAACAAACTGCTGGAGAAACTCAGTGGGTCAGGCAGCATCTGTGGAAGGAAATGGACAGTCAACATTTCGGGTCACTTCACCAGGACTCTTCACTAGGACTGAGAGTGTGGAGATTCCATCATCGGCAGCCCTTTGTTCCCAGCCTCTGTCACTATCTCCACCCTTTCCTGCCACATCTGGGTCCATCTGCCAATCAACCCCACCTCACCTGGATCCAAATTTCGCTTCCCAGCTCTTGGCCTACCCCTCCCCCTCACCCCTTTTATACTAATTATCTCCCCCCTACACACTCAGGAAGGTCCTGACCCGAAACGTTGACCACTTGCTTTTCTCCACGGACGCTACCTGGCCTGCTGAGTTCCTCCAGTCTCATCATGTTTTTCTTCTAGATTCCAGCATCTACAGTCCTTTGTTTCTTGAGTTCCTCCAGCAGCTTGTTTTTTTTGTTATTTGCTTTCAATGACTGGCGTACATTTTCTTTCTCCCCATTATGACCTCTCCAACCACTGTCTCTCTGGAGAGGAGAGATAAAGCAACAAAAGAGATGACAGTGAAAAGTCTAAAGGATGGTAACAGGATGTAAGGAGACGACAGATGAATCAGGTAAATGTGGGAGTAGAAAGAGGAGAATCATTACCTGAAATTGTTGAACGGTGTTGAGTCTATAAGGCTGTAGAATGCCACGTCAAGAGGTGAGGTGCTGTGACTTGAGTTTGCATTGAGTTTCATTGGAATTGTGCAGGAAGTGGAGGTCAGAGTGGAGAAAAGATGAAAACTTGAGAGTAAAACCAGAAAATGTTGAAAACAATCAGCAGGTCAGGCAGCATCTGTAGAAAGTGAAACAGAGTCAGTGTTTCAGGTCGAAGGCTATTCTGATGGGTCTTCAACCTGAAACGTAAACTCTATTCCCCTTTCCAAAAATGCTGCCTGAACTGCTGAGTGTTTTCAACATTCTCTGATTGTACTTCAGATTTCCAGTATCTGCAGTTTTTTTTCATGAAGGATTCCAGTGATGGTGACTAAGCCTGGAATTAGACTTTGGAACTGTGATCTGTAATGGTAGATAGACTAAAACCTCAGGGAGAAACTTGCAACCTGAAGGGAGTGTCTGTGGGTGAAATGAGGCACCATCCTGAGGACATGAGCTATTCCCAGTTAGAGTGCATGATTTCTGCAGTGGAAGCTCATGCTTGAGAAGGTTGCACATGCAGAGGATAGAGAAGGAATGGTGGAAGTGATCCAGCTCAACTTCAGGAGGAAAAAGAATTGTTTGAAATGTCAGAACGCTTGAACAAGTTGGGAATCTTCAAGAGCACTCAGATTTCAAGCACGTTAAATACAAAAGAAATAGGAAGTGGAGAAGGAAGTTTTCTTGCAAAAAGATGTTAAATATATAGATCAGAATGGCTGGGTGTTAGAATTGTGTATCCAAAGGGACTGGACAGGTTCCTGTTAACCAGTAGGGTTCGGGGTTAGTGAAAATGGAATACAATGAAAATGAGTGCCAGTGTGTGCAACAAATGTGCGACTGCAGACCTGAAACATCAAACATCCCACTGCCTCCACAGATGAGGCTTGACCTGCTGAGTGGCTCCAGGAGTCTTTTTTGCTCCAACACCTGAAATATTCACTGTATTGTTTTAAAATTTACAACGTAAATTTGGTAAGTGCAATTACAAAGCCCTCTGTTGGATCATGTGGAGCTCAGTCATTGGAGTGTTTCTGATGATGATGCATGTGATCTGCAAGCCCAGGGAGCAGGCATTGTCAGGATACCTGACCACACAGGGAATTGCAGATTGCAAGGACACCTATCACCATGACAACTGCAAACGTTCCAGTTTCCAACAGGTGTGACGGGAACCTTTGGTAGAATCCACCCTTCCCTGTGTAATAGTAAGGTATTTCGGATTTACTGCAGTGCTCTTGCTGTCAAGGTATCTGAGTTCAGTGAACTCTAAATAAACTGGTACTCATACTTGGGCTTATGTGTTAACCTAAATCAGTGACAAATGGCAGTCTCCAAAGCTTGTTGAAAATTTCCTACCATTAGGTTTATCCTATCATTTTAAAATGGTTCTACCAACACATTATTAAGGATTCCAAATGTACCACTTAATAAAAGTGCCTGTGTTAACATACACAGGGTTAAACTTCCACTGTCCCTGACCAGACTATATCAGCAACATGTATTTGGTTGGTATTGAGGAGGTAACGGAGATAAAATCTTAGTGTTTACATGACCCATCCCCATCTGGTGCAGCAGATTTTAACAGATGACATCACCTTTTAATAATGCTACTTAGATTGTAATTTGCATATCATTGGACTGATCTTTTGGAATCAATGTAATAGTCCAAGAAACAAATGATCTCTTTCATCAAATTGTCAAATTTGCTTTGAGAGTAATTAAATCAGCATATTAAAAAAGATGTGAAACACCAACAATGACTATTACGTTGATGTAGAGATAGTATTTTGAGCATTCATAAATTATTGAAAGCTTTCTGCCCAAGTAGTTCAGTGAGTTACTGACAAACTACAGAGCTGATTAAACCCTAGCCCAACACAGACAAAGAGCTGAATTACAGAGGAGAGGTGAGAATGATTGCCTTTGAGATCAAAGCAGCAATTAACAGAATGTGGAATCAAGGAGCCCTGATTAAAACTAAACTCAATGGACATCTAAGGCTGGAGTCTGAGTTTACACAATGGAAGATGGTTATGGTTGTTGAAGGTCAATCATCCCTGTCCCAAGAGCAGGAGTTCCTCAGGGCAGTGTGCTAAGCCCAACCATCTTCAGCTGCTTCATCAATAACCATCCTTCCGTCATAATTCCAGAACTGGGAGTGTTTGCCAATGATTGCACAATGTTCAATTCCATTCACAGCTCCTCAGTAAATGAGACAGCCCATACCTGCATGCAGCAAGACCTGGACTACATTCAGGCATGGGTTGGTATAGCAAGTGACATTTGTACCTCAAAAGTGTCAGGCAATCACCATTTCCAACAAAAGAGGATCTAACCACCTATCTTTGATATTTGACAGCATCATCATTGCATACCCACCATCAATATCCTGGGAGTTCACTGTTAACCTGAAACTGGAATAGACCAAAAACATAAATATCGGATTGCAAGTGATTCACTTCCCGACACCCCAAGCCCTTCCACCAACAACAAGGCACCTGCCAGGAGTGTGATGGACTCAACTTGACTGGATGAGGGCAGTGTCAACAAGTGTCTAGAAATTTTATAACATCTAGACAGAGATCTGCTATTCCAAGTGTTTATGAATGATGGTTGTCCACCATTCCACCAAGCCGATTGTATTACAGCTCTGCTTTGATCCGTAGGTGACGGGATTGGTCAGCTGTGCTTTCATTCATTACAATAATTATAACTTGCATTTATAGGGTAATTTATTGTAAAAAAAAATCCAAAGGTGTTTGTTTGTGAAGTGGTGGGACTGGAGGGTGTGTGGTGAGGGGCCAAGTGTTCAAAGACCTCAACAATTCCTAATGCAGCTTTGATTGTGGGATCTTGCCATCCATATATTTCTGTAAATTACAACAGTGGCCATTATTCCTACTGAAGATATACTTAATTAGCTGAAGGTATGAAGGAAGGTGTATCAATTATTTATTTCTTAAAAATCATGCCCCGGAGACTGAAAGATCTGTGCAGAGGAAGGCGTTGACAAAAATTTTATAAACTGGACTAACTTTATGGGCACTTCTTTCTGTTTTCCAGGTGTAGTGTGACTTCAAGGTGCACCAGTAATAGATGTTTGATTAGCTGCTGAAACATGAGGCAGTCAAATGTATTTTGAAAATGTTGATCAATGTGATTGCCTTGATCTGAAGTGGTTGATTTTACTGGAGGGTTTATCTAGATATTTTTATTTTGCTTCTTCATTAGCCTTTACCTACTTATCCAATGAGTGGATGTGTTTCTTGATGATGAGATTGAGTCAATGAAATATTAAAGCTAATCGATCCTATGAACTAACACTGTTAATTTCATGTAATTAAAAATTAATTTTTACTCTAGACTTTGAGGTATGTTTGTTGAAAGTATGCTGGACCTTTTATAACCTAGGTTCAGACTGCCAGTATGGTGCTGAGGGAGCATTGCATTGTTGGAGGTGTTGCCTTTGAGATAAGGTATTACTCTTCATGGCTTTGCCAATCTCTGTAATCTTTCAACCAAGGCCCTTTCTTTGACCAATCTCTGATCCACTATTTGGTTTTCTATGACTGTCCTTCAATGAAGTGCCAGTTACTTTTTTCTGCCCTCACTTACTGGATTCATATTTTATTTAAATAGGAAAAGTACTGAACAGCTCAACCCAACATTCTGTCCTTTTCACCCAGGGTCTGCGTGACTGCAACATTATGGATCACACTCAATCTAATTGTAAAAATATCATCAAACATTAATTGCTATTTTCAACAATAGGTCAAATTAAGCAACTCCAGCTTGTCTTTGTAGCTCAGTGCTATGATGAGAATCCATTTTTAAATACTCCCTGGGTTTTTCCCAATATCTGACTTTTTATTCATAACAATGTTAGAAATGGATACAGTACATGCTAGTGCTCCTACATAACAGTGGCTGGCAATTATTGGCATACATGACTTTAGAAGACATTGGACAATTGTGTGACAGTATGCTTTGCCTTGATTACACAAAGCCCCAGGGCCTGGCAAAATTGTTCCTTTTCTTGCATGCTCCACTGGTCTGAGTTTAAACTCCCCATCTCGCTTTCACAGAAGGCTACTTAGGAATCCAAGGGATCATCTTGCTGCAGTGGACATACATAATGAGGGCCAAGTGCTTTCAGTTGACCTTCCAGATGAGGTACATAAGATATGGATTTTATACTTGGCGAAGTACAAACTGTTTCTCTATTACATCCATGCAAAGAATTCTACAGTGCAGTGAATTGGAAATGATGTGGTCAATTAGGATTCCAATCAGTTGTAAATTACATTGGGATCGGGCATGTGTTTTGAATTTAGTACCAGATTAGAAATTGGACTGCCTAGTGATGCATCTTGTTTTGATAGCGTAAACCAGATAATTTACTGTAATAAATGTGTTCATGTGAGATAAAGGAGTTGATTTTAACATGATTACCTTGGTATAAATGCTGAACAAAATTGGTATATCAAGCTTCCAACCTGTAATACTATCTTTAAATCTGAGCACCAGCCAATAGGAGCAGGAGGCTGTTACATAGCCCATTGAGGCTTTAAGTTAACTTGTAGTTTATTGGGAGGAAACAGTTGTTTAGTGTTTTAAGTAAAGAATGGGGCTGATTGCGAGAGAACCTATCGCTCATACTTTATTCAAACCAATCTGGAATGTGCAGTTATCTTCTATGATCCAAACAAAATACTTTCACCTGTTTGCTGTGTCTTTGGTTATTGAAAGATAACAAATATCCTGCCTGGTGATTTGATTTCACATCCTGAAGCACTGACAGTAGAAGCAACACATCTCAGTGACAGAACAACACCAGACCCTAGTAACTGACAACTTCTGGCCCAAGAGTGCTCACCTTAGAGCAGCAGCATTATTGTGATGAAAAGCAACACCCTATTGGCTATTTGAAAAATGATAGAGCTCCAGATGTGCTAAGAACCAAACTCTTCTGTTCTTGGGGCCAGGTGTTGATGATATCAAGTTCTATTTGTGAACTACCAGTATTTTCAAAGTCAGCTTCTGATTCCTGGCAGATGGAGTGACCTTCTACACCTATGGCTTCTGATACCTGCTGCACAGCAATGCTTTCCCTAGCAGCTACAAAGGTTCAGGCTCCTTGTAGATGATGTTTGATGAAACTCCCAACAACAGTGTCTCCCCCCCCCCCTTATTAAAGTTGCAATTCTTTTACATTTGAATTGAAAACAGTTTCATCTGGCTTACTCCCTGTAAATGGAGTCCTGTGTACTGATACAGTTAAGTCTTAGTTCTGATGTGGACACAACCAAGTGTCAGGAATTTGTTCAACCAGCCTCTCCTACACAGCTATGTTGCATCAAACGTTCTGAACGGAAGGCTTTCCACACAACGGGAGAAGCAGAAAGAACACCAAACAATTCAGGAAAATGATATTCTGGAAATTCTCCAATATCTAAAAGGAATCACAATGAATTCCACCTCACTACAGATATTGTTTGCAATGATTTAAGTCCCCACAGAGCAGGAATCCAGGCACAGAGGTTGTGCATGGATTTCCTTGTCTCTTATTTGAATACAGTTGTCTTCTCTTCTTAAGCTGTCTCTTGAGCTTGAGGGTGACTTGCTTCCACTTTGTGGATTCTATTGTTACTGATGTGTTCAGTGTGAGAGCTGGAGTCTCTTACATAGATGGGACAGGTGGGCGGGTAGTTTGTGAGTAGTCCTCTCCTTCAACCACTTCCTCAGGGGCTTTGTGTTTTTGATACAATACCATTCCAAATGCTCCTTTGAGTGTTTGAGTGGTCATGGGTCTGAGATTCCCAGGAATCAGTGGGAATGTTGCATTTCTTCAAGGATACTTTGAGCACATCCTTGAATCTCTTCTTCTGTCTGCCTGGTAATTTCATCCCACGACAGAACTTAGGGTAGAGTCTTGTCAAACAGTGTAGCCTATTGCTAATGTCATGTATTTGCAAAACAGAAGTAGTGATTTCAAACCCCTCCAAATCAATGTTGGAAAATTATTGCCTTGGAATTGGATTGGGCACATCTAGATGCACTAAAATGTTGTTGTGTGCCATGCTGGCACCCGTTCATAAGTACCATCATCCCCAAAAGCAGTAGTAAGTCTTGGGCAGTGTGGTTCCCAGGTGATCAGTGAAAATGTCACTGGACTAGGATGAGCTGTATCAAAGGCTGCCACAGCGATAGTCTTAGACACACAGCATAGAAGCAGGACCTTCAGCCCATGCTGCGCATAGCACGTATCTACAGTAGTCCCATTTACAATAAATCTCTAGCCTTCAATACCTTGGTAATTCAAGTACTTGTTGAGATGTTCCTCAATGCTGTGAGAGTATCTGCTCTTCAGGAAGCATGTTCCAGATTCCAATCATGATCAATGTGAAAATAATTCCAACTCAGATGCCCTCTTAACCTCCTATCTCTCCTTTCATCTCTTGTCTTAGACATCCCCACCATGGGGGGAAAAAAAGATTTTTACTACCTACCCAATCCATCCTGCTCATAATTTTATGTAATTCTATCAGGTTGCCACTCAGCCTCTGTCACTTCAGGGAAAAGGACAGCGGCTCAAGGTCTGACAACATTCTCCCTGGGTAGGGAAATGCAGGGCAGTGAGAGACACCCTGACACATTCACCTGCCCTGATGGATTGCTCTGCTTTGAGTACTCCCCAGCACAGTGTGCTGGATAATCAGTAAGGCAGAGGTTGCAGCCTGCTATGCTGAGGTTATAATCACTAATGGACCAAGCAGTAGATATCTTGAGTGTTGCAGAAAGATACTGTATGGCAAACAGCAGTATCAGATTGGGGAGTCTTTAATTCCCATGTCTCAGTCAGTTACACTCCTTGTTTTATCATGACTGCTAAACAAAGCCATTGCCTTGACGGGAGTGGCCCAGTCTGGGTCAATAGTGGGTGAAAGGCACAGTGCCGAGCTTGTGACACAATTGCACACTGTGTAAAAGTCCAACATATTAACATGGAGCCCGACAGGTAGGGCCACTCCAATTCTGTGACGGTGACAAATCCACTGGAGATGGTTGCTCATGCTGACTTTTTTGGGTGTCACATGAGCCAGTTCTAGACACACGTTGGTAACTGGTGATTTATGAGCTGACATTAGGAAAAGAAATTAGCCAGGAGAACTGCCAGATGGTTGAAAAACCCAAATGGGTCACTTGTATCCCTCAAAAAAGGAATTGTTCATCCTAGTGCAGTCTGGTCCCTTTGAGATTCTGCTCCTACACTGTATGATCGGTTGCTTAATCTCTTTGCAGCATTTGATGGCTATCCCTATTGCCCCAATGTCAGCATTGCCTATATCCCAAGAACAAATAAAAAAAAAAGCTAGGAATTGACAAAGATTTTCCATTCAATTCTCTGGGAACAAAGACTATTTTTGGCTATTTTCTGCTGAAATTGCAAAAGGAGTCCTTGGAGAAACTACAACAAATGGCTTCAGTAAATGCAAATGTTTCATTATTTAAAATTAAACTGCTGGTATTGTTTGGCACCCCTTTGCATGTGGGAAACAGTAGATAAGACATAGGTCACTTGTGGTACCTCCAGTGTAAATGGTACAGTTTGTGCCTTTCATCATCTACAGCTGTGGTGCAAGAATCTTCTTCATAAATGGTGAGTTTGGTAGCTGTCTGCTTCCTTTCTCTTAAAGCCGTTGGAGCCAGTTTGTGTCATCGACTTTGATATGAAGCTGTAACAATGATGCTGCTCATTGTGATCGTCTATTAAGCTTTCCTGTTGGTCAGGATATCATATTACCTTTGCGCAGCTTTCCAGCCAAGCTTGGGACCTTGTGTTGCTCATTTGCTCAAGTGGTTCCCCACATTAATGGCCTCTGGTTATAGTCCTCCCCATAAATGGAAACATTCTCTCTATAACTGCACTATAAGAACATTTCATCACTTTAAAAACCTCTGTGAGGTCACCTCTCAGCCATCTCTTCTCAAGAGGAAAGCGGTCCAATCTGTTCATCCTTTGCTGATGTATAAATCCTCACATTTCTGCTATCATCCTTGATTAACTTCTCTGCACACTTTATAGAGCCTCCAGATTAATTTAATACTTAGCCATCCAGAACTATTGGACACTGATAACCTACAATTCATGGGCAGCTTTGGGAAGACAGCGTTGGCTGAGTGTGAGCTGAATGAATTCTATTGATATGCTGCTGGAAACGAGACGTCGATTCGATCCAAGAGGCCATGGTAAAAGTGCTGAAAGGGACCATATGCTGAATGTGAGAAATAGGCCATTGGAGATGGAAGCACCCACTGGGAGTCTGAGTGCACTACCTCAGTTGGACTTCAGCCAACGATTAGTTCTGCACTGATTCTCCCTCCCTGCCCCGAGGGTAAGAAAACATTTTATCACGCTCTGTGTCATTGACAAAGGGTTACCATTAACTAACTGAGTATTCCCACCTAAAGAGTTTAATGTAAGAGTTGGTGCCAATGAAAACTTAAGGCCAGATTGCCTTGGACCTATTGGCATCAATTACATGAATGAAAATGACCAATTGACTTCCTGCATTTTGCACCCAGAACTACCCACCTTATGGGTATGGAACTGCAGAGTGGAGTGTTTATTTTATTATTAATTTATTCATTAAGACATCGCTTTCTAGGACTCTGATTGCATGACAACACCGAAGTGGTGATGTACTTCCAAGACAGTGTGGTGAACTATTTGGAATAGAAATTGGAAGACCTGGTGTTGCTATGCACCTGCTGCTCTTGTCCTTTGAAGGGATAGAGGAAACCTGTTTGAGGAGGGGCTCTTGCCTGGTGCTGTTCCTGCAAGGCAAGCCAGCATTCTGTTAGACCCTAGTGAAGGATAGGCCAAGCCAAGAAGCTACAGATCCCAGTGTAATAAATTTCTGTTGCTGTTGACCCACAGTGTCTGGTTTCATAATGGTAGATCAGTTCCAAGTCTGTTCCAGTCAACACAGTGGCATGAAGATGAGATCTTGCCTTAGTGCTGAGGGTACCCTCCACAGTGATATGTGATGCCACGACTGTGGGAATTGGGATAGAATCAGAACCAGTCCTGTTGTCTTGATCAGATTCACCTGTCACAAGTGGTTGGTGGGAATGAGATCAAGCAAACTCACATTAGTTCTCTCACCTCCTGGTTCTGGCCTAGTCTGGCACCTCTGCCCTTTACAACTCATCTAACCTGGTCAGTGTCAATGGTGTGGATTTCCCCACCCAGAGGACATTCTCCAACTCAGTTCTTCCCAGCTCTAAGCATGAAAAAGAAATAACTCACAGCGGAAGGAGGAGAGAATGAGGAGCAGAAGCATCCCTTGTCTTTGCTGAGGCCAAGAGACACAAGTCCCAGCCTCACAGAGCCACTAATTTCCAAATTTACGGCACTGTGCTGCCACCTCTGATGGGGTTGTTCTGTCGATGGGCCATGACATCACCAAGTTGTCCATCCAACTTAATGTTAACAGTCATTTTCATTTCATCAGTAGTTTTCAATACATGTAAGTGGCTGTTATAGCCAATTCAGTCTTTAGGTAAGAAACAATCGCATTGCTCTGTGTATGGAGTCATAAGTTGACCAGAGCATGTGTGAAATGAGGATACCCTTCTGGAAGGACAGTAGTGAACTGGATGAGTTTTTAAAACATTCTGGTAGTTTCTTTATTCACCATAACTGACACCAGCTTTTAAGTCCAGATTTTTTAATTTAATTACCTGAAGCTAAAATCACCAAATCCCACACTGTGATGTGAGCTCTGATGTCCAGTTTATTAGTCCAGGATTAATCCAAATCACTAATCCAGTAATAGAAGCATGAAGCTGCCAAGTGACAGTGAAATGAACATTGTCATCCAGCTTTAATGTGTGGTGGTGTCTGTTTGCATTCAGGACCTGCACATTGCATCACAGGTTGTACATTAATAGATTAAGTCTTTAATAAATAGTCTTCCATCAGTTAGATCATGCTGCTCCTCTTTGAAAATGTAACCACTGAAAGTAAAATAACCGTCCCCTTGTCATCTAAATCACACAACTGCTGCTGGAGGGTCACCAACTCATGAAAGATTCACTTTGGTCTGAAATGTAGATTCATAGAGAGACAGACAGCACAGAAACAGGCCCTTTGGCCCACTGAGTCCGCACCAACCATCAACTCACCTACACATGAGGGACAACTTACAGCGGCCAATTAACCTGCCAACCCTCACATTTTTGGGGTGTGGGAGGAAACCGGAGCACCTGGAGGAAACTCACACAGTCACAGGGAGAACATGCAAACTCCAGACAGCACCAGAGGTCAGGATTGAACCTGTGTTACTGACACTGAGACAATGGCTCTACCTGCTGTGCCATTGTGCCTGTGGTCTTCCAGTATAAGGAGATGTCCGCAAGTAAATGCTGCCATCCAGCACATTCCAGCATGTGGGATAGGTGTTAAGCGACTCACTGAAGCTCGGTATAGTCAACACAAAGACAGTGTATGGTCCTGCCACTGCAGGGCCTTGTGTAACACTTCACTGACACTTTGTTTAAGGAGGAAACATGAATGGCATTGATGCAGCGTTAGAGGATGTGTTAAATTTCTGGTACAATGTACGTAGATATAGACATGACCTGCTTGTGTTTCTGTATATGTTATGAATAAAGTCTACACCTCGCTGCCTTGGTAAAGCAGCCAAAGTAATCAAAGACCACTCCCACCCCAGACACTCTCTCTTCTTTCCCCTCTCAGGCAGGAGATACAAGAGCTTGAGAACCTCTACCACCAGGCTCAAGGACAGCTTCTATCCCACTGTTATAGGACTATTGAACAAACCTCTTATGCAATAAAGATGGACTATTGACCTCACAATCTACCTCATTATGACCTTGCACCTTATTGTCTGCCTGCACTGCACTTTCTCTGTAGCTGTAACACGATATTCTGCATTATGTTATTGCTTTTCCCTTGTACTACCTCAATGTGCTGATGTGATGAAATGATCTGTATGGTCAGCATGCAAAATGAAGTTTTTCACTATATCTCGGTACATCTGACAATAATAAAGCAATTTACCAATTTTAAAGTATGTTTTTGAGAAAAAAAGATGATTCTTCAATTTCTTTGAAGGTGGAGAAAATGAGGTGACACGTGATACAATTTAAAAGGGTGCATCAATTCACAGTAGGTGTTGCATGGAGCATGATATCAGATATATTTTGTACATTCGGTATAACTTTGGTTTTGTGTTTCAAAATTAAGAAAGGGCTCCCTCAGTTTATTCTGATTATTTGTTTAGTTTCCCTCACATTGTGATTGGAGGATGATAGAATGCTGTGTACCAGCCATTTACAGTGTTAGTCTGAGGATCTTGCTGGTCCCCTTTCAAAGTGATGCCAGGAACATCTGCAGAATTTCAATGCTGTCAACTCTTCCTTCAGCATTTCTGACTTCCTCAACCTGCCTGAAAATTCTGCAGTTCTTTTTAAGCTTTTCCTCAATTGTCTGTGCTAAAGATATTTGAGGTTCAGAACATAGAACAGTGCAGCACAGGAAAAGGCCCTTCAGCCCATGATGTTGTGCCGAACTAATTAAGCTAATGATGCCATTGTGACCGGATGAGATGTACCCCAGGTTGCTGTGGGAGACGAGGGAGGAGATTGCGGATCCTCTGACGATGATCTTTGTGTCGTCCATGGAGACGGGAGAGGTTCAGGAAGATTGGAGGATTGCAGATGTTATTCCCTTATTCAAGAAGGGGAGTAGGGATAGCCCAGGAAATTATAGACCAGTGAGTCTTACCTCAGTGATTGGTAAGCTAATGGAGAAGATCCTGAGAGGCAGGATTTATGAACATTTGGAGAGGTATAATATGATTAGGAATAGTCAGTATGGCTTTGTCAAGGGCAGGTCCTGCCTTATGAGCCTGACTGAATTTTTTGGGGATGTGACTAAGCACATCGATGAAGGGAGAGCAGTAGATGTAGTGTATATGGATTTCAGCAAGGCGTTTGATAAGGTACCCCATGCGAGGCTTATGAAGAAGGTGAGGAGACATGGGATCCAAGGGGACATTGCAGTGTGGATCCAGAACTGGCTGGCCCACAGAAGGCAAAGTGTGGTTGTTGAAGGGTCGTATTCTGCGTGGAGGTCAGTGACCAGTGGTGTACCTCAGGGATCTGTTCTGGGACCCTTACTCTTTGTGATTTTTATAAACAACCTGGATGAGAAAGTGGAGGGATGGGTTAGTAAGTTTGCGGATGACGCGAATGTTGGGGGTGTTGTGGATAGTTTGGAGGGCTGTCAGAGGTTACAGAGGGACATAGATAGGATGCAGAGTTGGGCTGAGAAGTGGCAGATGCAATTCAACCCAGATAAGTGTGAAGTGGTTCATTTTGGTAGGTCAAATATGTTGGCGGAATATAGTCTTAATGGTAGGACTCTTGGCAGTGTGGATGATTAGAGGGATCTTGGGGTCCAAGTCCATAGGATGCTCAAAGTGGCTGCGCAGGTTGACTCTATGGTTAAGAAGGCATATGGTGTATTGTCCTTCAGGGAATTGAATTTAGGAGCCGTGAGGTATTGTTGCAGCTATATAGGTCCCTGGTCAGACCCCACTTGGAGTATTGTGCTCAGTTCTGGTCGCCTCACTACAGGAAAAATGTGGGAGCCATAGAGAGGGTGCAGAGGAGATTTACAAGGGTGCTGCCTGGAATGTGGAGCATGCCTTATGAAAGCAGGTTGAAGGAACTCGGCCTTTTCTCCTTGGAGAGACAGAGGATGAGGGAGGGACCTGACTGAGGTGTATAAGATGATGAGAGGTATTGATAGGGTAGGTAGTCAGAGGCTTTTCCCCAGGGCTGAATTGGTGATCACAAGAAGACCACAAGAGGTTTAAGGTGCTGGGGAGTAGATATAGAGGAGATGTCAGGGGTAAGTTTTTTACTCAGAGAGTGGTGAGTGTGTGGAATGAGCTGCCGGAAACAGTGGTGGAGACGGATATGATAGGGTCTTTCAAGATACTGTTAGATAGGTTTATGGAGCTGAGTAAAATAGAGGGCTATGGGTAAGCCTAGTAATTTCTAGGGTAGGGACATGTTCAGCACAGCTTTGTGGGCCGAAGGGCCTGAACTGTGCTGTAATTGTTCTATGTTCTATGCTTAATTACACTAATCCCTACTGGCTGCACATGGTCCTTATCCCTCCATTCTCTGCACATTCATGTTCCTATCTAAGAGTCTCTGAAGTGCCTCTATCACATTTGCCTCCACTACCACTCCTGGCAGCCCATTCCAGGTACCCACCGCTCTCTGTGTAAAAAAAACTTGCCCCACACATCTCCTTTGAACTCCACCCCCACCCCCCCCCCCCACCCCACCCAACCTTAAATGCATTCCCTCTAATATTGGACATTTCAACCCTGGGAAGAAAATACCAGCTGTCTACTCTACCCATGCCCCTCATAATTTTATAAACTTTTATCAGGTCTCCCCTCAGCCTCCACTGCTCCAGAGAAAACACCCCAAGTTTGTCCAATCTCTCTTTATAGCACATGCCTTCTAACCCAGGCAGAATCCTGGTAAGCCACTACTGCACCCTCTCCAATGCCTCCACATCCTTCATATAATGGGGCAACCAGAATTGAATGCAATATTCCAGATGCTGCCTGGAGTTTTATAAAGCTGCAACATAACTTCCCGACTCTTGAACTCAGTGCCTCAAGTAATAAAGGCAAGCAAGCCATACGCTGTCTTTACCACCCTATCAACTTGTACAGTCACTTTCAGGGAGCTATGGACTTGGACCCCAAGATCCCTCTACACATCAACGCTATTAGGGGTCCTGCCATTAACAGTGTACTTTCCCTTTGCATTTGATCTCCCAAAGGGCAACACTTCAAACTTGCCCAGACTAAACTCCATCTGCCATTTCTCCACCCGTATCTACAATTGATCTATATCCTGCTGTATCCTTTGACAATCTTCTAAACTATCCACAGCACCACCAATTTTTGTATTGTCTCTGAACTTACAAACTCATCCATCTCTGTTTTCATCCGTCATTTTTATATAATCACAATCAGCAGAGGTCCCTGTGTGGATCCATGTTGAACACCACTAGTCACGACCTCCAACCAGAGTAAGACCCATCAACCACTACCATCTGTCTTCTATGGGCAAGCCAATTCTGAATCCAAATGGCCAAGTCATTGTGGAGCCCATGCATCTAAATCTTCTGGGTGAGCCTTTCATGAAAGGCCTTGTTGAATGCCTTACTAACATCCACATAGACAATATCCACTGCTCCACCTTCATTGGTCATCTTTGTCACCTCCCTGGAAAACTCAGTCGAGTTTATTAGACATGACCTGCTCCACACAAAGCCATGCTGATACTCCAATGCTACTTGTGCCCCCACACTTAGTCCAGTGACTTTAACAGGTTGAGATGAGTGCAGTAGGAAGTTGAAAGCTGTTTGTGGTGGGGATCAGAGATGGATCTTTGTCTTTCCTTTGTTCTCCCTTCTCAGTCTTTCACCCTCCCAATATCTTATTCTCACCTGCAATTCACAGGAGTTCAAGGACTTTACAGGATGCAGGATGCAGCAATGTTTGTTTTTAAGTGACCATGCATTAGGTTTATGTTAATGTTTAACAATGTTGAGTCTTTGTGAAAAACTTCTGTTCACACACTAATCATCTTCCAACTGTATTTTTCCTAAACACAAATAAAAATATATAAAATTGAATATCACAAGTCACATTTGCTTAAAAAAAATCATATTTTGCAAAACTGGTAAAAAAAAATTCTGAAACATGTCTCTCCCAGTTCCACAACCCACATTTTCCTGAAAGCAGACACTCCCTGTTCCACGTTCATACTTTTCCTGAAGCTTCTCAGTCTCCCTGCCCCCGAGACTGATTTGATCTTTTGGGAAGTGACCCATTCCCTTATAATTTGCATCTTTGTAAACAAATTCCATCGGGTAGTTTCTCTTCCTTTTATTCCAGATGTGGGCTTAATTATACCCTCTCTGGTCTGAACCATTTTTTTTAACTGCAGAGCCTCCTCTCCCCATTCAATTACACTAGCAGATGTGACTGGAATCATGTTTCAATGCGATGAGCAACTCCAACATCAACTGAAGCAAAGCATATCTAATCAGAGCCGTATAATTCAGGAGGAGAAGGGTTGGCTCTGGTTTCCTCAGGTTAATATAGATCTAGCTCCAACACCTGCCTCTGTGGCCTCCACAGTGTATTTTGGCACAAGATTTGTTTGCCTTGAATTCATTAGTTCCACTTCGACTTATTTACATCAGATAAGCTGGTTCAAAACCTCCATTTCACTTTCTGTGCTGCGGTTTACACAATACCTGCTGGACTGCCGGTGCAACACCAGAGGCGTGCATTTGACCAACATGAGACCACAGTTGTAAAGAGTCAAAGGCTTGAGCGAGGGGCTTGTAGGCATTTAGGGCTCTGAATAATTCTGACAAATTACTGTTCCTGCCCACAGCACAGCTGGAGATGGAAGCTTCGTTCCACATAAACAGTGAGGTGGTTGTGAACAGCCGAATAGTTCATGTTTAAAGAAAAGGAAGTGCGCAGTAGTGAGAGGTTTATTTAAGGATCTGATTGTCACAAAGGCTGCATGGAGTGACATCAAGGCCAACAATAAAGGGGAAGCTCACAACGGCTCACAATCTTGCCTAACAGAAAATGGAGAACAAGGTAAATATAAACTAAAATACTGAATCAACACCCTGCCTGCAGAGAGAGAGAGGGGAGGGGGTGATGACTCTGAAACCCTGGTCAGTGAGAGAGGGGAGGGGGTGGGGTGGTGAGACTAAAACTCTGGTCCAGCCAACTGGATCTCCAGAAAGCTTTTGGAGGTTGAGACAGAAGTGAGGAGTTGACGATGTAGGGACAGACTGGGATCAAGATTCTGGCTCCAGAATCGATCATTGTGCGTTTCGAGGCAGGAGGTTCCTGAGAAGGCAGGGTGAAACAATGGAAAGAGGATATGATCTTATTATTGCATGGGATTGTGAGACACAGAGGGCTGAGGTCTGATTCTGACAGACACCTGGAGCACTGCTGAAGTTCCACTTCATTCCTTTCGTTTGGTCCTCTGTTATTTCTTCTAAAAACCAAGTTCCACTTCTTTTTCTGGGCTATCTGGACCAGTGCCAAGCCTGCCATCAGGACCCACCCATCACCCCTTGGCTGAAGGATATACACAGTGTCTTCCGTCCACTTCCGTCCCACTGCTGCTGAACAAGGGAGAAGATCGATGCTCAGCCAGAAGGAGTGAAGTTAATGAGAGGGGGCAGGAGGTTTTAGGGAGGCTCACGAAGGGACAGCAAGATATGACAATGCAAAGCAGTTCCAGCAGAGAACTGGTCCAGGGGATGATGAATAAATCCCTGCTCTGAGGCAGTCAGCTGAGATGAGGATTTGGTCCCAGTGTCCACAACAGGTATAATGCAACAGGAGACCAGTCAGAGAGATGCTATGCAGTGACTTAAAGCCAAAGATGATGCTCTTGAAAATGCTTTCACAAGACCCCGGAAAGTGGTGCAGCTTGGCAAGAAATGACACTAGTACAGAGCTTCCCATGTGCGAGGCACTGGCTCATGAAGAATTCCTTCCAGTCTGTAAAACTGCAGTTTGAGGAGAGCATGCGAGGAACTGACTTTTGGGTACTCAAAGCACAGGTTTAGGACAAAATGAATAAAGCAGAGGACCTGAGTGAATTGTGTCCAACAGCTTAAAGAAAGGCAATCCTGGTGACCTCAGAGCCAGAGGAATGCAGATGCTTCTCACCCAGATCAAGGCTTGAGAGTTCATCCATACCTTTGTCTCATAGAGGTGGAGGGAAGAAAAAGAGATCAATCCCAGTGCTGAGCTCTTCTGGTTGGGTCAGTGTGGAGGTAGAACTAGGAGTCTGCCAATGGTTTTGCTTATGAGAGAAATGTAAAAGTGGACCAAGGAGCAAATATGTTCATGGAAGTGAGATGAGAGCTTGATTGAGGACTTGCAGTATAATGACTTATTTATTTTGACACAGGAGGGCATTCAGCCCATCGAGTACATGTCAGCTCCCAATGATGCAATCCCATCAGTCCCTTTACCCATTTTCTTATTTCCCTCTAGCCCTACAATTTATTCTCTCTCACATGCCAGTCACACCCCCTTTAATTCCTTTGCCACTTACTTGCACTAAGGGCTAATTTATACTCATCAATGAACCTACCAGCATGACTTTGGGATGTGAGAGGAAACCACAGCACTGGGGAAAACTTACACAACCACTGTGAGAACGTGCAAGATCCACACAGACAGCACCCAAAGTCAGGATCAAACCCGGGTCCCTGCAACTGAATACCTTGCCATTGTTCTGCCCCTTTGGGACAGATGGGATAGAACTTTGAAAGAAGTTGCAGCTGAATAATTGTAGATCTAAGGCTATGGACCATAGTAACAGGCACAGAGAGCTTCTCCTGTGTTTCACTGAACAGGAACTGGACTGAGATGATTCAGACAAGGTGTGGTGAGAGAAGTGAGTATGTCCATTCAGACAGACACGTGGACAGGCAGAGAATAGAGGGATACAGGCCACGCGCAGGCGGGTGGGATAAGTTTAATTCGGCATCATGGTCAGTGCAGATGTAGTGGGTTGAAGGGCCTGTTACTGTGCTGTACTGTTCTACATTCCACATACATACAAAGATGCTCATGAGAACCTTGGAGAGGAAGGGTAGGACGCTGAAGATGTGGGAATACCAGACATTATTTCATTGAATGGCAGAGTAGCCTGGGGAGGTTGAGCAGCCTCCTTTGCCTCCTATGAATGAAGGGGGCATTTGACATGGTGGTGTTGATGTCAGGAGGCAGTTCGCTGCTTGGTCACAGGGAGTTTGAGGAGGAGATGGTGGAATTCAGGTAGGAGGTGTCTAAAGTAGGCAAGTAGGGAGATTGGGAGAGATCTTTTTTCTTGATGTTAATGTTGCTGACAAGGCTGAAATTTAATGTCCATCCCCCATTGCCCTTATTTGATGGTAAAGAGAGCTTTTGAACCACAGGATCCTTCCAGTAAAGGTCTCTCACAGTGGTGTTGGGGAGGAAGTTCTAGGGTGATGAAGAGGGACCAATGACACATTTCCATGTCAGATGGTGCCTGAGGAGAAAACTACCCATAGACCACAGTGTTGCCATGTGTTGGAGGGTATGGGTTTTGGAGGTGTTGACAGAGTCACCTGGGAAAGTAGCTGTAATCCATTTTAGAGCTGGTTGTGTGCAGGTTGGGAGGGAATGGGTGTTTGAGTGGTGGATGGAGTCCCAGTCTGGCAGGCTGCTTTGTCCTGAGTGGTGTCAAGCTTCTGGGACCTTGTTGGAGCTTCGCTTATCCAGGCAAGTGGAGAGTATTCTGTCACATCCATCCACCTTGTGCCTTGTAGAAAGTGAAAAGGCTTTTTGCTGTCAGGAGATGAGTCACTCATCACAGGGTACTCAGTCCCTGACACTCTCTTGTTGCCAAAGTTTTTATGCTGGTGGTCCAACTGAGATTTTGGTCAAAGTTGACATTCCTTCCCCCCCCCCCCTTCCCCATCCCAAGGATGTTGATGATGAAGAATTCAGTGATCAAAATGTCACTGAATATCAAGGGTAAGTGCACGTAATCATTGCCTGGGATCTTTGTGACCTGGACATTACTTGCCACTTGTCAACCCATGCCTGAATGTTGTCCAGATCTTGCTGAAAGCAGTTATGGACTGCTTCAGTTGCTATGGAATTGCAAGTGGAATTGATATTGTGCAATCATCAGAGAACAATTCCAACCCTGACCCTTATGACAGAAGGGAGATCATTGATGAAGCAACTGAAGATTGTTGGGCCAAGGACACTGCCCTGAGGAACTCCTGCAAGGGTGTCTGGGGGTTGTGATGATTGACCGCCAACTATCAGAGTCATCTCAGTTTGTGACTCTAGAAGAGTTTGGTGAAAATAAAATAAAATGCAGATGCTAGAATCTGAAACAAAAATACTAGAAATCATTCAGAACTTGAAAAAGAGAAAAACAAGTTAGTTTTAAGTTGCATAGATGGTGTGGGTAGGGATGGTTCAGACAAAGGGATGGAGTGAAGCCAGAGTTGCCATTGGGCTGAGTTGTGGAGGTTCTCCAGTTAAATGGGTTAATAAGCACAATTAGAGGATAATACTGCAAACAAGAAAGTGTAATGTGTTGCTAATAGCAGGGCAGTGGGACCCGCCCTGACCTGGCTGTACTAATGGAGAGAGACAAACTGAGCCAATATCACAGATGGACAACAGATGTTTTCCCTCTGATGTCCATTGATCCTTGATGCTGCACTTGGTCAAACTGTCTCTCATTTGCCTCTGGAATTCACCTCTGCATTCGAGGTTTAGAGAAAGACAGAGATGAGATTTGGCATTATGTCGTCCTGATGAAATGCGAACTGTGATATACACTGAAAATGCTGGAAACACTCAGCAGGTCAAGCAGCATCTATGGGGAGAGAACAGATGAGGACCTGCAACATTAACTCTGTTTCTCTTCCCACAGGTGCTGCCTGATCTGCCGAGCATTTCCAGCATTTTCTTTCATATTTCAGATATCCAGCATCTGCAGTTTTTTTTTGATTTGCAAAGAAAAAGTGGGCATTGGCGAGCAGACGATTGGTGAGTAAGTGCATTGTCAATAATGCCAATCATTCTGCTGGTGATTGTAAGTGCTGTGGGCTGTCATAAGCCACACTGGAAAGCTTTGCTTTTTGTGGTGAGCAGAAGCCAGAGAGTGGTCTGGACTTCAGATAGATTTGTGGCACAGGTCCTCAACACTGCAGCCAAGATGTTACCTGTCCCAGAACAGTTATCTCAACTATCTCTTTTGATTTTTCATGGAGTAAATCTAAAAAGCTGAAGTCTGACGTCTGTGATGGTGGGGATCTCAGGAAGGAGCAGAAGTGAATTACTCACTGGTTGAACGTGGTGGTCTTTGAAATTCAATTGCTGGGCCCAGACACCACTGAAGGTGGGAATGTTTTGGAATTTACCTCCTTCCATGAGTAATTTAACTATCCACCTCCTGTCATCATTGGTAGGACTACAGGGTTTGGTGTAGAATTGTTTCACTCTCTCAATTTTAGGCACGATTTTGCAGATACCTCAAGGAAAACAAAGGAAGTGAAGCCAAGTGGGAGCAGAGCTAAAGTCAGGTGGCCAAGGAGTCCACAAATAGCAGTTGTAAAGTCTAATCCACGTGTCAAATACCTGTCCTGTTACACTGTGACCTAGTTATGTGGTAATTAGCCAAGGCCATGCATTAAAATACCTTGCATATTTTATAATTTAGAAAAATCACAAAAGTTGAAGGTTTCATTTATATTAAATGCTTGGTTCCTCTAAATATAAATGAATAATTTGACACTGAAGTGTAATTAATTATAAGTGCTGCAGCATTCCCACACAATCATAAATGTTGATCGTGAATCTTAAACAAAGGAATGGTCCATCTGCCCCAGGCAGTCTTCATTTGTAGTTCTGTTCCACGTGAGCCACATCCTATCCCATGTTCCCGCTCTGTTCCATATCCCTTTCGTACCCTTTCCATTTAATGCCTTGTTAGAAGTTGACATGTTCTCAGCTCACTCCTGTTTCTCCTGTTCAAGGAGCTTTCTTCTTGGAGTCAACACCCACTTGTCCCTGACCCCTTAAAAAGTAATAAATTAAGAGCAGGAGTAGGCCACTCAGTCCCTCAATCCCATCCCACCATTTCATTTGATCAGTGTTGATCTACACCAGGCCTCAACTCCTGTGTTCTAGTTCCCTGTAACTTTCAACTTTGAAATGCAATTGGAGATCCTCTGAAGCAAAACTGAAAGACAGCTGAGAGCCACTGCAAAAAGTGGACCAGGACTCAGTGCTTCATGAAGGCAGGAGGGCTTTTCAGAAGATCGAGCAGAAATGTTGGTTTGTGTTCAGCTGGCATGGTGAGAGTCACACAAGACTCTGGAGTTGATCGTTTAACTTTCACTGAAGCAACATTATTTTAAAGAATACAACTATCTTGTTATTACAACATTGCTGTTTGTGGGAGTTTGCCCTGTGCAGTTTTATTGCCATGTTTTGCAACCATGGAAGTGTAACAACATGAAAAGAGGCCTTTCGGCCTATCAAGCCTGTGCAAGTCCTTTGCAGTTCCTCTTCCTTACAGCAGTTTCCGCACTAACAAAGAAACGTTGCTTACCAAATAGAGTTTTGTGATCTCCTAAGATCAGGTAAAATACAATTATTCATTTCCTTTTATTACGAGCATTGGTCTGGTAAAACAAAAGACATTCTGAAGTCTCTGCAGATCTCAACACTGAGGTAATAGTCAACCATCCTGTCACCTCCTTCTCTACAGCAGTCTCACAGGAGAGACATAGACAGAGTCACACAGCACAGAAACAGGCCCTTGGTCCACCATGTCCATCCCAACCATCAAGCACACATTTACACTGATCCTACACTAGTCCCATTTTGTTCTCCCCTTATTCCTGTCAACTTCCCTGCAAATTCAACCATTCATCCACCAAGGGTCAACTTACAGCAGCCGGTTCACCTACCAACTCATGTCTTTGGGATGTGGGGAGAAACACAAGCAGTCACAAGAAGAACATGCAAACTCCACACAGACAGCACCCGAGGTCAGGATTAAATGCAGATCACTGGAAGTGTGAGACAGCAGCTTTCCCAGCTGCACCACAACGTTGCCCCATCAATCCATCATTAATTCTGATATCCCATATATGAGTGGCAGTACACCACATTGTTTCCCTTCTCCTTGGAGAAAAGGAATCAGTAAGTTTCCCAGCTCACTTTATGTTGATAGTCAGGAAAGCCAATAGGTCAATAGGCCTCTTCTATTTATCAGTCACACTGTGGTTCCACCATAGAACAGAGAACAGTACAGCACAGGTGCAGGCCCTTTGGCCCAAGATGTCTGTGCTGACCACAATGCCAATTGAGTTAATGATGCTTAATTACACTTCTCCTTTCTGCCTGCATATGGTCCATATCGCTGCATTCCCTGAATATTCATGTGCCAATCTGAAAGCTCCTTGAACGCCTCTATCAGATTTGCTTCCACTACCACCCACACCAGGGGTGGTAGTGGAAGCAAATCTGATTCTCTGTGTGAAAAAACTTACCCCGTACATCGCTTTTAAACTTCCTCACTCTCAGCTTAAAGCTTTTCCCTCTGGTATTTGACATTTCTACCCTGGGAAGAGACACTCCAACTATCTGTTCCTCTCATAATTTTATAAACTTCTAGCAGTTCCTTCCTCAGCCTCCGACACTTCAGAGAAAACAATCCAAGTTTGTCCAACCCCTCCTTAAAGCTAATACCTCTAATTCAGGCAGCAACCTGGTAAACCCCTCCAAACCCTCACATCCTTCTGGTAATGGGGCAACCAGAACTGCACACAATACTCCAAGTGTGGCCGAACCAAAGTTTTACACTTGTGAATAGAAACACAGTCCGCTGGGACCACCACCTCCTAATCAGCATCCAAGGACTTGAATGACCTCCACAACCTTTGATTTTATCTTCCTATCAAGTCTAGTATTGGGCAGCACCGTGGTGCAGCTGGTAGAGCCACTGCCTCACAGCTCCAGAGACCCAGGTTCAATCCTAACTGCTGGTTAACTGACCACTGTAAAATTGCCTTCGGTGTTGATAAGTGACATAATCTGAGGAGGGATAGTGCAGAGGAGAAGGTGATAGGAATGTGGGGAGGATAAGTGGTTTAGGGTAGAACGAGTGCAAATGGATGGTTGATGGTTGGCACAGAGTTGGTGGGCCGAAGGGTGTGTCTCCATGCTGTATGTGTCCATGCTTCCATGACTCGTATTTCAGGCATATGGCCTGAGTGTTGTCCACACCTAGGTTCCTGCCAGCTTCCTGCCAATTCATCAAGGCATTCTGCCCACATTACGAACTTCTCCAGTTACTCAGTAAATGGTTGGAATGGAAGAGAGCTGAGGCTTTGGCTCAAATGTCCTGGAGTCAAAGAGTCATACAGCACAGAAACAGGCCCTTCGGCCCACTATGCCCATGCTGACCTTTTTGCGCATCGACACCAATCCCATTTGCCTACATTAGGTCTGTATCCTTCCATGCCCTGCCTATTTAAGTACCTGTCTAAATGTCTTTCACATGTAATGATTTGATCTGATTCCACCTCCTTTGGCAGTGAGTTCCAAAATATCAACCACTCTCTGTGTAAATAACGTTCCCCTCAGATCCCATCTTCCCTCTCACCTGAAACCTGTGTCCTCTTGGTTCAGATAAGATTTGGACTATCTACTCTATCTATGCCTCTTGTAGTTTTGTACTCCCCTATCGAGTCACCTCTCAGTCTCAGTCTTCCAGTTACGGAGGGAAATAGTTGACGTTTTGGGTCAAGACCCTTCGTCTGGACTGAGGGGAAATAGCCAGTATAAAAAGGTGGAAGGAAGGGGTGGAGCACAAGCTGTCAGGGGAGAAGTGGATCCAGGTGAGAGGGGTGTCATAGGTAGATGAGGGAGGGGTAAGAGTAGGAATGGCATCAGAAGCTGGGGGGTGATAGGTGGAGGTGACAAAGGACTGAAGATGATGGAATCTGATTGGAGAGGAAGGTAGACCATGGAATAAAGAGAGGAAGGTGGGGAGAGCAGAGGGGAGTTGTGAGGGAAGGGAACCAGTGGGAGGAGAGTGCCTGGGCCCTGGATGGTGGTGAGGGAGCAGGTGCAAGGGCAAGTGTTTCACCTCTTGTAGTCGGAGGGGAGAATCCCTAGGCACTCCCTGTCCCTACACCTCCTCCATTCAGGGCCCTCATCAGCCCTTTCAGGTGAGACAATCATTCACATGCGAATTCCGCAGCATAATTTACTGCATCCGGTGCTCCCATTGCTGCCTCCTCTATATCAGTGATGCTGGACGCAGACTGGGCAACAACTTCACCGAGCACCTTCACTCCATCCACCATGGCAGTCTACAACCCAATGCCATGAACACTGAATTCTCCAACTTCAGGTAACCGCTTCCCCTCTGTCCTTTTTCTCTTTTTCTCTCCTCCTGATCCACCTGTCCCCCATCACCCTGTCTCTTTCCCCTCCCCCACCCTTTCCATCCGCCCATCACCCACATACTCCTCCCACTGGTACCCTTCCCTCATTACTACCCTCTGCCCTTCCCACTTCCCTCCCATTATTCCATGCTCCATTGTCCTCTCGTGTCAGATTCCATCACATTCAGACCTTTGTCACCTCCCAGCTTCTGACATTATTCCCTCTCTCCCCCTCCCTCATCTGCTTATCACCCCTCACCTCGACCCACCTATCACCTGCCAGCTTTTGCTCCACCCCTTCCCTCCACTTCTTTACACTGGCCTTCTCCCCTCCTTCTTTCAGTCCTGTTGAAGGGTCCCGACCCAAAATGTCAACTGTCCATTTCCCTCCACAGGTGCTGCTAAGTACCTTCAGCACTTTGGGTTTTGCTCCAGATTCCAACGTCTGCAGTCTCCTGTGTCTCCATCACCTCACATTTGTCAGGATTAATTTCCATCTGCCAACCTCTGCCATCTGATTCCATCTGATCCATATCCTGCCAGGTCCCTCTCATACATCCCTGGGTTAAGGTGCTGCAGCAGGTGAGTCTATTACGAGGTATTGAGTTTAAGATTTTAGGTGTCTGCATTATAGCATCATGGCTGACCGTACCATCATGGCTGAATAATTGATATCAACAATTTATTCCATGACAGAATTACAGCTTGGTAGGAGGCCATTTGGCCCATCATGCCTTTGCATTCTCTTTGGCTGTGTTATCTAGTTCGCCCCGCTTCCCCTACATCAAGGGATGAACAAATATGTCCAAAGCTGTACTGTACTGTTTAAAGCATGAGGAGCTGGATATTTGAGGGTTAGTTTAACCTCATCTACCGAATGAAGAGTTGGCTGGATTGGATCAGAAGTCCATTTTACAACCTCTTGCTTCAACAATCCATTGATGCCAAAAGGCGGAGAGTGGCTGTAGAGTCAAACTTCCTTAAATTAATGTTACTTACCTGGAATGGCTGTGGTTCGGTGGCTTATATTGGTGACGGATTATGAAGATGATGGTCCAACAATGAGGCCTTAATATTTCAAAAGATTAAGACATTTGATAGAGGAGGAAGAAAGAAATCATTTCCTGTGGTGGAAGAGATCAGAACAAGAAAGCCCAATCAAGGCTTTCGAGGTTGAAGTCAGTCAATGGTGCTGGAAACCTGGAATCTTCTCCCTCAAAGGCTCTGGTCGCTGGAGTCAATTAGCACAGAGAAGACTGAGATTTCAATTGTGTAAGCACATCAAGAGATGTGGAATAAAAACAAGTTAATGAAGCTGAGATACTACACAGCAGAATAAGCTAGAGGGGCTGAATGGCCTCCACTTGTCCCTGTCACCTTTGGGTTCTGGATGTGAGTAGCTGGAATTGGGTGGAATCCTTGAACAGGGGCATCATGTCCTATTGCGGTTCTGGTCTGCGATGATTTGTTACAATGAGTGCTTGCCTGAGAGAAGGATGCATCCCTGACTCTGTGCTCTGTGCATTCTCTAAATACTTTCTCCCTCAGCAGCTACAGTGGCATTGCACAACTGCTGCCCTATATTTACACGCACAGACACTGAAGGATGAACCATTTTGGTCGGTACCAAGGGACAGCGTTGTTCCCAAATGTTCGCAGCTCGGAGAATGACTAATCCCTTACCTATCTATTAGAATGACAGAGCTACTTCGATCTATCTATGTATTGCCTGACTTTGAGTTGGTCTATCCCAAGGGAGTGGTGGGGACAAGTCCAGCTCCTCTTTGACACTATCACAGCTGGCCAGCTGTGACTGCTGGCTCTGTTAGCCGTGCTGCAGCTGGCCAAGTTGAAACAGTGGTTGGTGCAGCTGGCAAGAACACGAGGTAATGAGAATAATGAACAATGTGTGAATCCGGCCCTCAAAAGAGTCAGGTTACATAACCTGAGTGGATCTGATTTTTGTTTGTGACTATTGAGCCTTTCTCTCCTTTGTTTGAATACACACTATGCACTGGGAATAGATGTTTTACTTGGAATCTGCATGCAGGTTGTTCTTTGCTACTTAACTCCCAATCTCAATGGGTTACCATTTTGCCTGGCAGCAGGAGTGGTAGTTAACAGCAGAAAAATCTTGCAATTATGTGCTGTGTTTATAATAGAGGTGTACAGCCAACTCCTGATTATCCCTGAGAATAAAGATGTCTCTTTGGATGATGCAAAATATGAAAAATGCAAAACATATTGACACATTAAAAGGCAATAAACGTGTTGTGCAGTACTAACTTTATTGTTTCTGTAATACAAATCAAGGAGATTTCTCCACTATATGTTATGTAGCACCACCAAGTGCTCTATTGAATGTGTCTGGCTAGAAGAGAGAGCAGCCACCCGGGGCTTCAAGTGGCTGCCCATCCTGAGCATGTACCCAAGAAAATGACCAATGACCTTCCAGCTGGGAAAGTGACCGTCCACCCCAGGGTTCTGGCCAGGAGAGTGACTAATATGTAGATTCTGCCACTCTGTCTATGCTTCTCACTGCCTCGATAAAGCAGCCAATATAACCAAAGACCCCACCCACCCCAGACATTCTCTCTTCTACCCCATCCCATTAGGCAGAAGATACAAAAGCCTGAAAGCACATACCACCAGGCTCAAAGACAACTTTTATCCCACTGCTATCAAACGGTTATATTGAATGGCCCCCTAGTACAATAAAATGGACTCTTGACCTCATAATCTACCTCGTTATGGCCTTGCACCTTATTGTCTACCTGCATTGCACTTTCTCTGTAACTGTAACATTTTATTCTGCATTCTGTTATTGTTTTAACCTTGTACTACCTCAACGCACTGTTGTAATGAATTAATATGTATGGACTGTATGCAAGACAAGTTTTTTACTGTGCCTCAGTACATGTGACAATAATAAACCAATTTACCAATTTACCAATGGCCTGGGTTCGCAGCTCTGGTCAGGGTGACACAGTGGTACAGCTGATAGAGCTGCTGCCTCACAGCACCAGAGATCCAGGTTTAATCCTGACCTCAGGTACCGTCTGTTAATTGGTAGGGAAATCGGCTTCTATAAATTGTGTGCGGATACATGTAAAGAATCAAGGAGGAGTTAATGAGCATGCATGAGAGAAAATGAGTTGCAGGCACATGGGGAAATAAGGAGTGTAGCAATGGAACTAATGGGATTGCTCTTCTGGCCAAAGGTCCTCCTTCCATTTCCATAAACATAATATGCTCTCATCATAAAAAAATTGCAGATCCAAAGTTCTGCACAACTGACCCCAATAAGCTTTGCTCCTACAAATAACTGGCTTAGATCCAAGATCCAAGTTACCATGTATGGCCCATGTTATGTTAACTGCATTGAATGAATGTAGCACTCCACGTGCTTTGTCCACGTACACATGGTATTCCTCTTCAAAGGCAATCAAATGTTTCCTTATGCACAAGATGCACCATAAGTTAATGATCAAGTTTAGCACCAGCTTAGACTTGAGGCCAGAGCCCAAGAGCCCAAGAGCCAGAGGACTTTGGGGAACTTTGATTGGTCTTGCAAAGTTCAGTAAGCAAAAGTAACAAATGGAAAGCATCTGGAAGAAAGCTCTTCAGCTTGGCTTCGATCCAAGCCCTACTTTTGACAGGAACTTTGATTTATATTCCACCTTTCCAACACTGTTGATGTCTCAGAGGGCTTTATAAATTAATGAAGTGCTCCGAGCTTATAGACACTGTTGCGACATTAGAACTGACTCAGGAAATTGCTGCATAGCAGGATCCCATGGGGCAACAGGATAATCTGTTTGAGTGATTCCATTTAGTGATAAATACTGGGCATGACCACAGGGAGAAACCAAAACGGGGAATTCTGAAAACACCTTTTTCTCATCACAGAGGCTGCCTGACCTGCTGAGTGTTTTTAGCACTTTTTGTTTTAATTTCCGTTTTCCAGCACCTGCAGTTCATAAATGTTCAGCAGAGAGAATTGTCCTGTTCCTTGAATTGCTCTATAGGTGCATGTATGCTGCCCTGGAGAGCAAGTAGAGATGAACTTTACAGTCTCCCCTGAGAAGCAGCTGCATCGTGTTTCTCAGCACCACTCTCAGTACACTCATAATTACAAAAACATGGATAATGTGTGAATTGTGTAGTTCAAAATATTCTAGCTTGTAGCGGTTGCTACCGCGGAATGAACACAAGACACTACTCGTAGAGTTTCAGAACAGAACTGGTTTATTTTCCTGCCTTGCGTGGGCCTTTTAAGAGAGCCTGTTCCCGCCCACTCAAAACGGCAATGACATATACACCATGCCATCAAACCTTTCCCGCGCGCGGGTTCTCCCTGTCGCTCGGGGAAGACAAAGGCCCACCGCCATCTTGGGCCTCGCTGCTTCGACGACGCGCGACCCAACCGCCGAGCCAGTTCGCTTGCTCGGACTCCTCTCAGCCTTCAACGCTCCAGAGAAGGCAATTGAAGTCTATCCAACTTCTCCTTCCAGCTCATACCCTCTCATCCAGGCAGAATCCTAGTGAACCTCTTCTGTATTGTGAACAAGGCAGATGAGCTTAGGGCTTGGATCAATACTTGGACCTATGATGTGGTGGCCATTACGGAGACTTGGATGGCTCAGGGACTGGAATGGTTGCTTCAAGTGCCGGGTTTTAGATGTTTCAGAAAGGACAGGGAGGGAGGCAAAAGAGGTGGGGGAGTGGCACTGTTGATCAGAGATACTGTCACGGCTGCGGAAAAGGTGGATGTCGTGGAGGGACTGTCTACGGAGTCTCTGTGGGTGGAGATTAGGAACAGAAAGGGGTCAATAACTTTACTGGGTGTTTTTATAGGCCGCGCGATAGTAACAAGGATATTGAGGAGCAGATAGGGCAGCAGATCCTAGAAAGGTGTGAGAATAACAGAGTTGTTTTGATGGGAGATTTTAATTTCCCAAATATCGATTGGCATCTCCAGACAGTGAGGGGTTTGGATGGGGAGGAGTTTGTTAAGTGTGTTCAGGAAGGATTCTTGACACAATATGTAGATAGGCCTACAAGAGGAGAGGCTGTGCTTGATTTGGTATTGGGAAATGAACCTGGTCAGGTGTCAGATCTCTCAGAGGGTGAACATTTTGGTGATAGTGATCATAATTCTATCTCCTTTACAATAGCACTGGAGACTGATAGGAACAGACAGACTAGAAAGGTGTTTACTTGGATTAAAGGGAATTATGAGGCTCTCAGGCAGGAAATTGGAAGATTAAATTGAGAACAGATGTTCTCAGGGAAAAGTACGGAAGAAATGTGGCAAATATTCAGGGGATATTTGTGTGGAGTTCTGCATCGGCATGTTCCAATGAGACAGGAGAGTCACAAGAGGATACAGGAACCGTGGTGTACAAAGGCTATAATAAATCTAGTCAAAAGGAAAAGAGAAGCTTACCAAAGGTACAGAGAGCTAGGTAATGTTAGAGATCTGGAAGAGTATAAGGTTAACAGGAAGGAGCTTAAGAAGGAAATTAGGAGAGCCAGGAAGGGACATGAGAAGGCCTTGGCAGGCAGGATTAAGGAAAACCCCAAGGCATTCTACAAGTATGTGAAGAGCAAGAGACTAAGATGCGAAAGAATAGGGCCTATCAAGTGCAGCAGTGGGAAAGTGTGTATGGATCCGGCAGAAATAACGGAGGTACTTAATGAATACTTTACATCAGTATTCAGTACGGAAAAAGATCTGGTGGATTGTAGTGGGGACTTGCAGGGGCCTGAAAAACTTGTGCATGTAGATATTAGGAAAGAGGAGGTGCTGGAACTTTTGGAAAGCATCAAGATGGATAAGTCACCGGGACCGGATGGGATGTACCCCAGGCTGATGTGGGAGGTGAAGGGTGAGACTGCGGAGCCTCTGACGATGATCTTTGCATCATTGATGGAGATGGGAGATGTTCCAGAAGATTGGAGGGTTGCGGAGGTTGTTCCCTTATTCAAGAAAGGAAGTAGAGATAGCCCAAGATATTATAGACCGATGAGTCTTACCTCAGTGGTTGGTAAGCTAATGGAGAAGATCCTGAGAGGCAGGATTTATGAACATTTGGAGAGGTATAATATGATTAGGAATAGTCAGCATGGCTTTGTCAAGGGCAGGTCCTGCCTTACGAGCCTGATTGAATTTTTTGAGGATGTAACTAAACACATCGATGAAGGGAGAGCAGTGGATGTAGTGCATAAGAATTTCAGCAAGGCATTTGATAAGGTACCCCATGCAAGGCATATTGAGAAAGTAAGGAGGCATGGGATCCAAGGGGACATCACAATGTGGATCCAGAACTGGCTGGCTCACAGAAGGCAAAGATTGATTGTTGAAGGGTCATATTCTGCATGGAGGTCGGTGACCAGTGGTAGACCTCAGGGATCTGTTCTGGGACCCTTGCTCTTTGTGATTTTTATAAGTGATCTGGATGAGGAAGTGGAGGGGTGGGTTAGTAAGTTTGCGGATGACACAAAGGTTGAATGTGTTGTGGACAGTATGGAGGCCTGTCAGAGGTTACAGCGGGACATTGATAAGATGCAAAGTTGGGCTGAGAAGTGGCATATGCAGTTCAACCCAGATAAGTGTGAAGTGGTTCATTTTGGTAGGTCAAATATGATGGCGGAATATTGTCTTAATGGTAGGACTTGGCAGTGTGGAGGATCAGAGGGATCTTGGGGTCCGAGTCCATAGGACACTCAAAGTGGCTGCGCAGGTTGACTCTGTGGTTAAGAAGGCATATAGTGTATTGTCCTTCATCAATCGGGGAATTGAATTTAGGAGCCGTGAGGTATTGTTGCAGCTATATAGGACCCTGGTCAGACCCCACTTGGAGTACTGTGCTCAGTTCTGGTCACCTCACTACAGGAAGGATGTGGAAGCCATAGAAAGGGTGCAGAGGAGATTTACAAGGATGCTGCCTGGAATGCAGAGCATGGCTTATGAAAGCAGGTTGAGGGAACTCGGCCTTTTCTCCTTGGAGCAATGGAGGATGAGGGGGACCTGATAGAGGTATATAAGATGATGAGAGGCATCGATCGGGTAGATAGAGGCTTTTCCTCAGGGCTGAAATGATGGCCACAGGAGGACATAGGTTTAAGGTGCTGGGGAGTAGGTACAGAGGAGATGTCAGGGGTAAGTTTTTTACTCAGAGAGTGGTGAGTGTGTGGAATGGGCTGCCAGCAACGGTGCTGGAGGTGGATACAATAGGGTCTTTTAAGAGACTGTTGGATAGGTACATGGAGATGAGAAAAAGAGAGGGCTATGGGTAAGCCTAGTAATTTCTAAGGTAGGGACATGTTCGGCACAGCTTTGTGGGCCGAAGGTCCTGAATTGTGCTGTAGGTTTTTCTATGTTTCTATGGTTCTATGCATCCTGTCCAAAGCCTCCATGCCCCAAAGGAGGCAGCACAGGTAGATAAGATGGTAAAGATGGCAGATAGAATACTTGCGTTCATTAACCAGGGGGGTTATGATACAACTTTATAATGTTAGGCCACTGGAGTACTGAGTGCAGCTCTGGCCACCACACTACAAGAGGGACATAGTTACACTGGAGAAGGCGTGGAGGAGATTTACCAGGATGTTGCCTGGGATGGAGTGTTTCAGTTAAGAGAGACTGGACAGACTGGCTGAAATGGGATGTGACAGAAGTACACAAAATGGGGCACAAATAGGGTAGACAGTAGGAAAATTTTCCCCAAACTAGAGTTGTCTGAAACGATGGGCAAGTTGTTTAGGGTAAAGGATAAGGGGTTTAAAGAGACCTGAGGAAGGACTTTTTCACTGAGAGGGTGGTTGGAATCTGGAACACACTGCCTTGGGGGGGAAGGGGTGGAGGCAGAGACTCTCACAACATTTATCTTGACAAGCACTTGAATTGCCGAGGCATGAAAGGCTATGGACTAAATGCTGGTAAATGGGATCAGCATGGATGGATACTTGATAGTCGACATGGACACGATGGGCTAATGGACCTGTTTCTGTGCTGTAGGACTCTATGACTAAAGAAAGTCCCTTGTCCTCAGTCCCTATCCCCCAGCAGCAATGAGAGAACTATGCTCCAGATCTCAGAGGAACAATGAATCCAAAGGCAAAGGTTTCAGAGATCTGTGACCTGCTCCAGTCTCACACACACACACACACACACACACGCACACGCACACGCACACGCACACACACGCACACACACACACGCGCACATGCACACGCACGCACACACACACACGCACATACTCACGCACATGCACACATACGCACACACACGCGCACACACGCACACACACGCGCACACACACACAAACACACATGCACGCACATACACACATGCACACACACACAGACACGCAGACCCACACACATAAACACACACACACACAAACATACATACACACACACATACAGACTTTCTCACACATACACACTCAAACACATACACACACAAATGCATATATACACATACATACATGCACATGCAGACTCTCACACACACACGCACACACACACACGCATACACATACTCACGCACATGCACACGCACACACACACTCACGCACATGCACACACACGCGCACACATGTGCACACACACAAACACGCACATGCATACACACACAGACACGCAGACCCACACACATATGCACACACACAAACATACATACACACACACACATACAGACTTTCTCACACACACACTCAAACACATACACAAACGCATATATACACATACATACATGCACATGCAGATTCTCACACACACACACGCACACACACATGCACACATGTGCACACAAACACGCATGCACACACATACATGCATACACACACACAGACACGCAGACCCACACACATATGCACACACACAAACATACATACACACACACATACAGACTTTCTCACACACACACTCAAACACATACACAAACGCATATATACACATATATACATGCACATGCAGATTCTCACACACACACACACACACACACACACACACACACACACACATATACATCCCTTGGCCATTCATGCTCCTGCCCGATGAGCAGAAATTAAACAGAATGGGCCTACAATCTCTAGAGATTAGGACGAAGAGAGTTGATCACACTGAAACATACAAAATTCTTAAAGATTTTGGCAATGTGGATGCAAAGCTGGTGTTTCCCTTGGCTGGAGCATAAAACAAACTGCTAGAGGAACTCTGGGGCAGGCAGCATCTGCAGTCCCTTATGTCTCCAGTTCCCCTGGCTGGGATGCATTGAGTGTCTGCAAAGCAGTGTTGTCTTCTGCTACCTCTGGCAAAATTGGGTTCAGGCTTTGCCTGAGGCCCTCCCAAAGGAAGATGAAAAGTCTGAGGAGGAGGAGGAAGACGTCAGCAGGTGGCAGTAAATGGAGGTCTTCTCCAGACATCTCTAGGTACGTTGCTGCACAGACACTCAGTTAAGGACACTGCTCCACAGGCTAGGTGTGCCAGCACTGAGATAATGGCACTGCCTTCACACCATCTGATTCTGATATTCAAAGGCCAATGTCCGTACCTCAGGACTCTACTCTTCAGCTATAATAGGTTCCACCCAAAGTTGCTTCTATAGTCAGTGCTGTGTCCAGCTTGAGGGGAAACGGGTTCCACTAAAGGCAGACCTTTCCTCAGGCAGGTGTAGAGCAATGGTAGTGTGACGGGGAAGGGATCACTTCCTTCTCTTGTGAAGGATTCTCTGCCTTTCACAGCAGCAGCCCTGATGGCTCTGACTTTATGAAAGACAGCACGCAGATTGCTTTATCATCAACAAGGGGATTTCTCTGCCAGAAGAATAATTAAGTACAATCAATTGGTATTAACTATATCCTTAGAGAGAGGTGCTGTGATTTAAGGCTATGTATTACCTGCATACTTGCCCATCTCAGCACTGCAGTCAACGGGGAAATTGAAGTTCGTGACCTTGTCAACCCAATCACAACACACTGAGCAGCTGTATAGACTTGACATTCACCATGCAATGGGTGCAACATTGTATCCAGAGGAATCTGCAATCAGAGGGACTGGGAAAGTATGAGATTATATGCAAAGCTATGAACTGGGTAAAGCATTGTTGCACAAAGACTATGGAAGAAAGGCAAATGTGTATGGAACATGTGCAGAAAATCTACAATATTAACAATGCAAGGAGTGGAATAATGAAGACTGCAAGACATTGGATATCATCCTTGGTGTTTACATTCCAGACACAGGGTGTGCTGGAGGATAAAACTGTGGACACATGATTAGATATGCCAGTGCCAATAGAAATCTCAAACATCATCTCTCCCAGTACTGATTTCACATACCTGGACAAAATGAACTCGTGAGCCTCATTGGGTACCAAGGTTTGTAGTTGTGATATCAATTCGAAGACAATAGGTGTGTGGTGTTCCTCACATTTGCTAACTTTCATCAGAGAAAAGGAGCATTGTATGCTTAAAATGCATGGAGTCATTTGCACAAAACAATATCCATGTCCCAGAGGCACTGATGGGGAGAGACAAGAGTTGCTCACTGGTTTAGCAGTCCTATTTGGGAGCAGTTACATTTCTAGACCAGGACCTCCTCCCCAACACAGCACACAGGATAAAGTTATCTCTTTCTTCTTGGCAATGAGGTAATTGGCTTGTGGTAAGATTTCTGTGGCTGTACTGATGCTTGATACCTCTTTGCATATATCCAAATCTGTTTATATCATTAGTCCACCCAGCAGTTTGAAGCTACAGCGACTCTCCTAAGTTCTGCTTGCCTCCATCAGACCTTAAATCTTGTACAGTATTATCTTTTGCAATTATAGCTAATGCTTTAGTTTTTGTGACTTCATTGAATTCATGGAAGCAAAAAAGAAAGGGTAGTCTATTGCATGTAGTCTTCTGTTCAGTGTGCTCTGGTATGAATCTGCTGTTAGCTTTCCTGTTCTTCATTGCAGATCAATGCTTGGACTTGAAGGGTTATTATCAGTAATGAAATGAGCACTGGAGGGTGAATGCTCAAGTTACATCCTCATTGCTCGTGCATGCTCTGTTATAATCATAAATTCTGCTACTGTACGCATTGTTTCCCATGGGTTTCTTTGTACTGTGTCATTCTGTCTTTGATCAGTGAACTAAACAAACGTTGCCTGATGAGGGGTCGATGTAGGAGGTTAGTCCTGGCAATGTGAGTAATGTTGGATTGCCAAGTCACACACAGGAAGTGAATTACTGATGCACTTGTGATCTTAATAAAATCGTTCATGATAGCCTGCTCCAATTGTTGCGAAAAAACTCTTCAGTGTTTCCAGTTCAATCTCCCATTTTTATCTGCCAGTAGTTTGAAAGCTATCTTTGGTGCAGTCTGTTTATTTATTAATGTTTTCCAACATCTTCTCTTTGGACGCAAGATGTTGCCCCCATCCAAAGATACAGCTGACCAGATAACCATTACCTGGTACACTCCCCAAGGAGGCATGATTCAGAACTTGACAGCAGATCATCAAATCATCAGTCCTCACCTCACTCAGGGAAACACTGCCTAAAAAATAGACAATCCTGCATAGTCCTGGTACGGACCTCTCTGACAATATGCATGACGTCTGCCTCCAAGTAACAGGCAGTGGGCACATGGGAACACTACCACCATTTGCACATTTCCCTCGAAGTAGTGCACTATCCTGACTTGGAAGTATATTATCATTCCTTCACCATCACTGAAATATAAGGGTGAAGGAATGTGTCCTTCTTGATCACTGGGTCTGAATCCTGGAGCTCCCTTCCGACAGCATGGTGGGAGCACCTTCACTGGCTGGACTGAAACTCACCAGCGCCTCCTTAAGGGTAATTAGGGGTGGGTAATAAATGATGCGCTTGCCAGTGATGTCCGGATCCGAAATGATTTCTCCTTCTCTGGGTTATTGTTCAATGAACACACTGGGCTTCCTGTTGTAAATACCTCTCCCCTCCTCTCTCTCCTGGCAGTTTATCCTGATCCTCATGCTGTCAACTCACTTTACTAATCATTCACTAATCCAAGGGGAATTCTTGCTCCTGCATCCCTGCTTGGAAGCAACTTCAAAGGGACAAGCTGGCTGTCACAGGTGAGAAAGTTACCTCAAAATACGTGATTGTAAATGAGAAATGGCTAACATTTAAAAATTAATGCACAATTTACAGCAAACATACATCCCTTTGTGGCACAAAACCCAACAGGAAAAGTAGTCCAGCTCTAGATAAAAGGTAGCATTAGATCAAAGGAAAGGCTTATAATGTTGCTAAGAAAAGCAGGAAACCTGAGGAACAGGAAAATTTCAGGATTCAACAAAGGAGGACCAAAGAGTTGAGAAAGCAAGGAAAAATAAATTATTAAGAATAACCTAACAAGAAAATTTAAAGCACATTAGAAGAGCTTCTATAGGTATTGAATAAAAGAAAGATTAGCAAAAGTTAATGTGGGTCCCTAGTAGACTGAGATGGAGAAATTATACTGAGGAATACGGAAATGGCAGAGAAGTTTCTGTTTTGTCTTCAGAGAAGATGACACAGAAATCATCCTGGAAATTGTGGAGAACAGCAGGCCTGAAGTAAGTAACATGCTGAAAGAAATTAGTATTAAAAAGTAAAGTAATAGATAAATTACAGAGACTGGAAGTCGGGTCTGATGACCTGCATCCCAGTGTTTTGAAGGAGAGGGCTTTGGAGATTATGGCTCCACCAGATCTCATCTTCCAAAATGCCATAGACTCTAGAATGATTCCCACGGTTTGGAAGGTAGCAAATGAAAGTCCATGATTTAAGAAAGGAGAAGGGAAGGAATGTATAATCACTCACCAATTAGCCTGACATTAGCAGTGGGGAAAATGTGGACATCATTATTAAAGTAGCAGGACACTTTGAAATGAATTATAAGATTGGGCAGTCAACATTGTTTTATGAAAGGAAGGTCAAATTAAATAAGTCTGTTTGTTGTTTGTAGTAGAATAGATAAAAGTGAACCAGTGGTGTATTTGGACTTCCAGGCCCTCAATAGGGAGCCACATAAGAGGTTATTTGAGTCATGGAGTCATATAGCATGGAAACAGGGCCTTCAGCTCACTAAGTCTTTGCCAGCCATCAAGCATGCATTTTACACCAATTCTACATTAATTCCATATTGAACAACCTCAGAGCATAGAGAGTTTGGGGCTACATAATAGCCTGGATTGAGAACTGGTCAACAGATAAAAAAACTGAACATATGAACAAACATGCCATTTTCAGGTTGGGAGGCTTTGACAAGTGGGGTGCCACAGGGATCAGTGCTGTTCACAGTCTGTATCCATGAACCGGATAAGGGGAACAAGGGTAATACATCCAAGACTGCTGACAATGTTAGGCTGGATGATAATGTGACTTGTGAAGAAGATGGAAAGATGCACAATGGGATATAGATAGACTAAGTGAATGAGTGAGGACATAGCAGATGGAAAATAATGTGGGAAAATGTGACGTCACTGCAATGGTGGAAAAAATGAGTAGGTTGTATGGGGTTAGTGGTGGTTAGAACACAAGAAAATAAGAGCAGGAGTAGGCCACTTGGCCCCTCAAGGCTCCCCCACCATTCAACATGATCATGGTTGTTCCACTGCAGGACTCCTCCTCTTCCGTACCAGTTCCCCACATGTGGGGTAGTGGTGGAAGGGTGTGATTCTGATTGAAGGTCTGTGACCAATGGTGTTTCACAGGGATCAGTGTTGGGACCTCTGTTTGTGATATGTACAAATGGACAAAAATGGGTTGGTTAGTGAGTTCGCAGACGACACAAAAATTGGTGGAGTTGCTGAAAGCCATCAAAGGATACAGCATGATATAGATCTGTTACAGTTATGGGCGGAAAAATGGCAGATGGAGTTTAATTCGGGTAATTGTGAGGTATTGCGTGTTGGGAGGTCAAATGTAAGTGGAAAGTATACAGTCAATGGCAGGACCCTTAACAGCATTGATATACAGAGAGATCTTGGGGTCCAAGTCCATACTTCCCTGAAAGTGGCAATGCAAGTAGGTAGAGTGGTAAAGAAGGCTTTGGCATGCTTGCCTTCATAGCTAGAGGCATAGAGTATGTTGCTGTTGTATACAACTTTGGTTAGGCTGCACTTGGAGTATTGTGTGTAGTTCTGGTCTCCCCATTACGGGAAGGATGTGGAAGCTTTGGAGAGGGTGCGGAAGAGGTTTAACAGGATGTTGCCTAGATTAGAGGTTACTAGCTATAAGGAGAGGTTGGACAAATTTGGATTGTTTTCTCTGGAATGTTGGAGACTGAGGGGAGACCTGATAGAAGTTTATAAAATTATGGGAGGCACAGATAGAGTAGACAGTCAGAATCTTTTTCCCAGGGTATAAATGTGAAATACTTGAGGGCATAGCTTTAAGGTGAGAGGGGGAAAGTTTGCAGGGGATGTGCAGGACAAGTTTTTTGCACAGAGAGTGGTAGGTGCCTGGAATGCACTGCCGGGGTAATGGAAGCAGATACGATAGTGGCGTTCAAGGGGCTTTTAGATAGGCGCACGAATATGCAGGGAATGGAGGGATATGGATCATGTGCAGGCAGAAAGGATTAGTTTAATTTGGCATCAAACCCGGCACTGACATCGTGGGCCAAAGAACCTGTTCCTGTGCTGTACTGCTCTATGTTCTAATCATCAACTCACAGATTTTTTCAAAAATTTATCTGTTTCATCCATAATACCCCCAGTGATCCAGCCTCCACAATCTTGCAGAGTGGAGAAATTCAGAGATTCACCACCCACTGTGAGGAGAGGTTCCTACGAGCAGCAGTTTTAAATGACCACCCTTTAATCTTATAACTATGTCCCTTCGTTCGAGACTTTCCCACAAATGGAAATATCTTAATACCTGCCCTGTTCTACGCCTCCAGGATTTCGTGTGAGTTGACCTACAAGCAGAATACAAGCTGACTGTGCCTATGCTTCCTCGAGTTTAAAAGAGTGAGAGGTGATCTCATTGGAATGTATAAAATTCTTACAGGGCTTAACAGGGTAGATGCAGGGATATTTCTCCTGTCTGGAACCAGCGATCAGTCTTAAAGTAAGGGGATGACCATTTTGGAATGATATGGGAAGAAATTTCTTCATCCAGAGGTTTGTGAATTTTTGGAATTCTCTCCTCAAGAGGCTCTGTCACTAAGTGTAATCCATTCAGAGATAATTGTTTGGATATTAGGAGAAGGCATTATGAAGTTAGAGCAGGAAAGGAGTGTTGATATGAAAGATAAGCCATGATCTCATTAAATAACATAGTGGGCATGTGGAACCCAGAGCCAATGACCTAGACTGAAGAAAGGACATCAGATATTTAGAACTGAGAAGAGGAGAAGTCTGCTTACTCAAAGGTTATAACTCTTTGGAGTTCTCTATCTTATAAGGCTGAAAATTCTAGACTGAAATCCATAGATTTTCGGACATTATGAGAGGATTGTGTAGGACCGTCATGAGACCTAAAATCAGCCATAATTTATTGAGTAATGTAGCAGGCATGGGAGACCATTTGGCCAATGCCCATTTCTTTTTCTTGTGTTTTATTTTGTATAGCAATGACGATACTGCAGGTGTAATGTTACTGGACAAGTAATTGAGAACTGGCCTAACAATCCAGAGTTCAAATCCCACCATGGGAGATAATAATATGGAATTCTTTTTGAAACATAAATATGGTCTGAGTAAGGATGACCACAAAATAAAAAATCTATCCAGTTCACCAGTGCTCTGCAGGGGTGGAGATCTGCCATCCCCACCCAGTCTAGTTGCTATGTGACTCCAGATCTTGAAATGGACTGGCAATCTGTTCATTTCAAAAGGGCAACAGGCAATAAATCCTGGCTTCGCCAGCAAAGCCAAGATCCCTAAAGAAGAAATAAATTTAAATAATAACCTTTGTTTTGCCATTGGTTTCTTGAAAACAATGTATGTAATATGGAAATATATTGCATAAATGCTCATAATGTGTTTCAATCCAATTACATCTATCTGGGAATAAACTGTGTTCTGTGTAAGCGCACTGATTATGATGAAGAGTGCTTGAATCTTTTGAAAGAGAAAGATAAAGGCAGAAATCAATCAAACGCTAATTAGTAGGCAATGGAATCAAAGATGCCCAAATGAAGATTAATCATGCAACCTGCCTGAAACTGGCACCAGACACATTGCTTATGCAAATAGGGGGACTGAAACCTGTTTCAGACCATTTGGTGAAATGGGCTTGTACCTGAGTGCCATTCATTACACCCAGAGCAATATGTTTTAAAGGGACAGTGCTGCACTGCCACATTTTCAAATGAGGAGACTGCAGAAGAAAATGTGATCCTTCGCACTGCAGGCTGAAACAGCGACCCCCTGAAGGACATTGTCCACCACCTCCCAAGTCCCCCTCCACCATGGTCATGGGCACTGCTGGATCAGGGCTTGAATTAGTCACATCTGCACCACTCTGCCAAGACAAGGATGATAAAGATTAATAATTGCTACCTATTTATGCAATGGATTAAAAAGCAACAGCCATCAATTTGCTTCTTTAATCCTGACTGGTTTTATGGTTTTGTTCTATTCAGAAAGAGGTTAAAAATAAAACCAAAATTTTTTTCAGGAGACTGGGCACAGGGAGCAGTAGCTGGAACATGGAACAATCGATGAGGATATAACTAAACTAAAGTCTGCCTTGCATTAATTGTACCAACTCCAGCACCAGTGAAGGGAGCCAGCAGGGAACTCATGGAACCTGTCATTTTAGGTACAGAACAGAGGTCTCAATTAATTTTTCCTCCCAGGTTGGAAATACATGAGGGGGCAGGTGTTGGATAATGGATAACTGACTGATTTTCTAAGCGACCACAGGCTGAAAATGTACTATTTGTGAGAAGGCTTCGAGGATTCTCCCCATGTATTGCTGGTGTCTAGATAAATAGAATACTGTAGCAGCTAGCTACACTACTATAGAATAAAGACACGGAGTCTGTTGCTGGGAGTCAGAAGTTGATTACTCGACAGGGGCGCGGTGCGCCTTTTGATACCGAAACTCTTCCTGCGCTTCAGTCCCCGTGCTGATGTCACACGCGGGTCACCTGACCTTCCCGCATGAGGGCTTTCCTAGCCCAACGATTGAGAAGAAGGAGGGCCCCGCGCCATCTTGGGTCAGGGCCTCCAACGATGCTCGCGATCTCGGGAGCCAGTTCGATACCGGTAAGGTGAGTCACCACATAACCCCCCCCCCCCCACCCCCACCCCCAGAACCGGCAATACCATCATGAAAGCCAGAATTAAATAAACTATGACTTGGGTGGCCTGCCCCTGCGTCGCGCTCGCTGGACCACTACCGGTTGGTCCAGGTCTAAGTGAGCCAGCTTCAGCCAGTCAATTGTAAAAACCTCCTCGCGCCCCCCAGTGTCCGGCACAAACGTAGACCCATTGTTCTTGGTGACCCAGAATGGCCCTTCGTACGGCCGCTGCAGCGGTGTTCAGTGCACGCCCCTCCTGACAAAGACAAACTTACAGTCTCGGAGGGACATCGGCATACGGGTCGGGGCCTGTCCGTGTCGCGAGGTGGGTATCAGGGCCAGGTTGCCAAGCCACTCGCACAGCCGGTCGAGCGTCGCAGCAGGTTCTTCCTCTGGCTCCCGAGGGGCTGGTAGGAACTCGCCCAGGACTACCAAGGCCATTCCGTAGACCATCTCCGCAGACGAGGCATGCAGGTCCTCTTTTGGCATGGTACGTATCCCCAGCAGGACCCAGGGGAGTTCGTCCAGCCAGTTGGGCCCCTTAAGGCGGGCCATGAGTGCCGACTTCAGGTGTCGATGGAACCTCTCCACCAGCCCGTTGGATTGCAGATGATAGGCGGTGGTAAGGTGGATCTGGGAACCCCACAAGTCGGCGACGGCAGACCACAGGCCAGAGGTGAATTGAGCTCCCCTGTCTGAGGTGATATGGGCCGGGACACTGAAACGGGCCACCCAAGTTAACAAAAGGGCCCGTGCGCAGGACTGGGTGGAGGTGTCCGCAAGGGGAATGGCTTCGGGCCAGCGGGTAAAGCGGTCGACAATCGTGAGGCGGTACCGCGCTCCTCAGGAGACTGGGAGGGGACTGACAAGGTCGACATGGATATGGTCGAACCTCTGGCGGGTAAGTTGAAAGTCCTGCAGAGGGGCCTTGACGTGCTGCTGTACTTTCGAGGTTTGGCAGTGTGTGCAGGACCAGGCCCATTCGGAAACCTGTTTACGCAGGCCGTGCCAGACGAACTTGTCGGACACCATCGGGACAGTAGTCCAGATGGATGGGTGTGCCAGGCCGTGGATGGAATCAAACACCGGTCGACGCCAGACAGCTGGAACGATGGGGCGGGGTGTACCGGTGGAGATATCGCAGAGCAGGGTGTGGTCATCGGGGCCTACCATTAGGTCTTGAGGTTGCAGGCCCGAGACTGCGGTGCGAAAGCTGGGCATCTCGATGTCCGTTTGTTGTGCCTTCGCCAAGTCGCCGAAATCCACCCCCGGGACAAAACATGGATGGTGGGCCGTGAAAGTGCATCCGCGACCACATTCCCAGACAGATGGCGGACGTCAGTGGTGTGCTCTGAGATGTACGACGAGTGCTGCTGCTGCCATGCTGACCAGGGATCTGAGACCTTGTTGAAAGCGAAGGTCAATGGCTTGTGGTCGGTGAAAGCTGTAAACGGCCTGCCCTCCAAGAAGTATCGGAAGTGTCTGATGGCCAGGTACAACACCAACAGCTAGCGGTCAAAGGCGCTATATTTGAGCTCTGGTGGTCGAAGGTGTCTGCTGAAGAACGCCAGCGGTTGCCAACGCCCTTCGATGAGCTGCTCTGGAACGCCTCCAACCACTGTGCTGGAGGCGTCGACCGTGAGGGCAGTCGGGACGTCCATACAAGGATGCACCAACATGACCGCGTCCGCCAAGGCCTGCTTGGTTTTGAAACGCGGTGTCAGCCTCCTCTGTCCAAACAATGTCCTTGCTTCTGCCCGACAGGAGACCAAACAACAGGCGCATGATGTGGGCCGCGGATGGTATGAACCAGTGATAAAAGTTTACCATACCGAGAAATTCCTGCAGGCCCTTGATGGAGGTGGGTCTGGCGAAGTGGCAGATGGCGTCGACCTTTGCAGGCAGGGGCGAGGCGCCGTGTTTGTCGATCTGATGGCCCAGGAAATCGATTGTCTCAAGCCTGAATTGGCATTTGGCTGGGTTGATGGTCAGGCTGAAATCCCTTAGGCGAGAACAGAGTTGGCGGAGGTGCGTGAGATGTTCCTGGCGGCTGCTGCTGGCGATCAAGATGTCGTCGAGGTATATGAAGACAAAGTCAAGGTCGCACCCGACCGCGTCCATCAGTCGTTGGAAGGACTGAGCAGAATTCTTGAGGCCAAAGGGCATCCGGACGAATTCAAAGAGGCCAAGAGGTGTGATCAGCACCGTCTTCGGAATGTCGTCCGGATGCACCGGGATCTGGTGATAGCCACAGACGAGGTCAACCTTGGAAAAAATGGACCGCCCGTGCAGGTTGGCTGCGAAGTCCTGAATATGCGGCACGAGGTGCCGGTCAGGGGTAGTTATGTCATTCAGGCGTCGGTAATCGCCGCAGGGTCGCCAGCCTCTGGCTGCCTTGGGGACCATGTGTAGCGGAGAGGTCCATGGGATGTCCGACCTGTGGGTGATCCCCAACTCCTCCATCTTCTTGAATTCCTCCTTCACGAGGCGGAGCTTGTCCAGGGGTAGCTGTCGGGCGCGGGCGTGGAGGGGTGGGCCCTGGGTGGGGATGTGATGCTGGACATCGTGCTTGGGCAAGGTGGTGGAGAACTGGGGCGTTAGTACAGACGGGAACTCTGCCAGGACCCTGGCGAACTCATTGGTTGACGTGGTGACAGAGTCAAGGTGTGGGGCCGGTAGCTTGGCCTCACCCAACAAGAACGTTTGGAAGGCCCTGGCATGTACCAAACACTTACCCCGCAGGTCAACCAGCAGACTGTTGGCGTGAAGGAAGTCTGCCCCGAGGAGTGGTTGCGCAACGGAGGCCAGGATGAATTTCCAGGTAAAGTTGCTGGTGCCGGACTGGAGTTGCACCGAACAGGTGACCAAGGTCTGGATGGCGCTGCCGTTCACAGCTCTGAGGGCGGGTCCTGGTGTGCGGTTGCGAGTCTCGTGGCTGTTGGGAGGCATGATGCTGACCTCAGCCCCGGTATCCACCAGGAAACGATGGCCGGAACGCCTGTCCCACACATGCAAGAGGCTGTCTGGGTGGCCAGCCGTCGTAGCCATCAGCAGCGGCTGGCCCTGGCGTTTCCCGGAAACCTGCATGGTAGCCGGCACCTGCAGGCATCTGCGCCCCGCCGCTAGTGGTAGAAACACCATTGGTCAATCAGTGCCTCAGACTTGGTGGCAGGTGGGGTGTGGTTGATTGCCGGGTTTGGCTTGCTGGGCCACTGGGTACGTGGCATGGCAACGCGCTCGACAGACGCCCTGCTCGCCTTCTTCGCCCGCCAAAGGACATCAGCACAGGTGGCCACCTTCCGGGGGTCGCTGAAATCGGCATCTGCCAGGAGCAGGTGGATGTCATCGGGTAACTGGTCTAGAAAGGCCTGCTCGAACATCAGGTAGGGTTTCTGGCTGTCTACCAGGGCCAACATCTCGTTCATCAGCGCAGAGGGGGGGTCTGTCACCCAACCCATCAAGGTGGAGGAGGCGGGAGGCCTGTTTGCATCGGGAAAGGCCGAAAGTCTCAAGAAGGAGAGTCTTGAGCTTATCATACTTCTCCTCCTCCAGGGGCTCCTGGATGAAGTTCTCGACCTGAGCTGCAGTGTCTTGGTCGAGGGTGCTCACCACGTAGTAGTACTTGGTGTCGTCCCTGGTGATCTGGTGAATCTGAAACTGGGCCTCGGCCTGGTCGAACCAGGCACATGGCCGGAGGGTCCAAAAGGTGGGCAGTTTAAGGGCTACTGCCTGTACCTCTTGTTGCGCAGACATCGTGGGTCCAAAAACGTTTGGGCCAATCGGGGCACCAATGTAGCGGCTAGCTACACTACTATAGAATAAAGACACAGAGTCTGTTGCTTGGAGTCAGAAGTCGATTACTCGACAGGGGCGCCATGCGCCTTTTAATACCAAAACTCTTCCCGCGCTTCAGTTCCCGCGCTGACGTCACGTGCAGGTCACCTGACCTTCCCGCGCACGGGCTTTCCTAGCCCAACGATGGAGAAGAAGGAGGGCCCCGTGCCATCTTGGGTCGGGGCCTCCGACGACGCTCGCAATCTCGGGAGCCAGTTCGATACCGGTAAGGTGAGTCGCCGCAATACCTCCATTTGATATCATGCAGGGAGAAAACATTTTGTTTTACCTAAAGCATAGGGTTGATATCCTAATGGACTTTTCACAATGGAGAGCACTGCTCTCTGGGAGATTTGGTTGGAAAAGTTGAATCTATGGGTCTTGATTTTCCATTGGTTATCAGCCCCCATTGAAAAAATATCATTACTCGTGTCTTTATTTTTTCCCATCATTTTCAGTGTCTTTATTTTCTATCTTTCCTGATGTGAATTAGCAAAGACCTTGGTTCAGCTGTGTCAACCTTTTGGGACCTACTCAATTAACCACACTTTCCCTTCTCTTTCCCCACAGCGGTGAAAGGTATTGCCTTACATGTATTTACCCACTCCCCTTTTGCATGTTACCAAGAATATAGAAGTGGAAGGGGGAATAACCCATGAGGACCCTCACACTGCTCCTCGATTTTACAGGATCTTTGTCCATCCTCTTCCTTCACTTTCCCATCCAACCTCCATGTTGCTCAATTCCCCGAGTGTCTAAAGATCTATCATCCCCTGCCCCGATTATACCCAAAGAGTGAGTGTCCACAGCCCTCTGAGGTAAAGAGTTTCAAAATTTGCAATCCTCTGACTCTGCCTCTTAACGTCACAGCGAGCAACCTCTCAATGTTTGTCCTCTCAATCACTCTTAGAATCTTATGTTTTGGTGAGTTCAACACTCAACTTCTCAAATTCCTGTGATCATCATCCCATTCTAACTCATTCTTTCCTCATGTGCCATCCCCCTTATCCCAGGAATAAATCCAGGAAAACCAAGCAGCACTAACTCCAAGGCAAGTATATCTTCCCTCAGCTAGGGAGACCAATACTGCAGGTAAAACCCCAGGTACTTACAGCAAGACTGTCTTACCCATGCATGCCACCTTCCTTGCAATGAAGTCCAGCATGCAATTACCTTCACATATGTTTACAGCAGCTACTTTAAATTGGTGACGCAAGAGGCTGTAGATTTTGGAATCTGAAGCAACAAAGAAAGTGCCAAAGCGTCGAGTGTCCATTTCCCACAACAGATGGTGCCTGACCCACTGAGCTTCTCCAGCATCTTGTTTGTTGCTTTAAATTGGTGTTTTGTGTACTAGCATTCCCAATTCCTCCCTACACCAATACTTACTAATTTTTCACATGTAATAAATAATTTCCTATTCTCCATATGGAAATGGATAACCTAATTTTTCTATACCGTATACCACCTTGCAAGCACAATTAACCACCTTATATCCCTCTGCAGGCTTAATGCAGTTCCTATTGACTCACTCTCTCACCATCTTTGTAACATTACCAAACACTGATACATGACACTCTCGTCTCTCTTTGATACGAATTGTAAGTAGCTGATTGTTTTGGCATCCACACTTATAATAGCCCATCATCCCAATAGTGAGCCATTCCTACTCTTTAGACCTTTATCCAATCCTTTTACTTTGCTGACAGATTACTCCCAAAGGCATGAGGTCTTATGTTATGCAACAATGTTACGCACCCTGTCAATTGCCTCTTGAAATTCCATAAACACAACTTCCACCATTTCCCCTGACTTACCCTGCTGGTGGCCACTTCTGTATAAAAATGACTGGATTCGTCAAAAGCAATTTCTTTTAATCAGGACCAGCATGTTCCATTAAGGAGGAAGGACAAGGGTGGCAAGGTAAGGGAACCTTGGATGATGAGGGAGGTTATGAATTAAGTTAAAAAGCAAAAGAAAGCTCATGGAAGGTTTAGAAAGCTAAAATGAGACAGGTCCTTTGAGGAATACAGAGATAGCAGGAAAGAGTTCAAGTAATTGGTGATTGGTTTATTATTGTCACATGTACCAAAATACAGTGAAAAACTTTGTTTTGCCAGCCATCCAGACAGATCATGCTAAACATAAGTACAATGAGGTAACAAAGGGAAAAGCAATAACAGAATGCAGGATATGGTGTGACATTTACAGAGGAAGTACAGTGCAAGTAGACAATAAGGTGCAAGGGCCATGACAAGGATGACCGAGAAATCAACAGTTCATCTTTATTATACAATAGATCCATTCAAGAGTGTTATAACAGCAGGATAGAAGTTGTCCTTGAGCCTGGTGGTGTGTGTTTTCAAACTTTTATATCTTGTGTCAGATGGGAGGGGAGAGAAGAGAAGAGAGAATGACCAGGTTGGGAGGGGTCTTTGATTATGTTGGCTGCTTTCTCTAGGCAGTGAGAAGTGTAGGCAGGGTCAATGGAGGGGAGGCTGGTTTTCATGATAAACTGGGCTGCGTTCACAACTCTCTGCAATTTCTTGTGGTCTTGGGCAGAGCAATTGCCATGCCAAGCTGTGATGCATCTGGATAGAATGCGCTCCATGGTGCATCTACATTAGGAAGGCCAAAAGGGGCCATGAAAAGTCCTTGCCAAGTAGGAGTAAAGAGAAACCTAAAGCATTTTATACTTGCATTAAACAAGAGGATATGATCACTCAAGGGAGAGGGTAGGATCACTCAAGGAAAAAGGAGGAAATTTATGCTTGGAGTCAGAGAATATAAGTGACGTCCTAAATGAGTCGGTATTCACCAAGAAGAAGGACATGGAGGATAGTGAGAGAAGTGTGGGGTAAGCTAATATACAGGGGCATTTTGAGATCAAGAAGGAGGTGTGGCTGAGTCTACTGAAGAGCATTAAGGTGGATGTCTCCAGGGCCTGATGGGATATATCCAAGGTTATTGAAAGATACGAGAGGAGTTTGCTGGGGCCTTGACCAAGATCTTTGTGTCCTCACTAGCAACAGACAAGGTCCCAGGGGACTGGAGAATAGCCAATGTTCTTCCTTTATTCAAGAAGAGAAATTGGGATAATCCAGGAAATTATAGGTCAGTGAGCCTCACATCAGTGGTAGGGAAGCTATTACAACGAATTCTTAGGGATAGGACTAACATGCATTTTGAAAAACATGGCCTGATTAGGGTCAGTGTGGCTTTGTGTGGAGCAGGTCATGTCTTACAAACTTGATTGAGTTTTTTGAGGAGGTGATTAAGGTGATTGATGAGGGTAGGGCAGTGGATGTTGTCTACATGGATTTTAGTAAGGCTGATCCAGAAGACCGAGATACATGAAGTTCACAGTGACTTGGTAATTTGGATTCAGAATTGGCTTGCCCATAGAAGATGGAGGGTAGTGTTGGAAGGGTATTATTCTGGCTGAAGGTGAATGATCAGTGGTGTTCCATAAGAATCAGTGCTGAGACCTCTGTGGTTTGTGATATACATAAATGACTTGCGTGGGTGGGTGGGTTAGTAAGTTTGCAGATGATACTAGGATTGGTGGAGTTGTGGACAGTGTAGAGGGCTATCAATGGATACAGTAGAATATAGATCAGTTACAGATATGGGTGGAGAAATGGTAAATGGAGTTTAATCTGAGTAAGTGTGGGGTGTTGAACTTTGGGAGGTCAAATGTAAGGGGAAAGTATACAGTTAATGGCAGGATCTTTAACAACATTAATGTACAGAGAGATCTTGGGGTCCAAGTCCATAGTTTACTGTAAGTGGCCATCAGTCTAGATATCGAGCGGTAAAAAAGGTGTATGGCATGCTTTGCTTCATTGGTCAGGGCATTGAGTATAAGAGTCAGTAAGTCATGATGCAGCTGTACCTGGACTTCTTGTAGGGCTCTGGATCTCTTGAACGTCACAGATCTTGCCCTCAGCAGACTGTGAATCTCCTGGTTCACACAGGGCTTCTGGCTTGGGAAGACTGGATATGTTCTCGATGGAACACACTCATCCACACAGGTCTTGATGACGTTGGTGATGGCCGTGGCATATTCATTCAGATCCGAAGATGAATCCCTGAATACGGTCCAGTCCACTGATTCAAAGCAGTCCTGTAAATGCTCCTCCGCCTCTCTTGACCATACCTCCACAGTCCTCACCACTGGTGCTGCAGTCCTCAGTCTCTGCCTATGTGCTGGGAGTAGAAATACAGCCAGGTTATCTGACTTGCCAAAATGCAGGCGTGGGATGGCATATTAAGTGTTCTTGATGGTGGTGTAACAGTGATTGAGTGTGTTGGCTCCTCTGGTTCTACAGGTGACATGTTGGTGGTCATTTGTCAGAGACTTCTTTAAGCTGGCCCGGTTGAAGTCCCCCGCGATGATTGGGAAGGCATCAGGGTGCGTTGTCTCGTGACTGTTGATCACAGTGCTCAGCTCCTCCAATGCCAGCTTGATGTCTGCCAGGGTGGATTGATTTATGTTTTGATCTTCTACTTTCCTTAACCTTTCTAGATATTCATGGATATCATGGATGGACAGCTCTTTGTTACATTTTATTTCTCAATTTCTCTCAGATGAGATTTATGGAATTTTTTTTAAAGTTTTATTTAGAGCATGGTAACAGGCCCTTCCGGCCCAACGAGTCTGTGCCGCCCATTTTAAACCCATATTAACCTACCCGTACATCTTTGGAATGTGGGAGGAAACCGGAGCACCCGGAGGAAACCCACACAGACATGGGAGAACGTACAAACTCCTTACAGACAGCGACAGGAATCGAACCCCAATCGCTGGCGCTGTAATAGCATCGCGCTAACTGCTACGCTACCGTGCCGCCCTTCTTTAAATGTCAATTTAAATTCTTTAAATGTCTGCCATTGTTATCTGCCAGCAAGCCTTTTAATCTAACTTCCCTGGCTACTTTTGTCCACTCTCTCCTCAGAGCTATATAACTTGCTTTATTTAAACTCAAGGATCTTGTTTCAAATTAAGTGTGTCACTCCAGAACTCAATGTAAGCCCCTATTACACTGTGATCACTTTTCCCTGGAGTATCTCTTACACTGAGATTATTAATTAATCCTGTTCCATTACACAGGACAAGATATTAAAAAAACACTGCTCTATGACTCCATGATATCTTCTCCAGGAAATTGATTATCAAGAACAAAAAAACATGAGAAATATGAACAAAAATAACTAATTTGGCCCATTCAGCCTGCTCTAATGTTCAGAAAGATCACAGCTGATCTTTTAGTTCTACTCCTGCTGCAGTCTATTTCTTTTGATTCCTTAAATATTGAGAGATCTCTAGATCATTGATTTGAATGCATTCCAGACCTGAGCCTCTACACTCTTCTGGGGTAGACAATTCCAACGATTCATCATTTTCTTAGTGAAGATATTCTTCCCAATTTAATCCTAAACAGTTTACCCTTTATTTTACAAGTATAACCCTTCATCCTAGACTCCTCAGGTAAGAGAAATTTCCTCCCAGTTTCTACTTGCTGAGCTTTTTAAGAGTTTTGTATGTTTCGATGAGGTCAACTTCTTTAACTTCTCTGGTAATCCATGGTTTGACCACTTCTTCAGATGTGTTTCTGTGCCTGTAAGGAAAATCTACGATTGTTGGAAAACATTTTGGAAACTGTCCACAGGCAAAGAGCAGTTTCCCAATCTACTGCAGCTAACCTGTCCCTCACATATACCATACATGGTCTCCTTTATTTAGATTGAAAACCTTGGTTTCAGATTGAACTGCATCACTTTGTAAAGCAATGTAAAATTCTTTTGTACCATGGTTACTCTTTCCCATGGGCCCTTTGCAGCAAGATTATTAATTACAGTGAAACTTCAATAATCTGCTTTTCAATTTTTTTGGAATTCCTAAGCGCTCAGCATCTGGTGCACCAGGTTCTGGTTCCTATGCTCACTTTAAACTCACCAAAGCCTTGTTTCCTATGCTCCCTTTAAACTCACTGGAGCCTTGTCTACCATGCTCCCTTTAAACACTCGCTGTTTCCTACACTCCCTGTAAACACATGAGAGTCCCATTTTCACCACTCCCTTTGAAGTCACCAGGGCTCCCATTCATCCCTTAAACTCTTCGGGGCCCATTTTCCCGTGCTCCCTTTAAACTCATTGGGTTCATTGGAAAATTTATGATGTTACTGTGTAATATATTTTTTTAAAGTGAATTAAAAGTGTGTTGGAATACCGATTGGAATAACATCCAATAATCTAGAAAATCTGCCAATCTGGCATCACCAAAGTCCCGAGGGTGCCAGGTTATCTGAGTTTTACTGTAACGCTTTCTCTTTGAGTGCTATTAAATCTAAAGAAGACTGTTTGCTACTCAGTTCCTGAATGTACCATATAAAAATCCATCTTGGACACCTTCCAGTAATTCTTCATTGTTCGTACTGGTTTGGTTTGCCCTGCCTATTTGTTGATGATTATGATTACTGCATTACTCCTTTAACGTGCACCTCCAGTTTCCTCATTTGTACTGTGCCTTTTCTTCAGAGGCATAGAAACAACTCCCACCAATGTGTTCTAACCTTGTTGCCTCTCAACTTCACCCAAGCCCTTTCTAATTCCTCTCCATGATCTTCTGATCCAAGCTCCTTTCTAATTACTGTACTGATCGTCAGCAAAGCAATGGAAGGTGTCAGCGACAATGCTATCAAGCTGCATTTACTCACTAATAACTTACTCACTCCTTCCCAATCTGGGTCTTGCCAGCACACTTCCCTCTAGATCTCATCAGAACCTTGGATCAGAACTTGGATCAAAGTGCTGAATAGCAGAAATAAAGTGTGAGTGACTGCCCTCAACATCAAGGCAGCATTTGACAGGGTGTGGCATCAAAAAAGCCTGGTACGACCAAAGTCAATGGGCATCAAGGGGAAACAACCCAATGTTTGGAGTCAAAGAAAGGTGGTTATTGGAGAGCAATCATCTCAGCCCTAGGACTTCACTGCAGGAGTTCCTTGGGACAGTATCCTGGGCCCAACCATCTGCAGCTACTTCATTCACTGGCAAGTAATCATTGCATCAGAAAAGTGCCATGAATTACCATATTCAACAATAGAGAATCTAATCTTTAACATTGAATGGCATCACTATAACTGTGTTCCCCTCAATCAACATACTCTATACCACCAAGAACCAAAACACAACTGGACCAGCCACATGAAAACCTTGTGGTGAATGAGTCATCCTGACACCCCAAAACCTTTCCATCATCTACAAGGAACAAAACAGGAGTGTCATGGAACACTCTCCACTTGCCTCGATGAGTGTAACTACAATAACTCTCAAGAAGCAAGACATCTTGCAGGACAAAGCCGCCCACTGGACTGGCATCCAGTCCACCACCCTAAACATTCATTCCCTCCACTACCAGCTCACAGTTGGCTACAGTGCGAATCGTCTGCAAAATGCACCTCAGCTACCCATTTGGACCATTCTGACAGCACCTCTTATACACAACTTCTCCCAGCAAGAAGGTCAAGGGCAGCAGGTGCATGTCCTGCTCCAAGCGAAACACCTGACTTGGAAATATATCATCGTTCCTTCATCACTGCTGCAGCTAAATCCTGGAACTCCTTCCCCACCAGCACTGTGGGAGATTGTTCACAAGAAGGACTGCAACCGTTCAAGAAGGCGGCTCAACATCACCTTCTTGAAGGCACTTTGGGATGGGAAATAAATGCTGGTCTTACAAACAACATCCAGATCTGGAAAATACATATATAAAACTGATATCCCTTATTAACAGCGTTAACTCACTACCTTTTGTTTTTTAGACTTTCATTCCTAAATGCCAAATATCGCGGCGTATTCCATGAACCTGCCCATGAACATGCTCCCACAAGTTGCCCAATTTGAAGATTCCAGTTCTGCACAAATATTGTGTTACTTTTGCAACAAACTTTACTTATCGACTTTCTCTTCAATGAAATTGCTGTTGTCAGCAGACAGTAAACCACTCCCACAAATGTTTATATCCCTTGTCATCTCTTTCCTCTACCCATACAGATTTTGCTGCTTCTTTTTCTGAGCGATTATCATTCCTCATTACTGCCTTTGCATGCCCCTTGCTATCAGGACTGCACCTACTTCTTTTCCATTTTGCCTGTCCTCGTCAGATACCTGGAATACTTGGCTCTTTGGCTTAGTCACCATGCAATCTCAACTCTATAATGGCTATTAGATCAAACCCATTTATTTCTGCTTGTGCATTAATTTATCTACCTTGTTATGGAAGCTTCACACATTGAGATAAAGAGCCTTTAATTTTAGCTTCCTTGCCATTTTTCCTTGACTTGTCTTTGTTCACTGATGCATTCTGTTTAATACACTGTCCTTTCCTGGCACACTCTACTTATCATCACCTAAACTACCGTGCTGCTCTGTGACCTCAACCTTTCCCTTTAACTCAATAACATTTCTCACACAATATTCTCCCATTTTTAATTTAAATCCCTCACTATAGGCTGAGATATTCAAGGCACCAGAATGTTGGTCCCAACCTGGTTTAACTTGAGCGTGTCTCATCATAGCATTTTCCCTGTATTGATGTCAGTGTCCCATGAATCAAAAAGGATTATTAAAACTGCTTCCTTTGCCTTCTTTGCAATACATTCCAGATTACTACATATTGTGAGTTATTGTAAGATTTTTCAGTAAATTATGTTTAGCATAGTTCTCTTTGCAAAGAATAAATCACAAGTTTGTTTTGTGAACATCCAAAGGAGACCTGTTTGTGGTATGAACTCACTAGGCTTTGGGGGTGGACTGATGCTGTAATTAATTGTTGAACGAACATCCTACAATACTGGTGATGGATGAATTCTGGTGTTGCTCTTTGAAGTCTGTACTATAAATAAACCTACCCTGTTAGGATAGATCAGTGACAGCTCTTTGAAATGTCCCAGTAGCCAAATTAACCATGTTGAGTTATCTTCAGTTAGTTCCCCATCTGATTCATTGCAAAGCGAAGTGGACTTCTTGTATTTAAATTACAGCCATCATCTGTTTGAATCGTGTTGGGAAATGATTACTGTATAGCTGAGATCAGTAGCCTGAAACAACTTGGTTTTCTACTTAATTTCAAGTGAGCTCTACATTCCCTTATAATGAATGGAAGTGGAACCTTATCAGACCCAACTCACCAGTAACATCAGAATATTGGCAGCAAGCTCCAGGCAAACTAGTACATAAATTGATGATAATGTGTATCTGAAATTGAACTGTAATAAGGCCATTCCTTCAAAGTGTGCAGTGGTACTCTGTAAGGGTCCTCACTGATGTGGGATGGATTAAAAGACACTCGGAACAAAGTGTTATGACTGTGCATGTGACTTGACAACTGACCTCCCTGATCATACCTTTAATGTCAGTTGGGGAGTAGGTCAGCAAAGCAGGGACGTGATCCCACAAGAGGCCCACAGTTACCAAGTCCTCATCTCTGGCATGCAGTCTGTGAAAGGCTGTACTGAGAAGGAGGGAAGACAAGGGCAAGACCCACTCTTGGATACCATTGGACCTGACCACTGGTTGAGTTGAACAGGCAGTGGAATTTGATTTCATTGATTTCATCTTTTGATTGATTTTGATCAATTTGATTGATCTCAGCTTTCATAGGATAATACAATTATATATATTCTCCAGGCTACAGCGACACATCTGAGCACATTCCTGATCCCTGGCTCCCACTAACACCTACCAGAATCAGAATCAGAATCAGACTTATTATCACTGACTTAGTTGATGTGAAATTTGTTGTTTTGCAGCAGCAGTATAGTGCAAAGACATAAAATTATGATAATTTACAAAAATAAATAAGTAGTGCAAAACAAAAGGAATAACGAGGACTGTTCAGAAATCTGGTAGTGGAGGGAAAGGAGCTGTTTCTGAATCGTTCCCCACATTCCCGATATCAGGATCCAACCACATTCCAGCCGCCTTCCTGGTCTCTGGCCCTGACTGCACACTTATCCAGGTACCAGTTCCCAGCATTGGCTGCACATTTAGCCACATTCCCAGTACCTGTTCTGACCAGGCTCTTATCCATGTCCCGGACTCGAGGTTCCAACCATATGTTCTGGCTCCCACTTCTGGCTGCACACCTCATCCTTGATTCTGGTCACACATCAAACCACATTCCCTTCTGAAGTAAAAAGCAATGAACTGGAACCTTCAGTAATCCAGTTGTGGTTGAAACTGTGTAGTGTAGTGGTTAGTGTAACGTTATTAAAGCACCAGCGACCTGGGCTCAATTCTGGCCACTGTCTGTAAGGAGTTTGTACATTCTCCCCATGACTGCGTGGGTTTCCTCCAGGTGCTCTGGTTTCCTCCCACATTCCAAAGACGTATGGGTTAGGAAGTTATGGGTGTGCTATGTTGGTGCCAGAAGCGTGGCAACACTTACAGGCTGCCCCCAGAACACTCTACACAAAAGAAACATTGTGTGTTTCGATGTACATGTGACTAATAAAGGTATCTAATCTTTATCATGACTTCCTTACTCGCACACTGTGTGTCTCTGTTTATAAAGGGCAGGGTCTCATTTGTTTTTCAATCATTTTATCAATCTGTCCAGCCACGTTCATCAAACTATGCAAAACTCTCTGTTCTTGTAATTCTTTAGGAGGAGACTAATCCTGATGTTGTGATCACTTTGGGACAGGACAGTGGTGGAGCTGCTGCCTCGCAGCTCCAACGACCTGGAATCAATCCTGACCTTGGGTTCTGTCTGTGTGGAGTTCGCACATTCTCCCTGTGATCATCTGGGTTTCCCCTGGGTGCTCCAGCTTCCTCCCACATCCCAAAGACGTAGAGGTTGGAAGGTTAACTGGCAGCTGTAAAATGCCCCTATTCGGTAGTTAAGTGTTAGAATCTGGGGGGAGTTGACTAGAATATGGAGAGACTAAATTGGAATTAGCGTAGGATTGGTGTAAATGGGTATTTGATGTTAATTTTGGACTCGATGTGCCACAGAGCATGTTTACATGCTCTATTACTTGAAATAAAAACAGAAAATGCTGAGAACACACAACAGCTCAGACAGAGAAAAGAGTGAACATTTGAGGCCAATGCCCCTTTGTCTGAACTAGGAAAGAGAGAAAAATAAGTTAGTTTTAACTTGCAGGGAAGTTGGAGGGAATGTTGGATGGATCAAAGGGAATATCTGTGATGGGGTGAGACCAAGGTTGCCCTGGGGTAGATCACCTGCATCAATGGGGCCAGCTGGAGGCTGATGGAACATACCAATGAATTCTAAGATGTCTCTAATAGCAGGGCTGTGGTTATGCCCAGCAGGTTAGGCTGTACTAATAGAGAGAGAGATAAACTGAGCCAATATTTTCTAGGGTGGTTCAGGAGGGTTTAAACTAGTTTGCGAGAGGGATGGGAACCAGAAGGATAAATCAGTAGAAGAGGAGGATGGGGAAAAGTCAGATCTAACATCATGGGACTATGATATTGTGGATCTTGCAGAGACTTGGCTGTCACCAGAGCAGGAATGGATATTGAATATTCCTGGTTTTCAGTGTTTTAAAAGGGATAGGGAGGGGGAGAGAAGAGGGGTAGGGTGGCAATACTGGTCAGGGACACTATTACAGCTGCAGAAAGGGTGGATAATGTAGAAGGATCCTCTCTAGAGTCAGTATGGGTGGAAGTTAGGAACAAGAAAGGAGCAGTTACTATACTGGGAGTATTCTATAGGCCTCCCGGTAGCAGCAGGGATACTGAGGAGCAGATTGGGAGGCAGATTTTGGAAAGGTGCAAGTTCCCAAATATTGATTGGCACCTGCTTAGTGCCAAAGGTTTAGACGGGGCAGAGTTTGTTAAGTGTGTCCAGGACAGATTCCTGTCACAGTATGTTGACAGGCCGACTAGAGGGAATGCCATATTAGATCTAGTATTCGGTAATGAACTGGATCAGGTGACAGATCTATCGATGGGTGAGTATTTGGGGGACAGTGACCACTGCTCCATAACCTTTAGCATTGTCATGGACAAGGATAAGAGCAAAGAGGATGGGAAGATATTTAATTGGGGAAAGGCAAATTATGAGGCTACAAGGCTGGAAAGTGTAAATTGGGATGACTTTTTTGAAGTGAAATGTATTATGGAGATGTGGTCGGTGTTCAGGGATCTCTTGCAGGATGTTAGGGATAAATTTGTCCCGGTGAGGTAGAGAAAGAACGGCAGGGTGAAGGAACCATGGGTGATAAGAGAGATGGAACAACTAGTTAGGAAGAAGAAGGCAACATACATAAGGTGTAAGAAGCAAGGATCAGATAGGACTTGGAAGGAATATAGAGTAGCAAGGAAGGAACTTAAGAAGGGGCTGAGGAGAGTAAGAAGGGGACATGAAAAGGCTTTGGCGAGTAGTGTTAAGGAGAATCCCAAGGCTTTTTTCTCGTACGTGAAGACCAGGAGGATGACGAGAGTAAGGGTAGGTCAGATTAGAGACAAAGGTGGGAAGATGTGCCTGGAAGCTGTGGAAGTGGATGAGGTTCTCAATGAATACTTCTCTTCAGTATTCACCAAGGAGAGGGGCCTTGATGACGCTGAGGACAGTGTTAGTAAGGTTTATGTTTTAGAGCATGTAGATATCAAGAGAGAGGATGTGTTGGAGCTGTTAGAAAATATTAGGACAGATAAGTCCCCGGGGTCTGATGGAATATTCCCCAGGCTGCTTTGCGAGGTGAGGGGAATTGCTGAACCATAGGCTAGGATCTTTGAGTCCTCATTGTCCATGGGAATGGTACCGGAGGATTGGAGGGTGGCAAATGTTGTTCCCTTATTCAAAAAAGGTAGGATGGATGGTCCAGGGAACTACAGACCAGTGAGCCTTATGTCTGTGGTGGGCAAGCTGTTGGAAAGGATTCTTAGAGATAGGATCTATGAGCATTTAGAGAATCATGGACTGATTAGAGACAGCCAGCATGGATTAGTGAAGGGAAGATCTTACCTCACAAGCCTGATAGGGTTCTTGGAGGAGGTGACCAGGAAGATTGATGTGGGTAGTGCAGTAGGTGTGGTCTACATGGATATTAGCAAGGCGTTTGACAAGGTTCCATATGGTAGGCTTCTTCAGAAGGCCAGAGGGCAAGGGATCCAGGGAGGTTTGGCCATGTGGATTCAGAATTGGCTTGCCTGTAGATAGCACAATGTTGTGGTGGAGGGAGTGCATTCGGATTGGAGGGCTGTGACTAGTGGTGTCCCACAGGGATTGGTTCTGGGACCTCTACTTCTCGTGATATTTATTAATGACTTGGACGAGGGGGTAGAAGGGTGGGTTAGCAAGTTTGCAGATGACACAAAGGTCGGTGGTGTTGTGGATAGTGTGGAGGACTGTCGAAGCTTGCAGAAGGATATTGATAGGATGCAGAGCTGGGCTGAGAAGTGGCAGGTGGAGTTCAATCCAGAGAAGCGTGAGGTGGTACGCTTTGGAAGGACTAACTCCAAGGCGGAGTACAAGGTAAAGGATAGGATTCTGGGCAGTGTAGAGGAGCAGAGGGATCTGGGGGTTCATATCCACAGATCACTGAAAGTTGTCTCACAGATGGATGGGGTAGTTAAGAAAGCTTATGGGATGTTAGCTTTCATAAGTCATGGGATCGAGTTTAAGAGCCACGATGTAATGATGCAGCTCTACAAAACTCTGGTTAGACCACACTTAGAGTACTGTGTCCAGTTCTGTTCACCTCATTATAGGAAGGATGTGGAAGCGTTGGAGAGGGTGCAGAGGAGATTTACTAGGATGCTGCCTGGATTGGAGAGTATGGATTATGAGGAGAGACTAAGGGAGCTGGGGCTCTACTCGTTGGAGAAAAGGAGGATGAGGGGAGACATGATAAAGGTATACAAAATATTAAAAGGAATAGATAGAGTGGACAGCCAGTGCCTCTTTCCCAGGGCACCAATGGTCAATACAAGAGGGCATGGCTTTAAGGTAATGGGTGGGAAATTCAAGGGAGATATCAGAGGGAGGTTTTTCACCCAGAGAGTGGTTGGTGCATGGAATACGCTGCCTGGGGTAGTGGTGGAGGCTGATACGTTGGTCAAGTTCAAGAGATTGTTAGATAAGCATATGGAGGAATTTAAAATGGGGGATATGTAGGAGGAAGGGGTTAGATAGTCTTAGGAGTGGTTTGAAGGTCGGCACATCATGGTGGGCTGAAGGGCCTGTATTGTGCTGTATTTTTCTATGGTTCTATGGTTCTATATCGCAGATAGATGATTTACAGCAGAAATGGCCAGTTCTTATACAGGCAGAGAGTAGGAATTTTCTGAAGTTGGAGAAATTGATACTGAGTCCTGTAGCAGAAGATGAAGTGTTGTTCTTCAACTTTACAGTGGGCATTGTTGTAACAGGTCAGTGTGGGAGCGGGATGAGGATTGAAGTTTCACGCAACAGGAAGCTCAGGTATGTCCCTGCGAACTGAACATAGATGCCTCACAAATCCGTCATCCAATCTGTTGTTGGTTCCTCCAGTGTAATCAACAGATTGTGAATACCAACTGCAATAACTAGAGAAGGAGGAAGTGTAAGTGAATCCCTGTTTCACCTGGAAGGAATCTTTGGGTCCCTGAATGGTGGGAAGGGAGGAAGGTATTGCATATCCCATAGTTGCATGTGATGGTGCCATAAGACAGTCTGTAGTGAAGGTAATAAGGTCCCCAAGGTAACAGACATGATGGGATGTACAGGCTGAAGTGTGTTTATTTTAATGCCAGGAGTATCAGGGGTAAGGTTGATGAAATTAGAGCATGGATTCCTACATGGAACTATGATGTTTGGCCATTACAGAGACTTAGTTGAGACAGGGACAGGATTGGATGCTTAATGTTTCTGGATTTTAATGTTTTAGAAAAGATAGGGAGGGAGGTTAAGGGGAGTGGGGAGGGGGGCAGGAAATTGGACTGTTAATCAGGGACAATATCTCAGCTGCACTCATAATAGAGGGCTTATCACCTGAGTCTATCTGGGTAGAACTCAAAAATAAGAAAGGTGCAATCACTCTGGTGGGATTATACTACAGACCCCCCATTAGCCACCAGGACGATGAGCAACAGATATGCAGGCAGATTGGGGAAAGGTATAAAACAACAGGGTTGTTGTCATGGCTGACTTCAACTTCCCCAGTATAGACTGGGACCTCCTTAATGTAAGAGGTGTAGACGGGGCAAAATTTCTTACGTGCATCCAGGAGGGTTTCTTAAATCAGTACGTAGATAATGCAATGAGAGAAGGGGTCATAGCGGACCTGGTGGGAAATGAGGCTGGCCAGGTGACTGACCTTTCAGTGGGAGAACAGTTCTGGAACACTGACTACAACTCCTTAAGTTTTAAGATGTTAATAGATAAGCATAAGTATGGACCTTGTGGGAGAGTATTAAATTGGAGCAGGGCAAACTAAGAGAATATTAGGCAGGAACTAGGGAGAGTTAATTGGGAACAGCTGTTTTCGGGCAAGTCCACATCTGACACATGGAGGGTGTTTAAAGACCAACTGCACAGAGTACAGTAAGTTCCAGTAAGAAGAAAGAACAAGGATGGCAAGATAGGGAACCTTGAGGTGGTGAATTTAGTCAAGTAGAAAAAGGAAGCGTATGTAAGGTTTAGGAAGCTAAAATCAAATGGAGCCCTTGAGGATGATAAAGAAGCTGGAAACCATCTCAAGCAGGGAATTAGGAGAGCCGGGAGGGGACATGAGAAGTCCATGACAAGTAGGATTGAAGAGAATCCTAAGACATTCTACAGATACATCAAAAGCAAGAGGATAACTGAGGAGAGGGAGGATCACTTCAGGATAAAGGAGGGAACATGTGTTTGGAGGCAGAGGATGTGGGCGAGGTCCTAAATGAGTACTTTGCATCAGTAGTTGCCAAGCAGAGGATGTAGAGGATAGTGAGATCAGGGTGGAGCGTGCTAATATGCTTGAGCATTTTGAGATAAAGAAGGAGGTAGTGTTGGGTCTCTTAAAGAACATTAAGGTGGATAAGTTCCCAGGGCTGGATGGGATATACCCCAAGTTATTGAGAGAGGCAAGAGATGAGATTGCTGCGGCCTTGACCAAGATCTCCATGTCCTCTCCAGCCACTGGCAAGGTCCCGGAGACCTGGCAAGTAGCTAATAGAACATAGAACAGTACAGCAGAGGAACAGGCACTTCGGCCCACAATGTTGTGCCGAATCAATTACATTGCCCAACTAATCTCTTCTGCTTGCACAATGTCCATATCCTACCATTCCCCTCACATGCATGTGCCTGTCTAAGAGCTTCTTGAACGCCTCTATCGTATTTTCCTCCACCACCACCCCAGGCAGCACATTCCAGGCACCCACCACTCTCTGTGTAAAAAACTTGCCCCGCACATCTCCTTTGAACTTACCCCCTATCACCTTAAATGCATGCCCTCTGGTATTAGATATTTCAATCCTGGGGAAAAGATACTGGCTGTCTACTCTATCTATGCCTCTCATAATCTTATAAACCTCTATCAGATCTCCCCAGAGAGAACAACCTAAGCTTGTCTAACCTATCCACATAGCATATGCCGTCTAATCCAGGCAGCATCTTGGTAAACCTCTTCTGCACCCTCTCCAACGCCTCAACATCCTTCCTATAATGGGGCGACTAGAGCTGAATGCAATACTCTAGATGCAGCCTAACTAAAGTTTTATAAAGCTGCAGCATAACTTCCTGACTCTTGAACTCAATGCCTCAGCTAATGAAGGCCAGTATGCCATATGCCTTCTTTACCACCCTATCAACCTGTGCAGCCACTTTCAGGGAGCTATGAACTTGGATCCCCAAGATCACTCTGCTCATCAACACAGTTAAGGGTCTTGCTATTAACAGTGTACTGTCTCTTTACATTTGATCTGCCAAGGTGCAACACTTCACATTTGGCCTGGTTGAACTCCGGCTGCTGTTTCTCCATCCATATCTGCAACTGTTCTATATCCTGCTGTATCCTTTGCCAGTCTTCTACACAATCCACAACACCACCAATCCTCATATCATCTACAAACTTATTAACCCACCCATGTACGTTTTCATCCAGGTCATTTATATACATCAAAGACAGCAGTGGTCCCAGTATGGATCCTTAAGGAACACCACTAGTCACAGATCTCCAGCCAGAATAAGTCCCATCGACCACTACCCTCTGTCTTCTATGGGCAAGCCAATTCTGAATCTAAACGGCCAATTCATCGTGGATCCCACGCAGCTAAATCTTCTGGGTGAGCCTCCCATGAGGGACCTTGTCAAACGCCTTACTGAAATCCATGTAGACGACATCCTTCATCAATCTACCTTCATCCTTCATCCTCTACCTTCATCAATCACCCTCGTCACTTTATCAAAAAACTCAATCAAGTTAGTAAGACATGACTTGCCCCGCACAAAGCCATGCTGACTACTGGTCTATAGTTTCCAGGATTATCCTTGTTTCCCTTCTTGAAAAATGGAACAATATTAGCTACTTGCCAGTGCCCTGGGACCTCAGCTAGAGAGGACACAAAGGTATTGGTCAAGGCCCCAGCAATCTCATCTCTTGCCTCTCTCAATAACCCGGGGTATATCCCATCAGGCCCTGGGGACTTATCCACCATAATGGCCTTTAAGAGGCCCAGCACTACCTCCTTCTTTATGTTGAAATGCCCTAGCGTATTAGCACGCTCCACACTGATCTCCTTATCCTCTTCATCCTTCTCCTTGGTAAATACTGATGCAAAGTACTCATTTAGGACCTCACTCACATCCTCTGCTTCCAAGTACATGTTCCCTCCTTTATCCTTGAGTGGTCCTATTCTCTCCCTAGTTATCCTCTTGCTCTTTATGTATGTAGAGAATGCCTTGGGATCCTCTTTAATCCCACTTGCCAAGGACTTTTCATGGCCCCTCCTGGCTTTCCTAATTCCCTTCTTGAGTTACTTTCAGGCTTCTTTATAATCCTCAAATGCTCTGTTTGATCCTAGCTTCCTAAGCTTTACATACTTTTCCTTTTACTTCTTGACTACCTCTCTCAACATCCAAGGTTCCCTTACATTGCCATCCTTGTCCTTCCTTCTTACTGGAAGATATCTGTCCTGTACTCTGTGCAGTTGGTCTTTAAACACCCTCCACATGTCAGAACTGGACTTGCCCAAAAACAGCTGTTCCCAATTAACTCTCCCTCATTCCTGCCTGATGCTCTCGTAATTTGCCCTGCTCCAATTTAATAGTCTCCCGCAAGGTCCATACTTATCCTTGTCGATAGCTATCTTAAAACTTAAGGTTGTAGTCAGAGTTCTCTAACTATTCTCCCACTGACAGGTCGGTCACCCAGCCAGGCTTGTTACCCAACACCAGGTCCAGTACAGCCCCTCCTCTCGTTGGACTATCTACATACTGATTTAAGAAACCCACCTGGATGCACCTAACAAATTCTGCCCCGTCTAAACCTGTCACATTAAGGAGGTCCCAGTTTATTTTAGGGAAGTTGAAGTCCCCCATGACAACAGCCCTGTTATTTTTATACCCTTTCCTTATCTGCCTGCATATCTGCTCACCAATGTCACTGTGGCTACTGGGGGGTCTGTAGTATAATCCCATCAGAGTATTTGTGTTGGTTTATTATTGTCACTTGTACCAAGATACAGTGAAAAACTTGTCTTGCATACCATTCGTACAGATCAATTCATCACACAGTCCATTGAGGTAGTACAGGGTAAAAACAATAACAGAATACAGAGTGAGGTGTCACAGCAATAGTGAAGTGCATTGCAGGTAGAAAATAAGGTGCAAGGTCAAACAAGGTAGATTGTGAGGTCAAGAGTCCATCTCATCGTATAAGGGAACCATTCAATAGTCTTATCACAGTGGGATAAAAGCTGTCCTTGAGCCTGGTGGTATGTGCCCTCAGGCTCCTGTATCTTTTGCCTGATGGGAGAGTAGAGAAAATGACCTGGGTGGGTGGGGTCTTTGATTATGCTGTCTGCTTCACCAAGGCAGTGAGAGGTATAGACAGAGTCCATGAAGGGGAGGCTGGTTTCCGTGATGTGCTGGGCTGTGTCCACAACTCTCTGCAGTTTCTTGCAGTCCTGGGCAGAGCTGTTGCCATACCAGGCTGTGATGCATCCAGATAGGATGCTTTCTGTGGTGCATCAATAAAAGTTGGTGAGTATCAAAGGGGACATGCCAAATTTCTTTAGCCTGTAGAGGATTTGGTGAGCTTTCTTGGCCGTGGCGTCTACATGGTTGGACCAGGACAGGCTATTGGTGATGTTCACTCCTAGGAACTTAAGCTCTCAACCCTCTCGACCTCAACACCACTGATGTAGACAGGTGAATGTACACCGCCCCCTTTCCTGAAGTCAATGACCAGCTCTTTTGTTTTGCTGACGTTGAGAGAAAGGTTGTTGTCATGACACGATATCACTAAGCTCTCTTTCTCCTTCCTGTACCTCGACTTATCATTATTTGAGATATGGCCTACTACAGTGATATCATCTACAAACTTGTAGATAGAGTTAGAGCAGAATCTGGCCGTGCAGCCGTGAGTGTATAGGGAGTAGAGTAGAGGGCTGAGGATGCAGCCCTGTGGGGCACTAGTGATGAGAATAATTGAGTTGGAGGTATTGCTGTCTATTGTCACTGAATACGGTCTGTTGGTCAGAAAGTCAAGGATCCAGTTGCAAGGGGAGGTGTTGAGTCCCAGGTCTGAGAGTTTGGTGATGAGTTTGCTTGGAATTATAATATTGAAGGCGGAGCTGTAGTCAATAAACAGTAGTCTAGCGTAGGTGTCTTTACTGTCCAGATGCTCCAGAACTGAGTGTAGGGCCAGGGAGATGGCGTCCACTGTAGACCTGTTTCGGTGGTAGGCGAATTGCAGTGGGTCGAGGTTGTCTAGGAGGCTGGAGTTAATGCGTGCCATGGCTAGCCTCTTGAGGCACTTCATGATGGTGGATGACATAGCTACTGGTCAGTAGTCATCAAGGCATGTTACTTTGTTTTTCTTAGGTACCGGGATGATAGAGATGTTAAATATGTCTGCAAATACCCCCACCAGCTGATCAGCACAAAATCTGAGCACACGGCCAGGGACACCATCCGGGCCAGATGCTTTACTCGGGTTCACTCTCTGGAAGACTGATCTCATGTCCTCGAGAGTGACCACGGATTCAGTTGCATTGGAGGCTCTGAGGGTGGGTAATGACAATCCACTTCCCTTCTGTTCAAAACACACATAGAATGTGTTAAGCTCATCAGGAAGAGATGCGCTGTTGTTAACTATGCAGCCCGTCTTCGTTTTGTAGCCCGTTATAGCATATAAGCCCTGCCATAACTGACGGCTGCTCTGGGACTCTGTTTTGAACCAGTATTGTCTCTTGGCATTCCTGATAGCTTTCCGGAGGTCGTACCTCGATTTCTTGTAAAGGTCAGAGTCACCTGATTTGAATGCAGCAGCCCTCGACTTTAGTAAGGACTGGATCTCCCGACTCCCCACAATAACAGTGATTGCACTTTTCTTAGTTTTGAGTTCTACCCATATAGACTCAGGGGATGAGCCCTCCATTATGTTCCCTCTGAGTGCAGCTGTAATATTGTCCCTGATTAAAAGTGCGATTCCCCCCACCCTCTTCTACCTTCCCCTCTATGTTTTCTAAAACATCGAAACCCTGGAACGTTAAGCAACCATTCCTGTCCCTCTCTCAACCAAATCTCTGTTATGGCCAAAACTGATCCATGCTTTAAGTTCATCACCCTTACCTATAATACTCCTGGCATTCAAATACACACACTTCAAACTGTCCGCCGCATCATGTCTATTACTTTGCTCCTGCCTGTTTTTCCGGCCCTGACTTCTACCTTCCTCTCAATGCTTCCACTTTTTGACCCAGTGCTCTGGTTCCCATCCCCTTGCCAAATTAATGTTTTTCCATTATTCAAGAAGTGAAATAGGGATGATCCTGGAATCTATAGACTGGTGTCTCACATCAGTGGTGGGGAAACTATTGGAGAGAACTCTTTGGAAAAGGATTTATGAGCATTTGGGCAACCATGACCTAATTAGGGATTGGCATTGTGTCTTGCTAACTAGATTGAGTTTTTTGAGGAGGTGATGAAGATGATTGACAAAGGAGAGCTGCGGATGTTGTCTACATGGATTTTAGTAAAGCGTTTGACAAGGTCCCTCATAGGAGTCTCATCCAGAAGATTGAGATTCATGGGATCCATGGTGACTTGGCTGTTTGGATTCAGAATTGGCTTGCCCATAGAAGACAGAACGTAGTGGTTGATGGGACTGATTGTGGGTGGAGGTCCATGACTAGTGGTGTTCCGCAGGGATCCGTACTGGGACCTCTGCTGTTTGTGATATATATTTATAATATATATGTATATACACACACACTATAATATATATTTCTGTATTTCTATATATAGTATATATACTGTCTTAAGTGTTTTATAAGTTTTAATCGGGAGGAGTGGGGGCTGGACTGCGCTGGCGCGGCGCGGGCAGTTTAGAAAGCAAACCGCCATATCCAGCGGGCAGTGTCGGAACAGGCAGCGGAGTGAGAGGGAACAGAGGGTTTTGGGCTTTGGTTCAAGGGGCTTTGGCTTAAAGGGGTGATGAAAGGTAGGTGACTTGAGTTAGGGAAGGAGTATGAGTGCAGTTTCCTGTACACAGTGTCAGATGTGGGAGTTCCTGTAGTCTCCCTGCCTCTGGGAAGGCTACATCTGCACCAGGTGTGTCGAGCTGCAACTCCTGAGGGACCGTGTTAGGGAACTGGAGATGCAGCTCGATGACCTTCGTCTGGTCAGGGAGAATGAGGAGGTGATAGAAAGGAGTTATAGGCAGGTGGTCACACCAGGGCCACGGGAGTCAGACAAGTGGGTCACAGCCAGGAGGGGGAAGGGGAAGGGGAAGGGGAAGGAGAAGAGTCAGGTACTAGAGAGTACCCCTGTGGCTGTACTCCTTGACAATAAGTACTCCTGCTTGAGTGCTGTTGGGGGAGACAGCCTACCTGGGGGAAGCAACAGTGGCAGTGCCTCTGGCACAGAGACCGGCCCTGTGGCTCAGGAAGGTAGGGAAGGAGAGAGGAAGGCATGAGTGATAGGGGACTCTATAGTTAGGTGGGCAGACAAGCGATTCTGTGGACTCAGGAAAGAAACTTGGAAGGTAGTTTGCCTCCCAGGTGCCAGGGTCCGGGACGTTTCAGATCATGTCCAAGATATCCTGAAGGGGGAGGGAGAACAGCCAGAGGTCGTGGTACATATAGGTACCAATGACATAGGTAAGGAAAGGAATGAGGTCGTGAAAAAAAGCTATAGAGAATTAGGAAGGAAGTTGAGAAGCAGGACCTCAAAGGTAGTAATTTCCGGATTATTGCCTGTGCTAAGTGACAGTGGGTATAGGAACAGAATGAGGAGGAGGTTAAATGCGTGGCTGAGGGATTGGAGTAAGGAGCAGGGATTCAGATTTCTGGATCATTGGGGCCTCTTTTGGGGCAGGTATGACCTGTTCAAAGAGGACGGGTTGCACTTGAATCCCAGGGCGACCAATATCCTGGCGGGGAGGTTTGCTAAGGCTACTGGGGAGAGTTTAAACTAGAATTGTTGGGGGGAGGGATCTGAACTGGAGAGACTGGGGAAGAGCTGTTTGGCTCTCAAATAGAGAAAGCTAGTGGTAGGTACGATAGGCAAGTGATAGAGAAGGGACCTGCTCAGACCTGTCTGTTTTAATGCAAAGAGTATTGTGAACAAGGCGGATGAGCTTAGAGCTTGGATTAATACTTGGACCTATGATGTGGTGGCCAGTACGGAGACTTGGATGGCTCAGGGACTGGAATGGTTGCTTCAAGTTCCAGGTTTTAGATGTTTCAGAAAGGACAGGGAGGGAGGCCAAAGAGGTGGGGGAGTGGCACTGTTGATCAGAGATAGTGTCACAGCTGCAGAAAAGGTGGACATCATGGAGGGACTGTCTACAGAGTCTCTGTGGGTGGAGACTGGAACAGCAAGGGTCAATAACTTTACTGGGTGTTTTTTATAGGCCGCCCAATAGTAACAGAGATATTGAGCAGCAGATAGGGAAGCAGATCCTAGAAAAGTGTGAGAATAACAGAGTTGTTGTGATGGGGGATTTTAATTTCCCAAACATCGATTGGCATCTCCAGACAGTGAGGGGTTTAGATGGGGAGGAGTTTGTTAAGTGTGTTCAGGAAGGATTCTTGACACAATATGTAGATAGGCCTACAAGAGGAGAGGCTGTGCTTGATTTGGTATTGGGAAATGAACCTGGTCAGGTGTCAGATCTCTCAGTGGGTGAACATTTTGGTGATAGTGATCATAATTCTATCTCCTTTACAATAGCACTGGAGACTGATAGGAACAGCCATACTAGAAAGGCGTTTACTTGGATTAAAGGGAATTATGAGGCTCTCAGGCAGGAAATTGGAAGATTAAATTGGGAACAGATGTTCTCAGGGAAAAGTACGGAAGAAATGTGACAGATATTCAGGGGATATTTGTGTGGAGTTCTGCATCGGCATGTTCCAATGAGACAGGGGAGTCACGAGAGGATACAGGAACCGTGGTGTACAAAGGCTATAATAAATCTAGTCAAAAGGAAAAGAAAAGCTTACCAAAGGTGCAGAGAGCTAGGTAATGTTAGAGATCTGGAAGAGTATAAGGCTAATAGGAAGGAGCTTAAGAAGGAGATTAGGAGAGCCAGAAGGGGGCATGAGAAGGCCTTGGCGGGCAGGATTAAGGAAAACCCCAAGGCATTCTACAAGTATGTGAAGAGCAAGAGGATAAGATGCGAAAGAATAGGGCCTATCAAGTGCAGTAGTGGGAAAGTGTGTATGGATCCGGAAGAAATGGCGGAGGTACTTAATGAATACTTTACATCAGAATTCACTATGGAAAAAGGTCTGGGGGATTGTAGTGGGGACTTGCAGCGGGCTGAAAAGCTTGAGCATGTAGATATTACGAAAGAGGAGGTGCTGAAACTTTTGGAAAGCATCAAGTTGGATAAGTCACCGGGACCGGATGAGATGTACCCCAGGCTGCTGTGGGAGGTGAGGGAAGAGATTGCGGAGCCTCTGACGATGATCTTTGCATCGTCGATGGAGATGGGAGAGGTTCCGGAAGATTGGAGGGTTGCGAATGTTGTTCCTTTATTCAAGAAAGGGAGTAGAGATAGCCCAGGGAATTATAGACCAGCGAGTCTCACCTCAGTGGTTGGTAATCTAATGGAAAAGATCCTGAGAGGCAGGACTTATGAACATTTGGAGAGTTATAATGTGATTAGGAATAGTCAGCATGGCTTTGTCAAGGGCAGGTCCTGCCTTACGAGCCTGACTGAATATTTTGAGGATGTGACTAAACACATCGATGAAGGGAGAGCAGTAGATGTAGTGTATATGGACTTCAGCAAGGCGTTTGATAAGGTACTCCATGCAAGACTTATTGAGAAAGTAAGGAGGCACGGGATCCAAGGGGGCATTGCAGTGTGGATCCAGAACTGGCTGGCCCACAGAAGGCAAAGTGTGGTTGTTGAAGGGTCGTATTCTGCGTGGAGGTCAGTGACCAGTGGTGTACCTCAGGGATCTGTACTGGGACCCTTGCTCTTTGTGATTTTTATAAACGACCTGGATGAGGAAGTGGAGAGGTGGGTTAGTAAGTTTGAGGATGACACAAAGGTTGGGGGTGTTGTGGATTGTTTGGAGGGCTGTCAGAGGTTACAGTGGGACATAGATAGGATGCAAAGTTGGGCTGAGAAGTGGCAGATGCAGTTCAACCCAGATAAGTGTGAAGTGGTTCATTTTGGTAGGTCAAATATGATGGCAGAATATAGTGTTAATGGTAGGACTCTTGGCAGTGTGGAGGATCAGAGGGATCTTGGCGTCCGAGTCCATAGGATGCTCAAAGCGGCTGTACAGGTTGACTCTGTGGTTAAGAAGGCATATGGTGTATTGTCCTTCATCAATCGGGGAATTGAATTTAGGAGCCGAGAGGTATTGTTGCAGCTATATAGGTCCCCGGTCAGACCCCACTTGGAGTACTGTGCTCAGTTTTGGTCGCCTCACTACAGGAAGGATGTGGAAGCCAAAGAAAGGGTGCAGAGGAGATTTACTAGGATGCTGCCTGGAATGTGGAGCACACCTTATGAAAGTTGGTTGAGGGAACTCGGCCTTTTCTCTTTGGAGCGATGGAGGATGAGGGGGGACCTGACAGAGGTATATAAGATGATGAGAGGTATTGATCGGGTAGATAGTCAGAGGCTTTTCCCCAGGGCTGAAATGGTGGCTACAAGAGGACACAGGTTCAAGGTGCTGGGGGGTAGGTATAGAGGTGATGTCAGGGGTAAGTATTTTACTCAGAGAGTGGTGAGTGTGTGGAATGGGCTGCCGGCAACGGTGGTAGAGGCGGATACGATAGGGTCTTTTAAGAGACTGTTAGATAGGTACATGGACCTGAGAAAAATAGAGGGCTATGGGTAAGCCTAGTAATTTCTAGGGTAGGGACATGTTTAGCACAGCTTTGTGGGCCGAAAGGCCTGAATTGTGCTGTAGGTTTTCTATGTTCTATGTTCTATATATTTATATGTCATATATATATGTATGTACATGCATATATATATATATATGACATGGATGAAAATGTGGATGGGTGGGTTCGTAAGTTCGCAGACAATACAAAGATTGGTAGTGTTGTGAAGACAGTAGGTCAGTTGCAGATATGGGCAGAGAAATGGCTGATAGAGTTTAGTCCAGCCAAGTGTGAGGTATTGCACTTTGGGAGATCATATGTAAAGGGACAGTACACTGTTAATGCAAGACCCTTAACAGTGTTGACATAGAAAATGATCTTGTGGTCCAAGTCCCTATGTCCCTGAAAGTGGCTGTACAGTTTGATAGTGTAGTAAAGATAGTGAATGGCATGCTTGCCTTTATTAATGGAGGAATTGCGTTCAAGAGTCAGGAAGTTATGATGCAGATTTGTAAAACACATCTGGAGTATTGCATTCAATTCTGGTCGCCCACTACATGAAGGATGTGGAGGGTTTGGAGAGGGTACAGAAGAGGTTTACCAGGATGCTGCCTGGATTAGAGGGCATGTGCTATCAGGAGAGATTGGACATACTCTGGTTGTCTTCTCCTGAGCGGCGAAGACTGAGGGGAGACCTGATAGAAGTTTATCAGATTATGAGAGGCATAGATAGACTAAACAACCAGTATCTTTTTGCCAGGGTCAAAATATTTAATATTCGAGGGCATGCATTTAAGGTGAAAGGGGATAAGTTCAAAGGAGGTGTGTGGGGTAAGTTTTTTACACAGAGAGTGGTGGGTGCCTGGAATTCACTGCTGGGGGTGGTGGTAGAAGCAAATACAATAGAGGCTTTTAGACAGGCACATGAATGCGCAGAGAATGGAGGGACATAGATAGAAGAGATTAGTTTAGTTAATTAATAATTTAATTACTAGTTTAATTAGTTCAGCACAACATCGTGGGCAGAAGGAACTGTTTCTGTGCTGTACTGTTCTATGTCATTGGTGAAACAGGGAAACAGGAGGGAACTGTTCCTTTAAAATGCTGAAAGGGGAGGGGAGGGGAGAGGAAGATGCCTGTGATGGTGCAATCTTGGTGTTAGCAGAAATTGCGAAGGCTGATCCATTGAAAGAGGAGGCTGGTGGGGTGGTGGGGGGACCAGGGGAACTCTGTTGTTGCTCTATCCATTGAGGGCAGAGGTGTGGGAAAATAGCTGAGATGCGATCAAGGGCCTTGTCCACTATGGCAGAAGTGAAGACATGCTTCAGGAAGAAGGAAGACATCAGGGGTTAAAATTGAAGCTGATCTTCCCGGCATTTTCTGTTCTTACTCTCCAGCACCTGAAGTTTTGTAGATTTTTGGATCATACTGAGTCTGTGGCCATTACAAGAGGTTAATACTGAGGCTCTGATTAATCCAAAAGATTAATACTGAAGCTATGATTCATATAAAATATTAATACTGAGGCTACGATCAATACAAGAACCTTGTGTCATGGACAAAGCCTCAGTAATAAACTCTAGCATTGATCACAGCCTCAGTATTAACCTCTTGTATTAATCACAGCCTCAGTATTAACTGCTTAACTGATGACTGTCATTATTAACCAGTTATATTGGTCACAATGTCAACACTAACCTCTTGTATTGCTCATAATCTACCTCATAGGTAACTGCATTTTATACTCTGGTGCTGTGCGCAAATTATATAAATGTATTTCTCATTTCTTAGCATTATTTTTTATTGTAAATACTGATTGACAACTGTCTGTTCATCTGTCCTTACAAGAACTTTTTCAAAAAATTCAATAAAGTTGTTCAAGTATGACCTCCCCCTTTACATTCGACAAGTACTATTCTTCAGTATATTTCCAGCTTCCAGTTATTTTTCCTCTGCACTTTGAATAAGGATTATCTTATCTTTCCTTGACTGATGTAGGAGTTAGACTGACTTCACCCACATTAAGCTGCTTGTTTGATGATTCTCTGAACTTCACAGAATCACAGCATATTTTCAGCATGGAAGGACTGATTAATTCATTGGGTCTATACTGGCTGATGTGTGAGAGCAATGAAACTAATAACACTCCTCTGTCCTCTCTCCATAGCCCTGCAAAGTCTTTCCTTTCAGGTAATTAATCCAGCTCCTTCTTGAATGCTGCAGTTGTATCTGACTCTACTATTGTCAGGGCATTCTGGATCCTAACCACCAGCTGTACAAAAGCATAGAGTTGAACAGCATGGAAATAGGCCGTTCTGCCCACTGAGTCCGTGCTGACTGTCAAGCACACATTTGCACTGATACTTTTTTATCCTGCCCACATTCCCATCCACTCCCCCTACATTCTATCACTCACTGACATACTAGGGGCAACTTACAGCAGCCAGTTTAACCTATCAACCTGAACACCTTGGGGATGTGTTTGGAAACTGGAGCACCCAGAGGAACCTCATAAGGAGAATGTGCAGACTCCACACAGGCAGCACCCGAGATCAGATCAACCTCAGGTCATTGGAGCTGTGAGGCAGTGAACAGTAATAATAGTGTCATTGAGAGATACAGCTGAGAATAAGGCACTTCAGCCCATCAAATCTGTGCTGACCTGTTTTCACTAATTCTACTCCAACCCATTTTATTCTCCCCACATTTCCATCAACTCCCCCAGATTCTACATAGAAGGAGCAATTTCCAGTGGCCAATTAACTGCACTTCTTTGGGATGTGGGAGGAAACCAGAGCACCCGGAGGAAACCCACACAGTCACAGGGAGAACATGCAAACTCCATACAGACAGCACCAGGGGTCAGGACTGAACCCGGGTCGCTAGAGTTGTGAGCAGCAGCCCTGCCAGTGGTTTGCCCTTTATCAGACCTGAACCGTTAACCCTGTTTCCCTCTCCGCAGATACTGCCTGAACTGCTGAATGTTTCCAGCATTTTCTGTTTTTATTTCTGACCCCCTGAATATCCTCAATGTTTTGCCCTCCTACTGGTGGCCGTGCCTTTGGTTGTCGTGACATAACCCTTGGAGTTCCCTCCCTGATCCCCTCCACCTCAGTATCTTGCTCTTCAGAACCTACCTCTGACGGCTACCTTTCCTGCATTGTTTTTTTCTTGAGCATCTTTTCTCCAACAAATTATATTACGTTTGTGATGGGAAGTGGGCTGTGCGCCTTAGTGAGGCATCGGTCAAGTGATTAATAAATACAGTAAAACCCCGATCATCCACTGTCTGACTGCATGCAAATCCCCATAGTTTGGCACTAGCTCACCAGGTGATGTTTGATGCACTCCCTTTCCACCTAGCAGGGCCTCCATTCCCTCATTCCCTTTAAGCTCATTGGGACACTTTCTCATGCTACATTAAAACTCACTGGGGCCCCTTGTATACGCTACATTAAAACTCACTGGGGCCCCTTGTATACGCTACATTAAAACTCACTGGGGCCCCTTGTATACGCTACATTAAAACTCACTGGGGCCCCTTGTATACGCTACATTAAAACTCACTGGGGCCCCTTGTATACGCTACATTAAAACTCACTGGGGCCCCTTGTACACATTACATTTAAACTCACTGGGGCCCTTTGTACTCGTAAAATTAAAACTCACTGGGGCCCCTTGTACACACTACATTAAAACTCACTTGAGCCCCTGTTCCTGCGCTCCCTTTAAACTCAGTGGGGCCCCTTTCCCATGATTCCTTTAAACTCACTGGAAACCCTGTTCCCCAATTTCCTTTACACTCACTGGGTTCACTGGAAATGTGTAATATCCAGTAAAAATGAATTAACAATGTGTTGTGTTGTGAAAGGAATAATATCCAATAGTCTGGAAAATCTGCCATTAAAGTCTCGGGAGTACTGGATTAACAGAGTCTTACTGGGTAGGAAAATGCAGCAGCCACTTGTTCACAGTAAGCTCCCACAAACTGCTGTAGACTATATAATTACATGTTTACTGAGGTATTGATTGAGGGATTTATTTTGTTCTCTGCTCTTTTTTTTGAAGAGTGCCCTGGGATTGTTTGCATAAATACATAACAATTGACAATAGGAGCAAGGCCATCCACCTTTCAGCTGTCTCTGCCATTCATCAAGACAAGGGTTTATTTTCTACCTGTCCTTGCCCCATATCTCTTTGCAAAAAATAAACTGCTGGAGGAACTCAGCAGGTCAGGTGGCGTCTGTGGAGGGAAATTGACAGTCAATGTTTCAGGTTGAAACCTTTCATCTCTTGTGTCCCCATTTCACTTTGTTTCCTGAATAATAGAAACTTACTGATCTCTGAACAAACTCAGTGTCTGGGCCTCCTCCACAGCCATCTGGGGGTAGAGAACTCCAAAGATTCACCATCCTCTGCATGAAGAAATTTTTCCACATCACAATCCTAAATGGCCTACCCCTTATTCTGAGGCAGCCATCACTAGTTCTAGTCTCCTCAGCCAGGAGAAACATCTCTACATTCAGCTTGTCAAGCCTTGTATGAATATTTTAAGTTTCATTGAGATCATCTCTCATTCATATAAGCTCCAGAGAACAGAAGACTAGACTACTCAACCTCTCCTCAAACATTGAAACTGCCATCTCTGGAACCAGTCCAGTGAATCTCTCCATAGCAAGTACATCCGTTTTCCTCAGTAAGGAGATCAAAACTATGTACAATACTCTGTGTCATCTCACTGAGGCCCTATATAATTAACGTCAGACATCTTTACTTCTATACTCAAATCCTCTCTAAATAACGGGAAATGTACCATTTGCTTCCTGACTGCTCGCTGTACCTGCTTGCTAGCTCTCAGTGAATGATGTACGGGTAACTTGCATCCACCTGTGTGGGCCCAGAGAGCCTTGGTTTGACATTATCTGGGAGGTGGGGCCTCTCAGGTCCCACCACCTTACAATGAACATCACATTACACAGACCAAGAAGCTTCAGTGTGCTAGTAACTGCTGCCATTAAGCCATTTTGACACATCCTACCCCAGACATTCCCTTTGTTCTACACATGCCCCCCCCCAACTTTTCTCCTCCTGACAACTAACTTATATCTCTCTCTCACCCAGTTCTGACGAGGGGCTGCAGACCCAAGACATTGACTGTTTTCCTTTCCATAGACACTGCCTGAGCCGCTGAGTTTTTCCAGCATTTTCTGTTTTTATTTCGAGTTCCAGCATTTGCAGTCTTCTTTTTAATTTTCACATCCAATTGTACAGGGATATTGTGCTTAATCTCTGGTACGTTTCTTGGACACGCCCTTCCTAACTGAGACTCCGGTTGCCCAGACCACATATGACACTTTGTACATATGACCTGAACACCTATGAATAAAAACATTGAAGGAATAACCAGTTTGAGAGTTAGCAGTTATGTTTTGCTGGCTGAGGAACCCACATATTTACTTATAACGATGCAAAAGGTCTTTCTGCCCATCAGACTCCCATCTGTGCAATCCCATCAGCATGTGGAATTCTACAGGAAGGATGTGATTGCCATGGAGGTGGTGCAGAGGAGATTCACCAGGGTGTTGCCTGGATTGGAGGACTTGAGGTATAGGGAGAGGTTGGATAGGCTGGACTTGTTTTCCCTAGAGTGAAGGAGGCTGAGGGGTTACCTGATAGAAATATGTAAGTTCATGGGATGCATGAATAGGATAGATAATCAGAATCTTTTTCCCATGGTAGGGGGAATCGAAAACAAGAGGGCATAGGTTTAAGGTGAGAGGAAGGAGTTTTAAGGGGGGATCTGAAGGAAACGTATTTTACACAGAGAGTGGTTGATATCTGGAACTTGCTGCCAGAGGAGGTGATGGAATCAGATACAATCACTACATTTAAGAGGCATTTAGATAGGCATCTGTAGGCAATGGTCCTGTCTAAATGTGGGCAAATGGGAGTAGTGTAGATGGGCAAAATGGTCGACATGGACGTGGTGGGCCAAAGGCCCTGTTTTTGTGCTGGACAACTCTATGACTCTATTCCCTCTCCTTATTTCCCTGTATCCCTGCAACATGATCTCTGGTGCATGCCCAACCACTCTCCTTTCATTCCTTTGCGAACCACTAAGGGGCAATTTACAGTAACCAATTAATCCTCCAGCGCGTTTTTAGGATGTGGGAGTAAACTGGAAAACCCGGAGGAAACCCATGCGTTCACAGCGAGAACGTGCAAACTCCACACAGATCGCACCCAAGGTCAGGATCGAACCCAGGTCGCTAGAGCTGTAAGGCAGCCACACTTATCGGTGGCCACTCTCGCTCCTCTGCATCCTGAAGCATGCTTGATTTCTAACCTGTGACACATGAGACTGCAGATGCTGGAATCTGAAGCAACAACCGATCTGCTGGAGGAACTCAGGATCGAGCAGCATCTGTGCGGGGGGGGGGGGGGGTGGGGAAGGAATTGCCAAAGTTTTGGGTCAAAACTCTAATCTCTAATTTTTTAACTGTTTCTTCAGTTTGGAGGCAGGGCCATTGACCTGAAGGTTGTTCCTCTCCCCACAGATGCTGCCCGACCTGCTGAGTATTTCCTGTGCTTTTTGCTTTTAGTTCAGATGTCCAGCATCTGCAGTGATTTGCTTCTGCGGACCCTGGCTATAATCTCTACGAGCAGTAAGACGGTGGCGAAGAGGGAAAGGGGCTGTTAATCGGGCGAAGTGCAGACGGAGTGCGCAGTACTCGGTGCTCCCACTAGATAGTGCCATCTCACTTTTCTTTGCACTTCCAGCGCCCGGAATTGTGCAAAGTTTGCTTTTTCCTGCACTCAGCCCCCGACTCGCCAGGAGTGGTGGTGGAGCCGGCCCGGCTGCTGATTGGTCGGCTGGGGAGCAGCGGGAGGCGGTGATTGGAGGGGGCTGGGCTGTCGGTGTGAGTGGAGCGCTTTGCTGCTGCCCAGCAAGCAATGTAACACACACACATACATACACACATTAGCATCAGCGAGAGACCTCCGGGCACGATCCAGAGCATGGCTTCTCTTCTCCTTCTCTGTCTGCTGCCTGCAGTTGCTGCTGTGGAAGGTAACTCCCCCCTCACCTGTGCAGCCTTGCAGTGGTGTGAAACTTGCATGTTTAAAACAAAAAAAAGTTGCAACTGAGCTTTGCAGGGAGAGTGACATTCTGCTTGTTGAGGGGGGGAAGTAATGCATTTTGCATCCGCACATTGTGGTGTTGGCGGCGCGAAACCCCCTCCTTTACACTTCGCAGCTGCAATGCAGCGAATGTTGTCCAAGGAGCTCGGCGTTCCTATAAAGTGCCCCCTCCTGATGCATCAAGGTGTTGGGCTGGACTGATGGACGAGTCTCCGGCTTGCCCCGGTCCCCCTGTAACCGGAGCTGCTCTCATTCTCCGAGGTTCCTGGCATTTACTGCTGAGCATTCGTGCAGCGTCAGGGGCAGTTTGGAAGAGAGCGGGGCTCTTACGTGTTGTCCTGTGTTGTGAGTGGGGCTGGAGGGGCGGTCAGCTGCGGGAGGGGAGCTGCACATTCCAGCACAAGACACCCAGCAGTGAGCGCTTGTGACTGCACTCCAGAAATCGGGACCTTCACCACATGAGCGACCGTCAAGTGTCCCATTCATTGGGATGTTTTTTTCCCTATACCTGTGCAAGTGCTGTACTGGTGCTGGGTGTGATAAATGGGTTGGCAGGTGCTTTGGGTCAACGGAAGCTTCTCCCGGCGACTGTCTTAAACAATGGGCAGTATCTCTCTCTGACTGCACTGGAACAGCTTCCTGAGTAATTCGGACCGTTTCGACAATATCACGGCGAACTGTAATCATGTTGAAATGTTAATGCTGTAATGTACAAAGTTGCATTAAATTTGTCTTCAGTCTTCCTCCCGATCTCCTGCCTTCTGCTGCTAATCTCTCTCTTTCTCTTCCTCTTTCTCTCTCTCTCTGCCTCTTTCAATGGGTGTTTAAAACACTGTTGGGGCAGTGGACAGAGCGAGAATTATATTGTACGTTCAATCTCAAGGAAGTAGTGTGCCTTCTAAGAATGCGCGGTGCCTCCAAGCGTGCATGATTCTGGTGTTTAATCGTAACGTTTCATGGTCCTCGCTATTGTTTTACTTTTGCTGCCTTATCATGTTTCTGAGATACAATAACCTGTGAGTTCAGTGCAACCTGCCAGATCTGAATCAGCAAGGCTGTGATTGCATCTGTTTAAGAATCTGTAGAGCATGCAAATAAATTGCTTTTTTGGAGCCACAATCTGGTCAGTGTTGTTCAGGTTAGGCTGGCTGGCAGTAAGGGGGGGGGGGGGGGGGGGTGGGGGGGGGAAGGATGGAATATAGGATGGCCTCATTATTGCAACCGGTGCCTTCGAAATGCTTGTTGAGCTGCTTGAGGAGTGCCTCAACGTCGCCACTCTCTGAGTTCATTAATACATTGCTTCCAATGAGTCTTCTAATGAGGGTCTCTGGGGAGATGGGCTTCACAACCCATCCCTCCTCCTCCCCCAAGCCATTTCAAACGCATTTGCCTGCGAGTCACATCTTCCTCCATCACTAATCCAAAGGGGGATTTGCGAGATGTCAAGACAGCAGGAAAACCTTTCAGCTTGCAATAAAGGCTGTCTGGAAGGGAGGGGGTGGGTGGGTGGGTGGGGGTTCGTGAACTGGAGACTGGGGTAGGGGTCTGGGATTCTCGGCCACGAGGCTGGGACCTGGACAATTAATTCCCTGGTCTCTGCCCGGGTTGCAGTCTGTCCAGCAGATGCAGTGAGGAGAATTCCATGCACAGTGCCTGGGATTGTCTGAAAAGCTTCCACATTGCACCTTGAGTTTTCTTTGTAAAGGAGAGTTGTGCTTTCCCCAAGTGGGATCCATGAAATGCAAACCAATCACGCGTGTAATACCCCGCGGGTCTTCACGGTACCAGATAGTGTCCTTCTGGGCTGACTTAAGGGTCACACCTTCGAATGATGTGGGAAGTTGGTTTCAGCAGACTTTGGGGCAGGGGGCAGAGCCACAAACAGAAAATGCCCATCAGCGCTCAGTATCGAGTAGATCGAGTATTCGACACAGAGTGGCTTCAAACCCCATCCACGTATTGTCTAACACAGCAGTTCTGGGAGTAGCCAGCATTACTGGGTACATCTCCCACTCCTGTGCACAGCAGTAAATTGCTTGCTGAGTATTTCAAAATCCGGTGTGTGGCTATTGTAGCACAAAACTCTGAAACACAAGTTTATAAAATGGGGAGAACTCTGTATGTGTGTGTTTGTGTTTGCATGTCTGTGCGTCTCTATTTCTTGCTCTCTTGTTCTGTCTCTCCTGTGTGTGTGTGCGCGCCCGTGCGCGTCTCTTTTTCTCTTTTTCTGTGGGTGCATGTCAGTGTGTGGCATTGTGTGCGTGAATGTTTGTATGTCTGAATGTGTGTGTGTGTGTGTGTGAGAGAGAGAGAGAGAGACTGTGAGTCTGTCTGCATGTGTGTCTATGTGTGATTGAGTATATTTCTGAGTGTTTCTGTGCCTGTGTGTGTCTCTGTGTATCTTGGTAAGTGGGTCTGTGCGTGTGTGTACTTATGTGTGCGCTATCTCAGCCCCCCCCCCCATGAATGGGGGTGGGGTGATGGGGTGGGGAGGCATGTGTTTCTGGGTGTATGTGCCCCTGAGTGGGTGTTTGTGTGCCTCCATGAGCGCAGGCGTGTGTGTTTTTCTCAGTGAATTTTTTTTGTGTGTGTTTGCCTGTGTGTGTTTATCTCCTGCTGAGTTGGTTCGTGTGTGTGTGTGTGTGTGTGTGTGTGTGTGTGTGTGTGTGTTTCCTTGAACATGTATGTGTCTCCTGAGTGGACCTGCACCTACATCTATGTCTCCATTTGTGGGTGCTACATGTGTGAGTGTTTCCCTGGTTGAGTCTTGCTCTCGCTCTCGATCTCTCTCACTCTCTCTCTCTGGCTAGTTACTGGTCTTCAATCGTTCTTGTGAATGATGTTGTGGCTGTTGCTGGGGAGTTTTAGATCAGGAGTCAGCTTGAGGTAGGAAATCATGTAGCCAGGAGGGAACTGCACACTTAGGAGACATTAACAAGGAGTTTTTGCTCCCATTGTGCACTTTATTTAATTCACACAATTTAAAGATGAATGGCAAACTCAGAATTTGCCTCAAGTCATCAGGATCCCTTTTAAAGTAAAATGACTTTGTATGTCACACCATTATACATTATTGATCTGGTCCACACAGCTCCCCATTTACGTAAGGTCATTAGATATATATCTGAGATTAGTAATGTACAGTACCATATTTGGTTGTCACTTTGAAGCCTAAAGAGTGGGATCCACAGGGTGTGGTAATGAAAACTGTGGCGTACCCTGTTTAAATTTGCATTATGTGCCTATAATTTGTTGAATTGCAATGCAGAAATTATTGTCAGTTTAATTTGCCTGCGCTGAACTCATTTGCTGGTTAAGTTGAATGTGGTGAAATTGACCTGAAATCACAAAGTAGGTTTGCAAAAAAGAAAACACAACTGTATTTTTTTTAAATGAGTGCAGTTAGTTTACATTTTTGTTAAATAGTTGTTCTCCGAGTTGGTTCAAAGAAAGAAGCTTGAAAAATGATGGTGTGGAGGAAACTGATATTTTCTTTTGGAATGCAGCGTGAAGGGAGTTTATTGTATCTTCGTTAGGGAAAGACAATGTGGGCACATCCTTCACATAAAACTGTGCACACACACGGCAGGTTTCAGGAGGAGAGAGTTGGGCAGGGAGAGTCATTGTCAGATTCTGGCTGCACTCTGCAGGTTTCCACAAGTGGGAGAATCCTGAACAAGGGGACATAGTTGCAAGATTAGAGGGGGATCATTTAAAACTGAGGTGTGTCGTAACTTCTTCTCATAGAGGGTGGTGAATCTCTGAACTCTGTACTCTGGAAAGTTGTGGGCGTCATAGGTCATAGGAAGTATTTGAAGAAGAAATAGATATGTTTTTGAAAGTTAAGGATTTCAGGGCCAGGAAGAATTGGCACAGAAGAAAAGTTGAGGTCTGAGGTAGATCAGCCATGAACATACTGAATGGTGGGGCAGGCTTGAGGAACCGAGTGGCCTACTCCTGTGTGCGTTTTCTTGTGTGCAGCACTTGATGTCTGTCGGATTCTTGGTGCTCACTATGTATGTGTGGTAGTTGGTTGATCCGATATTTGAGCACTGCGATCTCAGTGAATGATAGAATAGAGGAACTGAATGGCCTCCCACTATACCTGTGGGTGCTGCTGTTGTACTGTGCCACAGTGCCTCCTGTTGGAGATGATATACATGCTTTGATTGTTGGCTAAGACTGTGGTGACCTGAGCTCACTGATAACATGCTGCTTCAGTTAACGTGGCTCCAGTAAACAGCCTTTCAGTAAGGTAAACTGCTGGGAACCAAGACAATCCTCTGTGAGCCAGACCTCATCTTGATATTGTTCCTTTCCCACAAAAGGCAATGACTCATTCAGTTCTGAGCTTTAGGAGAGCTTGATTTATATAGTCCTCTCCTCTCACAGCTTAGCCTGATCTCATTGAATGGAACAGCATTGGAGATGGGCAGAATGGCCTGCTGCTGTTGCTCTGCTCTGCTTTGTGCTGCAGTTGTATTTTCGTGACACATGATGTAAAAGGGAGGGCATTTAGCCCAAGGCCCATGTGGGCTGTAAGAGTTATTTTGACCCTCTGTCTCTGTGCAGTGGGCCAGGGTCAGGGTGACCCTCTCTTGGTGGCCCACTACCCACAACATAATCAAGTCAGCGAGGCTATCTTGGTCCTTCGAGGCATATTACTGCGCTGTATGGCATTGCCTTTGCCCTGTGCACCATACAAAGAATGGCTGAAATGAGGGATGGTTTCAAAGGTTTGTTAACTCTTGGAGCAGTGAAATTCCCAGTGGAAAGTGGCGCAATGCCGTGTTTATTTCCTGCTGTGTATCTTGGAGATGGAGCAACATTATAGAGTCACTAAGCCAACCCCAGCTGTTGGATAATGTAGCCATGAAGGAGTGGGGGAGGAACTAGAGCAAAACAAAATCAGTTGAACAAAACAAGGAGGATTTTGAGTGGCCATCTACCATTGGAAGCTTCTTCCAGGTTCAACCCTGGCAGTCCAGCTGGTACCATTCTGAAACCAGCATGATCTAGGTGTCGACATTTTATATACTGTTTTAGGATGGATGTGTGGGAGCCTCTGAAAAGGCTAAAGAGGGCAAAGTATTGGAAATATTTCCCTGGGATTCTGAGCTTCAGGGATGTTGCTTGGGTCTTTGCAGAGTTAACAGGAGCCAGGAGGGACGAGTGTCTCCCCCCTTCTCCCTCCCAACACTGCTTACCTTGATGGAGGCTGTTTGCCTATTGTCAGAAATGCTTTGAGTGGGCTGTGATCTCTACTGTTACACAGAACAAACATAATCCATTTCCATAGCAACCTCCCAGCCCCTTATACAGGGCATTCTAAACTTAGCAAGTTCCAAACACTGTTCAAGCATGGAGATGTTTATAAATCTGTAAGTGTGCTCTCCTAAAGGCGGGTCCAAGGTTTGCATTAACATGGCATCTCATAATGTGCCCCATTCATTAGACCTTATACCCTACACTACAGCTTAAAAAAATGTAGCCCATGGGACTGGAAATGTGAGCTGATAATAACACTGCAAGATCACGGGACATCTGGAACCAGGGTGAATGATGAAGCCTGCCATTAAACCGGTGGGATTTAATGATTTCGTTGGAAATGGAGAAATGATGGTGGGGAAATAGAGAAAACCTGCAGTCGTCAGATGGAGCAAGAAATAAAGAGAAAAAAAAGTTCAAGTGAGAAAAGAGTTGAGAAGGAAAAGTAGGAATAAAACACTTAAAAATTTTTAAAAACTTTACGTGTCACCTCATTAAGATGGTTCTTACGCTGCTAAGTACCTTTCCTCATTGAGAATTGGTTGAGGCAGCACAATATTAGTAATGTCAGGAAATTCACATAGTTGCTGAGATATGGTGCTGTTTGAGCAAAGCTATCAGTGAGGAAGCACTGTCCTCAGCTTGTGGTGAATGGCATTTCATATCCTCACACTAAGTACGTCATCTTTATCATTGCTCTCGCAGATCAGTAACTGGATTTACCACCTACATTTTGAAAAATGCCTCCGGTCAGCTTGAATTTACCACATCTGTAGTCCAAAGCATAATATTGAAAGCTCCACAACTTCAGGATCAGGAACCACATTCAGGCTGGCAGTACCATTATAAAATAATACAGCACATCGCCCTCATTATAGATCCCTCAGTTCACTGTTTCGAGCAAAGCTGTACTATCTCAAGCCTGGACCATAGGGGATACCCACTGCTGTACCTACCTCATTAAAATATATAAACACTCAACTCCTAAGGACTGTGTTATGAGAGTGGAGTATATGTTTACAAAGAGAAACATAATACATTCAGAGAATTTTTCCTCTGTTTCTCTGAGCAGCACCACTGAGTATAAAGTGGTGGAGATATTCCATCAAAGATCGCCATATTCTTTCTCCACCATGGAAGTTTGCTGAGCCCAAGCGAGGTTCTATTTCACTGGGAAAATTGACTGTCCCAACACAAGACTTTCCATTGTTTTTTTTCATCTCTGAAGGAGCAGTATATTTTGCATTGAGAATCCAATAATTGGGGGTTGTGTGTTTCTGAGGTTGGTTAGAATCTGGTCTTGTCAGTGCTAATGCAGTAACTCCAAAAAACCCCTATCCCATTGCTTGGAAATCCCAATGGTTCAGCATCAGCTTCACTGCACTCCTTTTAAACTCACCTATGACGTAATATTTCCTGTTCTTTCTTGAAATTTCCTTGGTTCACTGAATAATTTATTACTCTGCTGTGTCAACCAAAACAAAGTGCACTAGAAGTTGTAGACACAAGAGACTGCGGATGCTGAAAATCTGGAGCAACACACAAAGCACTGGAGGGTCTCAGTGGGTCTCAGCATCTGTGGAGGGAAATGGACAGTCAATGTTTTGGGTAGAGACCCTTCATCTGGACTGAAAGATAGAGGGGAGATAGGCGGTGTAAAAAGGTGGAGCAAGAGCTGTCAAAGTCCAGCACCACTAGAATAATGAGGTTGCTGGATTATCACTGAACTGCCCTTAGTTTCCAGTCTCATCTTGTGCTTGCTCACCCACGTTGGCTCTCGGCCTCAACGCTAAAATTCCTAACCTTGTTTTCAGGACTAGATCAGATTAGCCAATGATTTCATTGTACTGGAACCTTATGGTCTACATTAATACCATCGTTTATGTTCATTATATTCATAGGCTCTCTCCCTAGTTCTCACTCGTGGTAATAACCTTACCGCATGGAATTTGGCCCATTGTGCCACAAGTTTGCTCCAACCATCCACCACCCATTTACACTAATGTGGGCCCTGGTGTGGTGTTTTGTTCCTTCAGTTTCCAGGAGCACTGAGGTCAGTGATGGGGCTACTGAAACCCAACCTAACTCACCAATCAAAGCTACCTGAAAGGTTCCTAATGATCTCAAATGTAATAAGGGGCTGATTAAAGCCTGTAACTGAACATAAAGCCCTTTCAATTCCCACACCAACCATCTGACCTATTTGAAGGAACGTGCCAATTAGTGTTGAATTATGAGGAGTTGGCCCCGTGGACTGAGATTCATTAGGAAGTGAACTGAGGCTATGCATTTTGCTTTGAATCTTTAAAGGTAGAAAATGATCTACCCCTCAGAGAATTATTCCAAGCTGAGAGTGAAAATGTCACCTTCATTCTCAGTTCCACAGAACAGAGAATGATTTGCTTCCAGTCCAGTACTGAGGTAGCTGAGGAGCTCTGTGGGGACCATAGAGTCACAGGATCCTGATGGAGGAGGGGGCTTGGATGGTCTGATTGGATCGTTACGCGCCAATTTGTGCTCAGCCTCCCTGTGTTCTGACGGAGAGGCTTTGGGTGCTTGGTGCTTTCCCAGATGTTTCTCCACTGCTTTAAGCAAGCTTGGACCACAGATTTTCATGAATCATTGAGGTGGGTTAGAGGGCATCCTTGAAGGTACGTTCATGGTGTGATGGGATGGGAGGACAGAGCCTGCCTTGGGAGTCTGTGGTTGAGCTTGTTCATGGTGGCCGACCCATTGGAGTTGATTGGATGTGACCAGCGCCTTGGTGCTGGGGATGTTGACCTGGGAGAGACAGCTGACATGGGTCACTTGTCCTACATCATTAATGGTACCTGTCCATTGCATTGAGTTGCCTGCCACAGTTTGCCCATGACTTAGGGTCACACAGGAGGGGAGGCACCACTGTTGCCCCTAGACCAGGTGTGTGACGTTCACCTGGCAGATTGAAGTCTCACCAATCTTTACCAACAATCAAGATCCACAATGAGATCCTGGTCCATGGAGGGTCACTTTCCGTGTCTGGGGAGCCACCTCTCAACATTGACAATGACCACCGCCACTGTTCCCAGTGTGCCAACATGGCCTTCACTTACTGGTGGGAAAGTGTGATCAAAGACCAAGAAAACATATTCCTCTATTCCCATCCTTATTGGATTCTTTGGTAAATCCAGGCTGAATAATGAGTCATAGAGTAATACAGGACAGAAACAGGCCCTTTGGTCCAACATCCATGCCAACCAAGGTGCCCACCAACCTAATCCTTTTTGCCCGCGTTTGGCCCATATCCCTCCTATCTCTGTGCTTATCCAAATGTCTTTTGAATGCTGTTATTGTACCTGCCTCAGCCACTTTCTCCGGCAGCTCATTCCACATATGCACCATCCTCTGCATGAAGAAGTTGTGGCTCAGGTCCCTTTTAAATCTTTCTCATTTCACCTTAAACCCATGCCCTCCATTATTTTGTTCCACTTCCCTGGAATAAAGACTAAGTGCGTTCACCCTATCTATGCCCCTCATGGTTTCCCATGAAAATTTAGTCTTTTGGTAATTGCTAGTTTTTAGGAAATGTTATGTGCCCATTTTACCCTTTTGGCAAGCTCCCAGTCTCAGTCCTTAGGGATTAGGAGCAAGGTGGAGTGGCCTGTGTATCAGAGGCTGCTCCTGAGCACTTGCTGTTGATTGGTTACCGGAGAACTCTGTGAGACTCTACTGGCTGCTGGCAAAATGTATCTGTGAGGCAAAGTATTCAAGCAGAATACTGAGGGAAAGCGGATACGGCTTTTATGTATAATAGAAGCCTTGTTAATGACCTGGTGAAAGGTTTTTAATCACACTCAGTGGATACCACTTCCTTTCATTACACTTAATCCAATAACAGATGTTAAATAAAAGTCAGATTTAACACCACCCCTGAAAATAATATACCTGGTGAATTAATGTTCTGATAAAATTCATCCATTCTAATTGGTGTCAACTGTGCTGGCTGTGTTTATATTTATGCACTTCCAAGGCTTCTGTTCACTGAGGTTTTGGAACAACTGAAGCATCAGTGTGGCGTGTCCACACAGCCTGAATCCACAGCAGGGCAATGACACTGGACTTCAGCAGGCAGAGATTCCCTAGAGGTGGAGGTCTCCTTTGGCTTTGCACCCAAGTATTGTCAGTGTGAAGCACAGCTCTCTGTGAATGCTGTTAAGCCTTATCTCCTCAAAGCAACCATCAGTGAATGAAAATGTGTCCCCGTTCTTAAAGTTTGAATATGTTCTACCATTTAGTTGTTGAACATTTTGTTCTCTTGGTGTGCACTGTGACTGGCTTCTTGTACAAACCTACTGGCCTGCAAGGAGTATGATTTACTATTAATACGTGGGATACAGATGTGAGTTAGTGGGACCAGCATTTAATGCACATTCATATTTACCCTTGGGAAGATGGTGGGTAGTTGCCACCTTCCTTTGCTGCCGTGCTGGTGTTGAAGGTCTGTCAGGTTCAGGTCCATTGATGTGGTTATCTCTACTTCGACGCCTCGTTGTGAGAGGCAGCCTTTGGGTCTTTCTGGTTGTGTGGACTGAGGCTAGGTAGTGGCTACCCTTTCTGTGTCTCAGTGAGGAGGTGGTTTAAGCGGATGCCAGAGCAGGGTTTGCTTCTATTGCAGTCACAGGAACCCACAAGGAAAGAAATGCCGAGAGGTCAGCATTCTTCTTTCAAGGTGATTCGATGGTACAATAAAACTTACATAATCCACTGTCCTACTATTTGGGAATCCCAGTAGTTTGTCATCTGGCTCAGTGGGTGCTGATTCCCTGCTCCCTTCCACTCATTGGGACCCTGGTTCCCACACTTCCTTGAAACTTGCCTGGTTTAGTCACCTACATTCCCTTGATATTTCCTGGGGCCTTCTTTCCTGCACTGCATTTAAATTTACTGGGTTTACTAGAAAATTTATCATTCTATTTTGTAACATGTTAAAAGAAGGTGAATTTAATGTGCATTGGGGTATTCATTGAAGAAAATCCAAGAATCCGGAAAATCTAGTTCAGCACCACCAAATTCCAAGTGTGCCAGATTAACGGGGTTTTGCTGTTGTAGCCAAAATCCTGACATCAAGTTGCTCAAAGTAGACTTTGAGCAGGCTAGTAGGTTTATGCAGGGAACTAGTCATGGTGCACACCAGCTGTGATGTACCACTGCAGTAATGTATTTGCTTTACTTTAAAGTGTCAGCATACTCAGACTCTGCTTCCAGTAGCCAGAAATACACCCATTATGGTCACCTTAGGCTATTCTCTATTCATTCATCCTGAAATTGCAACAGGTGCTGTGTTATTACAAAGACTGTCCATTTACATAGCACCTGTTATCACCTCAAGGTGGCCCAAAGCATTTTGTGGAAGTGGATGAGGTCATTCAGCCGCTCAAGCCTGTCCACCATGCAGTGAAATCACAGCATCCATCCATGAGCCTGGGCTTGCAATGTCTGTACTATCAACAAATCCGTCAATCTTAGTTTTAGGATATTCAGTCAATGCTCAAATTTTGGCAGCATCGAGGTGAAAGAGTCAGATTTCCACTGACCTTGTTTGAAACACTTCTTTCCACCATAGTCCTGAGTGGACAGCCATTAGTTATAAGTATGTGCACCCATCTCTCCTCTCTCCCTACCAGACTAATAGTACCCTCAACTTACTCCATCAAAGCCCTTTTGTTACCTGAACTAGTCATTTCACCCACCCTTTAATCTGCTGTACATGGGAATATACGCTGAGTCCATCAACAATTCGTGAAATAGAAACTGAGATTGCTGGAAGTTTGTGTGGAGAGGGAAGTTGTTAGTGCTTTGAGCCAATAACCATTCAGCAGAACTTCCTGCTTCTGGACCATTCTCGGGTTTTGTTTTTGTTGCTTATGGATGTGGTCACTGTTGTAATGAAGGATGTCTGGCAACCCTTTTGGGCACAGCAGGTTCCCACAGAAAGCAGCAGAATAAGTGACCAGTTAATCAGTTTTAGTTCTGTGATTGTTTTTAGGGATGCCTTTGCCCCTGAAAAGGGAGAGAATGCCCAGTTTAACGGGGCACCTTCAACAGTATTGCACTCCCTCAGCACCGCCTTGGAATGCCAAGTAGCCAGTGTGGAATTTGAACCCTTGACTTTCTTGCTGTGCAAGGAGAGTGCTATTGCTGAACTGCAGCTGACACTGGAAAGGTGCCATTGAACAGAGTGGATGGACGGAGGCAGGTGTAGAGTGGCTCTGTCACCAGTTACAGTAATTACACTCCCCTCAATGTATAAACACAGCAAAGGCCTGCTGTTATTGTGATATCTCACTGGAACACATTGTCATTGAGAAACCAAATCTTCTGAAAAGGATTGCTTTGAGATTTGAGTTATAGAGTCATACAGCACAGAAACAAGCCCTTCAGCTCAACGGGTCCGTGCTGACTGAGATGCCCTTCTAAGCTAGTCCCATTTGCCCGTGTTTGGCCCACGTCCCTCTAAACCTTTTCTATCCATGTACCTGTCTAAGTGTTTCTTAAGCGGTGTTAATATACCTGCCTCAACCACTTCCTCTGGCACCTCATTCCATATATGGGTCACCCTCTGGGGAATAAAGTTGCCCCTCAGGTTTCTATTAAATCTCTCCCTTCGCACCCTAAACCTATGCCCTCTAGTGCTTGACTCCCCAACCCTGGGAAAAAGATTGTGTGCATTCACTCGATCTATGCCCCTCATGATTTTATGCACCTCTATAAGATCACCCTCATCCTCCTACACTCCCAGTGAATAATGAGGAGCAGAGTTATGTGGTGTGCCTGCTTTGCACCAATGCAGCATTGTCATTTATACTAACAATTTAGAGACTCAACAAATAAATTGTGAAGATCTACCTCTTTGGATTTAGTGGTGAAGCTCTCTTGTGCATTTCCCAACTTTTCATCTCAGCTATGGATTTGTTAAAGACTTATGAATTGGTGGACTAAATTTACAGCCAAGATAATTTACTGGGTTTGCAGTGACTATCTCGAACTGCAAGGAGTATCTGTTTCGAAATGCCTGATGTCCATGCTGTCCTTTGCTAGCTCTTGAAATCCCAGGTCAGTCACTATTTTGCAAGCTGGCACACATCAACATGTTCTGATCCCCTTTGGTCACCTGACAGGGTGTCTCCTTAAGGGTGAAGCCTGGGGCGAATTCCACAAAGGTTTGGCCCAGATGATGCAGGCACGGTGTGAGTGCCTTATCTTTGCACCACGTTCTCCAACACTCGCATTTCCAGCAGGCATTGTCGCGCTTCTCTAAGCAAGGAAAGTGCTCTCTTATATTCGGGTATATGTGATTCAATTGGACAGCAGAGTCATGTGGTGTGCCTGCTTCACACCAATGTAGCATTGTCATTTGTGCCAACAACTTAGAGGCTCCACAAATAAATTGTAAACGTCTACGTCTTTAGATGTAAATATGCTGTCCCTCAGTGCTTTCACAGGCATTAGAGATTGGTGGTGAACATCATAGAATGTAGAACAGTACAGCACAGGACAGGCCCTTCAGCCCATGATGTTGTGCCGAACTAATGAAACCAAAGACTCCTAATTAATCTGATCTCTCTTCCCCTCCCTTCTCTGCATATTCATGTGTTTTTCTAAGAGTCTCTTAAACACTCCTATGCTATCTGTTTCTACCACCACCCCTGCATTCCAGGCCCCCACCACTCTCTGTGTAAAAAAAATTGCCCTGCACATCTCCTTTGTACTTTGCCCTTCTCACCTTAAATACATGCCCTCTAGTACTAGACATTTCAATCCTGGGAAAAAGATACTGCCTGTCTATCTATCTTCACATAATTTTATAAACATCTATTAAATCTCCCCTCAGCCTTAGTTGCTCGAGAGTAAGCAGCCCCAGCTTGTCCAACCTCTCCTCACAGCACATGTTCTCTAAACAGGACAGCATCCCGGTAAACCTCCTCTGCACCCTCTTCAAAGCCCTCACATCCTTCCCATAATGAGGTGACCAGAATTGAAAGTAATGCTCTAAATGTGGCCTAAACCAGAGTTTTATAAAGCTGAACTGAATGATAACTTCTTGGCTCTCGAACTGAATGCCTCGACTAATGAAGGTAAGCATTGCTTTCTTTTAGATTTGAGGAATATTCTTGGCACTTGCTTGGAAAGTTTTGAGTGAATTTATAACACCAAGACTACTTTTCCGTGTGGAAGATTTGACTGGAGAAGGTCTTTGTGTAGGCAGATGAGAGAGCATGGCAAGTCACAGTGGTAGAGGAGAGTGGCGTTACCTCACCAATGGACAATTGCACACACCAAGTGTATCCTTATCATGGTTGAATGCGAAGGGGATAATATGTCCGCACCACTGCCTGTATTGGGAGCTCAAGCATGCATGACCAAGCTCAGGAACCAGTTAATCATGTATTCACCACAAACGGTGTCTTGGGGGTTAAAGAGAAGACAGTATCATGTAAGCTCAAAACAAAGTGATATGTTAGTGTAAAATAAAAGGCAATGTTTTTGTTGGGATTGGGCCAGAAACACTGGGTCTTTGCCAAATCAGATACGAAGGTGAAAGATGTCTTGTTCATAGATGTGCAAAAAAACTAGACAGCTACTTTAATGCAGAATAAAAACAGAAAATGCTGGAAACACTCAGCAGGTCAGGCCGCATCTGTGGAGCGAGAAACAGTCGATGTTTCAGGTCAGAGACCCTTTGTCAGAGCTGGGAAGGAGACAAAAGAAGCTGGTAAAGCTGCAGGGAGGGTGGGGATGGGGTTTGTCTTTGATAGGGTAAAACTGGGGTGATCCAGCCTGACCTGCTGAGTTCCTCCAGCATTCTGTGTGTGTTGCTCCAGATTTCCAGCATCTGCAGAATCTCTTGAGACAATTAGTGAGTGCACAATTGAAAACATTTCCTTTCATCACATATGAATGAGAATCAGATTTATTATCAATGACTTAGATGACCTGAAATTTGTTGTTTTGCGGCAGCAGTACAGTGCAAAGACATAAAATTACTATAAATTACAAAATAAATAAATAGTGCAAAAAAAAAGGAAAACGGAGGTAGTGTTGATGAGTTTATCGACTGTTGGTGGAGGGGAAGAAGCGGTTTCTGAATCGTTGAATGTGGGTCTTCAGACTCCTAAACCTCCTCCCTGGTAGTAATGAGAAGAGGGCATGTCCCAGATGCTCAGGGTCCTGAATGATGGATGTCGCCTTCTTGAGGCACCAGTATGGGTGCCTTTGTGTGTGTTGAGCATGCAAGACTTGACCTGCGAACTTGCCTGTCAAGTCCCTGTGTTGATGAAAATGGTATCCAGAAATACTGGAGAATTTTGTCCACCGCAGGTGTCTTGTCCATTGTCAGAAAGCTGTGACAAAACAGGCCACGGAGCCTCAAAGTTTTTTGTAGCTCACAAAACCAGGACCAGAGAGACAAAGGACTGCAGGTGCTGGAATCTCGATGAAAAACGTGGTGATGCTGGAGGAACTCAGCAGGCCAGGCAGCATCCACGGAGAAAAGCAGGCGGTCAACGTTTAGGGTCCTGACCCGAAATGTTGACCGCCTGCTTTTCTCCACGGATGCTTCCTGGCCTACTGAGTTCCTCCAGCATCATCATGTTTTTCAAAGCAGGACTGGAACAGGCTGGTGAGACCAGAGTAATTGCTATCATTGCAATGGCTAAAGTGGTGAGAACAAGTCCCCAAAAAGTCATGCTCGTGCTCCACTAGAGCCATTCAGAAGGTAGATTTAGACTTTTGTTTAGAAAAGGAATGGCTGTTTCCTGATACCAAAAAATCCAGTTGTTGGAGGAACTCAGCAGCTCAGGCAGCATCTGTGGCCTTGACCCGAAACGTTGACTGTCGTTTTCCCTCCAGAGACGCAGCCTGATCCGCTGAGTTCTTCCTGCAGCCCACTTTTTCACTCCAGACTCCAGCATCTGGAGTCTCTTGTGTCTCCAATTTCCTGATCCTGACTGCTTGACAATCAGCGATTGAAGTGAAACACGTGGGTTCATGTATAGTACAGAATGTGGTGGAGCTGAGAGTTGAGGATGTTATGGTCTACCCAGAGAACCCATTTCTGACAATGGCCCTCAGTTTTGATTGACTCTATCTGCAAAGTTTTCTGAAACATTCTCATTCCTTTATATCATCCGGCTTCAAATGGAGCATCTGAGAGGTCAGTCAGGATTGGTAAGGTATCTCTCGAAGCAAGAATTGTGGGGACATTCCTGTGGCTGGCCAGCTTCTTTGCTGAAGTACAGAACATCTCTGCACACTGCCACCGCAGGACTAGAAAAGGAACAGGCCTTTTGGCCCATGATGTCTGCGCTGAACACGAGGCTGGATGAAACTAAATCCCTTCTGCCTGTACATGATCCATATCCTTCCATTCCCTGCATGTTCAGTTGTCTATCTAACAGCCTCTTAAATGCCACTATCGTATCTGCCTCCACCAGCACATCTGAGAGCCCGTACCAGGCACCTACCACTCATGGTATAAACAAAACATGCCCTCCACATCTCCTTTAAACTTTCTCTCTCTCACCTTAAATGCATGTCCTTTAGTACTTGACATTTCTACCCTGTTAAAAAGATTCTGGCTTGCCATCCTATCTGTCCACCCTATCTGTGCCTCTCATAATTTTATAATCTTCCATCAGGTCTCCCCTCAGCCTCTGACACTCCAGAGAAAACAAACCAAGTTTGTCCAGCCTCTCCTTATAATCATACCCTTTAATCCAGGCAGCATCCTGGTAAACCTCTTCTGTACCCTTTCCAAAGACTCCACACCCTTCCTATAATGGGGCGACCAGAACTGCACACAATTCTTGAACTCTTGATGAAGTGAAGACTGAGAACATGCATGAGGTTTGTTTAACTGGATCTGGCTTCTGGAGTTGAACAAGACGGCTGTTTCAATAATGCAACCATGTCACTCGTCAGAAGTCATGCAGTTTCAAGAAAAATTAAGGCATGCATATTCTGAGCCCTCCCAGGGACTGCAGTAGAGGTTTATAATACCCAAGGGGTATTTGGTGAGAAAATCTGAAGTGTTCATGTCGATAAAATGATCTCCATCAGAGCCGAGCCGAGGCTAGATGGTGGACCAGTTGATCACAAAGTGGATCTGGTGCAGGTTTCCAAAATCCACCAGGGCCACCTTTGACCTTGAACCTAGACCCAGTGGTCTGGAAATCAACACAGCCACAAAACTGAGGAGATCAGGAATGCTCAAAAAGTTACTGGACAAGATCTACAGTTGTTCGTTCTATGTGCATATTCATAAGAAAGTGCATCATTATCTTTAAGCAACGAACATACGGTTCTCTCTGTTTGCTTGGTTTATTAGATAGGAGAGTCATGTGGTGTGCCTGCCTCTCAACAATGTAACATTGTTACAGTCATTCAATTTGCATCTACAGCTCAGAGGCTCAACATGTAAATGTGTGCCTATCTTATAAATGATTCTCTATCTTTTACACATGCATTCATATAAACATTACAGGCTTCAGCACTCTGTCATAGTTTCATCTAGTGTGTTTGTCTTTCTCAGCCTTTCCTTTAACAAGTACATTCTATTTTTATAACCAGCATGTTTGGTCTTTTCATTAACTATAAAACCCTGCTTATTTTAACTGGAGATCTGCATTTATTAACTAGTAATCTCTGCCTTTGTTCATATTTACTTTCAGCATACAAGGTGGCTATTCGGCCCATCAAGTGTATACCAGCCACTTACCTACACACCAGGGGCAATTTACAGCGCACAACCTACTAACCTGCACATTTTTGGGATGTTGGAGGATCCCGGGAAAACTGGTAGAAATTCACATGGTCATAGGGAGAACATACAAACTCCTCACAGACAGCAGCGGGGGTCAGGATTGAACCCGGATTGCTGGAGTTGTGAGGCAGCGGCTCTCATGGCCATGCTACTGTTTTAGTTGGGGATCAGTCCTTTAATTAACAAGCGGCCTTTGCCTTATCTTTAAGTAGTTTCTTCATTAACTCATGATTTGGCTTAAATGAGTGATCTCAGTTTTTTTTGTTAACTGTTTTTCTGCCTTCTTAACTACTGATCTCTGCCTTGCTTTAACTAGTAATCTGTATGTGTTCATTAATCAGTGTTTACTGACTTTCACTAGCGATCTCTGCCTTTTTAACTGGTGATTTCTGTCTCTGCTTTAACTAGTGATCTTTGTCTTTTCCTTAACCCTCTTTACCTAATGATTGCTCTGTTTAGTTCAGAATGTGTTTTCTTTAGCTAGCAATCTCTGCCTTTAACCAGTGTTTTTTACTTTCTTAAATTTGCTTTCTCTTTAAGAATTTTTTTCTTTAGCCAACAAATGGTCTTTTAACTGCATTCCTGCCTTTTCCGTCAATAATGATTTTTTTTAGAACTAGTGTTTTATTTCTAATTAATAATAACTGTCTTTTCTTTAACTAGTGATCACTGCCTTTTGTTTCACTGCTAATTGATTTTCTTTAACTTGTGATGTGCTTTCACTCCTGAAGTGATGATTGTCTTTTCATTAACAAGTAGTCTATGGCTTTTTATTTTGTTTAACTACTGTTTGTGCCTTTAGCTATTTCTGCCTTTAAGTAGTGACTACTTTTTGATATTGATATCTTTTTAACTGAGTTGTATTTTTTTTCACTGGTGGTATCTGCCCTTAACTGGTGATCTTTTTAATTGATCTTTATTCTTTAATGTGATCTTGGTCTTTTTAAGTGACTATTATCTTATTAACTAGCAATATTTGTTTTTATGTTTAACTAGAAATTTCTGCCTTTAGTTAGTGATGTCTTTTTAGATATTGATTTTTAGCGTTTCATCAACACCAAATCTGTAAAGTTTCTTCAATGATTCCTGTCCTCTCACAAGTGACGTCTGTTTTATTTAACAAAAATTTCCCTATCCTTTTACTGGTGGTCCCTGACTTTCCTTTAACTTGTCTGTTGTGGCTTTAACTAATGTTACGTTCCACCCTTTCACTAAATACTGTGTCTTTAACTGGTGAGCTCTGCCATATATTAGAAATCTGTTTCCCTCTACTCACAGCCTGACTTCTCGTTAGTGATCAGTCTTTCCTTGGAGGAGTGGGGTGGGGGTGAAGGGTTGTCTTGGTGGGATATCTTTGACATCTAGCTGTCAGTTCAGATCCTGCTATCTCAGGGTGGTATCTTTGTTGGTGAGACCATTAAATCAATGCCATTCTGCATGGCAATGAGGACTGTCCTGTATTGCAGTTGCATCCAGTAGGAATTAGATTTCCTTTGGACCTAAACAGCCACCATCGACTGAGAGTCCTTCAGTCTGGTCTGACATTATGGGGTCATAGAGTTGTACAGCACAGAAACAGGCCATTCAGCCCAAGTCCATGCTGACCCAATTATATTCACCCATTTTATCCTCCCTACATTCCCATTAACTTCCCCCAGATTCTACCACTCACCCGCACTGTAGGGGCAAATTACAGCAGCCAATTAACCTCCCAACCCATATGTCTCTGGGATATGGGAGGAAACTGGGGCATCCGAAGGAAACCCACACAGTCACAGGGAGAACGTGCAAACTCCACTTAGCGCCCGAGGTCAGGATTGAACTCGGGTCTCTGGAACTCTGAAACAGCGCCTCCACCAGCTCCACCATTGTGCTGAACATGTTAACCATTGTTTTCTGTCTTTAACTAGTGATCCCTGTCTTTCTTTTTAACTGGAGTTCTGTCTTTTAACTAGTGCTATATCTTTTATGAAATTAATTCGAAGCATATAACCCCAACCACCCACCTCGCCTATCTCCAGGAGAGCTGGTGTTTCCACATTGACAAGGTTCCTCATGGTAGGCTTCTTCAGAAGGTCAGAGGGCATGGGATCCGGGGACGCTTGGCCGTGTGGATTCAGAATTGGCTTGCCTGTAGAAAGCAGAGAATTGTGGTGGAGGGAGTGCATTCAGATTGGAGGGCTGTGACTAGTGGTGTCCCACAAGGATCGGTTCTGGGACCTCTGCTTTTCGTGATTTTTTTTAATGACTTAGATGAGGGGGTAGAAGGGTGGGTTGGCAAGTTTGCAGATGACACAAAGGTTGGTGGTGGTGTGGATAGTGTAGAGGATTGTCGAAGGTTGCAGAGGGACATTGATAGGATGCAGAGCTTATGGGATGTTAGCATTTGTAAGTTGTGGGATCGAGTTTAAGAGCCGCGAGGTAATGATGCAGCTCTACAAAACTCTAGTTAGACCACACTCAGAGTACTGTGTCCAGTTCTGGTCGCCTCATTATAGGAAGGATGTGGAAGCATTGGAAAGGGTGCAGAGGAGATTTACTAGGATGCTGCCTGGTTTAGAGAGTATGCATTATGAGAAGAGACTAAGGGAGCCAGGGCTTTACTCTTTGGAGAGAAGGAGGATGAGAGGAGACATGATAGAGGTGTACAAAATATTAAGAGGTATAGATAGAGTAGACAGCCAGCGCCTCTTTCCCAGGGCACCAATGCTCAATATGAGAGGGCATGGCTTTAAAGTAATGGGTAGGAAGTTCAAAGGAGATTTCAGAGGAATGGTTTTTACCCAGGGAGTGGTTGGGGCGTGGAATGTGCTGCCTGGGGTGGTGGTGGATGCAGGTACATTGGTCAAATTCAAGAGATTGTTAGATAAACATATGGAGGAATTTAAAATAGAGGGATATGTGGTAGATAGTCTTAGGTGAGGTTTAAAGGTTGGCACAACATTGTGGGCCGAAGGGCCTGTATTGTGCTGTACTGTTCTATGATTCTATGACTTCATCAGCCACTTCAGGACCCACAAGGTCAGAGTTGAAGTAAGTCACCCTTGCTTCTGAGGGACTGTCTCAGAAGAAAGTGTAACTTGTGATCTCTTGATGTTCTTTAATGAGTGTTCTGCTGTTACTTGGAGAGTACTCAAGTTTTTTAGCTTATGCCCCTGGAGAGGTGACCCAGGCTTCCTGCTTCAACCACCCCTTTCTCCCAGGGCTGTTCCTCCTGGAACCACAGTCTTTTGTATCCAACAGGAGGGAAGAAAAGAAAACTGAAAACCTGATAGAATCTGAGTAGATCTCAGGGAAATGTGTATGCTTGTGGTTATGGGGTCTTTGAAAACCATCTCGTTAGCATTGAGAAGTGTGCTGGGCACAATGAGGATGAACAGTGAGCAGGTAGCACTGTCTGTGGCTGAGGGTGCCTCCTCACTGAAGTACTTATGAATTAGAATCAACGCTGCACTAGAGCAATGAGTAGCTACTTCACACAGAGTTAACTCTCACAGTCTGAGATAACGACCAGATAATCTCATTCACTGGTGTTGTTTGAATGATAAATACTGACCAGGACACCATCGAGAGCTTCACTGCCTGTCTTAAGAACAGGACGTGGACCCATGCACGATGTTGAAGATTAGTGGTTGCACCTCCAGCAGTGCCACTTCCTGCAGTAACAGTGACACCCTTGGTGCCGCACTGCACTATCAACACTTCTACTACCACTTGCTCAGAACTTTGTTTGGCTAGAGTGCTGTGCTATTGAAAGCTAATGTTTCCTGGAGTGCAGCATGATCACACTGCTTTCTGGCTGTGATCAATTACCCTTGGGGTTATGTTGCTCCATTTGGATGCCTCTGTAATGACTTCATTGTCATAGAGTGGTCTAGCATGGAAACAGGCCCTTCAGCCCACTAAATCCATGCCGATCATCAAGCACAAGTTTATGCTAATCCTCTTTTGTTCTCCCCACATTCCTGTTAACTTCCCTCTGGATTCAACCATTCGCCGACGCAATAGAGGTAATTTACAGCGGCCAATTAACCCACCAACCCGCAAGTCGTAGGGATCTGGAAGGAAACCAGAGCACCCGGTGGAAACCTGTGCTGTTAAAGGGAGAAGGTGTAGACTCCACGCAGACAGCATCCGAGGTCAGGACTGAATCTGGTTCTCTGGAGCTGTGAGGCAGCAGCTCTACCAGCTGCGCCACTGTGCTGCTCCTTGTCTGCTCTGTTAGAGTACAAGATTATGCTGTTGTGAAGCTTGTGATTCACTGGACACCCAGCCCAGATGGGTAGCGGTGCTTGCTCAACACCTGCGAGGTGTTGAGACAGGCACATTGGGGAAGTTCCAGTGTTGAGGGCAGCTCCTCATTACTGTATTTATCTGCTGGTTCTCCTCTGTGTGTGCCCCCCCCCACCCCATAACAGTGAGCCCCACCCTAACCTAGCTCACAACCCCAATCTGTCATCCCCACTCACCCATCGTGCATCCCATTCCCTACATCATTAATCCTTGATCCTATTAGCTGATACAATCCCCAGCCCTATAAAATAAGATATCTTTATATGTACATCGAAACACACAGTAAAATGCATCTTTTGTGCAGAGTGTTCTGGGGGCAGCCCGCAAGTGTCGCCACGCTTCCGATGCCAACATAGTTGACAGGTTGAGTAGTGGGCATTCCAATGCCCACTACTCAACCTGTACGTCTTTGGAATGTGGGAGGAAACCGGAGCACCTGGAGGAAACTCACACAGTCATGGGGAGAACGTATAAACTCCTTATAGACAGCGGCTGGAATTGAACCTGGTTTGCTGGTGCTGTAATGGCATTATGCTAAATGCTACACTACAGTGCCTTCCTGACCCAAGACCCCTCCACCACTCCTACTGACTTAGTGCCACTGCCAGTAATGACACCATGGTGCTGTTCACTTGTCCCCAACTTCCTGATCTCTGGCAGTCAACCCCATCACAGAGACTCGAGCCCCTTTTCCAATCCACCACCCACCTTCAGCTCCTCTCCACAGAAATGCCACAGACACGGCCATAGTCCTGGATTTGCCTTGTGTAACTTGGTTCTGTGTTGGGCCTCGGATGCTGCTCAGTTTCTCAGTCAAGAACAGGCCCATGACCAAAGAAGGCTATCGTGCAGCGACCAACCCCGGTGCCTCAGCAGGTGATGGTGACCTTTTTGCCTCCCTTGTCAGCGTGAAGCTACCTCTGTTTTTTTCCGTCCCAACCCCTGTCCTTTTTTTTAATATACATTCATTCAAGGGATGTGGGTTTTGCAGGCTGAGACAGCATTTAATTGCCCATCTGAAGCTGCGCATGAGAAGTTGGTGGAGAGCTGCCTTCTTGAACTGCTTCAGTTCTTGAGGTGTGGGTATACTCACAATGCTGTTAGGGAGGGAGTTCCAGGACTTTGACCCAGTGATGGTGAAGGAATGGCAATATATTTCCAAGTCAGGGTAGTGTCTGGCTTGGAGGACAACTTCCAGGTGATGGTGTTCCTGTGCTTTTGCTGCCCTTGTCCTTCTAGCTGGTAGAGGTGGTGGGTTTGGAAGGTGCTAAGGAGTCTTGGTGAGTTGCTGCAGAGCATCCTGTAGATGGTACAAACTGCTGCTACTGTGCATCAGTGGTGGAGTGAGTGAATGGTTGTGGATGGGGTGCCTATCAAGTGGGCTGCTGTGTGCTGTATGGTGCTGAGCTTCTTGAGTGTTGTTGAAGCTGCACTCACCCAGGCAAGTAGAGAATATTCCATCACACTTCAGACGAGAGCGTTGTAGATGGTGGACAGGCGTTGGGGAGTTAGGAGGTGAGTTACTCACAGCAGGACTCCTAGCCGCTGGCCTGCTCTTGCAGCCACATTATGTATATGGCTACTCTTGTTCAGTTTCAAATCTCTGTGATGTTAGACTGAGGGAGTTTGGAAGGAAATCGTCAAATCCAAAATGAGGGACACAAACTCATATTGTTCAAATTACTAAGGGCTGCAAATAGCGAAGTCCACAAGCTCTTTGTGAGGAGTAGAACAAGGAGAGCAGGGACGGTGGTTATAAGGCAAGGAAGACACCACCAATGCACGATAGAGCTCGTCGGATCTCGAGCTGGTAACTCACAGAAGCAACCGTTGCCTCGTACAATGCACAAGGATCTGATTTACCAGGACACACTTTTGATGCATTCACAAAGGGTTGAAGGAGTCACTGGGTTTTGGGATGTGTTAAACTCTTGACACGTGAGCTTGCATCCCATCCTGGCCAGATGAAAAACTAAATTGGCTAAAGCTTATGAATTGTGGGGTGGGTACCAAAAAAAATTACTGAAGAACTGCTGAACTGCTGTTAAAACTGGTTCACTAATATCTTTCAGGGAAAAGAACCTGCCTATGGGCATGAAATTTCATTTCCATCCGACATGTTTCACCCTCGATATGCTCAGCACTGTCAAGGATGGGGAATATATTTTGTCTGCCAAAAATCAGTGCACTGATATACCACTCGTCTGCAGGAGAGACAGATGACATTGTTTTGAGCTGTTGAATGATTAGTAATTGCCAGTCTGCCTGTTGTGAGTGCTTGGGAGTGGTTGCAGTGATATGTAGGAGTGGTTGGGAGTGGTTGCAGTGATATTCCAGGTAGCTTCCAGAAAACAAGGAAATTCCAATGCTCAGGATTTATTCTGCAATTTAGTGCCTCTCCCAGTGTCCCTCATTGCCTTGTCAATCAGGTGAATGCTGGAGTACACAGCCCAGTGTAATACTTCACTCTAAGTAACACCCAACTGGGAACGATGGGTATCACCGGCACACTGCATCCGCTCTAACCTTCATGGTTCGATTGGGCAGAGGCAACTTTACTTCTAAGAACATCCACCCAAGAAGTCCCACTTATGCCCTTGTGGATTTTCAAAGTTAAACGTGGTTTCATTTGGGAGATAATTTTTGAACCTGTTACTGTCACTGGTTGTGACCATTGACCCCAAGTCATAGCACTTCCCCTCATCTTGTTATTTCAGTAAGTCCTGCGATTTGTAGTTACTGGCCACACCCCTTACACTGGAAATGCTCCCCACATCGCTACACTCCCAGTAACACTCTCTCTGTTTCCACACCCCTTTACACTGGAACCACTCTCTCCTTATTTGCTCGTGTAAAATGCACAAAAATCACTCAATATGGTAAACATATCTGCACAGTATAATAATAAATGGCATTAAAAGCACAAGACTGATAAGAAAGAACAATTACTAAAAGTGAAGGGGAGAGGAAACTAGTTCTGCCGTTCATAGGAATGAATGTATGTACAGATATGTATGTCAGACTTTTGAATTTAATAGTAATATGGAAACTTGTTCATATTAGGGGGTGTCTATAAGTTGGGTGTTTATAATCCAAGGAAGGCCTGTACTTGTGCTGTCTCTCCTGCAGACTTCTTGGCAGGCTGTGTAACAGGATAACTCAGCTTCAGGTATACCTTTGGTGCATCCATTTAATTGGTCATTGGCTTATTATTGCCACATGTACTGAGATACAGTGAAAAGCTTTTGTTTGCCTGCCATGCGGACATATCATGCCACACATAAGTACATGGAGGTAATACAAAAGTAAAAAAGAACAGGATGCAGAACTTGGTGTTCAAGTTGTATGAACCTGTTGCGAGTGAAAGTGAGTGTGATAATTGTCATAAATCCCCAAATAGCCTTCAAGATAGTGAAGGAATCCACTTTCTTTTGTGTGGCATGAATCCAATGTCAATGTAGTTGAGTTTCAGTCCCTCCCTGATTCAGCCCAACCCAACTCTCCACCAAGTCACTTTTGTGTTCCCTTCCTGGGATGGGTCAGGATTGCTAACTGCCCATTGACATCCACATCCCAGGCATGAAGCAAAAATCTCCAGCACCTGGGAGTGTACTTATCAATTAATTTTGGATAGCATCAAAACTATGCAAACTTTAAAAGGGATTAATTTCAGTACATTTTTAAGTGAGGGGTGAAGGTCTACAGTTACTGGGATAGATTGGAGAGGCTGGGACTGATTTATTTGAAGAGAAGGCTGAGGGAGGATTTGTTAGGAAGTATTATAAACTAAAGGGGGGGGGTCAGGACAGAGCAAATGGTTCTCATTGGTGGAGGGGGACAGGACTAGAGGAATATATAGGGGGACAGGTATATAAAAAAAGCGAGGAGAATTAAAAGTGACAGGAAGAAATACTATTTTCTACAGCGTGCATTTGGATCTGGAATGCCCTGCCTGCAGGTGTGGTAAGGGCAGGTTCTTTTGTGGGCTTCAATAGGGAATTAGCTAAGTGTATGGTGAGGAGAAAAATTGCAAGGTTAGGGAGAAGGTGCTGAGGGTTGAAACAGAGAGTTACTCCAGTAGAGAGCCAGTGTAAACCTGATGGGCTAAATGGCCTCAATTTGTGCTGTTGTACCGACTCACCGCACCGGCATCGAACTGGCTCCCGACATCGCGAACGTCGTCGGAGGCCCCAATCCAAGATGGCGCAGGGCCCTCCTTCTTCCCCATCGTCGGGCTAGGAAAGCCCGCGCGCGGGAAGGTCAGGTGACCCACACGTGACATCAGTGCGGGAACTTTCGGATATCAAAGGCGCACCGCGCCCCTGTCGTTCATTCGACTTCTGATTTCAAACTAGTGACTCTGTGTCTTCATTTTGTAGTGTGTAGCTAGCTGCTACACTGTAATCATTCTATGGCTCTGTAAGTCCCCAATGTTCTGGGGCTTCCACCTAACGGGGGGGCGCGGTGGTGGGGGAAGCAGGTGCACACTATTCTCTGCAGTGCTTTGTGGAGAGGATCTAATTCATTCATACCTGAAGAAGTGCAAGTATTTTCTCAGAAGGCAGTCTGTCTCCTTGACAGATGGCGTGCCATCACATCCTCCATCATCTGCACTATCTTTAGGTTGGCGAGGCTGTAATTTCAGATTGCTGCTTACACAGACTGTATATCTTTTGTTGGCATGAAAAGAATGGATTGAAAAAGAACAGCAAGCAGCAGGAGGGTTGGGGAAGGAGAGAAAATTTGGTCGAATTTTTTGGAGCTGCTTTATGTAACATAAAATTCATGTCAGTGTGCGTTGGATGGCAGGAACCTGCTCACAGTTTCTTTCAGCAGCAGGGAAGAGGAAGTCTTTTAAAAGTCAGTGTTGTATTTAACAATGCCAGTGTTAGATGGAACCTGGAGTCTGTCAACTTGCAGAGTCAGGGTCATGACAATGGAGCTCGTTACTGCTCGCTGCAGGGACCACCGCGGTGTGATCTCGGGCACTGCGGCTAATCACTGAGGCAGCTGCCGCCCCTGGTTCTTGATGTTTCTTAATGCAGTTTCATCAGAGACTGTGGCTGTGATGTGCTTCCAGAAACCATCAATGCAGAAGTTTCACTGCTGCTATCAGTAATTTCTTACTCTTTATGAGAAGGTGCAGCCTAATTACTCTGAGTGGGTCAGAGGGAAAAAACTGAATGAGGAACAGGGCAATGTTTTCCTGGCTTGAACGCCAAAATAATTCATAAAGTCCCAAGTTTAAATCAGGGATTTAAATATAGAAAGGGCCCTGTCTTATCAAGTGGACAAAAATACATTTTAATTCATGGGCAACAAACAATTTGCTGGAGGAACTCAGCAATCGAGCAGCATCGTTGGGGGTGGGGATAAGGAAATGTTGAGGTTTCAAGTCAAAACCCTGCATCAGGACCTCATTTATTTCATGGGATTGTGCCATGTGCCAAGCTGTGGGCATGAGTGGTTAATGCAAGAGGTGATGGCCTTTATTATCAGGGAAACAACCTCCCCATCCTTCAATCCCTTTTTTCATTTTGTCTGTTCCTTCCAAACGTCAAATACCCTGGACATTTTGTCCCTAATTTTATTCATTGTGCAAAGATGTCTCCGTGATAGCTATTAGGGAAAGGTCACTGGTCTCATTGCACCTTGGAACTAATGGGAGAATGTTTTTACTGGGAGAGGCAGACTGGCATTCCAAATGGCCTCCAAGGGTCACTCGGATGAACACAGTAGTTGTAGTCATCCCAAGTGGTTCACTCCACTTTCATCCTCAATGTGATCCAATACTGGTGTCTTCAAAAAGTGGGGTTTCTCAGGGAGTTGGGTAAGTTTAAAATAATTTACCTGATAATGGGTTTAATTATTTAATTTTACCAGTAATTTGTGTGTTAATATTTTTAAGTTTTTAGAATGTTTAATGCTCTTTAGCTTTCAATAGCAAAATTAATTTTAGTTTTTAGTATTTCATTGCCTGTGATTGAATCAGATTTATTATCATTGAGTTGGATGATGTGAAATTTGTTGTTTTGCTGCATCAGTACAATGCCAAGACATAAAATTACTATAAATTACAAAGATAAATAAATAGTGCAAAAAAAAAGAATTAACGAGGTAGTGTTCATGGATTAGAGAAATAAAGGACTGCAGATGCTGGAATCTAGATCAAAAACGCTATGATGGTGGAAGAACTCAGCAGGCCAGGCAGCATCCGTGGAGAAAAGCAGATGGTCAATGTTTTGGGTCAGGACCCTTCTTCAGGACTGAAGATAGGAAAAGGGGAAGCCCAATATATAGGAGGGAAAAGCAGAGTAGTGATAGGTGGACAAAAGAGGGGAGGTGGGGTGGGCACAAGGTGGTGATAGGTAGATGCAGGTAAGAGATGGTGATAGGCAGATGCGGGGGAGGAGGGGAGAGCAGATCCACTGGGGAATGGGTCAAAGGTAAGGAGAGAAAGGAGGATAAAAAGGCAGAAAAAAGAGATAGGCCAGAAAAGGGAAGAAGAGAAGAAGCATGGTGTGGGTGTTACTTAAAGTGGGAGAATTTAATGTTCATGCCGTTAGGCTGCAAGGTTCCAAGATGGAAAATGAGATACTGTTCCATCAGTTTGCGCTTGGAATTCTCCTGGCAGTGGAGGAGGCCGAGGACTGACAGATCAGTGACAGTGTGGGGGGGGGGGGGGGGGAATTTGAAGTGACTGGCAACAGGCAAATGCAGGTCACAGTTATGGACAGAGCGCAGGTGTTCTGCAAAACAGCCACCTAGCCTGCGTTTGGTCTCACCAATGTAGAGGAGGCCATGAGTTCATGGACCGTTCTGAATCTGATGGCGGAGGGGAAAAAGCTGTTTCTGAATCTTTATTGAGTGTAGGTCTTCAGGCTCCTGTACCTCCTCCCCCAATGGTAGAAACGAGAAGAGGGCATGTCCCGGATGGTGAGGGTCCTTAGTGATGGATGTTGCCTTCTTGAAAATGTCCTCGATGGTGGGGAGAGTTGTGCCCATGATGGAGCTGGCTGAGTCTACAACCCTCTGTAACCTCTCGTGATCCTGCATGTTGAAGCCTCCATACCAGGCTGTGATGCAACCAGTCAGAATGCTCTCCACTGTACATCTGTTCGAGTTCCTTTGACAGTTTGACAGACGGTATGCAAGTTGGCATTGCTTATCCGGCTGGCAAAGCCTTTAAGGTGGGAAGGGTCTGGGCCAGCAACCTGGTGGTCTTGTGATCAAGAGTGGGGACCAAGATGCTGCTGTGGGTGTCAAGTGCCAGTGCAATGGTTTGCTGAAACAGAGCAGACAGATCCACACTGTAGACCAAGTGTATAACAAGTGGGAGGGGGTATATAACAGTGACATTCAAGCTGTCCAAATGCTTGGATAATGGAACAGTGTTGTGGACCCTTGAGGATTATGCTGTACTCTCCAGGAATTAAAGATTAGACTTCTAATGATGGTGATGAATTGGCAGAATTCCTGGTGGCAGAGGTATTGGAACAGGATGGTTTGAGACTGGAGGTCATCGGAGGTAAAAGTTCCAGCAGTTTGGCCAATCAGGTTTAACAGCTCATCACCAGAGTTGGACTCTGACCCCCTTCTCTTCTGGGTGAGTCAGGCAGTGGAGGAGAGGCATTGATGCAGGATGCTATGGAGGAGGATTGTGAAGATGATTGAATGAACCAAATTATTAAATAAGATTATTAAATATTGTGAGTCGTTTTGGGCCCCATATCTAAGGAAGGATGTGCTGGCATTGGAGAGCGTCCAGAGGAGGTTTATGAGAATTATCCCAGGATTGAAAGGGTTAACGTACGAGGAGTGCTTGATAGCTCTGAGCCTGCGCTCGCTGGAGTTTAGAAGGATGAAGAGGGATCTCATTGAAACCTACCGAATATTGAAAGCCCTGGATAGAATGGATGTGGAGAGGGTGTTTCCAGTATTGGGAGTCTCGGACCAGAGGGCACAGCCTCAGAATAGAAGGACGTCCTTTTAGAACAGAGGTGAGGGGGAATTTCTTTAGCCAGAGGGTGGTGAATCTGTGGAATTCATTGCCATAGACGGCTGTGGAGGCCAAGTCATTGGGTATATTTAAAGTGGAGGTTGATAGGTTCTTGATTAGTAAGGACGTCAAAGGTTATGGGGAGAAGGCAGGAGATTGGGGTTGAGAGGGAAAAATAAATCAGCCATGATCGAATGGTGGAGCAGACTTGATGGGCTGAATGGCCTAATTCTGCTCCTATGTCTTATGGTCTTGTGGCCTAGGGCATGGAAAAACTGAATTGAGAATATTTTCAGCTGTTTGACATGGAGGCTTTGTATGCACAGAGAGAGAGATACCGAGATTGTCTTCCATGCTGAGATCATGATGTACCCTGTGTATCAATTTAAATTGTTTTATTTAGTATTAAACATGGCAAAAAGTGGGAAGAGAGCCAATTTAATTCTCAGTCTCACTCCTACACCAACCTGTCTGAATGTGTCCTCCCCTGCTATAGTGAGGCCCAATGTACACAAGACCACCAGCACCTTATCTTCTATCTGGGCACATTGCAACCTTCTGGAATGAACATTAAATTCTCCAATTTCAGGTAAACTGCTCTCTCATCCTTTCCCATTATCGTGCTTATGTGCTTTTCTCACCCTGTTTCTATAAAATGTCTCACTAACGGTCAGTACTTATGCTCCTTATCACCTGGTCTGCCTGAACCATCTCCATGCACTCTTTTCTCACTCCTCCCTCCAGCTCTGCTTTTAAACTATAAACCCTCCACACTGTCCCCAGTTCTGAGGAAGGGTCACTGACCTGAAACGTTCACTGGTTTCTCTCTCTGCAGATGCTGCTTTACTGGCTAAGTTTTTCCAGCATTTCTATTTCTGTCACAGTAAAAGATGTTTTGCCGACATGTGTCAAACTCTGATTTTAATGTATGAACAATGTTAATTGTTCTTTCATAAAATCACTGTAACTCCATGCACTAGAGTCTCACAAGGATGTTAGAGTCAGAGTCAGAGTCAGACAGCATGGAAACAGGCCCTTCGGCCCAACTCATCCATGCCAACCAGAGTTACCAGGACTGAATGGCTTGTGTTATAAGGAGAGACTGGATAGGCTGGGACTTTTTTTCCTTGGAGCGAAGGAGACTGAGGGGTGACCCTAGAGATTTATAAAATCGTGAGGGGCATAGATAAGGTGAATGGTCACAGTCATTTTCTCCAGGGTAGGGGAGTCTAAAACTAGAGGGCATAGGTTTAAGGTGAGAGGGGAAAGATTTAATCAGGACCTGGGGAGCAAGAGGGAGGTGGGTACGTGGAACAAGCTGTCAGAGGAAATGGTAGAGGTGGGTACAATTGCATTTAAAATACATTTAGGCAGGTACAAGGATAGGAAAGGTTTAGAAGGATGTGGGCCAAATGCAACCAAATAGGACTAGCTCAGGTAGGCAACTCTGGTTGGCACGGATGAGTTAGGCCAAAGGGTTCCATGCTGTATAACTCAGTCTAATATCCCACAATGAAGCCACAACTGTAGCCATTGTTAAACCAAGGTGATGGTCAATGTCTCAATGGGTAAAGTGCACAGAAACTTCAAACTGTCATAAATCGCAGGTGTAGATTCAAGATTTTCTTTATTGTCATTTGAGTATTATCATACACAAAAAAACGAAATACTGTTTCTCACCAGCTCATATTATAGTAACTTCATGTGTCCAGTGCATTCTTACTTGTTTTTCACCAGGATTTTGCTACAGTGAAGTGATTTGTTAATGAAAAGTGTCACAAAAAGATGCTGTAGAGCAGTGTGGGGCAGGTAAATGAAAGATCTCAGAGTCACGCCACTTTTTTGTGGGAACCTGTGGCCTTACAGCAGTTAATCTCTGCGATCCATTGGTCAAAATTGCAGGTGGTAACCTAACCATGAATCTGCTACAGACATACGGTTTGTGTGGGTAGGGGGAGAGATTGCAGCTGTGATGTCTGCACTAGATTACATAACAGCAGGGGTCTGTTAAGGCATGTACTACTTCCTTAGCCTGTAGCCAGAGGTTGAAGGAGTACTATCAAGATGGAGAGTGTATGGGGGAAGATGGGTGAGTGTGTATGGGAGGAGTGTAGGAGTGGCTGGGTGAGGAGGGATGAGAGTGAAGTGTGATGCTCCAAAATGCCAGAGAAAGCTATTAATTACTGCCCCAGGGTAGGCAAAGGTTTAGATAGCTCAGTAACTGCAGTATGTAAAGAACAGAAAGAACTGAATTTACAGTGTATAGCACCTTTATAGAACATAGAACATTACAGCACAGTAACAGGCCCTTCGGCCCACGATGTTGTGCCGACATTTTATCCTGTTCTAAGATGTATCTAACCCTTCCCTCCCACATAGCCCTCCATTTTTCTATCTAAGAGTCTCTTAAATGTCCCTAATGTATCTGCCCCCACAACCTCTGCCGGCAGTGCTTTCCACGCACCCACCACTCTCCATGTAAAAAACTTCCCTCTGGCATTTCCCTTATACTTTCCTCCAATCACCTTAAAATTATGTCCCCTTGTGTTAGCCATTTTCAACCTGGGAAAAAGTCTCTGACTGTCTGCTCGAGCTATGCCCCTTATCATCTTGTACACCTCTATCAAGTCACCTCTCATCCTCCTTCGCTCCAAAGGAAAAGCCCTAGCTCGCTCAACCTATCCTCATAAGACATGCTCTCCAATCCAAGCAGCATCCTGGTAAATCTCCTCTGCACCTTCTCTAAAGCTTCCACATCCTTCCTATACTGTCCAACCAATGATGTGGGCTCTATGGCAGCCTGGCTGTGTGCAAGTAGCAAAGACAACAGAGGGAAATAAACTGATTCACAAAAAATTCTGCAGATGCTGGAATCTGGAGCAATACACAAAAAGTGCTGAAGGAACTCAGCAGTTCAGGCAGCATCCATGGAGGGAAATGAACAGTCGACATTTCAGGCCGAGACCCTTTATTAGTCCTAATGAAAGCATACCATTTGTACAGATCAAGTTTTTCACTGTACCTTGGTACAAGTGACAATAATAAACCAATACCCCGCTGTAGACTCTTGACCTCACAATCTACCTCGTTATGGCGCTTGTACCTTATTGTTTACCTGCTTGCACCTTATTGTTTACCTGCACTGCACTCTCTGTAATTGTATCACTTTATTCTGCATTCTGTTATTATTTTCCCTTGTACTACCTCAATGCACTGTTGTAATGAAATGATTTCTATGGATGGCATGCAAAACAAAGTTTTTTTATTGTATTGCAGTGCTGTGATAGAAGCTGTCCTTGCTCCTGGTGGTGCACGCTTTCAGGCTTTTGTAAGCTTCTGCCTGATAGACTTGTGATAAAACAGGGATTTGTGAATCCTTGCTCTTTTTTCCAGAATAATTTGTTTTTGAAAAGATAACTGTCGATTAAAGACTGAAGCATTAAAACGAAGTTACAAGACACTTGTTTGAACTCGTGTTCATCTCCTGAAGGGTCTTCCTGAAATGTTGATTTCAGCCTGACCTGCTGACCTATTTCCAGCATTCTCTGTTTTTGTTTTAAATGTTAATCTCCCGGTGTCGGCCAGGTTACCAGCAAGATGTAAAATTTTAGGAGCTTTGTTCTCTACTCTTTACCAACCCCACCCTCCACACATCAAAGGTGAGAGTTAGCCAAAAGGTGTTGGTAATCACACCTGCCACAACCCAAGGATCAGTCTTAAAACTGTGGTTTATTGCTAAACTGCTGCCCATAAGCACTTGCACAGGTTGCGTGATGATGAACGAGCTCTCACCTTTCAGCTGCAGAGATCAATCAAGCTCTCAGCCACTGAGGGAAAGAAGGAAGTTGGGTGTTACTGGAGGCAGAAGACTGAGGTGCGAAGGGAAAAGAAATTTTAATACAAAGATAAAATCCACAGTTATTATCAGACGCAGCACAAAAGTTGGGCAACATGGTGGCATAGCTAATAAAGCTGCTACCTCACGGCTCTGGTGACACAGGTTTAATCTTGATCTACAGTCCTGTCTGTGTGGAGTTTGCACATTCTCCCTGTGACTGCGTGGGTTTCCCCATACATCCCAGAGACCTGCGGGTTTGTAGGTTAATTGATGAGAATGTGGGGAGAATTGGTTACAGGGAAAATTAGTGGGAGAATGGTAAATTGGTTTATTATTGTCACATGTATCGAAGTACAGTAAAAAAACTTTGTTTTGCTTGAAATCAATACAGATCATTTCATCACATCAGTACATCAAGGTAGTACAAGGGAAAAGCAATAACAAAATGCAGAATGAAGTGTTACAGTTACAGAGAAAGTGCAGTGCAAGGGCCATGACGAGGTAGATTGTGAAGTCAAGAATTCATCTTATCGTACAAGAGGTCTGTTTAGTAGTCTTGTAACAACAGGACAGAAGCTGTCTTTGAGCCTGGTGGTACATGCTTTCAGGCTTTTGTATCTTCTCCCCCCTCCCATCAGGCAGAAGAGAGAATCTCTGGGGTAGATAGGCTGCTTTACCGAGGCAGTGAGAAGTTCGGACAGAGTCCATGGGGGTAATGGGATTGAGGTCAATAGGATTGCCCTGGGAGCCGGAATAGACTCGATGGGCTGAATGACATCCTACCTTGAGGAAATAAGGACATTTTTGTAGGGGTGGGGAATAATGTTCCACAGCTCTGTTGCCTTCTGTGTAAACACTTGCTTCCAAGTTTCACTCCTGAATCACCTGTCTCTCTTCTTTTGACATTGTGCTACATCTGGATCACAGAGACACAGTAGAATAACACTTTGCTTTGATTAACAGATAATTAATTAGTCATGGTGGACTTGTTGCTCAAATTGGCCATGTCTTTGACACACCTTCTGTACATAAGCATTTGCAGAACACTTCACCACATCGATATCATCTCCTAATGGGACTTAGAGGATCATTGGTTGTTGAATAGGGGCTTGAAAGCAGAAATAACTGCGTGTGAATAATGGTGGCTTTGCATCAGTTGCAGTTTTTGAACAGGAGGGTCACTCCTTTAATCAACACACTGATGTTTCCTCCATTATCAGACCCACCTCCACCTGCCCTGTTGCTCCACCACTTTCTGACAAAGTAAGTTGCAGCTCTTCAGCAAGAAATTCTGGGATTCCAGGGAGTGCTGGGAAGTGTGTGTTCTCCAACTTTCCACAGTAAAACTCAGATAACCTGATTGTTTGGAAATCCCAATGGTTCAGTACCGGATGCTGATTCCCACACTTCCCACTCACTGGGGCCCCGTTTCCTGCACTCCATTCCACTCATTGGGCCCCCAGTTCGTGTGCTGCCCTGATTCTGTTTCCTGTGCGCCTTTGAAACTTATCAGGTTCACTGGAAAAAGGTATGGTTCTGTATTGAAGTGAATTTGTGAATTCTTCCAGCTCCTTTGTGTGAATTAAAAGGGTGTTAGAATGTTATTAAAAAAGTCTGATCATCTCAAAAACCTGCCAGTCAGGCACCACCACCATCTCAAACTTGCTGGATTAACAGAGTTTTGCAGTGTTTGTTTATTCATTTTGGGAATGTGAGCATCCTTGAGAAATGTCATTTGGGTCAGGAAATCTTAATCCATAGCCTTATAATTTTTTGAAGGGGAAATCTATGTTGGGGAAGGCAAGCAAGAGAACAATCAATGTTACACACCAAGTACGTAGATATTTGTGGAAGCAAAGACAATCCAGAAAGAAGCATTGAAGTGTTGATAAGAGAGAAAGCTGCAAAACTTGAGACAAACTGATCACCAGTAGAGTGGGTGGAGCAAGTTAGATCTGCAAGAGTGATGGGGCAGGAAGCTCGCATTTGCATTTCGCATTCCTTCAGATTTTTTGGCCGTGGCTCATGGTCCCCTCCCTTTGTTTCTTGCTCTCTGGCTGAGCTGAACAATTTGGCAATGGGGAAAAAGGGAATAAAGGTTTCTACTCATGTCAAGGAGAAAGCTGGGGTTACTTCAGAGTGAACCCTACACTACAGGACTCATGGTCCTTGTTCTTCATGTTTGTATTGACTGATGAATTTGATACATGCTGAGACTAAAATACTTCATACAGAACAATATATCACATTATGTAACACTCTGAAGTCAAAGCATTTGGATCCACTGGGAGCTTTGAGTTTACAGTGGTCCTGCCAATATTAGTATGGGATCAGTCCAAAAATACTGATTTCTCAGAGAATTAAGTTGAGTGGTTTAAACAGAATGACTTTCACATGTTAGTTTTACTAATTATGGAAAGCAACCGTCACAAGGAACAAGAGAGTTCTTGGCGTAGAAATGGCAGCGTAATGTTGATGTGATGCAAATTCGTGAGAAAACTGTTCGGTGAAGAAAATTGGAGCAGTGTACTAAAGCCCCAGTTTTTATTTCCCCTGAGTCCTCTGCACATTCAACATGCTGACAAGTGGAGGTGCCTGTGTATGTGTAAGCAAGTGTGGATGCTATCTCTGTAACTGAGTTCTGGACAATAGGTGGTCCCTTCCAGCAGTAGCCTATGCAGACTTTGAGGGATTGCCTCGATGTTTCTTAAAGATGTTATGTCTCAGCAGGTCTCAATCTGTCAAGGATGGCACTGGATATCTGTTTTATGTAGATCTTTGAGACAACTACACACTCCTTGGAGTGGCCCTCGTTTGGGCTGGGCAACATCACCACCCCACTTGCAATCACAATATTGGCCTCAACACAACTATGACTATGAAGCTTCCCAGCAGCCAATCACAACCAATGCTTTGACCTACCCTCCAATGTCTTGATACCCCTCCTGATTTACAACCCATTGCCACCCCTCCAGTTCTCTGTTCAACAATCCCAGACCACGACCCTGTTTTCTGTGCACTTTGCCAGTCGAATGACACTTCCACACAGTCTGTATCCAGCCTCCTCAGCATCAATCAGATGGCCAATTCTTAAATAATCTGCAAACTTTTCATAGAACAGAGCAGTATCCTACTGGACAGGCCATTCGGCCCATGATGTTGTGCTAATCTCGATGCCAATTTATACTCCTATCTCTCCGTATCTTCTCCAATAGCTTCCCTACCACTGCTTTGAGGCTCACAGGCCTATAATTACCTGGATTATCCCTAATTCCCTTCCTAAACAAACACACATATTTACTATTCTCCAGTCCTCAGCTGTTGCCAGTGAGGACACAAAGATCCTTGTCAAAGCCCCAGCAATCTCCTCATTTGCTACTTTCAATATTCTGGGATATATGCCATCAGGCCCTGGGGATTTATCCACCTTAATGCTTTTCAAAAGCACAGCAGTACCTCCTCCTTAATCTCAAAGTGTTCCAGCACATAAGCATGCCCCACTCTGATTTCACTATCCTCCAAATAAGTCTCCTTGGTAAATACCGATGCAAAGTACTCATTTAGTACCGCAGCCATTTGCTCTGACTTAAAGCACAAATTCCCTCCTTTACCCTTTAGTGGGCCTCCCCTCTCCTTAGTTATCTTCTGTTCCTTAATATGAGTATAAAATGCCTTGGGATTCTCCTTCGCCAAGGACATTTCATAGCCCCTTTTGACCTTCTTAATCACCTGCTTCAGCACTTTCCTGCTGTCTTTATATTCCACAAGGGCCCAGTCTGATTTTAGCTTCCTAAACTTTACATTTGCTTTCTTTTCCTTCCTGACTAAATTTAGGACCTCTTGAGTCATCCAAGGTTCCCTTACCATTGCATCCTTGTCCTTACTCCTTAGCGGAACATGCTGATCCTCAACTCTAATTAGCTGGTCTTTAAACAACTTGCACATGTCAGACGTGGACTTGTCCAATGGCAGCTGCTCTCACTCAACTCCCCCTAGTTCTTGTCTTATCCTTTCATAATTTGCCCTCCCCCAATTTAGTATCTTCCCTCAAGATCCAATTTTATCCATACTCATAACTATCTTAAAACACAATTAGTTATGGTCACTATTCCCAAAATGTTCACCCCCTCAGGTCTGTTACCTGGCCTGGCTAATTTCCCAAACCTAGGTCCAGTATGTTCTCTCCTCTAGTTGGACTCGCCACATACTGTTTCAAGAACCCCTCTTGGATGCACTGAAGAAATCCCGCCCCATCTAAGCTTCTTGTATTAAGGAATAATACTGGAGAAGTTAAAGTCCCACACTGTGACAATCCTGTTGTTTCTGCACCTTTCCATAATCTGTCTACATGTCTGTTCCTCCACCTCTCGGTGGCTATTGGGAGGCGTATAGTATAATCCCATCAGCATAATTGCACCTATCCTATTTCTGAACACTCAAACTTTCTGTGGATGAGCCCTTCAGTATGTCCTCTGAGTATTGCTGTGATACTCTCCCTTAGTAGTGCAACCCCTCCATCTCACATCCAAAACAATATAACACAGGAATGTTGAGCTACCAGTCCCGTCCCTCACGCAACCAGCTCTCTGTAATGGCAACAACATTGTAATTCCATGCACTGATCCAGGCTCTAAGTCCATCCTCCTTACCCATAATACTACGAGTGTTGAAATAAACACATTTCAGCCCATCGGTCCCACTGTGTTTTTTAGTCTGTCCCTTGCTGTCCTTCCTTTCAATCTTACTCGTCACACCATCTTTCTTGCCCTCAACACTACCAACTGTTGCCCTGCTGCTGTGCTTCCCATCCCCCTACCACTCTAGTTTAAACCCTCCCAGGCAGCACCAGCAAACCTCCCAGCGAGGATATTGGTTCCCCTCCAGTTCAGATGCACCCGTCTTGTTTGTACAGGTCCCACCTGCCCTGGAAGAGAGCCCAATGATCCATAAATCGGAAGCCCTCCCTCCTGCACCAGCTGTGTCACATATTGAACTGCACTGCATATTTATTTCTCACCTCACTATAGCATGTGGCATGGGCAGTAATCCTAAGATTACAACCCTGGAAGTTCTGCTTTTTAACTTTCTACCTAACTCCCTGAAATCTCTTTGCAGGACCTCATCCCTGCTATTGCCTATGTCATTGATACCTATAAGGACCACTATCTCTGGCTGCTCAGCCTCCCCTCTCAGGATGTCCTGTACCTGCTGTGAGACATCCTTGACCCTGGCACAGGGAGACAACACACCATCCTGGCACCTCAATTGCAGCCACAGAAACACCTATCTGTGCCCCTTACTATCAAGTCCCCTATCACTATTGCTCTGCTTGACTTGACCCTGTCCTTCTTTGCCTCAGTGCTGGGCACAATGCCACTAACCAGGCTATTGCTGCTGGCCTCTGAAAGGTCATCCCCCTAACAGTATCCAAAGCAGTATACCTGCTACTGAGGGGAATGGCCACAGGGAACCCTGCTCTGTCTGCTTACTCCCCTTACCTCTCTTGGTGGTCACCCATTTATCAGTAGCCTGCACCTTAGGTGTGACCACCTCACTAAAACCCATCTATGATATTCTCAGAATCCTGGGTGATCCTGAGTACATCCAACGGCACCTCCAGTTCCTTCACCTGTTCTGCCAGGAGCTGCATTTGGGTGCACTTCCCACAGATGTAGTCATTAGGGAGACCGTGAGGTTCCCTGACTTGGCACATCTTGCAGGAGGAACATTCCACTGCCCTAACTACCATTTTATCTGCACTTAAGTCAAAGGTGATGGATTAACAGGAAAATAAAAACCTTACCTGCTCCTCACCTAAACCTCCTCATCAAAGCCTCTTGAACCAAAGCCTCAGAAATCACATTCCTACACTGGCCCACTCCTCTTAATGGCTGCTCTGCTTGACCCTACCTTCTTTTTATTGGCTGCTGTTAATTAGCTAATAAGCCAATCAACTATTAACCAACAATTAGCTAACTTGTCTCATTCAAACTCTCCCGCTCTCGCTCCAAGTCCCAACTCCTGCAAAGTGAACCGCCAAATTGAAAATTGTAGTTCCAGCACTTGTAAGTTATTCCTCAAAGAGCACTGTGCCCTACAAAACCGCACTGCATACAGCTGCCTGGCCAACTATTACTCCTTTCCTCCTTTTCCTACCTATCACCCCTCCTCACCTGGCTCCACCTATCACCTGCTAGCTCTTGCTCCACCTCTTCCCTCCATTTTTTAATACTGGCAATATTTCCCCTCTATCTTTCAGCCCAGATGAAGGGTCTCGACCCGAAACGTTGACTGTCCATTTCCCTCTATAGATGCTGCCTAAGCTGCTGAATTCCTCCAGCATCTTGTGTGTTATTACCCCAAGTTTTCCATCATTGAGCCAGTTTCAAATACAAATTGTCACTATACTTTGAGCTTTTACTTTGTTTGACCAGTCTTGTCAAAAGCCTTGATAAAATCAATGTAGACTATCAAATGCACTACCTGTATTAACATTTTTTATCTCCTCAACACATTCATGCATGTTAGTTAGATGTGACCTTTTCTTAAAGTCATGCTGCCTTTGATTGTAGACTGTGCCGGTTCTTTTCTTACAGATGTCCATGAGTCAATTTTATTCATAAGTTGGATAGTACACAAAAATGACTCTGTGGTAACCATACCTCTCTAGTTTTGTAATGAATGGCATCAAGCACACAGAAGACTGAACAATTACTAAAAGTGGACAGAGAGAGGAAACTAGTTCTGCTGTTTGTAGGAATGAATGTATTATGTACCTTGGACTTGGGAGTTCGTTCATATGTACGGATGTCTGTAAGTTGGGCATTCATAACCCAGGGATGGCCTGTAGTATTTACCTTTCAATGAAAATTTCTCAGTCCCTCAGAATATTTTCCAATAATTTATCCAGTACTTGTGTTTGACTGGCTAGCTTGGCTTCAGTCTGTCAGAAACAGCTATGATGCAGTAGTGAACTGAATCTGGTTTGGTCGAATAGAGGGGATGCAGGAAAGATTCACAGGAATGTTGTCTGGACTGGAGGACTTGAATTATAAGGAGCAATTGGTTTGGCTGGGACTGTTTTCCCTGGAGAGAAGGAGGCTGAGTGGTGATAATATACAGGTTTATGAAATTATGATGCACATCATTAGGGTCGAGAGTAACGGTGTTTTTCCCAGGGTAGGGGAGTCTAAAACTAGTGGGCATAGGTTTAAGGTGAGAGGGGAAGGATTTAAAGGGAAGCTGAGGGGCAAGTTTTCACACAGAGGGCCGTGGGTATATGGAGTGAGCTGCCAGAGGAAGTGGCAGAGTTGAGTACAATTACAATGTTAGGAAGGGTTGAGAGGGATATGGGCCAAATGCAGGCAACTGGGACTTGTGTAGTAGATGGGCATTCTTGGTTGGCATGGACAAGTTAGGCCGAAGGACCTGTTTCCGTGCTGAGTAAGTCTATCACCCTCGATAAGTAAAGAACCAAACATCCATCTCCTTATACATAAGCAAAATACCTATAACGCTGGGAATCTAAAATAAACTCTCAGTGGGTTAGGCAGCAGCTGTGATGAGAGAAACAGTTAATATTTCAAGTTGATGATACATCAGAAAGGGGAACAGATAAATTGTGGAATCTCTTCTGGAACCGCCTCCAGTTTCCTGACCTATTAAACCACCATATCATCTCTCCTGCCTTCAACCCTCCAACATCTCTTCTCTCCCCTCTTTTTCTCTGCATCTTAAAGTTAATTACACCTCTAACTCTTTCATTAACTTTCAGGAACTTCTCGCTGTAGAGTTTGCCTTACCCACTGAATATTTGCAACATTTTGGTTTTGCATCTGGCTGTAAAGTTGCAAGATTTGATTGTCTGGACTGTGTGCATTGGTGTGAACTGGTTGGTGTTGAGGTTTCTAACGGCTATATATCCCCATTTGCTCTAGTAAAGCAATCCCATCAATCCCATCCCTTATTTCTTTTTAAAATTTTTTTCCGGCCCAACGAGTCCACGCTGCCCATTTTAAACCCCAAATTAATGTCCCCATACGTCTTTAGAATGTGGGAGGAAACCGGAGCAGCCGGCAGAAACCCACGCAGACACGGGAGGATGTACAAACTCCTTACGGACAGCGACGGGAATCGAACCCCGATCACTGGTGCTGTAATAGTGTCGCGCTAACCGCTACGCTACCGTGTTATTTTCTCTCACAGGCCCATCAGTTTCCCTTTGGCTCTTTGCCACTCACCTGCACACTGCTGGGTTGGTGGATTAGCTGGCCGCTACAAATTGCCCCCTGTGTCCAGGTGAAGTGGGAATCTGGGGAGGGATGGGGAGTGATGGTTGATGAGAATGTGGGGAGAATAAAAATGGGATTAATGTAAATGGATGGTTGATGGTCAGCACGGACTCGGTGGGCTGAAGGGCTATATGGCTAAAGCAATACTAAATAGGAAGGTGTAACTACCGATTAGCATTATTATAGCTATAATTCTAACCAGTTCAGTAGGAAACTGATGGGGTTGTAAGGAAAGTCATGATACATGTACACAATTTTATATTCCCTGAGAGAATTCTATAGCTGGTAGTACAGAACAGTGACCAAGTCAACTGGTTGGGTTTGTGCTGAATGGGTTAAGTAATACCTGACTTATACTGCTTCATTCCACGTCTTTCCTCTGCCTCCCTCTCATCCTGTCCTCCCCATAGTTGGGAGAGTGGCTGTCTCTTTGATGGAGCAGCCCTTTATATGCACTGTGCAGTTACTCACCGAGATGAGAACACCTGTCTAACAAAGGACTCATTGGAACAAGAGCTATTAGCGTAATATTCCTCCTGCTGTGGTAGGTTCAGCTGTTCTTATTTAGTGGTGTGCAAACCATCTGGAAGATTCTAATTCCTTTTCCCTCTCTCCATTCATACCTCTTCCAACCAAATACCCAATGCCCCCGATAAACAAAGAATGACTTTAAATGGTGCATAAGGAGCCCACCTTGGTTTAAAAAAAAATCAATCTGTATAATCTGCAAAACGTCATTAAGGAAAGAAGAATCAGTGCCTGCAAAATAAGTGCATGTAGCAATCACTAACCCAGTTCGTTAATTTTTTAGTTTAGAAATGAGGGACAAAGAAGGAAGAAGCTGCTATTTCTATGGCAACCATGCTTGCATGCAAAAATTATCACATTGAGCTGATCACAAATCCAGAACAAATGGGGCAGAGGACAGATTCTTCCTGTCCCTGATTCAGCAGGGCGCCTCTTTCTGTTTGGCTAAGAATGTAATGAGAATTCTGAGAATTAGCTTCTTAAATATGAGGCTGATAATTTTTAGTTTTCATTTGCTATCAGAATAATTAGCGGCTGACTGTAGACGGAAAGTGGAAGTTGAAATATGGGATTTGTGAAAGGACAAGTTCAGTGAAAGACATACAGTGGAGAGATTACAGTGAATGCACAGGTACAAAATGCGGCCAGTAGAGAATTTAGATCTTTAACTCAAGAGGGTTTGTGACAGGAGGTGGAGGAATAGTCACTCAAGTTACATAATGCTTTTGTTGTGAGCACGGCCTTTATTGCAAAGGGATGAGAGTTTAGAAATAGAGTGTTGGTGAGGCCACACCAGGAGCACTGTGCACAGTTTTGGTCCCCTTACCTACAAAAGGATATAGCAGCATTGGAGACAGTCCAAAGGAGATTCCCCAGGCTAATTCCTGGGATAAGAGGGTTGTCCTATTAAGTGAGATTAAACAGATTGGGTTGGTAGTCTTTGGAGTGTATATGAATGAGGGATGACCTTATTAATTCATGTAAGATTCTGAGGGGACTTAACAGGGTAGATGTTGAGATGTTGTCACCAGTGAGAGAGTCTAGAACAAGGAGACATAGTTACACAATAAGGGCCAGTAATTTAAAACTGTTGTATGGAAATTTCTTTCTGCAGAGGTGGTGAATCTCTAAAATTCTCTACCCAGAGAGTTATGGGGTCTAGATCATTAGATGTATTTGAGGTGGAGGTAGATAAATTATTGAAAGATCGAGTAATTGAGGGTGATGCAGAACTGGCACAGAAGACAAGTTGAAGCCAGCATAGATGGTGTTTTCCAGTCTCTGGGATCATAAGACCTGTGAAATGAAGGGGAAGTGCACATCGGTTGGGATCTAATGGAATGGTGAAGCAGGCTTGAAGTAACGAATGGCCTACTTTGTACATTGGTATGATCTAATTACATAGAACATGGAACATATGGCACAGGAACACGCCCTTTGGCCCACAATGTTGTGCTGAGCTAAATTGAATGGAGGAGCTGACCTATTTGATGCCAACCATTCCCAGAGAAATTGTTCTGTTGTGATGCATGGAGTGAAATCAGTTGCTGAGGCTGGGCTTGGTTCACTGATGTCAACTCGGAATAGGTGCTTGGTCCATGGATTCTGGCTAATTCCCAGCCCAATCCTGAACGTGGCTGATTGATACAAAGATGGATATGAATTGATAGTGTTCAGGGATTGTACCATTAGTTCTGTGATCCATTAAGGTATAGAGGGGGTAGAGCAGACCGAGGTTATTGTCCCCTACTCCCCTGCAAGAAGTTACACTGCCAAGCCTTACTGCACGTTAAGTTCACGATATGTAGTACTGCAAAACCCAAAGGGGAATTCACCAGATAGTGACTCCACCAGGTTTAAAAGGTGTCCAAAATACTTCTCTCAATTTAGTACTGGAAATGAAAGCAAGTCACATTAGACTTAGGATGCTGTTGGGACTAAGGCTGAACACAGATTAATCACAAAGAAGCAAAATAAACAGGATCACTGAGATTAGACGTGTTTTTACTCTAGTCCAACTGTATACCTATTTTTATCTCCTTCCAACACTTGCCTTCAACCCCCTCCCGATCACTTCTCTGCCTTCTCTGTATTTTGCCTTTTGTGTTTCCTCTCCCTTTCTCTCCACCTCAGTAGCTGGCTTTATTTCACGGTGTGTGTGTGTGTGTGTGTGTGTGTGTGTGTGTGTGTGTGTGTGTGTGTGTGTGTGTGTGTGTGTGTGTGTGTGTGTGTGTGTGTGTGTGTGTGTGTGTTTGATTTTCTTTTTGGCAAACCTGTCAGCATGAGGAAACCATCAGAGAAAATCAAAATAGCAACCCCCCCCCCCCCCCCCCCCCCCCCCCCCCCCCCCCCCCCCGATCTAGTCCCTGATGTACAAAGTTTGCCTCTGTGCTGGATTCTTCAACTCGTAATAGAAGGTTCAGAATCAATCTATTATCATTGACATATGACGTGAAGTTTGTTGTTTTGTGGCAGCAGTTGTGTTTGGAAGTACAAAATGTGTGCACAGAACTGGGAGAGTTGAAAGTTATGCAGTACAGATGTTCTAATTGATGGGATTGTTTTGATGGGAAGCTGCAATAGATCTAATTCAGAATCATCTTGCCCTGCCTGCGGACTCACTCCAGCTGTGTTATTTTAGTTTTTGGGCGAGGGCCATAGTTATAGAGAAACAAGCTCTGGAGACCTTGTTCCTTGGAGCTAGTATAGTTAGCCTATTGTAAGTAAACAGGACCAAACTAAAGGCGGATATAGAGCTCAATGCTTTGAGTAACTCCACCTTCCGGAGAAGTACTGAATGTGATTTTAAGTCATTCAAGTTGGTAGTGTTTACTTTGACCATCTTGCATCGCGTGGATGTCAACACCCTTTGAACTCCCTTGCGTGTTTCCGCTGCTTGCACTGCTGTTGGCAGAGAGATCCAAGGTGGTGTGTGAAAGGAACGTTTAACAGAAGCAAAGGCTCCAGAAGAGCCTCTCTTCATCCAGCATATCCATCAGCATATCCTTGCATTCCTTTCTCCCTCATGCTTATCGGGTTTCTTCTTCAATTTGTCTCAATCACACTGTGTGCTAATGACTTTCACAACCCTGCCACTCTCTGGGTACAGAGGTTTCTCCTGAAATCCTTGTCAGATTGATCAGTCCTTCTCCTCTGCTAATGGCCCCTAATTCTGCTCTCTTGCAATTTTGCTTGACAGAAGCCTTTTTGTTGTCCAGTTTCTTATAACTTGCTGTAGGTACAGTATGTGACAGGCTTGATAACCAAGTTGTGACATAATTGTGGTTGTTGTTATTTCCCCACCTATTCCCTCACTCCTCCAGACCATGAAAACCTCAAACATAGAACAGTGCAGCACAGGAACAGGCCCTTTGGCCCATGATGTCTGTGCTGACCATGATGCCCACTCAAACTGCACATCTGCCTGCACATGGTCTATATCCCTCCATCCCCTGCCTGTTTATGTGCCTGTCTAAATGCCTCTTAAACTTTGCTATTCTCTCTGCTTCCATCACTTCCCCTGGCAGTGGCTTCCAGGCATCTACCACTTTCTGTGTAAAAAAAACATTGACCTTGCCTTCAGCTGTCTGTGACCTCCGCTGTAGAATTCCCATCCTAAACTCCACTCTTTGACCAAGCCTTTGCTCATCTGTCCAATGTTTGTTTGATAATGCTCCAGTGAAGCATCTTGAGGCATTTTGTGATGCTAAAGGTGCTGTACTAATGAAACATTTGAGCAGAGATTCTCATCTCCTTAACCACGATAATCTTCATTCCTCTCTTGACTGCAGAGTTTCTTGCTGTGCTATCAGCCATAGCATCTTATCCTAAGGAGCAGAATTTAATTAGTTGCCTAAACAATGGGTGACAGTAAGCGACTTGACCTTGGGGATGGCAGGACAGCCAGAGTGATTCACACATGCATGTTTTTGAGCAGGAGTCAGGGGATCAAGGGCAGATCTTGAAGGCACTTTTTAATTGTTTTAGAAAAGCTGTCACCATGAGAAAACGATAAAGGGAAAGTCTTCCAAATGCAGCAGTAGAGTTGACCAAGTGGGTCAACTTCAATTCCTGACTTGACCACTCTACCCTCCGAGTGGAGTATGTTGAGGAGGATTGGCCTTTGGGACAGTTTGGATGCTGTATTGTCTCTTGAAGACTCCCAAAGTGGGCCTTTGCCTAACTTTGCCTGGAACCTGTGTGTTTCTATATTTACTTGTGCTGTTTCTTTCCTGTGTGCCAAGAATTACAGCGCCAGCGATCAGGGTTCGATTCCCGTCGCTGTCTGTAAGGAGTTTGTACATTCTCCTGGTTTCCTCCGAGTACTCTGGTTTCCTCCCACATTGCAAGGATGTATGGGTAGGTTAATTTGGGTTTAAAATGGGTGGCGCGGACTTGTTGGGTCAGAAGGGCCCGTTACCACGCTGTAAGTAAAAAAAATTAAAAACATTATAAAAAAAATTTTTAAAAATTACCACTCTCCAAGGTAAGTCTGAAACCATTTTGATATTTTGCTGGCTGCATAAAGTGAGCACAATAGTTACATGTATTGTCAATCCAACAGGAAGGCCCTGTCTCTCAGAACCTCAGAACATCCCAAAGAGCTCTATTGCCATTTAGGAACTTTGAATACAACAAGGCCTTCAACTATGAAGGCTTCATCAGAATAGATAGTCCAATTCAGAGGGGATGATCTTCCTGATGCTGTTTCGGAGTGCCATCTGTTCCATCCACCTAGGCAGAAAGGGTTTAGTTTTTCATCGATTTGAAGGTTGGCATCTCTCTCAAAGGGGCACTGAAGAGTCAGCCTGGATTTTGTGCTTCAGCCTCTAGAGTGGGACTTGAACACACAATGGTCTGGATTCACAAGTAACTCAGGCAGCCTCAGCTGATGTGTAATAGGACCATCCCTTTCAGTCCCTCTTTGCTTTCATTAAGTTGAGAATTAAGAACAACTGATGTTTTATTCAGTTAACTTTCCTTCCACGAACTGCCTAACTTTTGTATCTTCTAATAAGTGCATCTTAAAATACACATTTACCTTAAAATAATCACATCAAAACTCAACAGGCAGGCACGGTAGTGTAGCGGTTAGTGTAATGCTATTACAGTGCCAGCGACCTGGGTTCAATTCCGGCCACTCTGTAAGGAGTTTGTACGTTCTCCCCATGTCTGCGTGGGTTTCCTTTGGGTGCTCCGATTTACTCCCACATTCCAAAGATGTATGGGTTAGGAAGTTGTGGGCATGCTATGTTGGCGCTGGAAGTGTGGCGACACTTGCGGGCTGTGCCCAGAACACTCTACACAAAAGATGTATTTTTTTTAAATTTTATTTACAGCGTGGTTACAGGCCCTTCTGGCCCAACGAGTCCGCGCCTCCCATTTTAAACCCAAATTAACCTACCGTACGTCTTTGCCGTGTGTTTCAATGTACATGTGACCAATAAAGATATCTTAGTAATGACATGATTTTTGCTTAAGCATTAGATTTACTCCGTTAAGTGCAGGATAGCCCAGAAATCCCCCCAGAATTTGCAATGTTTCCCTGAAGGTACTTTTCTTAGTCTTTATTTCTTCGGTCTGTATTTCATGTTTAGTATAGGTTTACTCTGTCTTCCTCTTAGTGCTTACTGACCTAGAAAATGACTTGAACTATTCCTATCTGTCACTTGTAATATGCTGGAGCTCCCTCTCTGTATCTGATGCTAATGCACTTTTGACATCTGGTTCAGAAGGTATCTGTGAGAGAATAAAAGCTGCCTTTCCTGGATCTTGCTGCCTGTGTGAATGAATTTCTCTTCAGTATTTTATAATCAGTTTAGCAGGCCTCAATAATCAGGACTCTTTGGATTCCACACCCCCTACCTCAGCATCAACCCCACCAGCTGAAATGTCTCTGTGTTTTGGAGGGGAGATGGGAGGCAGAATATCAACAAGGCTTCATTTAAAGCATTAATGTTTTTTTTTCACTCATTTTCTTTGTAAGAACAAGGGACAAAAAAAATCAACATTCACTCCACGGGTAGAGAATAATTAGATCCTTCAATGTGTGATGCTTTCACAGACTTGATTGTGCTGAGATTATATCAATCCACTGACATCTCTTTGTCTTTTGAATCTTAAGAGCAGAAGGCTGGATATGAAGTGTTTCACGTTGAATAACCTCCAATTATAGTAAGAGAGGACTGTAGGAGAGAACTCAAGTTCCATGTGCCTGAATATTGGTAACATTCAGCGAGTGCCGAACACTGGTTCTCTTTTACACTGCATGTTTGACTGAGAAGTTTTGCCTAATCAGTCCATGTTTTGCCATCTGTTCCTTCTGGATCATTGCCTGATACAAGGCAGCCCCTCCCTTTGCCAATAAAGTAAGTGACAGCGCTAATTCTAAAGCCAATTTGCAAGCTTAGTGCTAAACACTTTCAATCTTGTACTCTGAAAATGAATTTTTAAGAATATATTCTGCTGTAGGATGTGAGCAGGGCTGCCATTATAGACCATGTCCAGTTGTCATCCAACTTTCTTGGATTGTCCAAAACTCGGCCAGAATAGCCAGTCAGTATCCCAGGTACCTCCTGGGAGCAAGTTCCTGGTGTTGGTCTAGGTTCATTATTGTCACATCTATTGAGATACAGTGAAAAGCTTTGTTTGCGTGCCATCCAGACAGATCATGCCATACGTGAGTACATCAAGGTAGTAAAAAGTAAAACGAATGCAAAATACAGTGTTACAGTTACAGAGAAAGTACAGTGCAGGTAGATGAATAAATTCAGGTTATGCTCACGCACCTTTGGCCCTTGAGAGAATTGTACAAAGATGTGATGGTTCCTTGACCTTAGGATGGGCAACTGGTATCCTTCGTAAACTAATGATATTATGGTCTGAAACATTGTTTGGCTTTTACCCATTGGATATACAGTCTGCGAGAGTTATTTGACAAATGGATTTGGAGAAATAGCACATTGTCACTTTCAATACTTAAAAAAATGTGTGATTTAAAGCGTCAGGATCTGAACTTTGTTGCATACATTTTGGTCATGACTCCTGTACCAGAAATCCTTCCAGTGATTACCTAATGCCCTCCATAAAACCCATCCCAACACCACAATACATCATTCGGGTTTACTGCCCTGTCCATTTATTGTATTATCACCATTCTGTGGGTAAAGTGATAATGGTCAGCTGTTGCAATGCTTTTCAGAGGCAAGAGTCATGATGATAATAAGTCGGGAATGAGTACCTTGGATGGAGATGAGGCTGGAGAGATGGTTACTTATTTAGGGGCTGTCACTTGCAGAGAGGTGGGGAGAGAGTGGATGGAAGGGGAAAAATGGTGTTGGTGTGGCAGCTTCGTTGGGAACCCCAGTTTGATCGGTAAAGCTGATTCTTGGTTTTGGTACCTGTTTCCTGGGTGGAGAGGGAGCGAGGATGGTTGTTGGGAGGATGGGGTTTCGTCAGCTAGAGAGTGGACAATGGAAGGGAGGCAGAGGTCAGAGTTTGATTCGAGGCTGTGGGGAAAATGAGGAGGATGTGGAGAGAGTGGATGATCCAGAAAGATTGGAGCTCATGAGGCAGACTGAGGGGAGACCCACAAAGATCCCACGAAGATCGGGTAGTTGTCGTTGGATGGAAGCAGGCCAGGAGAGTGAGATGGGATGAGAAGATATGTGTCATTGCATCATAGACAGATGCAATACCAAAACAGGCCCTTTGGGCCATCGATTCTGTGCTGACCATCAACCACCCATTTGCAGTAGCACTACACTAATCCCATTTTATTCTTCCCACATTCCCATCGACCTCCCCCCACTTACCTACACACCAGGGGTGGTTTACAGTGGCCAATTAACCTACCAGCACACATGTCTTTGGGATGTGGGAGGAAACTGGAGTACTTGGAGGAAATCCTCACGGTCACAGGGAGAGCGTGCAAACTCCACACAAACAGCACCAGAGGTCAGGATTGAACCTGGCTTTCTGGCGCTGTGTAGCAGTGGCGCTACTAACTGCGCTACTGTACTGCCCATGTGGGGACCATGGAGAAGAGGGTTGCCTGGGAGAACGTGGCTATACTGTGGGAGGGAATTGGACAGAGGGACATGGAGTGCTCAGTGAGGGCACTAAACACTGGGGCAACTAACTTGGCAGTTCAGTGGACATTAAGCTTAAGGCAGCATAGGTTTGGGCTTGAAACTTTTCATAGTTTGAAGTTTTAACTTCCATCTCCACACAAATTTGTTTTTGGGGTTAAGTTCACCTGCATGGTGCCTGCAGCACAGAGCTAGCCAGACTGGTTCCTGCCAGGTCAATGATCTACAGAAGCTTCATCCTGTCCTACTTCATCCTGTCTGTTTAGCACATCACCAATTTATGAAAATGAATGGGTTCAGATACTCGGGAATAACTCTGAGCCACTGCAGGCAAAGAGGTTCCATCGCCTGAGATCCTGGTGTGTTCCTGATGCCTTGATAGCAGTACCACCAGGGCAGATTTACAGCTGTGAAGGCCTCAAAGCCAGCACAGTGCTATTCCTTTCACTCCTCCCTCCCTTATACAAATATAGCTTTTCCTTAAATGCCTCTAATATCTTTCACCTCAACAAGTACTTTATAGTATGCGGTCTGCTTTCTGGGTGAAGATGTTTCCCCTGAGTTCCTCGCTGAAGATTTTAGCGACTGCCTTTTATTTATGGCCCTTAGTTTCAGCTTCCACAATCTCAGCTATGAAATCCTTTAGTTATCTTGAATGCTGCAAATATGTCACCTTTCTGTCTTTTCACTGTTGAGAAGAGTCACAACCTCTTCTGATAACCATGTCCTTTCAGTTCTTGTGTGAACCTACAGAGCCTGATATTGCTTTTGTAACTGGGAAAGCAGAGCAGTGCATTGTATTCCGTGTCTGGTCTAACACCATCATGTGTGGGCTTTCCAAGAACTGAGCTGGGGATGAAGGGATGAAAGAGAATAACTGAGGTTTGGGAAAACAAAAGCAGAATAAATCAGAACTGATGGTGATGCAGGTGCAAGGTGATACATGTGGTGAGTCACTCAGAAACATTACATTGACTGCCTTCCATTAGCAGGGGTTATTAGTGCCAATAGCTCAGGGTTATCCTGGCGTTTCCATGGTTAAAGACTCTCTCATGGTTAAAGATTACACAGCCATTAATTAACGTGTTTCTTCATTCTTTATGAATACTTTTGTTTCTGTGTCGTAACATTATTGGAGCTGAGAAAAGAACTTTACACCTGCTCTCGCAATCCCACGTTGTCCTGAGAAGAAGAGTCTGAACTGCCTTCATTAACCACTGCAATCATATTGCGTTGTTGCTGGTAGTGGATTGATACGACTAAGTAGTTTTCTGGGTCACTGAGAGGTAATTTAAGAGTCAACCATGGTAATGTAGGCACATTGGCCTGGTAGAGGAGGACAGATTTCATTTCTTGAGGACGTTTGTTAATCAGTTGGGCTTGTGCTACAGTCTGGCAGCTCTTTGGATATCATTATCGATACTAGCTTTTCATTTAAACTTATATTCAAATTTGCACATCTGCTGCAGGGTTTGAGCTCGCATTCTCTAGATTATCTGTCCAGCCATCAGCTGTATGTGCATTTCCTGGCAACTGGTGTAGAGCAAGAAACAGTCGTGCTTCCTGGGACTGGTTGCTGTGAATAGCTTCGTGTGGAACTGAGCCAAACAGACCTTGAGCATCCTTGAGCCAAGTCTGATTTGGTTTATCTCATCATAGATGGAACATTTACAGTTGGCCACAGTGTTCCTCTGCTGGCATGAGCTTGTTCCTGATAGCTCTTTAAAAAAGACACACACACTGTGTGTGTACACCCTTTGCAGTCTCATAACCCAATTTATAGGTAATGTTGGGCTTTTGAAGTGTTTAATTCAGGAAACATAAGGTTGAGCAGTAAAAAGGGGCGATTGCGACAATTCATTTGTTTTAGTGCTAATGATTGAGGATAAAAATCAGAACACTAGTGTGACTTTTTACATCAACCCTTACACTATGTCTCATTCTACAGGCAGCTCCTCTGACAGTGCAGCATTTCCTCAGCACTGCGTCTCTGGAGATCAATTTGAGCACCTGACTCTGAAGTGAGAGTGAGCACAGGGCTGACACCTGCCTTTTGCAGGGCAGAATTCATGTGTGTGAGGGGCAGCAATGGGGCCACAGCTAAGCCAGATGTAGATCAATGCCAGGTCATGCTCACAAAGAAAAGTCAGAGGGAGACAGATTAGTTACAATCAGAGGGCAATGGAAACTCATCCCTGCATCACTTGAGGAGTAAAGGTGGAGGGGAGAGGGGGTGGAATTTCAGTTACAGGTAAATCCTGATCAAACTGCAAAAGGTTGACATGAGATTGCACTGTTCATCTTGGGCTGTGAGAGTATGAGCCAGTCAAACATTGGAACATTGGAACCAGAGGAGACGGGGGCTGATTTAGTGTCAAAAGCTGAGCTGCTAGGGCAGATAGGAGAGACACTGAGAAGTTATTCCATGTCTCTAAACTGACAATACGTGGTGAGCCACAACAAGTTTGGTATTTTTGTGCCTCCGTCTACAAAATCCTTTGTAAACAAGTCCCTAAACACCTGGTGTACAGAAGGATATTTCCACCACAGTGGTTGCCGTTAGGTGTAGGAGGGCTTGGTCATGATTGGATAGGGTTAGAGAGGCAAGGGATGTAACAAGGACCTGCAGTGATGGCTAAGTCCCATTGACAGTTCCAAATGCCAGGCGCAGCTCTCTTGGACCCGATCAAGTCACTTGATCCCACTGAAGCAGGCCATGCATTTGCTGAGAATGCCTACTTCTTTGAGGATGGCTCCTGGTTCTGCAGAACTGGTGTTAACTTGTGTGGATACCACTAAGCCTAGCTCAGAGCACCATAAAGGCAAGGGGTCAGGAGGTAATTTAACAATGTTTGGTTTCATAGATCAGGTTCTCAATAATATTTTTTTGTAGAGCTGATGTGAATATTATAACACAGGATAGAGTTCCTTGGGCTCCAGGCTCTTCATGCTTGAAAAGCACAGAGAGGTGATCTTTGGGAGCCATGCCTTTGAGTAAAGGATGTGGAAAACCATCCATCTTTTAGTCACAGATATATACAGCGTGGCAGAGGAGTTGTGGCCAGTGTTGATCACCCATGGTCATATTCAATGGTGGGGCAGGCTTGAGGGACCTGGTGCCTATTCCTGCTCCTATTGTCCTGTGTGGAAACAGGCCCTTTGGCCCACTGGGCCCATCAAATATCCATTTACATTTATCCTACTGTTCAATGGCTGCAAATTAAACTGTGGGATTGGGTCACAGGGACATGAGTGCAGGCGAGTTAAAGCCCAGTGCAAGGTGACAGAGAGACCAACCCCCACCAATTCCAGGACAGTGGAGATGTAAATCTTGAGATGACCTTGGAAAGAACTGGAGTCAGCAGTGGTGGGATTAGAGGATGATTTGGAATAATACTGGTTCCATAAATGACGCTTATTCATAAAGCTATTGTGAATTAAAAGGAGAAAATCTTACAAATGAAAATCAGTGGAGATGTAAATTGCAGAGAGTAAGACAGTGATGAATCCATCCCATTTACAGGAAAGTGAGGGCAGGTAGTCCCATCAAGGTGTGGAGGTGAATGCCTGTAAACTCTGTGGGTTTAAGGAGGTCCTGTGCCTCTCTCATCTGGAAGGCAAAGCTTACTGCTTGACAGGTGTTGACTAACCCTTGTTCCTTGCGTGCCTGGTCTCAGTTTGGCATTAATATTTAATTGTATTAATATTTAATTTAATTTGTGCCTAAGCCGGTGTTTCCCCTGGGGACAGCTCAGGCAGTGGGGAGATTGACAAGTCCCCAACGATCTGGTGGCGCAGGCCTGCAGAAGTGCTTGACTCCGAATCAGAAGGTTGCGACTTTTTATGTCCCACAGCGGCCTGTCACGCCAATTCATTTCTTTTGGTTGAGTGAGCTCTGTTCGCTCTCGGCTGGGCTGTCTAATTAAGCACGGTGAAGAATGAAGAACTCCATCTGAATGATGGGGGTTGTGATGGGGAGGGAGGAGCAGAAGGGGACAGAGCTCGCAACAAATCATTGCAATTCCCACAGCTTGGAGATGAATTGACACGAGCAGCTGTCCCAGCAATAGTCATTCTGCTCTCCTTCCTGCTCCTGCAGTTGAAGGGGATAATTGGGAGATCAAAAATTGGGAGTGAAATGTAAAATGCAGGTTAACAAAAACAATCAGAAAAGATCACTTGTGGCCAGGCTGTTGGATGGGTGTGGCAGAGCAGCACTTGGCTTGGAGAACTAGATAGACCTGTGTAACCTCTGCCCTGTGGCAGTCTGTGTTTTGACCAGAGGCAACTCATTTAAAGAGGTTTGATCCCAATTCAAATTTAGAGAAATTAAATTTCAAAGAAATGGTGGGGGATAGGCTGAGTCTTGACAGCTGGGCGCTGCTTATTTGTCATGAAGTCTTGTCACAAACACGTGTCAGTCTGGCGCAGAGAGAGTGCCCCAAACCGCCAGTCCAGCGGAAGGCTATTGGTCACTTAACAAGGCCGTGGCTTTCTGGTGGGGTTAGTAGAGAACATTAATGCAGCTTTTGTTCAGTGGTATTTATCAAAGGAACACAGAAAAATAGAAATTAGGAGCAAGAGAAGGCCATTCAGCCCTTCAAGTCTGCTCTGCCATTCAACTTGACTGTTGAACTTGGCTGATTATCCAAATTCAGTACCCTTTTCCTGATTTCTCCCCATATCCTTTGATCTCTTTAACCATTGGAACTATATCTAACTTCCTCTTGGCTTCAGTTCTCAGTTCTCTTCAGTGGTAGAGAATTCCACAGGTTCACCACTCTTGGGTGAAGAAATTCCCTCTCATCTCAGGATTTCCTTGGGCTGTGACCCCTGCTTCTGGATTTCCCCACCATCAAGTTTGAGAGGCTGTTAGACACATGAATATGCAGGGAATGGAAGGATATGGATCATGTGTAGGCAGAAGGGGTGCAATTTAATTCGGCATCATGTTTGGTGCAGACATCGTGGGCTGAAGGGCCTGTTCTTGTGATGTACTGTTCTAGGAATCTATGAATCAAGAACATCCTTCCTGCATCGAGTCCGCCCATTCATATCAGGAGTTTTGATGCAGTCAAATCCAACTGTCGCCATCTTTCTTCATACATCAGTCTGCTATACCAGGAATTAGTCTGGTGAACCTTTGTTGAACTCCCTCCATGGCAAAAACATCTTTCCTCAGATAAGGAGACCAAAACCACACACAAAACCCCAGATGGAGTCTCACCAAGACCCTGTAGTAAGACATTTTGTGCTAGGATGCCAACATGCCACATACCTTTTTAATCACCAGTTTACTTTTATTGGTTGGTGCACAGGTCTCGCTGCACCTCCCCCCTTCCTAATCTCTTGCTGTTTTTGCCACCAATGTGGATAAGCTGGCATTTAGTCACATTATATGCATCTGCCATGCACTTGCCCACTCCCTCAACCTGTCCGAATCTCTCTGGAGTCTCCCTTCATCCTCTTCACATCCCTCCCAGCTTTGCACCATCAGCAAACTTTAATTCCCTCATCTAAATAATTCATACATATCATGAATAGTTTTGGTCCAAGCACTGAACCCTCTAGTATCCATGAGTCATTGCCAGTTGAGAAAAGACCACTTTACTCCTACTCTTTGTTTCCTGTCTGCCAACTAGCCTTCTATCCATGACAGTACATTACCCCCAATCTTGGACACTAATCTCTCTTGCCTAAAATATTTTGGGAGTCCAAATATACCACATCTGTTGGTTCTCTCCAATTCATTCCTCCTAAAAAAAATTACAGTAAACTTATCAAGCATGATCTCCTCTTCATAAATCAGTGCTGGCTTTAACTGATCCTGTCACTGTGTTTCAAATGCTCTCCTAACTCATCTTCAAGAATGGAATCTGTCTTTTTCCCACTACCAATGTTGGGCCAACTGGTCTATGGTTTACTTTCTTCCTCCTTTTTTGAATACTGGGATTATGTTAGCTACCCTTTAATCTGTAGGAACTAATCCTGAGTCTAAAGAGTGGAAAATGATCACCAATGTATCTGCTGTCTCAAGGGCCACGTCCTTAAGTACTCTGGAATGCAGACTATTGGGCCCTGGGGATTTAATTCCTTCAATTTCTGTAACACTAATTTCTGAATAATATTGATTTCCCTCCTCTATTTCACTGGACCTTAAGTTTCGTAACATTTCTGGGAGGTTTTTGGTGTCCTTTATTGTGAAGACATACCCAAAGCAATTAGTCTGTCATTTCTTTGTTTCCCATCATAAATTCAGCTGTTTCTAACTAGAAACAGTCTCTTTGTCTTTACTGATCCTTTCCTTTTCACACATTTATTCAAGCTTTTGCAGTTACTTTTTATGTTCCCTGCTTGCTGACTCTCATATTCTGTTTTAGCCCCTCTTTGGTCCTCTCTTGTGTTCTAAACTGATCCCAGTTCTCAGGTTTGCAGATTTTTGGGCCAATTTCTATGTCTTCTCCTTGGATCTAAGACCTTGCTCACATGGCTGCCTGCTTGGTATAAATAAGATGACGTAGATTCCAATCCAGATATTAGCTAAAGCACCACTTCTAGTTCGTAGGCCAGCCTCAGAGAGAAAGCTATTTTCTTACCCTAAGATTAGGGTAATTTTCTTATCCTAAGAAGAGGTCATAGCACAGACTTGTGCAATGACTGTTCACTGCTTTCGGAGGGTGAGCAACAAGATTGAGAGAAGATACCTAGCCATGGACAACTCAAAGAGATCAGGTGTGGAGTGAATGATTCATTCTTCATTCTCTCACGTCCTGGTCAACTTGGCCACTGTAACTTTCCCCATTTCCCACCGGCCAAAGAAGTCTGACCCCCAAACCCTCTGACTGCAAACTGACAATCTTTCCCCTCAGACAAACATTGCTCTGGCCCTACCCTCTTTCTCAGTACAACCTGCAGTTGTCTCACCATTGCCACCCCACCCCAACCTAATATTGCAAGTACACCTGTACGGGGCTCTCATTAGACCACTCATTGAGCACTGGTCCCAAACTGGTCTGCAAGTTACACTGCAACCATTCACGTGTGCACTGTGCAGAGATGTATCAGAGGTCTGAGCCATAGCCACAGATACCTGTGGGGACAAATCCCTCACTGGCCACCAGCATCAAATGTAACATGAATAACAGTTAAGCTCACATCCAGCTCCATTTGAAAATCAGAATGCACTGCAGATGCTGTAAACCTGAAACAAAAACACTGAAGGCTGGAAAGACTCAGCGGGTCAGGCAGCATCTGTGGAAAGGGAAACAGCGACCGTTCTTGGTCCGTGATCCTTCATCAGAATGGGAAAGAGAGAGATGTACGTGGGTTTTCAGTAGGAGGGAAGATGGGGGAGAGATTGGCAGAACAAAGGGAATGTCTGTGATAGGATGAGTCAATGATTAAATGAGATCAGCTCAATTTAACTGGATTTGAACATGAAAAAAAACAAGTGACCATTACTCAAAGATGCACAGACCATAAGTGATCAAATGCAAATTTCTCCCTCCTGGCACTTGCAAACCAGCAGTGAAGCTTCTAGAGAGAATCTTAGGGTAAGAAAATAGCTTTCTCTCTGAGGATAGACTTATGAACTAGAAGAGGAGCAGGAATACAGGCTGCAGTTGATACAGGTGTAGGGAAATGTGGCCTCACCCAGAATGGCAGAATAGTGTACAGTCTTGGGAACACTGACTGGAATTAGGTTAGTACTGCACAGTCTGGGGATTCTGTCTGGATGGTTTAGTACTGTACAGTCTGGGGTCTCTGTCTGGATCAGTTAGTACTGTGCAGTCTAGGGTCTCTGTCTGGATGGGTTAGTACAGTTGAGTCTGGGATCTCTGTCTGGATCAATTAATACTGTACAGTCTGGGGTCTCTGTCTGGAGTTGGGTTTCGGATTGGACCTGAAACTGGGTACACTGCAGGCCTCTGGGATTTTATGAGGAAATAATATTGCCCCCAGGATACCGAATGCATTCTGATTGCTGAGTGCTTGGGAAGGGTTTGCTGTTTGAAAGAGGTCTTTGTTCTGCATCCACCTCCTTCTCTCTGACACACTACTTTTAAAACCTGTGGCCAGTTTCCTGTCACCTAATCCCTTCTCTGCCTCCCCATCAGAATCCGAATGTGGCTCCCCCGAGGTGTGTTAGTGCAGTGACTTAACAACCTTTCTTCAGCACACACAACTGTAATTCTGTGTGTGTCATGTCCCCTTTCACTGGAGGCTGAGTTTTCGAAGAGTAATGGGAATAAGGAGTCCAGTTTCACTCCACATCAAAGTGACGTGTTACCAAAACAGCAAAAAGTAGAGGTCTCTGGTGCTTTGGATATAATTTACTTTCTCCTCAGGAGTTTTTTTTCTTTGAACTCCACCTGCAGAAGAAATAGTTCACATTCAGGCAAGAGTATTCGAGACTCCATTGAATACATAGCTGGCTGACACCCTGTCCATCACTGAGCAACTCCTGGTCAGTGCTGAGGATTTCACTGAGGTTACCTCCGTGTTTGACCCTCTGCTGTACTTGGCCAGTTCCTCATTGATCACTGCACCAAATCCAAGATTTCCTTTTGGTCCTTAGTCACATTTTGCCTTGGACTTTCAGCCAAAAGGACATTCAAAATGCTGAACATTAAAATTCCATTCAGTATTATTTGGGAGCCTTGAAAATGGGTTTAAAAAGAACATTATGTGCTTGTTTTCCTTTTGCATTAATTGCTCATAAATGTGGTCTGTGCAAGTTTTGGAGCTCAGCAGACTTCAACCCACTGGGGACTGGGTGTTGTTTCTTCCTGTCAGTAGCCACCCTGAGAGGGCCATTCCCCTCCCTCTCCGTTTTCCCCCCCTCTCCATTTTCCTCTACCATTCTGTTGCTTCTTGCTTTCTGTTCTCCCTCCCTCTCTATCCCCTTGCTCTCTGTTTATCCCCTCTCTGTATCCTGTCCTTCTCTGTCTTATAAGGATAGGTTGAGCGAGTTAGGTCTTTTCTCTTTGGAGAAATGGAGGAATGGAGGTTATTTGATAGAGGTGTACAAGATGATAAGAGGCATAGATCAAGTGGACAGTCAGAGACTTTTTCCCAGGGCGAAAATGGCTAACACGAGGGTGCATAATTTTAAGGTGATTGGAGGAAGGTATAAGGGAAATGTCAGAGGGAAGTTTTTTACATGGAGAGTGGTGGGTGCATGGAAAGCACTGCTGGCAGAGGTTGTGGGGGCAGATATATTAGGGACATTTAAGAGACTCTTAGATAGCCACATAAATGATAAAAAATGGAGGGCTATGTGAGAGGGAAGGGTTAGATACATCTTAGAACAGGATAAAATGGCGGCACAACATCGTGGGCCGAAGGGCCTGTACCGTGCTGTCATGTTTGATGTTCTGTATACCCTCTCCCTCTCTGTTCCCTTTTCCCTTTCCGTTTCCCTCTCCCTCTGTTCCCCTTTCCATTGTCCTCTCCCTCCCCCATGCTCTCTGTTCTCCCCTCCACACAAGGCAGTGCATGTCTCAGACGGGATTTGGGAGCATGGGCAGCAGTATCCATGAGTAACCAGTTCAGGTCCCTACATTGTAAAGGGGAGAAAACTACAACAGTGATTCCTTAAAGTGAAGACGTCTCTGTTTTGTTTTGGTGACCACGGATTCAGGATTTGAGAAAACTACAGTGCCCATTAGGTGGACTGAGAATGAATTCAATTTCTAGGAAAGAAGAATTAATCTCACAATTTACATATTGCTGTCTGAGTCATGTTTGAGGGAACTTTGAGATGGGTTTGCATGTGGGGTTGGGTGTGGATAATGATGTGGGGTGGGTTGGAGAGGGTGTTAATTGTAATGGTCATCAAGTCAAACAGTACAGGAACAGGCCATTCAGCCCATCGAGTCCATGCCAACCATTTACACTAATCATTACAATAAAATACAAGAGCCTGAAGACTCACACTCAGCGATTCAGGAACAGCTTCTTCCCCTCTGCCATCAGATTTCCAAACGGTCTATGAAACCTGTGAACACTACCTCGTTATTCCTTTTGTTTTGTACTATTTATTTATTTTTGTAATTTATAGTAATTTTATGTCTTTGCACTGTTCTACTGCCTCAAAACAACAAATTTCGTGATATATAAGTCAATAATAATAAATTTGATTCTGCTTCTGAAAGTCATTGTATTCTCCCCACATTCTCATAAACTCCCCCCACTCACTTACACACTACGGGCAATTTACAGTGGCCAATTACCCTACCAACCTGTATGTCTTTGGGATGTGGGAGGAAACTGGAGCACCCAGGTACACTCATATGATTACAGGAGAATGTACAAACTCCACCATGAAAGCACTGGAGGTCAGGATTGAACCCAGGTCACTGAATCTATGAGGATCCAGCTGTATGAGTTGCACTACTGTGTCATCCTCTCAGGAAGCCAGTTCCAACCCATTGACTTTGAGAAAGAAGGGGTTGGTTTTTCACTTGTTAGTGAGGCTAAAACTTCAACATGTTTTCCAGGTGTTAGTAAGGGAGGCCAAGTTCCTCCATCAATGGGAAACCTGACAGTGGAAAGGAGGTGAGGCCATAACATGAGAAGTAGGAGTTGGAATTATCGAAAGTGGTCCTTTGAGCCTTCTCCTGCTCAGTAAGATCACATCATCTGTTCTTGGCCTCAGCTCTATTTTCCTGCACAAGTTGACTCCCCTATGGCCAAAAAATTTATTTTGGTCTTGAATATACTTAGTGACTCAGCATCCACAATTCCAAAGGTTCACAAACTTCTGAAAGAAGAAGTTCCTCCTCACTTTACCATCAAATGCTCATCCCTTCATCTTGAGAATAAGCCCCCAAGTTGTAGACTCTGACATCAAGGCAACCAAAGATCTCTCTCCACTGTTGGGAGCCAGTGAGGTACTTTAGAAATGTAGTAACTGATAAAATGTAAAGGATCCAGTAGCCAATTTGTGCACTATTTTAGTATCTTCTGCTCTGAAGTCACAAGCCAATAGTTACATTTACTATTTTCTTCTTGTGTATGCATGTGTAGAAACTCAAGCAATTTGTTTTAATATTCCTTGTTTGTTTGCTCATATTTTTCCCCTCTTTGGCAAGTTTTTGGTAATCTTGGGATGGTTTCCAGCATTCCTCCAATCCTTGTGCCTCAACAGGATTCTTTGCAACTTTATGAAGCCCTTTAACTGCTTTGATTAGCCACGGGTGGTTCACTTTTTCCATGGAGACTTTATTTCTGGATGGAATGTATGTTCGCTGAGAATTCAGAATTTTGTTTCTTTGAATATCTGCCACTGCTTATCTATTGTCATGCTTTTTATTCTAATTTCTCAATCTACCTTAGCCAACTCGCCCTTCATACCTTTGTAATTGCCCATATTTAAGTGAAAGACTCTCGTTTCATACTGAATATGTAATTCTATCATACTATGATCGCAGTTCCCCAGAGGAGTTTTTACTATAAGGTTACTAATTAATCCTGTCTCGTTGTTCGTGACTAAATCTAACATTGCCTGTTCCTCTGGTTGGGTTCAGATGTAGTGTTCCATGGAATTACTTCAAATGCCTTTCATGAACTCGGCCAAATTTATTTAGCCAATCTATGCGATGATTAAAGGCTCCCGAGGTTACTGCTTACCTTTGTTACAAGCCCCATTATTTTTTGATTGACACTCCCTCCAACTATCTGTCTGCTGAAGACTCCCGTGGACTACTCCCACTGGTGTTTCCTGTCCCTTCTTAGCTCATCCAGACTGATTCTAATTCCTGATCCTTTGAGCACAGGTCCTTTCCAACTAGTGCCCTAATACCATCCTTTATTATTCTTCGGTACTTCCCACCTTTACAAAATGTGACGTACTTGGAGTTTTCAGTATCAGTCTCGCATGCAGCCTTATTTCTCATGGCTGTTTATTCAAATCCATTTACCTCTATGTACCATTAATCCAACTGTCTTATTATGGAGGCATTGATTATTCAGAAGATGAGCCTTTCATTTAATATATTTTTACCTTTTCTCTCAACTTGGACGATATCAACTGCTGCAGTATTGCTGGTATATGGTCTGTCTCTCCCTGCCACATTCATATTGTTACATTAACTGTGCTAAAAACATGGTACTGAAAACAGTCAGCAGGTCAGGCAGCGTCTGTGGAAAGAGAAACTTAATTTTTCAGGTTAAACACTCTCCATCACAAGTGGAAAAGAGGAAATACAAGTTAGCTTTAAGTTGCAGAGAGGGGTGGATAGGACAAAGAGAATAATCTTGATAGTGTGAGGCCAGGGTTGTTGTGGTGATAAGTTGCAGATAACTGGTCAATCAATTAATGAAGGTAGTTTGGCTGAAAATAAACAAAGCAACATGTAGGCTGAGGGAACTTGGCCTTTTCTCCTTGGAACGAAGGAGGATGAGGGGGGACCTGACAGAGGTTTATAAGATGATGAGAGGCATTGATGGTGTGGATAGTCAGAGGCTTTTCCCCAGGGCTGAAGTGGTGGCCACAAGAGGACAAAGGTTTAAGGTGCTGGGAAGTAGGTATCGAGGAGATGTCAGGGGTAAGTTTTTTACTCAGAGAGTGGTGAGTGTATGGAATGAGCTGCCGGCAACAGTGGTGGAGGCGGAAACGATAGGATCTTTTGAGAGACTGTTGGATAGGTACATGGAGATGAGAAAAATAGAGGGCTATGGGTAAGCCTAGTAATTTCTAGGGTAGGGACATGTTCGGCACAGCTTTGTGGGCCAAAGGGCGTGAATTGTGCTGTAGATTTCTCTATGTTCTATGTTCTATGTAGAAGTTGGGAAATGTAGAGCTGCAGGAAATGTAGCATGTTACTACAACACACACAAAGTGCTGTACAGAGAATAAGGATAATTTCTGGCAAATATGACAGTATATATGACAGTGGTCTCACACACACAACAATGAGACAGGGATAGAGAGTGGTCCTATTCCCCTCCACAGATTTCTTTTAACATTCAGTTAGGTCATGACTGATTGGAGCCTTGGCAATATATATCTGGCTTTGGATCATATTTCTTTGCCCCTTTACTCAGGAAAATCCAAACCATCTCAATCTCCATAGAAAAGCAAATATGTTTTCAATGGTTGTCAAATATAGGCCAGAGTGTACTGCTTGTCTTCCAAAAGTTTCAAGAGATCTTTGCATACACATTAGAAGCCGAGATGAGATTTTGGTTTAACATTTCTTCCGAAAGGGAGTATTGAACTGTCAGCAAAGACTATCTGTTCTAATCTTTGGAGTGGAACTTGAACCCAAGACACGCTGCCTTGGGGGCAGGAATGCCTGTGGTTAAGCCACACTGACACCTAGATGATTAGGACGTTTTGAAGGATTTGAAGAGTTCTATGGTATATCATGTTCCACATAACACAGTCATAGCCCCAGACACCAGGTACTCTCACTCTCAAGCGGTGGTTGGGGAACTTTTTTTTGTGCAGATGATACAGTTGTCACCTTGACGCTGAGCCAGTGTCTGCTGTGTCTACAGTGTCAGTGTCTTGACGCTGAGCCTACTTCTGCTCCTCACACATATGTCTGAATGTAACTGGGTTGAGTCTTGCAAAAGCCAACTTTGGAAGGCAAAGTGGAAAAGACAATAATAACAGGGACTGATACAGAGCCTCAAGAAGATGTTGAACTTCCATGATGGAGTTTGTACACTGAAACTTCTCGACACCTTGGAGATAAGGAGAAAGGGGAAGGTAGTGAAAGTGTACTGGTCTGGGAATTGTGAAACTTAGAGAGAAGTTCCATAAAATACAGGGTGATCATTTAATCCCAGTGACTGATTCTTGGGAGAAGAGTGCCAGTTGACAATACTTCTGAAGTGGGCCTGCCTGTTGAAGAGGAGTTGGTGTGTGATGTTACTGCCGGGAGTCGAGATGAGGCAGTGTTGGTGGACGTTACTCCAACAACACCCAGTGAATCTGTGACTTCAACGCCACTGCCGCTGCAGTGATTGCAAGCAACAGAGAAACTGGTCATTGGGTTAAATATGTAAAACTTGATTTTTTTGAAAAAGATAGAACATAGAACATAGAAAAACTACAGCACAATTCAGGCCCTTCGGCTCACAAAGCTGTGCCGAGCATGTCCCTACCCTAGAAATTACTAGGCTTACCCATAGCCCCCTATTTCACTCAGCTCCATGTACCTATCTAACAGTCTCTTGAAAGACCCTATCGTATCCGCCTCCACCACCGTTTCCGGCAGCCCATTCCACACACTCACCACTCTCTGAGTAAAAAACTTACCCCTGACATCTCCTCTATATCTACTTCCCAGCACCTTAAACCTATGTCCTCTTGTGGCCACCAATTCAGCCCTGGGGAAAAGCCTCTATCTACCCTATCAATACCTCTCATCATCTTATACACCTCTATCAGGTCCCCCCTCATCCTCTGTCTCTCCAAGGAGAAAAGGCCAAATTCCCTCAACCTGCTATCATAAGGCATGCTCCGCATTCCAGGCAGCATCCTTGTAAATCTCCTGTGTACCCTCTCTATGGTTTCCATGTCTTTCCTGTAGTGTCGATGGGAAAGCAATACAATGCAGGCAAAAATAGTTGTGAATAATTATTTAATTACTTTAAGGCAACTGCTCCTTTAAGGAAAGTGTGATACGATGAGCTGATCTAAGGACATAACAATGTTTTGTAGAGGGTTCCAGAGACATTGTGTGGGGCTCTTGAATAAACTGCATAGAGCCAGGAATATAATAGGTTCGGCAGTGGGCTTTGTTGGGGGTTCAGCACCTGCTATGCACGTACTTTGTATAAGGGAGGTGTGAGGAGCTTGAATAGTCTCTTGATTGGAGGTGTGTTTTGTAGGGCAGGCACTGTAGAGATGGTGACACTTGGAAACATGGCCACAATGCTGAACAGCTGTCTGGTTGAGCCGCATTCCCAGATGTTCAGTTGATCTATTAATTGAGATGATACTGCAGTTCTTCAGGTTATTACACATTTAACACACGGGCACTGACTATATTCAAGACATATATTGATACATTTTTGGATATTAAATGAATCAATGGATATTGGGGTTAATGTAAGGAGAGTCCACTGAAGTAAAAGGTCAGCCATGGTCTTACTGAATGGCAGAGCAGCACGGGAGGCAGGGTGCAGTGGGCGGGGGGGGGGGGGTGGGTTAGGGGGGGTGGGAGTGCGCCAAATGGTCTCATTCTCTTTCTTGTGTTTGACTACTTGACATTATCCCCTCTCACCTAGAGGCCCTTGGAGCGAACTGTTCAGCCTTCAATACCCTTGAATTACAGCGGACTGCCCTGCTCCACGTGAATCAATGTGACCCTGGAATGTTCTCTGAGGTGTCACCATTGTGTATTTGCTGATGGTGGATTGGCATTCAGCTTGAAAATAGGCCTTTTGGCCTACCAAGCCTGATCACTGTATTCCATCGTACTCTTCTCCAGTGAAGGATGAGGCTGTTTGGTCCGTCAGGTCAATGCTGGCTCTCAGAGTAATTCCGTTAGTCCCTGAAACCTATGCTCTCTCACATACTCATTCTCCTACCACCCATCTATTTCTTGCATGCAAATTACAGCGGCCAGTTAACCAACCAACCTGCACATCTTTGGGATGTGGGAGCATCCAGGTGAAACCCACGTGGTCACAGGAAGAACATGCAAACTCCACACAGAGCACCGGAGGTGAGGATCAAACACGGGTCACTGGAGCTGTGAGGTAGCAGCTCTATCCAGTGCCCCACCATCCCCCCACCTCCATCCCACACTGTCACACCCTTGAGCAGTTGATGGGCTTGAGACCGCCCTGTGACATTGCCTTAGCATTATTCACAGTGCACTCACTGTCTCCTTCAGCATTAACTCCCTAGTTCCAGTGAAGACTGCAGTCCCAATTGGAAGCCCTTCATATGGCTCATACCTGCACACTGAGCTGGCGGGACTTCTGCTTAAGGTTTATTGGGCAGGAAGGACAGAGGTGCCCCAGATATCTTCCCTCGATCTGGGGAGCAGAGGGCTGTAGAACTTTGAAATATACACGGAGAGTTCTACTGAATCAAACTTGAAAGGAGCATTACAGCACTGCAGAGTGTAAGCTATATCCTCGCCCAAATTCCTCATCCTGCATCCTTGGGCTCAAATCTTGTTCCTGCTCTCTCTGGCTCCAGAGATTCCTGCATCTTGTTGTTCATCCCAATCAACTTCAAATCAAAGTGGGGAACTTTTTTCACCCACAATATTGCGTGAACAGAACCTCACTTTAAACCAGGGAAGGTTGAGAGACAGGAAGCAGAAGAGCGGAGGTTGTCATCGTACCTCCCCCTCACTGTTAGACCTTGGTTCTGACATCAAGAATGTTTTGAGCTTTTTAGTAGATGTTGTGAGGAGTTTCAGAAAGGAATAAGTGGGTTGGAACAAAACTGTGATGTTACACAATGAAGCAGAGCGACTTAATGAATGCATCACTCTGAACCACCTTCACCACTGCGTTGTGTATCTGCTGGTTGTGGGCTGTTAATTCATTCTCATCCATACAATCTCTGTATACTTCGATGAATCTTGTACATTCAGCCCAAACTGATATGTGATTTCATTTTCTCTGATGGGTTTTTGTCACCTTATTTTAATAGCTACCATGATAGTTGATCCTTGCTGCATTATTTTGCTACATGAATCCTTCAGTGATTTCCTTAACCTTGCCTGATTCCAATTTGTGTAGGCCAAAGCCACAAACAGCCAATGGGACAAAGGCACCCATTTATTGCTCCTGTGAGCTGGTACATGACTCCTTCATGCCTTTTGTCCTCGTGTCCCAGTGGAGATTAGCTTGTCTGCCTCTGGGGTCAGAAATACAAAGAAAAAAGACACCAAAACAAGCTTGGCACACAGATAATGTGTTTCACTAAGGCTAAAAGGTAGCAAGGTTATAATAGTGTGTTCTGTCTCAGAAGTTAGTTCAGCACATCTAGAAGTTGTGGTCTCTTTATGGGAATTGCTGGTTACAGGATGAATGAAAAAAAAACTGTTCCAATGGACTGTAAATGTTATTTAATGTACTTTTAAGTTGGTCTAAAAATACACCTTCGTCAGTGAGGTGGTTGTAGGTGAAAACATGGACTGTTGTCCACAGACAACCTGTGAGCATCTACCATGATTAAAGAATCAGAATCACGTTTATTATCAGTGACTTCTGTGATGTGAAATTTGTTGCTTTGTGGCAGCAGTACAGTACAAAGATATAAAATTACTATAAATCACAAAAATAAATAAACAAATAAATAAATGAATAAATAGCGCAGAAAAAGGAATAATGAGGTAGTGTCCATGGGTTCACGGACTGTTCAAAAATCTGGTGGCGGAGGGGAAGAAGCTGTTCCTGAATCACTGAGTGTGGGTCTTCAGGATCCTGTACCACCTCCCCGATGGTAGTAACAAAAAGAGGACATGTCCCAGATGGTGAGGGTCCTTTGTGATGGATGCCACCTTCCTTAGGCACCACCTGTTGAAAATGTCATTGATGTTGGGGAGGGTTGTGCCTGTGATGAACATTGTGGATGTAATAAAAGCAGAAAATCCTGGAAACACTAAGCAGCTCGGACATTGTCTGAGGAGAGAGAAAAACGATCAAACTTATAAATTGTAGGTTCTTTGTCAGAGGAGACATAAGAGACTGCAGATGCTGGAATCTAGAGCAATGAACAAACTGCTGGAGGAACTCAATGGGTCGAGCAGGATCTATTGGGGGGGGAAGGAATTGTCAATGTTTTGGGTTGCGACTCTGCATCAAGACTGAGCGTGGAGAGGGAAGATAGCCAGTCAGACCTTACTGAAACATTTGCCCTGTTTCTCTTTCCGGAGTCTGCATTTCTCCAGCATTTTCTATTTTCATTTCAAATTTCCATCTTCTGCAGTTTATCTGAATGTCTGAAGTGTGTTGTAGAGCATGGTGAGGATGGGAAGCCAGCTTCCCCTGAGGTCTCTCTGGTCTGCTGTAGGTGTTGCCTGATGCTTCTCACCTGCATACTGCACAAACTGTCCCCATCTCCTGATCACCAGATCCCCTTAACTCTTTGAACTTCCATTGCTTCCAGTTCACCCAATTAAAAATTATTATTATTTTAGAGATCCCAAACCATTAAACTATAAAATATCAAGGAGCCAAGGACAGAGTAGTGGTATATCAAAGAGACAGAGAACTCTAGCTATGTTAGGATATTGGGGAAAGGGCTGTACTGAGGTATCATGGAGACAGTATGTGGGCTATACCTGTGTACTTGGGGTGGGCTGAATGGGGAATCATGAGGAATACTCTGTACTGGAATAGTAAGATGGGGGATAATCGGGAGGTAAAAAGCAGCAAATTTTAGGAATTTAGTTATACGGTGATATCAGGGATTTCAGTGCAGGAGCTTTGTTAGGTTTTGGCAAGTGGCTGTAGTGGGATCTCGTGAACTTTAGTCTGTGGCAGGATGCTGGGCAGTGGGTTGTATTGTGGTATACAAGTGAGAAGCATCAAGGACACCTACAGAAGACCAGTGAAGCTGCCGGGAGCTCAGGAAAGGCTGGGTGGCTGTCTATCCCCACCATGTTGAACAACACACCTCTGATGCACAACATATCAGAAGTATGCACTTTCACCATGGTACATGCTGTGGAGAACATTACTGACAATGCTGTATTTTTAGGTCAGGTTAAGTTAAAAATATTCCAGGAAACATGAAGTAGCATTACAATGCATTGGACAGGCTAATGGAATGGTGGTGTTTATACCTAGAGAGCTGGAGTACGAGTGAGAAGAGATTGTGTTGCAGCTACACAAACTCCTGGTCAGATCACAGCTGAAGCATGGTGAAGGGTCTGGTGCTCTGTGCCTTGAACAGGGGAATGAAGTGTAGATTTGAGGGCATTTGAAGGTGTAGAGGGCGGCATGGTAGCGTAGCGGTTCGTGCGACGCTATTACAGTGCCAGCGATCGGGGTTCGATTCCCGTCGCTGTCTGTAAGGAGTTTGTACGTTCTCCCATGTCTGCGTGGGTTTCCTCTGGGTGCTCTGGTTTCCTCCCACATTCCAAAGATGTACGGGTAGGTTAATTTGGGGTTTAAAATGGGCGGTGCGGACTTGTTGGGCCGGAAGAGCCTGTTACCACGCTGTAAATGAAATTATAAAATTAAAAAATTATAAAATTTGCAAAAAGCTATCCAGAGGCTGACAACTAGGAGAGATGATGCAAATTAGTCCTTGGAACTTTTGAAAGAAAGATGGTGGTTAGTTTGAGGTTTTCAATATTTTAACAGGATTACGCTAGAGAAAGTGCAGAAAAGATGCATGGGGATGTTGCTAGGACTGGAGGGCTTGAGTTAGAAGCAGAGACTGGATATGCTGGGACTGCTTTCCCTGGAGTGAAGGAGGCTGAAGGGTGACTGTACACAGCTTTATATAATCATGAGGGGCACAGAGAAGGTGAATGGTCAAGGTATTTTTCCCAGGGTAGGGAAGTCTAATACTAGTGGTCATAGGTTTAAGGTGAGAGGAGAAAGATTTAAAGGAGATATGAGGGGCAAGTTTTTCCCACAGTGGGTATCTAGAATGAGCTGCCAGATGAAGTGGTAGAGGTGGGTACAATCACATTTAAAAGACATTTGAGCAGGTACATGGATAGGAAATGTTTAGAGGGATATGGGCCAACCACAGGCAAATGGGACTAGCTCAGGAAGGTGCCTTGGCCGGCATGGATGATTTGAGCTGAAGGGCCTGTCTCTGTGCTGCATGACTCTATGTCTCTGTGACTAAGAATTGTGAGGGTAGATGGAGAGAAGTTTATTTCCAGTGATTGGTGAGTCTAGGACTGAGGGTATAATAAAGATATAGCCAGAATTTTCAGGGAACATGTTAGGAAGCATGTGCACACTGAGCAGATGATAGAAATTTGAAAAGCACTTTTGATGCAGGGTCAATGGTTAATTTCAGATCAATCTGAGGCTGATCATTTTTTTGTACACCAAAGATATTTAGGGATATAGGGAGAGGCATTTACATGAAGTTAGACCACTGGTCATCGTGGTCTCCAGTTAGAGAAGCTAAATGGCCTACTCCAGTTTTCATGTACAGACCATCCCCATGTGCGAACAGGTTCCGTTTTCACAGACGTCATTAAGTTGTCCCTAAGTCAGAAAATACACAAAAGTCATTCAATAATGGTGACCATACCTCCACAGTATTGCAATGAATAGCATCATAGGCACATAAGACTGATACGAAAAAAACAATTGGTAACATTAGAGAGAGAGAGGGGAAACTGGTCCTGCTGTTCACAGGAATGAACATACATATGTACGTCGGACTTTTGAATTTAATGATATTATGGGAGCTCGTTTATACGTAGAGGTGTCCATAAGTTGGGTGTTCGTAACCTGGTGATGGCCTGTACCAGTCAGGGGTGTTTCTGGTCAAGTGTGTCATCAGATAGAACAGACTGAAATATTCAGCTCCCGGGCAGCTCACTTGACCAGAGATGTTGCATGAATCAGGAGTGACCCTACAGGAGTGAAAGGTACCAGAGAGACTCAGTCCTAGTCAATAGTCACTCTTGTTTGGCTATCCTAGCCTGGCACAGGGATTTGGGTAATACCTGCATGTTTGTGCTTAACACAACGGTTGAGTGCTCGATAGCCAAACTATGCATTACATTTCACTGTAGTGCTTATTTCATGTTACATGCTCATCCCAAATTAGTCTGCCTAGCTTGGAGACTGCCAGTGGATGTTAAGAGCCTGATAATGCTGACACAATAGTGAATCGAGCCCCAGAGGGCTTTCCCTCAGGAGATGATGTGGGTGGCCTGCTGCCCACAGTGAAGCAGATCGCTCATGCACTGTGAATGGGAGAGGTTTGATGAGTCTAACAGCCTTTCCTTGCCTTGCTTGAGTAACAGTCGTTGCAAAGAGTTGCTTCATTATTTAATTGAAAAAAGGTGCCTTTTTGTTCCTTTCTGGAGCAGAGTTCTCCACCCAACACCTGGGCAGCTTTCAGCTTCTTATTTTTAGTCAGGGTGGCAGTGGAGGGTGTGGAATATTCAGTCTGCTTTGTTTTCATTTTGCTCTGTGCACAGCTTGTCCTTCGTTCCTTTTGCCCAACACAATGCCTTCTCTTATTTGCTTTCCTTAGCAAGAGAGTGACAGGAGAGTCTAAAGAAAAGGGACTCACGTTTCATTACACACTCATTGTCAATAAATCCTCTGGCTCGCTCCACTCAGGCTATTCTCTTGCTGTTGGTAATTTGTTTTCAGTCAGCCTGTTGCGAGCGGTTTGCTTTGTTTCTCTTGAATAGGATTATGATAAATGGATTCTGGTTTTGTTGCTCTGGTTCATATAAAACCATTCAGTCTTCATAGGTCATGTGTCCTGTACTGTAAACGTTTAAGGTAACAATGGATCGGGACAGGTAGAGTCTAATTTTTCTTGCAAAATGTTATCTGCCTTACATTATTGTGAGAGGGCTGGTGCATTTTGAGTAATTTTCCAAGGAAATTAGTGGACAAGTTTCTTTGTTTTGTATTCCCCAGTCTATTCAGAGAGCAGTGTTTCCACCAAGGCAGTGGAGCCTCCTGTTCATTGCATTGCCATGTTAGATTGATAGATCGCCGTTTAATGGATCTGATGGGGTGAATAGAGAGTGGGGGAGTTCCAGAACAGGGGAGTGTCATCTTGAAGCCCAATCACTGAGCCAGAAGCAGTTCTTCACATTAAGAAAATTGGAATGCTTGTTCCCAAAATCCTGTTGAAATTGGAATTAAATAAAAAATTTTTAGGCTGAGAGTGATGGATTTTTATTGTTCTGGGACATCAAGGGTCAAGGGGTGGAGTCATGGAGTTGGCAGTCAGATGTAGATTGGCCATGAGCTCATGCAATTGGCCTTGTGATTTTTCTGCAGGAAGAATGAGGACCATCTGCCCAGAAACTCCACTTGTGTCATTCTCCGGTTTTGAGCGAAGACTGATTTTATTCCACCCCCCACCCAGAGCGAAGTGTAAAAACAACCAATTCTTTTTCATTTTGATCAGGTGACTGGATTTCCACAAGAGTAGTGTAGCGGGGTGATGTCATTTGAAGCATTGCCAGGGAACTTGAGCCACATTATCTTGTTGGCTCCCATCATTGGTCCCTTCCAGGATGACATGGTCTTCACACTGCAGTGCTAAGCGGAGAGGCTGGCAGGATAACTGAATGACTTGGCATCAGTGCACTTCACTGATGACTCACAAGCCCCTCCTGCAATCTACAGTCTACTTGTGATGCCCCCATTGAGAGCTCTGGATCCCTTCCTACTCAATTGACCAAATGCTAGTTCTGACCCAAATACCCCTGACCCAACTGTCTGCACACAGTCTACACATCCCCCAGGCCAGCTTCTCTCCCTGACCCCAACTCAATGAGATGTATAGTTGATGAACAACCTCCCTCCCCCCATCTCTCCATCTCTCCACCACATCACCGACTCTCCAAGGTTGGCCTCAGAATGGAACATTGACTGGCATATCTTTGGTTCTGAAAATGGCCTCTGGTTCAAGTGAAGCATTCCAGCAGAGGGCTGAGGACTGAGACAGTCAATGTGCCCTGTTGTTGTCATCATATAGGATTTCTGTGTATCCATCTCTCACCCCCACCCCTCCCCCTCCCCTCCCCCCCCACTACCAGGTATTCAGTGCAAGCAAAAACATGCTGGAAAGTGCACAGTGGGCAAGTGTGAAGGTTACAAGTGGGGGCTTTTGTCAAGGCAACATCTGGAGGATCTGTTCCGTGCAGATGTTGACAGAGCAGCTGTTTTTACACCATCTCACCTGCAGTTACACTTACCATTCTTCAATGAAAACAGACACCATTGGAAATGCTCAGCAGGTTAGGCAGCATCTGTGGAGAGGACAACAGGGTAAACATTTCAGGCTGATGATCTGCCATCGGAACTGGGACAAGTTAGAAATTGAGGATGTTTTAAGTTGCAGAGAAGGGGGCTGCATGGACGGAACAACTGGAATGTCTGTCATAGGGTGGAGTGGGAGACAAATACTGGGGCTTCTGGTGGGAGAGGGTGGTGAAGGCCTGGAGGAAGTATAAGCAGAGGGAGATGAGTGAAGACAGAGGAGAGAGTGGCACAGCTAGTAGAGCTGCTGCTTCAGAGTGTCAGCTTCCTGAGTTCAATCCTGACCTCTGGTGTTGTTTGTGTAGAGTTTGCACGTTCTCCCTGTGACTGTGTGGGTTTCCCCCAGATGCTTCAGTTTCCTCCCACATCCCAAAGGTGAACATGTTGGTAGATTAATTGGCCCCTGTATATTGTCCCTAATGTTAGGTGAGTGGTCGAATCTGGGGGGAGTTGATGGGTATGTGGGGAGAATAAGGTATAATTAGTGTAGGATTTGTGTAAATGGTCGGTGTGGACTCAGTAGGCCGAAGGGCCTGTTTTCATGTTATATGAAAAAAAACAATGCAATACAGAACACGGCTACTGCTAGAAATCTGAAATAAATGAGGATGTTTTGTGTGGCAATGCGGCTAAAAATCTGAAAAACTGTCACAGTCTCAGAAAGTCCAGCTATGGCTTAAAACCCAGTGAGACATCTTTTGAAGCATCATCACTGGTGCAGGGCAAGGAGAGCAGAGGGAGAAGGGGTGAGAGGTTGGAAGAGGCAAGGTAGAGGAGAGAGAAGGGTAAAGGATGAGATAGTGTTTGGGTGGAGGTCAAAAAAGGAAGGGGATAATGAATCAGGGGAAGGTGGTGTGCTCTCTCTGGAGGATGGGTTCATGAGGGAGTGAGGAGACAATGAGCCCTCAGTGTGGTTTAGGTTTCTTAGTGGGTAGGGAGAAGAGACTGGGGTGCTTCAGGTTTGCTCTTGATAGGATGAGATTTACAGCACACTCCCTCCATATAAGAGCAGAATGTTGCAGCTTCTGAAAATATAAACCGAAACTGCTGGAAACACTCAACATTGGTGGTAAGAGAAACGGGGCTAACATTCTGGCTGATGACCTTTCTTCAGCAGTTGTCTTACAAGTCATCTCATTTATTCTTCTGAAAAGATATAAATTGTTTACAGCCGGAGGAACTCCGAGGGTCAAGCAGCATCTGTGCAGGGAAAGGAATTGTCGGTGTTTTGGGTCGAGACCCTACATCAGCATCTGTAGTCTCTTGTGTCTCCATAAATTGTTTAATTGGACTAACCCTTCAAGGCTATCATGTTTTCTTTGATGTTTTATTTCTTCATGGGTGGTACGGCATATATCGCCCCTCCCGGATTACCCCTGAACTGAGGAGGCAGTTAAGAGTCAACCACATAGGTGGGTTTGGAGTCTGGACTAATTCCAGATTTTTTCACCATTTGAACAGCTTGGTGAGATTCAAACTCCTTGGATCAGTGGCCCAGAGCTCTGGCTGTGCGCCTATAACTTGGGCACTACACCAACATACCCCTGTACCGTGCATCATTCTTGAATGGTATATGTGGAGTATTGTGTACAGTTTTGGCCACCCTGTAGTAGGAAAGATGTTATTAAACTAGAAAGAATGCAGAAAAGATTTACCAGGATGTTGCCTGGACTTGGGACCTGAGTTACAAGGCGAGGTTGCATAGACTAGGACTTTATTCCCTGGAATGTAGGAGTTTGAGGGGTGACCTGATAGAGGTATGTAAAATCATGAGAGCAGAGACAGGGAATAAGCACGTAGTCTTTTTTCCAAGGAGGGGGAGCTAATGACAAGAGGGCATAGGTTTAAGATCAGAGGTGAGAGGTTTAAAAGGGACATCAGGGGCAGCTTCTTCACACAAAAGGTGGTGTGTATTTGGAATGAGCTGCCAGAAATAATGGATGAGACGGGCACATTAGCAACAGTTAAAAACCATTGAGATAAGCACATGGATAGGAGAGGTTTAAGGGGCTATGGGCCAAAGGCAGGTAGATAGGACTAGCTCACTGGATGCCACAGTTGGCAGGGACGAGTTGGGCTGAAGGGCCTGTATCGCTAAGAGATGGTTTGGCTGTTAAATCACGATCTAAGGTTAATTAGCAGTGAACTGCTTTATTTATCAGACATGTTTAAAGTAGGGAAGCCTTTTTTTGAACGTCATTTGATCTCTTGAGGGATTGATGATGGGCAATCAGACATACAAGAGGTTTAAACAATTTGAACACAGCTGTGGTTCACCATAAGCACATTACATTGAGGTTGTTTCAGCTTAACCCACCCATAAGGGCTCTGAAGAAACTGAACCTGGTTTTACACCTTGCCTAATATTACTTTCCACTATCATTATTGCATTCTCTGCAGTGCCCAGGTGCATTTACAAAGAAGATAAAATCAAGGCTTTAATTTGGCTGGAATGCCCAGATCCAATGCTAGTATTCAGCTCAAGAAATGGCAGGCCTGAACTAGGCCCATCAGCTTGGGAATGAAATAATCACAGAATCCATGAAAACCTTTTCTCAAATTTCTTTGAGAGTCCAGGGAGTGTTAGCGCTTTCTCTGATCTTTGCAGAGGTGGATGCTGCGTCTAATTGTGCTCTTGTCCTAATAACAACACCTCATAATATTAACCTAACCCAACAGCTCAGTTTGCTTTGCAGCACTAAGGTTATGGAATATTTAATACAGCTTTTATGGAGTATTTTAATCCTGTATATATTGCTGTGAAGAGTAATTGTTGCAATTGTTGCTTTAAGCTGTTAACCCTTTAAAGACTGTGACTCACTGCTATCTGGGCTGCAAGATTGTTTTGTGGAAAATTCCAGAGCCAGGTTATGAATAAATGATGTGCACTTTGAGCTCATCTTGTCTGTGGCTCTGCAACGGGCTTTGCTGGAGGTGAAGAACCCATTGAGACATGCATTTTACAATATCATTCTTAAACTTTTTGAGTTTCTATGTTGTCCAAAGCAATGAGATGGAAATCCAGTTCAATCACTTGGGTCAACTCAAGCAGAAGGTGGAAAATAATTGACCTATTTTTGCCACGATATTAGATTCCACCAGTCTTGGGCAAGTAAAATGGATGCCATATTTGGCCCAAACACTAAATTGCAAAACTGGGACATTCTTACTTTGAGAAATCGCTGTCGTGGATTCCTCCCATTTAGAAGCAGTGGGATGTGAGCTGGGTGGTGATGGATACAGCTGCCCGTGCTCCCAGCTCCTGTCTGATTTGTGCACTGCTGGCTGGGGAGAGAGGTTGGGGGGGTGTTGGTGGTGGGAGCTGGTGTTCAAGCCCCAGCGCACTGACACTGCGATCCTTGTGAGTGCTCGAGCAGTGTGGGAACAGGAGTCCGGGTGAGTGAAAACACCAAACGCCACCCAGCGAGCCAGATGCCAAGGAGCACAAGACAACAACCCATCCTGTGACATGAGTTGCAGGAGGAACCTCATCCCTCCTCTCAGCAGCTCTGGTGACCATTGGGTGGATTGAGGACAAATCTCCTTGTGTCCTTGGAAAGATGGAGGTGGCGAAGATGACATCTGGCCTCCATGAAGATTTCTGTAACTACATTTGCTATCTTTAAATCCAGGATGCCAGTTGAAACTCAACCTTAATGAATTTTAATTTGAACAGCACAGTGAAGCAGGGATTTGTGTGACCTGAAAGTACCAAAAATTCCAGATGCTGGAAGTCTAAAATAAAAGCAGAAGATGCTGGAAACACTCAGCAGGTCAGGCAGCATCTGTGGAGAGAGAAATAGAGTTAGGGTGTCAGGCCAACAACTCTTCATCAGATGTGTGTGATCTCCACTGGAGTTACCAGGCTGTGGTACTTGTTAAGTGGCTTCCAAATAAGGAATTGTAAGTTTCAAGACTGAGTTAAGCTGTAAAAGTTCTTTTCCATTAACTTCTGAAAGAAACTGTTTGGCAACTGCAGTACTTTATCTAATATCTCTAACGAGGGGACTTTATTTTGCGGCACCATTGGGGCCGTCAGAGAGAACAGAGGCTACACAGCAAGCAAGATCTGGCAGATGGAATGAAGGGAAGGAGCAAGCCAGGCAGAGGAACGCACTGAATATGTTGAAAGATGACAAAGCAAAGAGAGAACACACACAGATCTAGTAAGGGGGAGAGTAAGCAAAAACAAACATCTTTTTAACATAATGATGATTAGATCATTAGCCCTTGGGGCACTGGAAACTTGGCAAAAAAGTATGTGAATCAGTGTTTTTAATCCACTTGGGAACTGAATTCCCACTGTAATACCCAAAATGTTTTTCCTTATTCTATGACCTGTCTTGCCTCAGATCATTGATTAAAATAGACCATAACTTCATCACGCAGAGGGTGGTGCATGTGTGGAATGAGCTGCCAGAAGATGTAGTTGAGGCAGATACAATAACAACATTTAAAAGACATTTGGACAGGTACATGGATAGGGAGGTTTAGAGGGATATGGGCCAAACGTGGGCAAATGGGACTCGCTTAGATGGGCATCTTGGTCAGTATGGATGAGTCGGGCTGAAGGGCCTGTTTCCATGCTATGTGACTCTGTGACTCTAAATCCCTGAAACCCTGTCAACGGCGGAGATCTGGTTGTTGGGTGGGAGAGGGTGCTGTCTTTGAGTGACAGCCCAGCAGGAAGGGGAAGGTGCCAGAAGTGTCTCTTAACATGCTCCCTGCATTTGGAAAATAAGGACAAGACAAACAACAGGAGTATTATTGGGTCCTTCCTCAAATTTTAATCATCTTTCTGGTTTATGCTTTTCTGCTTTTTAATGCCTTTGAACTTCAGGCTCCACATCTCTTCTGCATGAAATTCTGTGTGTGAGTGTAATATGAAGTCGGAATGGAGTTTTGTTCATTGTCTTTAAAAAAATGCATTGTTTTTGTGTCAGAGACAGAAGAATACACAAAGCTGTTTACAGAAAGCTCTGTTTGCATATCTGTGTCTACAAGTCGATGGCTACCAAAGTGTGTTTCTGGTTATTCAGAAGAATTCAATGAAAAGACTGATACCTACAGTATATTGTGTTCATCAAAGTCTCCAATGTAGGGCTTTAAAAAAGAATCATAGATATGGAGTTCGATTTTTTTTGGCACAGTTTTAAGTATTGTGTAACTTGATCATTGAACTGCAGAGTAACCTAATGCATTCCTTCACCCTCTTTGTAATTATACATTATATAAATAAAATTTTCAGCTACATAGCTTGAATAATGTGGTCAGGCAGCAGAATACAATTTTCAGAACTTGGGGGGCATAGATTTAGGATGAGAGGGGAAAGGTTTAATAGGGACCTGAGGGGTAACTTTTTCACACACACGGTGATGAGTATATGGAACGAGCTGTCAGAGGCAAGTACAACAGTATCATTTAAGAAGCACTTGGATAGGTACATAGAGGGTGAGGCTCAGAGAGATATGGGCTGAATGCAGGAAATTGAGATTGAGGGGGGAACACCATGGTCAGCATAGACTCATTGGGCCGAAGGGCCTGTATTTGTTCTATGATTCCAAGACTCTATAACTGGAGGGCACCTACAAATGGTAAGGCACTAGGGAGCATAATGGAACAGAGGGACCTAGGCGTAGTTGTAAGCGGCATCACAGATAGACAGGGTGGTGAAAAAGGCACTTAGCTCGCTGGCCTTCATCAGTCAGGGCATTGAGTATAGGAGTAGGGACATTAGTTTGCCGTTGTATAAGTCATCGGTGAGGCTGCACTTGGAGTACTGTGTACAGGTTTGGTTACCCTGTTATAGGAAAGACGTGGCTAAACTGGAAAGAGTGAAGAAAAGACTTATGAGGATGTTGCCAGAACCAGAGGACCAGGGTTATTGGGAGAGGTTGGCCAGGCTTGGTCTTTATTCCTTGGAATGTGGCAGAATGAGGGGGTGACCTTATAGAAATGTTTAAAATTATTAGAGGCATAGATAAGGTGGACAGTAACAGTCTTTTCCCCAGGGTAGGGGAGTCCAAAACTAGGGGGCATAGATTTATGGTGAGAGGGGAAAAATTTAAAAGGGGCCTGAGGGGCAACTTTGTCACGCAGAGGGTGGTGAGTGTATGGAATGAGCTACCAGAGGAAATGGCTGAGGCAGATACAAAGGCATCATTTAAAAAGGACTTGGAGAGGTACATGGAGGGGATGGAGCCTGGAGGGATATGGGCTGAACACAGGGAATTGGGACTAGCTATGTGGACAACGTGGCCGGCATGGACTCATTGGGCCGAATGGCCTGTATCTGGGCTGTATTGCTCTATGACTCCAACTACATGGGTTGGGAGACTTTGTGAAACTATTACAAAGTTATGGTAACTTGTTAATTCTGAAACACTGCCCCTAATCCACAACCCATGCAAGGATGAGAAATCACAGCAAATGGTGTTGGCGAGAGAAACTTAGTTCTGAAGGCACATGAAAAGAGTTGGGAAATGTCCCTAATTTTAACAGCTACATCTGACTGATGTTGTTGCTAACGTCTCATAGTGTTGTTATTAACTGATGAATAACGAAGATTAGGTGGAATCAGCAGAAGTAAGAATTGAGCAAATAAAATGATGTAGATTTGAGTAAATTGTAACGTGCAATGTATTTTGTTTTGCATTTTTGCATTCTGTAACATTGCTTTTCTTTAAAGTGCAGCAAATATTAATCTTGCATGGCCAAGTACAAGCCTATTATTTAGAAAGCATCATTTGCTCAGTCTTATTCTGCTCCCCCACTATTCCTTACATCTCCATCCAACTACAACAGTAACTGATATTGGGGCAATCATAAAATCATTTGCATTGTATTTCTGGATTTGTCCGCAGTGGGAATGATGTTTGATGGGGTGGCTAGGACTGACTGAGTGGAAAGAGTCTAAACAAACTGTTTGGGAATGAGATGAAAATTCTTTTCATTGTAAAAGACTTAACCTCCTCTCCAATGACTCACAAAGGAGAGAGAAGTGGCCATTCTTTGCTTCTTAACCTCTTTCACACAACTGATATTGTACATTGTGCTTAATATGCATTGGCCCAACAAGCTGTGGGGTAGTTCTGATAATGTTGGGCTGGAACTCAGGGCTGCCTCTATTTGGGATTGTGTGGAACAGAGTGCAGCTATTCACAAAACAACCCAAAGAATTTCTGACAGCTATTCCACCAGCCTTTGGTGTGTGTTCCCAGGAGGTCTCGGAATTCATCCTTATGTGCCAACAAACACAGTTTTGCTCTTGCCAAACACACAGTTGTACTTTGTTGTCCAGAGAGCTGAGAGTGAGCGGCTCTCTGAAGTTTGGTGCCCAGCTGTCTCGTTCTTGCACAGGAACCTAGACTAACAATGCAGAGGCTGAGTTTAAATCCCACCACAGCAGCTGTGGAATTTAACTTGTTAATCATCTTGCATTTGTAACTAAACAACAAGTGGTGTTGATAATGATGACCACAAATCACCAGATTGTGGTTAAAAACCCATCTGTTCACCAGTGCTCGACAGGGGTGGAAATCTGCTGTTCTTACCCATTCTGTCCAGTATGTGATTCTAGACCCGTCAATGTTGTTGGCTCTTAAATGCCCTCTGAAGTGCCCTTGAAGTGGTTACAGTCCTTTTCCCAGGGTAGGGAAGTCTAAAACTAGAGGGCACAGGGTTAGGTGAGAGGGGAAAAACTTAAAGGGGCAAGTTTTTCATGCTGAGGGTGGTGAGTATATTGAACGAGCTGCCAGAGGAAGTGGGAGAGACGGGTACAATTACATTGTTTAAAAGACATTTGGACAGATTTATGGGGAGGGAAGGAAGGGAGGGATACGGGCCAAACGTAGGCAAATGGGACTAGCTCAAGTAAGCATTGGTCAGCTTGGACAAGTTGAGCCAAAGGCCCTGTTTCTGTGCTGTATGGCTCTATGAGTCTACGGCTAAATTGTACTATTACTGCAGTGTTTAAACAGAGAGGGAATAAACCGGGACAGATGGCTGACTCAGACACTGATTTCCTATGTGACAGTTTCTCCCCGACCAGCTGGGTTTTCAAGGTCCTCTTCACAAACATTCAGGGGCTGCTGTCTGAATTTGGAGAACTGTCCCACAGTTGGGACAAGCCACAGCCTGACATGGCCATACTCATAGAACCAGAACTTACAGACAATGTGCCAGACCCCTCCGTCACATCCCTGGGTACATCCTGTCCCATCGGTGGGACAGACCCACTGGATGTGGCGGCACTGTGGTGTACAGGTGGGAGGGAATAGCCCTAGAGTCCTCGATATCATCTCCAGACGTCTCAGGGCATCAGGTCAGATACGGACGAGGAAATCTCCTTCTGATTACCGTCTACTCCCCTGGGGTCACCACTGAACAGGGACTCAAATGGAATATAAATATCATGGTTAGAAAGACAGGTCAGGGCTTTGGTATTCTGCATCAAGTGATTCACCCCACATCCTTTCTACTACGTACAAGGCACAATGAACCACAATAAGAAGGACAAGGGCGGTAGGCGCATGAAAACACCACCACCTGCAGATTCCCCTCCATGTCGCACATTATGGTTTGGAAATATACCGCTGGTCCTTAATCCCTGAGTCTAAATTCTGGCGGTCCCACTCCCAACAGCACTGTAGCAGTATCTTCACCAGAAGGACTGCAGTGGTTCAAGGAAGCAGTTTCCCACCATTTTCTCAAGTTGAGGATGGACAATAAATGCTGGTGTAGCCAGTAATGGGCAGATCCTGAAAAAATGTGCCTGCTTACATTGTCGCTGCTGGACTTGTATCTGCAGCTTCACAATCTTGGATCAGGTGAATAGCAATAACGCTTCCTCCTTATCTATTGACAACAAATACAGTGGTGTATTTGATTCAGGCCAGTGGATCTGCACTCTACTGCATCTATGGGCTGAACACTTGACAACTTATTCTGTCATCTGCAAATCAAGTCAGCCACCCTTACTTTATTAACTTCTTGAAGATTTCTTGGTGAATAGTTTGAGGAAGAGAATTTTACTCCTTGAGTAGGTGCGGTATAAAACTGCTTCCTGTCATTAATTCCCAACTGTTCTTTACCCTCACATCTTCAGTTACATGGAATTATAACACAGGAAAAGACCTCTTAGTCCAAGAAGTCATTATTCGTGTTCATCCTCCCACCATTTCACCCTTGCTTTCATCAAACATGCCATAAAAGTTGTTGGGGATAAAATCCTACTTTATTGAGACTGTGTGATAGATGGTAAGGATTGGTCACTTACAATGGAAGGGGCACTCAGGTAGGCAACTTGGTCGGCATGACGAGTTGGGCAGGTCTACAATGGGCAAGTAATCAGCTGCTGTCTTTTTGACCTCTTCCCAGAGCTGTATGTTAATGCTTTCATCTGTGGAAATTATATTCTACACACTTCCTGTCACAGGTACCACAACCTGAAGATCGTTCGTAACATGTCACAGAATTCACAAAAACAGGAGCAGGAGTAGACCACCAGGCCCCTCAAGCCTGCCCCACCATTCAATACAAGCATGGCTGATCTAGCCCAGGCCTCAGTTCCTTCTCTGTGCCAGTTCCCCAGTGCCCTCAATTCCCTGATCTTTCAAAATTCCTCTACCTCCACCTAAAATATTTCTGATGATTCAGCCTCCACAACTCTCTTGTGCAGAGAATTCCAGAGATTCACCACCTACTGTGAGAAGAAATTTTGATGCACCTCCACTTTAAATGACAGCCCCTTAATCTTGTAACAATGTACCCTCATTTGAGACTCTGTTAAGCAGTAAATGTTCACGTCATCCAGTATCAGGATGGCCATGGTGATTCGGAAGCTGTCGCGGTAATGAGAAACTGGTAGCTAATCTCTGCTCATCATGGCTTACATCAGTTCTTTGTCCCCCCCAGTGCTTTCTGGTGAAAATTCTCAACTGTACAGCAGGCTACCCATAGCAAAGGATTTTTGTGACACTGTAAGTCACTGACCTATAACAATCCAGACCCTACAACCTCTCCCTTGTTTGAATAGTATTTGGTATGTTACTCTTCATTCAGTATTGGCACCATGCCATCAGTGATTTCAGAAGGCTGCTCAAGAATTTTCTCTGTAAATCCTTCTGCCGCCCTCTCTGGCCTTGAGCTTCTCTTGAGAACCTAGCTCTTCAGCCAAACCTCCCTCCTATAATCATTTTGTCTGCATGCTGATATTTCCCTCATTGCAATTGAGGAAGTGGTTGAGGCAGGTACAATAACAACGTCTGCACAACAGTTGGATAGGTACATGGATAATAAAGGTTTAGAGGGATATGGGTGAAATGTTGGCAAATAGGGCTAGTTTAGATCTTGGTTGGCATGGGCCAGTTGGGCTGAAAGGCCTGTATCCGTGCTGTATGACTCTAATCAGAACATAGAACAGTACAGCACAGGAACAGGCCCTTCAGCCCACGATGTGCCAACCATGATGCCAAATAAAACTAAACCTATCTGCCTGCACATGATCCATATCCCTCCATTCCCTGCATGTTCATGTGCCTGTCTAAATGCCTCTTAAATGACAATATCATATCTGCTTCCACCACCACCCCTGGCAGCACGTTCCAGGCACCTCCATGTCCTGTGCAAAACAAACTTACCCCACATATCTCCTTTAATCTTTCCCCCTCTCACCTTAAAGCTATGTCCTCCAGTATTTGACATTTCTACCCTGAGAAAAAGGCTCTATCTACCCTATCTATGCCGCTCATAATTTTATAAACTTCTGTGAGGTCTCCCCTCAGCCTCTGTGAACTGTAAGGATCTTTAGAAAGCTTTCCTATGATAACTGTGCTCTATTTTGCAAGGTGTTAGTGGAATAAGTTTCAGTTCACAGGTAGGTCTGAAGTCTCCTGCACAAAGTACCACACACAGCACCAGCAGAACTTCTTTCTGACTCTGTTATTCTCTATTAATTGCTGATAAATGCTCAATCAATTGATAGTTAAAAGCAGCAGCCAGTTATGAACAAATCAAGGATCTTCTGTCACTGCACTGCACTAATCACACAAATCCACAAATCTGTCCCTCCCTTTACACAAAACATTCCATCAAGTTGGAAGTGGAGTGAATGGATATTTGCAGATGAATGATCCTGGAAAATGATTTCTATTCATAAGGAAATATCTCTTCCACTGTTATTCCTCCTGCTCTGTAACCTATCTGACTCAGATACCAACTGGTGAGTGAAAACTCCAAAAGCCAAAAATCACAGATGACAGAAACCTGAAATAAAAACAGAAAATGATTGAAACACTCAGCAGGTCAGTGGGACGGCACAATGGCGCAGCTGGTAGAGCTGCTGCCTGACAGCTCCAGCGACCTGGGTTCAATCCTGACCTCCAGTGCTCTCTGTGTGGAGCTTGCATGTTCTCCCTGTGACTGTGTGGGATTTACCTGGGTACTCCAGTTTCCTCCCACATCCCAAAGAATTGTGAGTTGGTACATTAATTGGCCACTGTAAGTTGCCCGTGGAGTGTTGATGAGTGGTAGAATTTGGGGTCACTTGAAGGATGAAACATTAAACCGAGGCCCAGCTGGTTCTCTTAATGAATGCAAAGGATCATATTCTATTACTTTAAAGAGCAGTTGAATTCTCCCCGATGTAGAGCTAATACTTACCTCCAGTCAACACTGAACAGCAGTTGGTGACAATAGTGAGTGACATAGTGGCACATCTCAGTCCTGGCCTTTGATGCTGTCTGTGTGGAGTCTGCACATTCTCCCTGTGACCGTGTGGGTTTCCCCGGGTGCTCCCAGCTTCTGCCCACATCCCAAGCATGTGCGTGTTGGTCGGTTAATTGGCCGCTGTAAGTTGCCCCTAGTGTGTAGGTGAGTGGTAGAACCAGGGGGGAGTTGATGAGAATGTGGGGAGAATAAAATGCGACCAATGTAGGATTGGTGTAGCTGGGTGCTCTTAGGGCAGGACTGCAACTGAGCAGCTGGTGCTGCTGCCACATAGCTCCAGTGACCCAGGTTGAATCCTGATCTCTGGTACTGTCTGATTTGAGCTTGCAAGTTCTCCCAATGACTGCGGGGTTTCCTCCCACATCCCAAAGGTATGTAGTGCTGGTTGATGGGTTAATTGGATACTGTAAGTTGCCCCTAGTGTGTAGGTGAGTGATAGGATCTGGGGGCAGTTAAGAACTATGTTGGGAGAATAAGGTGTGATTAGTGTGGCGTTCGTGTGAGTGGGTGCTTGATGGGGTTGAGTGGATTTGGTGGGCCGATGGACCTGTTTCTTTACTGTATGACTGTTTGTGTGCTTAATGTAAGCACAAACTTGTTGGGTCTTATGTCAGGTGGCATCTGTGGGGGCCTGCAGTGTCCTTTCATGTTGATGACCTTTCATCAGATAGATGAGTAGCTGGCTCTGAGGGGCCTGCAGTGTCCCTTTAAATAAAATTAGCTGGCTTGACACCTAGGTTAAATGTAGGCAGCACATGATCTGCCAATTTGTACCTGAAAATTCCCTCAACAGCACTGGTCTCCCACCTCTCATGCCCCCTGTATGGAGTTCGCCACTAGCCCTGTGCTCACACAGCTTCATCAGCTTCCAGTGTGGCAATGCCTCCAATTTATAACTCTTCTTCATTACTTCAAATCGCTTTGTAGCCTCTTCCTTCCCCAAGTCTCTGAGTGGGAACATCCATGATTGGACAGAAACTAAAATAGTCAGGTAACAGTTATGTTTAAGATCTACAATTGGAATAGAGATGGCTTGAAAGAGCAAGGTAAAAACTAACTTGTATCTTTCTCTTTCCCAGTTCTGAGAAAGGGTTGAAGACCCAAAAGTGTTTCTCTTTTCACAGATGCTGCCTGACCTGCTGAGATTTTCCAGCATTTTCTGTCTAGATTAGCCATATCTGTGGCAGTGAAAAAAGGGGGTTGGTTTACCTTAATTTGTTGAACTCAATGCTATCCTTGGGCTAATAAAATGCCCCGTCAGATCGTGAAAAGCTGTGTTGGATTTCTAGTATCTGAACTCTTGTGCTCTGACAGTTATTGAAACTGGGCTAGATGAGCTGCTTTAACTGGGGAGAGGGCCCCAGGAATCCAAAAGTCTTTATAACTAACAAAGTACTTTCTTTACATGTCATTCCCTTTGCAATGTAGGAGATGTAATGCAGTCTATATGAAGTTGTGAATTTGTGAAAGCACTGTATGAAACTTTAGTTAAGCCACATTTGGAGTATTGTTTCCAGTTCTGGTTACCACATTACACGAAGGATGTGGAGGCTTTGGAGAAGGTGCAGAAGAGGTTTACCAGGACGTTGCCTGGATTAGAGGGCTATGAGGAGAGGTTGGATTAACTTGTTTTCTCTGGAGCATTGGAAGCTGAGTTAGCAACCTGATAGAATTGTATAAAATTATGAGAGGCATAGATAGGGTAGATGGTCAGAGTCTTTTCCCAGGGTAGAAATGTCAAATACAAGAGGAAATAGCTTTAAGGTGAGAGGGAGAAAGTTTAAAGGAGAATTATGAGGCAAGTTTTTTTTACACAGAGAGTGGAAGGTGCCTGGAACATGTTGCCAGGGGTGGTGGTGGAAGTAGATACGACAGCAAAATTTAAGAGGCATTTATACAGACACATGAACAGGCAGGGAATAGAGGAATATAGACCATGTGCAAGGATATGGGATTAGTGAGATTGGCATTATGGTCGGCACAGACATGGTGGGCTGAAGGGCCACTCCTGTGCTGTTCTGTTCTACATGTCATGTTCAGTACATGAATAGGAATGTGAGGATATGTGTTAGGCTTCCTACTTGGAACTCATTTGCTGCTTTTAGCCTTGTGAAATGTGATCAAAATCCTTACTGTGCCAACCTTTGCCCGGAGCCCCAGTCTATCAGTTATTCCTGAACATAATACCCTGAGGGCCACAGGGTGAATGTCGAGAGGATGTTTCCTCTGATGTAAGACTAGAAGTTGGGGGCCAAAGTTTAAAAGTAAGGGGTCACTTATTTAGATAGAGATGAGTTGAAGTTATTTCTCTCAGATGGCTGTGAGTCTTTTGAACACCTCAAAGACCAAAAGAAATAGGGTCTTTGAATATTTTCAAGACAAAAATAGTTGGATCTTTAAAGCACAGGGGCTGAAAAGCTACCAGGTGTATGTGGGAATGTAGAATTGTGGTTGAAGTGATATCAGCCACAATGTTATTGAATGGTGGAGCAGGCTTGAGGGTCCGAGTGGTCTACTCTTCTAACATGTATGTTTGTATATAAGTACTCCCTCTCACTCCAGTCCCACATGCTCTCTATCCTATCTCACACATAATATAGCCAGACCTGTATTATTAACCAACCAATGTGCCCAATCATTTACCAAAAGAAAGCAGATGTTTGTTTAGAGATTTAATTTTCTTTTAATTCACTTTGGAATCTGGGCATCACTAGCAGGGCCAGCACTTAATGCCCATCTCTCAATGTCTTTGAGAAGATGGCGGTGAGCTGCCTTCTTGAACTGCTGCAGTCCTTCTTGTGAAGGTCCTCCAACAGTGCCATTGGAGAGTGAGTTCCAAGATTTAGACTCGGGACCAATGAAGGACCAGTGATGTGTTTCCAAGTCAGGATGGAGGTTCTCTTGGAAGGGAACCTGTAGGTGGTGGTCGGGTTTCCTTATCTTCTTGGTGGACAGGTCTTGGATTTCAGAGGGGCTGTTGGAGTTGCCTGGCTGTGTGCAATTTGGGGATGGTACACACTGTAGCTGCTGGGCATTGGTGATGGAGGGAATGAATATTTAGGGTGGTGGATGGGATGCCAGTCAAGAGGGCTGTTTCGTCCTGGATGGTGCCAAGCTTCATGAGTGTTGCTGGAGCTGCACTCATCCAGGTGTTCCACTCCAGCAATCTATCATGATACCACTTGAGTTTGCAGATATTGCCAGGACTTTGGGGAGATGAGTCACTCATTGCAGGATATCCAGTTTCTGACCTGCTCTGGTAATCACAGTGTTTATGTGGCTGGTTCAGTTGTGTTTCTGGTCAGTATAAAAGCAAGTAGTGGAAATACTCAATAGGTCAGGCGCATCCTTGAAGAGAGAAAAAACTAAATTACTTCAGAACTTGCCAGGATTTGAAAAGCAAAATATTGCAGATGGTGGAAATCCTAAACCAAAAACTCAAAATCCTAGCAGCACCTCCAGGTTTCTGGCCATTCCAGGTGGGCCGGTTGTTGGTCTTGGAGATTGCCTTTGCTTCCCTCTCCACTGACGCTGTCTGTGTTTCCAGCATTTCCTGATTTTTGTTTTATTTCAGACTTCCAGCACCTGTGTTTTTTTGGCTTTCCATTGGTTTCTTCCCTTGTTGCATATGAACAAGCGTATCATCCTCGAACGCAACTTGCCAAATGTAAATAAAGCAAAGTGCTGTCCTATCTTAGATCACTTAGTGATGTCATTGCCTGACAAACCATTGGTGGGGGTGGTAGTATTTTGGCTCTCTTTGTCCCTCAGTCAGGCTGCAGCCTTGGCAAGGATGGCCACCCTGTCTTCCACTTGATGACGGCCTTCTCAAAGTCCAAGTGCCCAGATCCACTGGTTCTTCCATCCCTATTCTGCTAAATACAACCTCAAAGAAACTCAAATATTTATCCGAGGTGTGGCAATACAGGCAAGTGTGAGGTGATGCATTTTGGAAAGTCAAACCAGCGACGGACTTGTACAATGAATGGGAGGGCACTAGGGAATGTAATGGAACCTGGGAGTACAAATGCATCGTTCGTTGAAAGCGGTGTCACAGGTAGATAGGGTGGTGAAAAACGCATTTAGCATGCTGGCTTTCATTAGTCAGGACACTGAGTAGAGGAACTGGGACATTATGTTGCAGTTTTATAAGTCATTGGTGAGGCCGCACTTGGAGTACAGTGTACAGTTTTGGTCACCCTGTTATAGGAAAGATGTGGTTAAGCTGGAAAGAGTGCAGAAAAGATTTACGAGGATGTTGCCAGGATTAGAGGGCCTGAGTTATAGGGAGAGGTTGGCCAGGATAGGTCTTTATTCCTTGGAGCATAGGAGAATGAGGGGCAACCTTACAGAAATGTTTAAAATTATGAGAGGCATCAATAAAGTGGACGGTAACAGTCCTTTCCCCAGGGTAAGGGAGTACGAAACTAGGGGGCAAAGATTTCGGGTGAGGGGGAAAGATTTAAAAGGGACCTGAGGGGCAACTTTTTCACCTGGGGGTGGTGAGTATATGGAATGAGCTGCCAGAGGAAGTGGTTGAGGCAGGTAGAATAGTATCATTTAAGAAGCACTTGGATAGGTACATGCAAGGACGGGGCTTAGAGGGATATGGGCCGAGCACAGGAAATTGGGACGAGCTGGGTGGGCACTGTGGTCGGCATGGACTCGTTGGGCCGAAGGGCCTGTACCTGTGCTATGACTCTATGACTCTATGATTTCCCTTTCTTAAATCCATGTTGTTTCTGCCAAATCCTGTTATTATGTGCTAAGTACCCTGTTACCTTCTTTAATAATAGGTTTAGCATTTTCCTCTACAACTGATGTCAGACTAACAGCTTTATAGTTCTCTGTTTCCTTTTCTCGTACCCGTCTGAAATAAAGCAGTTCCAGTTTGTTCCAACTTTGGTCGGAGCCATTGTCTTCACTTTCTCCCTCAAACTCTCTTCCTAAGCCATTAATTGTTTGCGGCCTTGGTAATGTTTTTGACTAAGGAGGAGTTTTGTACCACATACCTACACCATCACTAATGCTGCTTATTTTCATCTCTGCTGCTTCACCTTGACTCATCTTTCCTGCTCCTGAACCCTTCATCCATGCCTTTGTTACTCTCAGACTTGACGATTTTAGCGCTCTCCTGTTCTTCCTCCACTCACTGTAAGCTTAAAGTTACTCGAAATTCTGCTTCGCATTTTCTAACTCAAAACATTCACCCTTTGTTCACTGACTGGACGAACTCCAGCTTTGATTTACAGTTCCCATCGCCTGGTTTTCGGATCCCTCCGTTGCATTGTTCCCTCCACTTTCTCCAGCTCTGCAATCCTCTCAGATCTTCGAACTCCTTCATTTGAGTGTGTCTGTGTCTGACCGCCCACCGCAGGCAGCTGTGCCTTCACCAATCTCAGTCCAAGATTCTGGAATGCTCTCCCTAAATCTCTCCAAATCCATACCTTTTTTTCCACTGTTACAGGGTTCTTAGATACCTGCTGCTTGGGCTATGACCTATTATGTCATTGTAGGGTGCGGTATCAAACTTCCATTGATGACTGTGGACCATCCTGAGTTGTTTCATTGCATTAAAGGTGCTGCATAAATACAAGTTATTGTTGTTGGTGTTCCTGTTCAGCATTGAACATGTTAGAGCTGGAAAGGAAGAAATTTCAATGCCTTGCTCTGGGCGGTTGGAGGAAAAGGGCTTGTCAGAGCACTCCCCTGTGAGCTAACAGTGCCCTTTGAAGTCAGTGAGCAGAGACTCCGAATTGATTTTAGAATCACATACTGCTGGCTGTCTCCAACCACTCTGCTCACTTCTGTGAAGTGAATAACTTCAGCTGTTTACTGTTTTACTTGTGTGAATATTTTATTTACCCAGATCGTATTCGTTTCCAAGGTTACGACACAAATTACTCTTGTTAAGTTCCTCGATAGACTGCACAGGTTTAATTATTTCTTCCAATTAAGGGGGAATATTCCACTAAGATTAAATGCTTTAAGCAAAAGATTGAGTTGGATTTCACTGGGGGTAATTAAATAAAGAGAAGAAGAAACACTTGTATTTATGTAAGGAGCAGCAGCAGGAATAGGCAACACAGCCGCTCACGTGTGCTCCACATGCAGTTTGATCATTTCTGTAGCCTCCAGTTCCTCTTTCCTGCTTGATTCTGATAAGCTTCGGATCCCCCCCCACCCCATAACTCAAAGGTCCGTCTCAGCCTTGGGCAGACAATGGCTGAGCATCCACAAGTCCCTGGTGCGGACGATACCAAAGGTTCAAATCTTTTCAGAGAAGGCATCCCAGCTCATCTTGTCTTTAAGTGGTTGACCCCTTATCTGAATCCCTGTGGACTGACTGGGTCGCTGGTATCAAGGGGTGTGAATGATATCCCCATGGAATACATGGCAAATGCACCTTACCCAACTCATGCTCAGTAATTGCATGGCACAGCAAGGAAGGGCTATCATACCATATATAGCAGGACTTTGTTGCACCCATTGCCCTCCTACACTTTCTCTGCTACCTACATTTTTTTTCTTTCTCTACCAGTTCTGACAAAGGGTTCCCCAGACCTGAAACGTTAACTGTTTCTCTCTCCACACGTGCTGCTTGACCTGTTGAGCATGTCCAGCATTTTCTGTTTTTATTTCAGATTACCAGCATCTGCAGATTTTTGGGTTTCATACGTGGCATTTCTGGGGACGTACATACAGGCATAGGTGTTGGCGTTTTTGCTCCATCCAAGCCTCTTCCTGCTTTCTCATTTGAATCTGATAGCACCTCTTTCTGTTCTCTTCTATTCCTATCCAGCTTCCCTTCAAATGCATCTGTACCACGCAGCTCAACCTCTCCCTGTGGGACCAAGTTCCACATTCCCACTGCTCCTTGGGTAAGGCTGTTCCTGTTGTGCTCACTATTGGCTGTCTTATATATACAGCCTGTGGGTCAGCTCTTCCCCACAAATGCAAATATTCTCTTGGTATCAAAACCTCTCATCATTTTAAGGACTTTTATTGGGTCACCCTTTAGCTTTCTTTCCACAAGAGAAAAGAGATCCAAATTATCCAACCTTTTCAAATGTGTCTTTGCATTTCTGGTATCATCCTTGTAAGTTTTCTCCAATGCTTCCCCATCCTGTTGATAAAGTAACGACCAGAACTGAACGCTGTATTTTGCTTTGCTTTTAACAGTTTATCGTTGATGCATTTGTACCAGAAACTGGATTTTGAGTTTTATAGTCTCAACTTGCAAGGAAGTATCTGATATATCCCATGTGAGATGGAATCATATGATCCAGCAGGTCCTCACCGACTATCAACCACTCATTTACAATAGGGCGAGCAGGTAGTTCTAAGCTTTGCCTGCGGTTGTTATAGGTCCCTGACAATACTCTGGAATTATTAGCATAGATTGAAGTTACAGGAGCCCTACCAGACACCCGAGACTATGCAGCACTCTGGGATAACAAGAGTGCCTGCCAATTTCCCTAATTCATTCTTCATACATGTGGTCAGAGGCAGGAAGATTGAGATTTACAAAAAGGTGTACATGCATATTAGAGATTTAGTCTGCTCTATCACCCACCAAAAAACAGTCGCAAGGGTCAATTAGTAATTAATGTTCTTCTCTGTCTTGTTTGCAATGTCAGTGTTTGCTCTGAAGGAACCTTCTTATATCCAGCTGCTAATAATGACATGGTAACTCATTCTGTAGAATACTATTAATTAAACAATTTTCCATGTGAAGTTCTGTCTATACTCCTTCTACCACAATACTTATTACTGTAATTTTGTACTATGTAATTTTCAAAGTCATTAGACAGTTGAAAATAGCTAGTGTGTGCTGTGCAAGTGCATTAAGTGTAGAGGGTTACAGCCCTTCCCTAGCGAGCAGTTCAGTAAGTGTAAAGGGTTGCAGCATCTTACAAACAAATATGCACTTAGGTTGGAGAGTTACACCCCTTTCCTAACTAATGGTGCCCTTGACAGAGAAGGTAATAGTTTTTAGTAACACTGCACTCAGTGCATGGTCTTACAGCTGTTTCCTCAGAGTAGGTCCAGTGGGAGGATTACTGATGTTCACTTCCAACCTAAGTGCATATTTGTTTATAAGATTCTCTAACCCTTTACACTTACAGCACTGTTAGTTAGGGAAGGGCTGTAACTCTCTGCATCTTGACCTATATTTCAAGATTCAATTAGCTGGTGTGTGTACTGCAACCCCTCTCTGAAATTTGGGACTTGGCTAGGTAGATAAGAACAACCTTTAAAGATACCGTGTGAGATGTGAGTGACACTAGTTTGGAAGGGCTTTGTGCTGAGATGGGTCAGCTAGAAGATATTTGCCACGTTGGCAGCACAGGGAGCAGTTAGCTAATCAGGTAAAGTCATAGGGAGATACAGCAGGAAAACAGGCCCTTCAGCCCACCAAATCTGTGCTAACCGTCAAGCACTCATTTATACTAATCCTAGTTAAACACATAACATTCATAACATCTTAACTCCCTACATTCCCATCAATTCCCCTCAGATTCTCCCACACACCTGCACACAAGGGACAGTTTACTAATGAACAAGTAGCCTACCAACCTGCACATCTTTGGGATATGGGAGAAAACTGGAGCTGTTTGAATGCTCACTTCTGGTCTAGGAATTGTTTCTGGGCAGTTGGTGTTCATTTCAGATTCCCATCACTTACAGTTCTTTGGTTGATAAATTCCCTGTTGTGCTCTTTGGAAAAAGCAGATCTTTGAACACAGTTATAGGAAGCACACACAAAATCTCAAAAACTAGAATTGAACAGCAAGCACTCTAACAATGGAAGCTGCCTGGTTTTCAGATAGCACTCTCCAACTAGTATATCGTCATCTTTCTGTTGTTACTATTGAGGAGTGGTTCTAATGGGAGCTACATAAACCTTGTGATATCTCACGGTTATTCTACATTCCTGGATAAATATAGGGTGGGCTGTTCGATGTGTAAGTGCAACAGGTCAGAGATCAAATCTCCTGGTCTTAATTTGTATAGTCACTATTTACTGGAAACATAACTGTTTCAGTGACCTAGATACAGAGCAGCTCAGAGATTGTGTGTCCTGCAGTCAGTGACTCACCTCCTGAAACCTGAAAGCCTTTTTAACATCTGCAAGGCACAAGTCAGGACCATGTAAGAAGACCCACCTCTCCCCCTCCCCCGTAGAACAGTACAGAGCAGGAATAGGCCCTTTGGCCCACAATGTCTATGCCGACATATCCCTTCGTTCCCTGCCTGTTCGTGTGCCTGTTTAAATGCCATTTAAACATTGCTGCTGTTTATGCTTCAACCATCTCCCCTGGCAGCGCATTCCAGGCACTCTGTAAAAAAAACTTGCCACATCAATAAACTTTCCTCCTCTCACCTTTAAGCTATGTCTTCTGGTACTTGACATTCCCACCCTGGAAAAAAAGACTTTCTACCTTCTCTATGCCTCTCATAATTTTATAAACTTCTATCAGGTCTCCCCCTCAGCCTCCGACGATCCAGAGAAAACAACCCAAGTTTGTTCAACCTCTCCGTATAGCTAATATTCCTAATCCAGGGAACATCCTTGTGAACCTCTTCTGCACCCTCTCCAAAGCCTCCACATTCTTCTTACAGTGTGGTGACCAGAACTACACACAATACTCCAAATGTGGCCCGACTGAAGTTTCATACAGCTGCTTGGATAAATGCAGTTCCAACAACACTCAAGAAACTCCACACCATTCCGCACAAAGCAGCCCACTTGATTGGCACCCCATCCACCACCCTAAGCATTCATTCCCTCACCACTGGCATACAGTGGCTGCAGTGTGTACCCTCTACACAATGCGCTCACCCAGCTCACTCACAGAACCTCCCCAGCTCATGACCTCTGCCATCAAGAGGGACCCCACCATTTTCTGGTTTCCCTCCATCCTGACTTGGAAATATTACACAAGTCCTTCATCGTGTGGGTCCAAATCCTGGAACTCTCTCTCCAGTAGCACTGTAGGAGCAACTTCAGCAGGAGGATTGCAGCAGTTCAAGAGAGCAACTCACCATCACTTTCACAAGGACAGTGAGGGGTGGGAAATAAATCCCAAAAGTGAAAAAAAGATCTTTTAAATCACTCCCAACAGGAGAATACAGCTCAGTTCTGTTCAAGCAGACTGACTTTAAGGAACCAATCTTGCCTGTGGCACCTCATATTGGGATATTTTTCACTGTAAAATTCCAGCTTTTGGGTAGAAGAATTAAATTACCACTGTGTATGAAATAAATCCAGAGAGGCAACATAACAACAAATGAAGTGTCATCTCAGTGTGTTTCCTGACAAGTATTTGAAGATGTTGGAACTCCTGAAGGTACAGTAATGTGATGTATTTTACAGTCACACATCAGAACACAGCACGGCATAATGAGCATGCTAGACAGGTGGGACCTGTTCCTCTTACCTTTGCATGATCCAGTAACTAGAAATAAAAAATGATGAAATTGTTGCAGATTTTAATGTACAAAACCAAGTAAAACTGGAGCTGAGTCGTCAGTCAATTGGAAGAGGTTGGGGACCTGGAACTCTTTAAATAGTATGAACAGCAGGCTTATTTGTTCATGGTCAGGAAGTAGGTGGTTGTTCATGCATGTGAGTGTGCCTGTGTATGTGTTTGTGTGCACACACTTGAGTGTTCGTGCATGCAGGTGTGTGCATGATTGTGTGTGCTTGTGTGTGTGCGCGTGCGCGTGCGCATGTGTTGCTTAGGTGAGTGTGGTGCTTGGGGATGTGTGTGTGTGTATTGGTGGGTTGGGGTGTGTGTGTTTGTGTGTGTGTGTGTGTGTGTGTGTGTGTGTGTGTGTGTACACATGCACTTGCCTGTTGGCTGGATCTCTTACCAGCTCTTAAGCATCTTGTTTCTTGTGAACAGTGCTTTCTTTCTCTCTGGGTAAATCTCCGAATTTCCCAGTAAGAATCCATACGTCGGAACATTCATTCACTGCAGAGATATACATGAGCCCAAAGTCATCTGCGGCAGCTGAGGGTTCTTAGTGAGGCTCCTCTTTCTCCCATTTCTGTTGCTCTATTCCTGTATTTTCCATTCTTTTTTCCTCTGCTCTCTGGTGTCTGACACCAGGAGAATGTTGGAAATAATAACACAGTGCTTGCAGCCAGAGTGTGGACAGCCTTGGGTGGGAGGTTGTTCTTGGCTCCCTTCAGACTTGGGTCCTCACTAAGCTGGCAGCACTTTCATCTCAGAAAGTTGTGATGAAATCTTGAGACCCGTTGCCCAACCCAGTATGGCGCTCCACTGAAGTTGTGAGGGTGTGCTGCACTTTCAGACAAAGGATTAAACCAAGTCTGTGGCTGTGTCTGCCCCTCAGGTGAACATAAAGATGCCACAGCACCATTTTTGAGAAGGGCCAAGCAATTCTTTTAAGTCCTGGTCAATACTTACTCCTCAACCATCGCGAAGCAAACATATTGGGCATGTATATATTCTGTGTTATTTTAAAATGTTCATTCTTTGTGAGATGCCCTGCTAAGTTGGAGTAATCTACAACCACTTGGGTGGTTTTCACTTGGGTATGTCAGTCTATGTAAGAACCATCGACTAATTCTTTGCATGTTTGACAGTTAATACCAAGCCCGTAACTTTCTCCTAATATCTTCCCCTGAAAATTCTCAGAGGTATTCAGAGATTCATAGGAGGTCCAGTATTGGAGTTGGCTATTAGGTACATCTAGTCTGTATGAGCCTGTTCTGGTTACATTTAGCCACCCTGTTCCGAGATCCTTGCAACTCTTTCCCTACATTCAAATGGATCTTGAATGATGAGGGAGATTTTTCTTCTACCATTCACCCTAAAAAATGAACTTGCATGTCATGGTTCCGTGTGTGTGGAGAAGTTTCCACTGCCCTCTGTTCCAAACCTTTTACATTTACTCTGGTCTCGATGGTTGCTTATGTTGGCGTCTGCCTGAAATACGGGCCAGCCATTGCTGAGTGCTCCTGTCAGATTGATGTAGCCAACATTCCTCCGAGACTTGGCCCAAAGGGATGGCCATGATAGCATTGTTAATAATGTGAGAGGGGCTGACAAGGGTTAAGAGGGGCTCATGGGCATGGATGTGAGGTCTCGTGGGATGAGTCATGAATCTTTCAATTGGCCAAGAAAGCATTTTTCTCTCACTTGACTTTAATTGCTTGCTACATTTGGATTGTGTTTGCGTGGATTGGTTTACAATGATAAAGGATAATGACTTATGAGGCGAAAGTAATGGAAACCCTGCAGCTAACGGCATTACTGGAACCTACGTACATGTCTCTATATTTTTAATACATGTATCAATCTGGCACCTGCCACAATCCACAATATGAGGGGAACATTAGTGGTGAATGGGAGCTGGGGACGTGATTCATGACTTGATTGGGGCACATGTTTGTTTTGTCAAAATATGCTGTTGGTTTTGTCAAAGTAACACACAAGTATTTGCAAACATGAGAGACCACATCGGTTAACAGTCAGTGCAGAGGACTGTGGTGTAACTAATACTTTGAGTGCTTGTCTATCTTTGAATTTGTGGGGAAATTAAATATCAATTGAGAAGTCAACGGTTCAGGGTAAAATTCATTGGTGATGTGATCCTCTTGTTTAGTTCAAAGACATCAGACTCAAATGAATTTTCTAATCCCTTGCGATAAAATTAGATCTCACATGTATAAAATGTTATATTGTAGGGTGATTCCAAACCTATCAGACCAAAGACCTCCATCTTCTTAACCCTCAGCAGCCTCTCATGCATTAACCCAATGCCATCATGCCATTCATTTCGAGTAGCCCTGAAGGTGATGCAGCATTCTGGATGTTATTCAAACAAGGCCCTCCACTGAGCCTACAAGGTCCCTTGGCACAAGTTGGCAGGGGAGATTTTCCGTATATCCTGACTAATATTTATCCCTCAACGATCATCACCAGGGCAGATTGTCCAATAATGTCCTTAAATCCTTCAATAATAGCCCTGATGCAGGGTTTCGACCTGAAACATCGACAATTCCCTTCCCCCTCCAGATGCTGCTCGATCCGCTGAGTTCCTCCAGCAGATTGTTTCTCCAGGTTCCGGCATTTGCAGTCTCTTGTGTCTCCAATAATTTCCTTCATTGCTCACTGTGGGAGCTTGCTGTCTGTGCAATGTCTGTTTCTCTGCATTATACCGGTGGCTACACTTCGTCAGGATGTTTCCTTGGTCAATTGAAAGATTCATGATTCATCCCGCGAGACCTCACGTCCATGCCCGTGAGCTCCTCTCAACCCTTGTCACCCCCTCTCACATTAACATTGTTATCACGGCCATCCCTTGGGGCCAAGTCTCAAAGGAACAGGGGCTACATCAGTCTGACTGGAGAATTCAGCGGATGGCTGGCCTGTATTGCAGGCACACGCTAATGCAAGCAACCATCAAGACCAGAGTAAATGTAAAAGGTTTGCAACAGAGGGCAGTGGAAACTTCTCCACACATATGGAACCAAGAGGTTCCTGCTCCTATCTGGTTGCCATGAAATTATAAAGACTTTGGATTTTCTGAGATCCTATAAAGGTACTATGGAAATTAAATTCTCTGTTTTCCCCCACTAGTGGAAATGAGCTAAAATGTTGGGCAGGAGAAGGTTGGAACACAGGGATAGCACTGCACAGGCTACTGACTGACATCAGAGTCAGTCCTTTAAAATGCCCTGTTGTAGCCCTCAGGAGTAACAGTTAACCTGAAATATCATTGGCCTTCTGCACAGGTGCCTTTAGGAAGCTCTTGTGCTGTGACAGAAGACTCTTGCTTTCTTACAGAGTTGTATATCTGTCTTATAATATTCAATCTACATTTTATCACAATGGGCGTTTGGTTTACATCAATAAACAACTGATCCCCAGACACTAGAACTGAGAACTGGGATCAATTAGCACCTGTGTTCTATATACAAATCACGCAGAAATCAGCTTCACTTGGTGCAGATCATTCAAGCAATAATAAAGCCCTTTGTGAAATTAGACGAGGTACTAGAGTGCACTATTAGTGTTAGCATGCTTGATGTTCTTTGAGTATCAGAGGCATATTTAATTATATTATTTGTACAACCCCATTTCTGGTGGTACAACCACAGAGAAACAGCTGCAGTCCAACAAGGAGTACATTGCTATGTTGCTGCCTCTCTTGCTACTTGAAGGAATGCTCTGCTGAGGCAGCTTCAGAACTTGTTGCAGGTTGCTCAAACTCTTCCCAAAGTTCACACATAGACAATAGACAATAGGAGCAGAAGTAGACCATTCGGCCCTTCGAGTCTGCATCGCTATTTTGAGATCATGGCTGATCCTCAACAGTCAATATTCTGTTCCTGCCTTGTCCCCATATCCCTTGATTCCACTATCTATAAGAATCCTATCTAGCTGCTTCTTGAAAGTGCCCAGAGAATTGGCCTCCACTGCCCTCTGAGGCAGTGCGTTCCACAAATTCACAACCCTCTGGGAGAACAAGTTTTTCCTCACCTCTGTCCTAAATGGCCTGGCCCTTATTATTAAATCATGCCTCCTGGACTTCCCCAACATCTGGAACATATTTCCTGTCTCTATCTTGTCCAATCCCTTAATAATCCTGTATGTTTCAATCAGATCCCCTCTCAATCTTCTCAATTCCAGCGTGTACAATCCCAGTCTCTCCAACCTCTCAGCATAAGACAGTCCCAACATCCCTGGAATTAACCTCGTAAACCTCCGCTTCACGCCCTCTATAGCCAGGATATCCTCCCTTAACCCTGGAGACCAAAACTGTACACAGTACTCCAGGAGTGGTCTCACCAGGGCCCTGTACAAATGCAAAAGAATCTCTTTGCTTTTGTACTCAATTCCCCTTGTAATACAGGCCAACATTCCATTAGCCTTCATCACTGCCTGCTGCACTTGCTCATTCACTTTCAGTGACTGATGAACAAGGACTCCTAGATCACTTTGTATTTCCCCCTTACCTAACTCCACACCATTCAGATAATAATCCACCTTCCTGTTCCTGCTCCCAAAGTGGATAACCTCACACTTATCCACATTAAACTTCATCTGCCAAGTATCTGCCCACTTACCCAACCTATCCAAATCACCTTGAATTCTCTGACTTCCTCTACACATGTCGCACTGCCACCCAACTTTGTATCATCAGCAAACTTGCTAATGTTATTCACAATGCCTTCATCTAAATCATCAACATAGATCGTAAACAGCTGTGGTCCCAGCACCGAGCTCTGTGGCACCCCACTAGTCATGGCCTGCCATTCTGAGAAACATCCATTCACCCCTACCCTTTGTTTCCTATCCGTCAACCAGTTTTCTATCCATGTTAATACCCGCCCCCCAATTCCATGACCCCTAATTTTACCCACCAATCTCCTGTGCGGCACTTTATCAAATGCCTTCTGAAAGTCAAGGTATACAACATCCACTGAATCTCCCTCGTCTATTTTCCTGGTTACATCCTCAAAAAACTCCAGTAGATTAGTCAAGCATGATTTGCCCTTGGTAAATCCATGTTGACTCGACCCAATCCTATCATTGCTATCCAAATATACTGCTATTTCATCCTTAATAATGGACTCTAGCATCTTCCCCACCACAGATGTTAGGCTAACTGGACGATAGTTCCCCGTTTTCTCCCTCCCTCCTTTCTTAAAAAGTGGGATAACATTAGCCATTCTCCAATCCTCAGGAACTGACCCCGAATCTAAGGAACATCGGAAAATGATCACCAATGCATCCACAATTTCTAGAGCCACCTCCTTTAGTACCCTGGGATGCAGGCCATCTGGACCTGTGGATTTGTCAGTCTTCAGCCCCATTAGTCTACCCATCACCATTTCTTTCCTAATGTCAATCCACTTCAGTTCCTCTGTCACCCTCTGCCTTTTGTCCATCCTTACTTCTGGGAGATTTCTTACGTCTTCCCCCGTGAAGACAGATCCAAAGTACTTATTAAATTCGACTGCCATCTCCCTGTTTCCTGTAATAATTTCACCCGATTTGGTCTTCAAGGGCCCAACATTGTTCCTAACTAACTTCTTTCCCTTCACATACCTAAAAAAACTTTTGCTATCCTCCTTAATATTCCTGGCTAGCTTGCCTTCGTACCTCATTTTTTCTTCCCGAATTACCTTTTTAGTTAAATTCTGCTGCACCTTAAAAATTTCCCAATCTTCTATCTTCCCACTCAGCTTGGCTCTGCCATACTTCTTCCTTTTTAACACAATGCTATCTCTGACTTCCTTTGTCAGCCACGGTGGCCCCTTTCCCCTCTTTGAGTCTTTCCTTCTCTGGGGAATAAACTGATCCTGCACCTTGTGCATTATTCCCAAGAATACCTGCCATTGCTGTTCCACTGACAATTCTGCTAGGATGCCCGCCCAGTCAACTTTAGCCAGTTCCTCCCTCATGGCTCCATAGTCTCCTTTGTTCAACTGCAAAATTGACCCTTCTGATTTGCCCTTTTCCCTCTCCAATTGCAGATAAAAACTTATCATCTTATGGTCACTACCTCCCAATGGCTCCTTTACTTTGGGTTCTCTTATCAAATACTGCTCATTACACAGCACTAAATCCAGAATAGCCCTCTCCCTGGTCGGCTCTCGTACCAGCTGCTCCAAGAATGCATCCCGGAGGCACTCTATAAACTTCCTTTCCTGGGGTCCAGTACCAGCCTGATTTTCCCAGTCCACTTGCATATTGAAATCCCCCATAACTACTGTGACATTACCCTTGCCACATGCCAACATTAACTCACTATTCAGCTTGCACCCAATATCCATGCCACCGTTCGGAGGCCTGTAGATAACACCCATTAGGGTCTTTTTGCCCTTACAGTTCCTCAGTTCTATCCACACTGACTCTACATCTCCTGATTCAATGTCCCCCCTTGCAAGGGACTGAATCTCATTCCTCACCAACAGGGCCACCCCACCCCCTCTGCCCACCTTCCTGTCCTTACAATAGCATGTATACCCTTGAAAATTCATTTTCCAGGTCTGATCTCCCTGCAGCCATGTCTCCGTTATCCCAACAACATCACACTTACCCATTCGTATCTGAGCTTCAAGCTCGCCTACCTTATTCCTGACACTCCGTGCATTCAGATATAGGATTTTTAACCCATTTCTCCTCTCTCCATTTGTATTAATGTTCCGAAATTGTGTAGTTCCTACCTGGCCTCTACCCTCCATCTCGCTATCCTCTTTCTCATTCTGGATCCCCTCCCCCTGCAAATTTAGTTTAAACCCCCCCCAAGCAGCATTAGCAAACCTTCCTGCAAGAATGTCAGTACCCCTCCAGTTCAGGTGTAAACCGTCCCATTGGAACAGATCCCATCTTCCCTGGAACAAATCCCAATTATCCATAAACCTGAAGCCCTCCCTCTCGCACTATCCCCTCAGCCGCGTATTAATCTGCCTAATCTTCCTATTCCTCTTCTCACTCACATGTGGCACAGGTAGCAATCCTGAGATTGTTACCCTGGATGTCCTGCCCCTCAACTTAGCACCTAACTCCCTGAACTCCTGACGCAGGACCTCCTCTCTTTTCCTGCCCACGTTGTTAGTCTCTACATGGATCACAACATCTGGGTTCACGCCCTCCCTCCTGAGAATAACCTGAACCCGATCTGAGATATCCCGGACCCTGGCACCAGGGAGGCAACAGACCATCCGGAATTCCCGATCATCCCTACAGAATATCCCATCTATCCCCCTGACTATAGAATCCCCTATCACTACCGCTCTCCTCTCTTCCTTCTTCCCCTGCTGAGTTGAGGGTCCACTCTCGGTGCCAGAGACCAGACCTCCGCAACTAGTTCCTGGTAGCTCATCCCCACCAACAGTATCTAAAACGGTATACCTATTATTGATGGGGACAGCCACAGGGGTGCTCTGCTCTCTCCGCCTGCTCCCCTTCCCTCTCCTGACAGTTACCCAGTTACTCTCCTCCTGTCTTATCGGTGTGTCTATCTCCCGATAACTCTTATCTATCTCTGCCTCTGCCTCCCGAATGATCTGTAGTTCGTCCAGCTGCTGCTCCAATTCCCTAACTCGGTCTGCTAGGAGCTGCAGCTGGACGCACCTTTTGCAGGTGTGGTCATCAGGGACAACTGTGCTGACCCTGACCTCCCACATACCGCATACGGAGCACATCACTGCAATAACTGTATCCCCCATATCCTGCTCCCAGATTAGTTACAACAAATCACCTTACCTTATATCTCAGCAGCACGTACTCAGGCTTACCGGCTTCCTCTTAGTGAAGTCCCTGTGTGCCGAAGCCCCTTGGGCCAAAGCCCGACCACTCTGCTTCCCTCTCACTCCGCTGCCCGCTCTAGAGGCTGTTTGCCTTTTAAGCTGCCCGGCCCGCGCCTGCGCAGTCCAGCCCCCCCACTCGAGCACTTAAAAACTTTTACAACCCTACTAAAAGCACCTTAAAACAACAAACTAACCCTAGTAAATTACACCCCTCTTAAAAACTAAGCTCTACACTTAAAACCCACTAAAAAAGATAAAAGAAACACTTAGCTTTTCCGAGGTCCTCCGAACTCCCCTCGAAGTGAAACTAATGGCCTCCGAGGTTTTTTCCTACTTTTTAAGCTGCCCGCCCCGCGCCTGCGCAGTCCAGCCCCCCCACTCGAGCACTTAAAAACTTTTACAACCCTACTAAAAGCACCTTAAAACAACAAACTAACCCAACAAACTATCTCACTTAAACTAATGGAGAGTGTATAGCTGCTGAGTTACTCATTTAATTGGCTCTTCAATGGTGACATGCTGGCTGCACTCCACGAGCAACCTTTCTATGTGAAGTATGGCTGGGTCTGTGGCAATGCCAGCAGCTGCCACACCGGTGTCATTGATCTCTGCACAGTGGTGGATACAATGCGCCCAAAATGAGAAGGTATTTAAACAGTGCTAGGGAGCTCAGAAACAGAGGAAGAAAAAAGGAAGAAAAGCTAAGCAGTACAAAATTCAAAAGTCAGACACCCTGAAGTCTTCTCTGTATTACTATTTTTCTCGGGGGTTTTGGACTCCTGGCACTGCATTGCAGTGTTCCCTCAGTGACTACTGGAAGGCTGCTCCCATTCCCTCTGAGTTCACTCAGACGTCCTGGTGACCCACGGGGAGCTCTTCCCTGGATGGACTAATGGGACTAGGTGGGTGGGCACCGTGGTCATCATGAACTCATTGAGCTGAAGGTGGGTGGGCACCGTGGTCATCATGGGCTCATTGGGCTGAAGGGCTTGTATCCATGCTGTATTGTTCTATGACTGGTTTCAGACTGCCTGACAGGCCATGGTGGGAAGTGACGATGCCTTTGTGAAGGCTGAACCTGCACACCAGACACCCTTTCAGTTCGCTCTGTTACCTTGGCAGAGATGGAGATAGAACATAGAACATAGAAAAACTACAGCACACTACAAAGCTGTGCCGAACATGTCCCTACCCTAGAAATTACTAGGCTTACCCATAGCCCTCTATTTTACTCAGTTCCATGTACCTATCTAACAGTCTCTTGAAAGACCCTATCGTATCCGCCTCCACCACCGTTTGGGATGGGAGTGAGTTGGGGGCATGTTCCACTTCTGCAGTAGAGAGACGAGTTCCCATGTGCCATCTGTCTGCTCATGCAGCACAGTGACCTGCTCCCACAGACCATCAGACAACAGCCTGCTACTAATGATCTGCATCCTTCTCTCCGGGAGAACAGTGAGCTGCTCATCGGTGAAACCCCTGTGTCCACGGAGAGCAGAGACCTGCTGACAAGTGGCATCCCTCTGCTCACTGAGGACGTCAGGCTGAACCCTGGAGGCAGACGCCAGACCTCCAGCTGGATCAGGGTGAGACTGCAAGGACGCAGAAGTACATTGTGGTCTCAAACCAATGATGGGGGACAGGGATATTACCTATCCCCAGTAAGGAAGTACACATCACCTCTGGGGTGGAGGTTATGGTCTCCTGGCTCGCACAACCCCCTGACAGAGCTTGGTGATGGGCTCTTCCATGTTCCTTTCCATCTCCTCTAGTTGGTGAAGCAAGTCTGACGGTGCACTCACCCCTTCACCTTGTGTCTGCTTCAGCTAGTCACGACAGTACCCCAGGAGACACAAGAGATTGCAGAAGTTGGAATATGGAGCAACACACAAGATGCTGGAGGAACCCAACGGGTTAGGCAGCATCTGTGGAGGGAAATGGACGGTCAACGTTTGCGGTCGAGACCCTTCATCTGGACAGTCCAAATGAAGGAATCTCTCCCATCCTAAAGCTCACAGCCTTATAACGACTGATGTTTGTAGGACAAAATTGGGTATTGCCGCAACTTTTCTCTGCACGGTGCAGGTTTTTGTCTCAAATTGTGCAGATGAATCTTTATGTGAAAACGCCTGGCAAGCTCAGTGTATGAGGAGGAGGTGGGGGACAGGGAGAGGAGGGAGCTTTGGTGCCAGGTGGAGGTCTAGGCCCATCAATGATGTCCTCCAACACCCCCTCCTCAGAACATGACATGAACTCTTCAACCCTTTTGGATATTGCAGGGTTAGTTCAGGAAGGAAGTACTGAGGTAAAGGATCAGCCAATATCTTATAGAATGGTGGAACAGAAATGAGAGGCAGAATGGCCTACTCCTGCACCAGTTTCTTGTGTCCTTTCTTCCCATTTTTGAAACCTAAAACTCCTCGGATCTAATTATTTTCCTTTCCGATGAGTTCCAAGGAATATCAAATCAATGTGTCTATTAGCAGCAGGGTTGAGTGCGAGCCTCATTCTGTGGCTTCCTCCTCTGCTTTCAGCATTCCTCACTTAATCGAAATGAGACAAAACATCAGACCAGTTACTGCTTACTGAAGACATTCAAAAAAAAGGTTGCTTTTCATGTTGTTTCAGTTGATTGAATTCAAAATTGAAAATTAGTGCTGAACATTCTGCATTTGTTAATATGCAATTCATCTTCTGAGCTGCATTTACTTCAATGTGTTTGAAGTTATTGAATAAATGTATGGTATGTGTCACTGGGTGCAGTGTAGTTTGGTGTCTTTGTTAAAGAAAAAGGATAACTTGTTTTAACTGGCTGACACATTTCCCACTGTTGTGATATGAAGCCCATTTAGAATTGTATTTTACTGTCACATCCAGCTGACGTTTATTGGCAATAATTTCTAGTTATCTGTTTTATTATTATTACTGTTAAATCTTGTCACATAAAATTTTCAGTTCAAATATATGGAAGTAATTTCAAGGTCTGTCATGTGAGAAGCAACTCTTGAGTTGCTTATTTAGTTTAATTTTTTTTCAGGTACTGAATTTCAATTTTGACCTCAATTTGTGTTGTGTAGCATCTTCAACCTGGAATGGAAACTGCCCTAAGATACACGGTCGGAAATGGCCAGGGCTCGGTGATCTCTGCGCTGAGGAGGATACACAGCTGTGAGCTCAGCTCAGGCTGATTAGAACCTCAGGGTCATAGTGTGATTCAGATCGTCACCAAACGTGGAGATGGCGGGTGCTGATGGATCTTGCTTGACCCGAGGAGATGCTCTTCCACTGGCTCATCAGACAGTAACGATGTAATATGTCACTGATGAAATTGCACAAGACATAATCCTGTCAAAATGCAAGTGGGAGTAAAGTGGTTCAGGCCATGACATGGCCTAAACCAGAGATAGTTAACATATCTTGGTGCCCCTTCCCAAAAAATCCAAGAGAAACCTTGTTGCGAGGAGATTGTGGAATGGCTGGGAAGTGTTTGTTTATGGGGAAATGAAATAAACTCACGAGGAAGGAAGGAACAGTTGAGTTGTGTGAAGCATACATATATTTTGGGTCAGTTGGGCAGTTGCTTTAGATTCAACTCTGTGTAATTCAGTGGGGTGTAATTTTCCTGGTTATTATATTCATTGTCAATGTTCCATGCCCATTGTCCGTGGAGAGGACCACCAGCCTTTCGAAACAAATCTCCAGACACTAGTGAGCCTGGGAGTGTGGCTTCCTGTAACTTGGACCTCAGTGGAGCCTGTGTGATGTTGATGGCCATTGAGTTCTGTGAGCTGAGAATTCTGGTTTAATGGCAGACCTGGCCCCCAGCAGGGTGATGAAGGTGCAAGCCATGAAAGCATATTGGATGCCTAAAGCTAAAGCAAACTTAATGAGCTCTCTTGTACAGAGGCTGGGAAGAGGTACTCACATTATTTCTATGGGCAGGGGAGAACACATCCCGATGTGATGCCCCTGCAGTTACGGTTGTTCCTGAATGGTCCAGTGGAAAGCATCTCCAAGGCAGGTCCAGTGTCAATGTTCGGATCACTGCCTGAAAGCCACAGGTGAAGGTCGCAAACGTTTAGTTTATTAAAATGCATGACCTTATTTTTATTTCTGTTAGGGTGGTACAGACAAGAATAAGTTGCCAGAACCAGAGGACCCAGATTATAGGGAGAGGTTGGCCAGGCTTGGTCTTTATTCCTTGGAATGTGGCAGAATGAGGGGGCGACCTTATAGAAATGTTTAAAATTATTAGAGGCATAGATAAGGTGGACAGTAACAGTCTTTTCCCCAGGGTAGGGGAGTCCAAAACTAGGGGGCATAGATTTATGGTGAGAGGGGAAAAATTTAAAAGGGGCCTGAGGGGCAACTTTTTCACGCAGAGGGTGGTGAGTGTATAGAATGAGCTACCAGAGGAAATGGCTGAGGCAGATACAATGGCATCATTTAAAAAGGACTTGGAGAGGTACATGGAGGGGATGGAGCCTGGAGGGATATGGGCTGAACACAGGGAATTGGGACTAGCTATGTGGACAACGCGGTCGGCATGGACTCATTGGGCCGAATGGCCTGTATCTGGGCTGTATTGCTCTATGTATCAAGGTTAAAACAGCTCAAAGTATGCTTCCATAAGGTGCATCGATAAACTGACATTCAGATCGAGAACAATCTGGATTTATCCCTGGCTCAGAAGATCACAGACTGTCTACCAATGACCATACGTTTATCCACTGATATAAGCACCTGAAACAGACACACAACAATAAACTGGCTTATCTATTTGTATAGGAGAATCACAACCATTCCGTGTGAACAACATCAGAATTCTGAGCTGAATCTCAAAAGTCAAATTAAGAAACCTAATCAATTCAAAATGAATTTGGAATTTTTAAGATGCAAGTGATGCCTTTTGATCACTCTAAGGGAACATCAACATGTTTACCTTGTTTGGATGCTTCAGATAAGCAGCAAACATTACAAATTTAACAATAATAGACATTTAATGCTATTTTCTGTAAATTTCTCTTCCTGAGCTGAATGCAGTATTTGAGGCTATTGCATTAATCAAAGTTGAGTTCTCACAGTGTAGTTAGATTGATGCAAGGTTGTCATGGTTTGGGTGATGGGGCGTTAGTTTGGCTTGGGCCTGTGTATTTTTAATCAGAGTTGGACTGAGTGTGAGAGAATGCATTTGGCTTCTAGCTGGCTCTTGGGAGCCTTGAGATGAGGGAGAGAGAGAGAGAAAGAGACAGACAGAGAGGCAGAGAGACAGAGAGAAAGAGGGCCAGCAGCAGAGAGACAAACAGTCCTGGGCTGTAGCCCAGAAAGGGACACATAAGGCATTGACATAGCATTCCATGCCTGGGTCTTGAGAATGTTCAAAACAGCTAAACATGTTGACTTATTAAAATAAAATTATTCAAGGAACTAACCAGGGCTCTATATATTTCTTATTTTCATGGCATATTCTTCCAGAATTTTCTACTGGAAGGCATTATTAATAGAGCTGCAACATTATTGATTTTTCTGGACTGTGTAATTTTGTTCTGTAACATATGCAGTTTACGCTCCTGTTCCTGGATGTTTCTTGTTGACCACATTCATCTACCCCTTTCTCGTCTCTGCTAATAATGAGCAGCCTTGTTCCCAAGGCAGTATATCATCTTCCCACACTGTTCCATCAGATTATATCATCCATTACTGTTTTAACAGCCTAACCCTCTAATGATCTGGGGAAACCAGTTTGAGGTGTATAAAATTGATTACCCCATTCAACTTTTTAATTAAAAAAAACACTATTGATCAAGTCTACAGAGTATCAATATTTAATGCTATAAGTGCCAAGCTAAATCTGCCAGATTCTTGCTATTGATTAATCATGTAGCTATGTATGCAGTAACTTTATAAAATTTTCATGGCTTCACAAGATCAGATTTCCTAGAGGATATCTTAAGGTGCAACTGAATTAAAATGCTCCAGACAATGTTGAGGCAATTTAGTTTTCAATCTTTGTAGTGAATCATTGAGGAAGAGCTCTGCATTTATATCGTGCCTTTCATATCCTTGCAACAACCTAAAATACCACTTTTTTCTAATGTGGTTACTGAAATAATGCAGGGAACCTAAGACCAATATGCACACTGCAAGGTTCCACAAACACAGATCAAATGATTAGTTGTTGGATGAAGGATGAGTAATTACCTGGAGCATGGGAATTCTATTAAATGGTGTTGTGGAACCTTTTGTGTTCACCTGAGAGGCCAGGCAGGATCTCAGTGCAATATCTTATCCAAAAGAAGGCTTCTCTGACAAAGCAGCACTCACCTAGTAATTCACATGAGTGGCGGCCTAGATTTAATGTTCAAGTTTCTGGTGGGAGATTTAAACCCATGGTGTTTTGATTCTGAAGCAAGAGTGCTGTGAGCTAATTTGTGGTTGATACCATATGGACCTTTAGCTTGTGCAGTCATAGATAATATACAGAGGAGCGGAGAGTGAGATGGTAGTGTAGATTTTATTAGTATTGTTCATATCTTTAAAAATAATAGTGATTGTATAACAATAATTTCAGGCTTGGAGCAGGTAGTTTGGGAGTTATGGTACAACATTAACTGATTGGAATTGTGAGTTTCTTATTTGTATTTCTTCATATGATATCAGCTAATTTAAAAGACATTTAGACAGATATGTGGAAAGAATAGGTTTAGATGGATATGAGTCAGATACAGGCAAATGGGACCAGCTCAGGTAGGCATCTTGGTTAGCATGGACGAGTTGGGCTGAAGGGCGTGTTTTCATGCTGTATAATTCTATGACTAACTTGTTAGCTGTCACAGCACAACTAAAATTCCGAGCCTACATTTGAAGTGGGTGAGCAAAAGTTAACAGATCGTCTTTCACTTGATTTCAGACTTAGCTGTCCGAAATTAAGTAAAGGGCTTAACTGAGCTTGGGCACAAGTTGAGCATCAAGGCCCGGGCTAGAGCAAGGGAAATTCCAACAGGGTTTCTATTCCTGATCACAATTATCTACAAGCTTGACGGTGAGATTAAGTTTTGCCATATCACGTCTCATGTTGAACTATCCAACCTGTGCCTGATACCAATACTTGGAAACAAATCGGCACTTATTGGAGAGAAAGGAAGAAAGTCAGAAGGGGGATTTTTTTGAATGGACATTTTGCTTTAAGAACTTGAACGTTTTATTGAAGTATAATGAAGCATACCACTGAGACAGAGAGGTGTCTGACACCCTTTCAGTGCCACGCTGCAAGCTTCACTGATGTAAACCCACAGACACTTATCAGTGACATCAGAATCTTCCAGTTCATAGTTTGAGAGGTGGTGCAACCTATTGTTTTACTGTAACTAGTCCCTGAACTATTAGGATGTTGAGATGTTAACTGGGTAAGGCACAGGAGGAGACCATTTGGCCCGTTGCATCCGTGCTGTGTCCCAGGCCTGTGCTCTTTTCTCATAGACCTTTGACTTTTCTTCTTCAAGTGTTTACCCAGCTCCCCTTTATTGCATCTAGTTCCACTATCAGACAGTACATTTCAGAACATAACCAGCAACAAAATAAAATTCTCCTCCTGTCTGCTATGTTATCTGAAATCTGCATACTGCCTCCCGCCATTTCATCCCACTACAGTCCGTTTCTCCCTATTTTCTTCTTTAAGGTGCTCATAGTTTTGGGCGCGTAGATTGTTTGGCTTCTAATCCTGAGATTTGAACCCCATAATTCACAGAATTAACCACAATACCAAAAGAAGTTTTATTTCATGTTCTAGAAAACTAAGAGGCTGTTAGATTAGCAATTTGGAGAAAGAAAATAAAAGAAAGAAACAGGACTAGTGTTTTGCAAAGGTTTTTTTGGGATGGTGCCCATTTAAGTGGTTCTGGAAGAAGATCACTGTGTTTCATCACAGGGCCTGGGATTTGGGTTCAAAAGCATCTCAGACAGATGGGATGGAGCCCTCCTCCTGCTAGCAGCTGTTAGGCATACTAACTGAAGTGAGCCTGGACCATCTTAGTGACCTCCCAATGGACATGAGTCCACTGAGCAGATCTGCCACTCATAGTGTGAAACATGCACAAACAAAAAGGCAGATTGAGGTTCAGAGTTAGCAATAAAGACCTGGAACAACCGCTTTAGTCATGGCAGTTTAATGAATGCAAGTGCGTCTGATTAACCATTAATTGTCATTTCCATGTACATGGATCCACCTGTGTATCTGTGAGTAAGGAATGCATGCTAAAGGTGCCTGCAGCTGAGAAGATGTGGCAGGTTCTGCTCACGGATCTCCTGCTGAGACTTGGGATGGAGCTGCCCTAGTTGTGCATTTCGGAGGGCCTGAAGTATAAAAAAACAAGAACCAATGAGTGTGGGATGCTCCTAGTTTACAAAGCATATACCAGAAGGAAGTGCCAGCACCATCTCTTCTGATGCTGCTTTGTGCAATAATCCTTAAAACAGTACATGCTGTCTTGGTTGAATTAACTCAGACTGAATTGTGGTCATGATCAGTTCATCTGTTCCCATGGCTGAGGAACAAATACTGGTCAGGGTGCCAGTTACATCCTTTGCTGGTCTTTGGAATAGTGCTGCTCATCTTGTACAGATTCATTAGGGTAACTCCCTCTGTACTTCACGGACTGTGCGTCTCGATCAACAAACAATGTACCGGAGGAACTCAGTGGGTTGAGCAGCATCAGATTGTTTGTTGCTCCAGATTTTGGCATCTGAAATCTCTTGTGTCTCCTGTGAGCCTGCTGAGCTCAGGCCTCTGAACTTGGATGACCTTCAAACTTCTACATTCAGAGGCAGGAGTACCTCTCCCTGAGCAATGATGGATGCTCCGTAGAGTAGAACGTGGAGAAATGTGGTGTTGTCCTTGTTGGGAAACTGGTAGAGTGGCCAGGGGATAGGGCCAGACAGTGCTGTGTGTTTACATATAATACACAATCTAATTTCATTTAACATCATGGCCCACACTGATTGCACAGAGCACAAGATTTTCATTCTGCTTACTTGTCCACCTGACACGATAATATACAGAGGAGCCAGATGTGTGCAGTGATGTCCAACTGTGCAATGAGTACCACTGTTGTATCTTGCATCCTGTGCACTTTCCCAGTCTCAGTCAGTGCTGCTACTTCATGACCAGCTACAGACAGGAGGGCGGGCTCCAGATTGGCTGCTAGCTGGTGCTGCGAAACCCCCCGGTCCCCTTTGAGGTGGGTGCCTACCCAGCTCCCCTTTGCTTCCCATCCCTTCCAGTGGTCCCCAAGTTTGAAACCCTCACCTGGACCACACCCCTTCAACCTGACACCCTTCACCTCCTGATTTCCCTACCTGAACCCAGTAGCTCTCTGAGCACACCCCTGACTACTCCTCTGCCCCTCACCATCTTCCCCCCTCATCCCCCGACTATTGATGTTCCCCATCATGACCTCCCTCACCCCAGCTGGGACTGAACTGACGTCCTTCACAGGCTGCACGGCAGTGGATCAGCCAGAAGAAAGGCAAGGGTTATTCTGTGGTCCATGGCTGCTGGTGGGCCAGGGACAAATACTCACTGCCTCCTCACCTTCACAGGGCCAGCCCTGTGCTTAACATGCAAGGCTGGGTATTGTCAGTATTCAGATCGACCTGGCTTGCTTATCCATGCATCACATGAAGTTAATGTGGAAAGAGAGCAGGCATTTGGGGAAGCGAATGATCTGTTAGCCTTTATTACAGGGGATAAAATTATAGAAGACCTTCTATGATTAAATTGGACCCTGGTGAGACCAGGTTTGGAGTAAAATGTACAAATTTGGTGTCCTTAATAATGAAGATATACTTGCCTCTATCTGAGTTCAGCAAAGGTTCACTGCCTGATTCCTGGGTTGATGGGTGTTGATCTATAAGGAGAGATTCAGTAGACTCGGCTGCTTACTTTAAAACAGTGAAGAATAAAGTTAATTGGCAGGGAAGAGACTGGCAGGGTGTTACCTGGGGTGGGAACTATGGGCCACATATGGGCCGGACAAAGGATAGGCCAGGAGATAAGGAGAAACATCTTCCTTCAAAAAGTTGTCGGTGTTTGCAACTTACTCAGAAAGCACTATTGATGCTCAGCGTTTGAATACAGCCAGTATGGTCAAACACAGAGGTCAGATAGCAAGGGTTGTATTTGGAGACAGTGTGGGAAAATTAAGTTGAAGTAGTTCAGTAATGATTTTATACTGTGGATTTATTTTTGAATGCTTTTGTTTATTATTTAACTATTGAAGTTAAAGCAGAACTGCTTTTTGATTGGCAGTCAGAATCGACTAATTGAGCAATGATGAGTCATTTTGCTTTCCAATTGATGTGGAAAGGCAGTGAGCAATGAGCATTGGGAGTGTGGGAGTGGGATGATTTATGATGAGGTTTTGTGATAAACCTCCTGGAATATTTGAAGGACAAGGCAAGTGTCAGGTGGCTGACATTTTAGTTCCTCATGTGTCCCAGCATCCATCAGGTGTAGGTGCTTGAAACAGGGCTGATGGCTGAGGGGAATGGGGCAGGGAAAGTAGGAACAATCTGAATCACAGGAGCTGACTATGGCAAGACATTTCCTCAACACTTGTCAATTCAGCTTGAAAGAAGCTCAGCAACACATTTAGTCAATGAATTCCTTCACACATAAAAACCAGCACTGCGGAATTAATAATTGGTTTAATCCAGAACATTGCAGCCACATTTATTGTCTTAGACCCCATTGGGAAATATGAGTTCTGACTTTTTGGCGTGATTTTTGTTTGCCTTTGTACCAATGTAAGGCAAACCAAGTTATGTGAACCACAATGGACAACACAAGATTGGTCTCCAGTGTGACATTCATTCTTTCTGGTCTGAGAATTGGCAGGGAAGCTTCACCAATGCCGATGGCGGTTTAGAGGGATGTGATTGGTGGCAGTCTGGACCACAACAGCACTGTTTCCCTGTGCTGCCCTATCCATTGACTGGGGCTAGGACATTGTTGCATTTTGACTCTGAGCGCAACTTTTAGTTGATTCAACTGGAAACCATTTCTAACTTACTCACAGGAGGAACTCACAGATTGAAAGCATGCCCCTCCCTGCTACTAATGTGGGTGGTTTACTCTGTCATTCCAGAAGAGAGTTGAGGGTTAAACTCTTAGCTGTGTAGCTTGGGAAGCAGGTATAGGTCAGACCTGGATAAAGACAGCTGGTCTTTCTTAACAGAATATCAGTGAACCAGTTTATGAAGTTCCTTCATGTTTCCTATTGTTACTGATAACCACATTTAAATGTCTACCTATTATGTGGGAATTTGAATATCTCCAGATCATCAGTCCAGTAATTTAACTGCTCTGCTACCACGCCCTGGCCTCAAACTATGATTGCTTCCCTTAATCCCCCGTTCACACTTACACCAAATGGGTGTCCAAAACCTTGCCATTTAATCAGAAAATTGGGATCTCTCATTAAAATTGAACCCACATTGATGATTTAGACTGATGCTGATCAAAAGTTGTGGAGTGTTGGTTCCAATGCTGATTGTCAAAGAGTCCCAGGTAACCCACCTTGTCAGAGTGAACTGAGTGAAGGTGTGTATATATTTCATTAGCAGAGAGGCAATGGGCACTGCATCCTCATTGGACTGACATTCAGTGGTTGACCAGTTGTCTTCTTTGTCTTCCAGAGACCCTGTTGGACACTCGGATAGCTACAGCTGAATTGGGATGGACAGCATATCCTTCATCTGGGGTAAGAACATTTCAGCCCATGGGCACTTGACAACGATAGTTCTCTTACATAGGTAGGAGGGTGAACAGGGAGAGAGAGCGAGGAGGAGGAAGGACAGCCAGCTGGTGACAGGGCAGTGTAAAAGCGCTTTAAAGGCAACTAATTACCTTGTAATTGGCATGCAGTAAATTAATAAAAATCACTGAGGAACATCTCCATTTTTGAGCAATATTTGGTTGAAGGATGTGAAGGTGAGTATTGGGCAGGACATGAAGATCTTTCCTTCAAAATATTGCTCTGCTGTCTGTTCAGTGCCAACCTGTTGACCGTGAATCTGAAGGCTCCAATCGCCCTTCAGGATCCAGAATTCACATAAAGAAAAAGTCAAATCAGATTGAGTGTATTGTCATGTGCATGAGTACGGTGAGGTAGAGGTACAATGAAAAACCTACCTGCAGCAGCATCACAGACATGTAGGCTCAGACCACACACAGAGTATATATTATCCATAAATTATACATGACAGTGAAGAGAGAGAGAGAGAGAGGGGGAGAAGGGGGGTGGGTGGGGAGAGAGAGAGACAAGACTGTGTAAATACAAGGCATTAGTGCAAACAAAGACACAATCAGAGACAATTCCGTGGTATTGCAAGAGGTGGTCTGTAGTGTTCTGTTGCAGAGGTAAGGTTAGGGTTGTGCAGGTCGGTTCAAGAACCTGATGGTTGTAGGGAAGTAACTGTTCCTGAACCTGGTGGTGTGGGACTTCAGGCTTTTGTACCTCCTGCCTGACACCGGCGGCAAGAAGAGGGCATGAACTGGATGGTAGGGATCCTTGATGATAAATGCAGCCTTCTTGAAGCACCGCCTGCTGTAGATGCTGTCAATAGTGGGGAGGGTTATGCCTGTGATGGACTGGGCTGTTTCCACTACTCTCTGCAGTGTCCTGCATTCTTGTGCATTGGAATTACTGTACCAGGCCCTGGTGGAACCAGTCAGGATACTTTCCAAGTGAATCCATAGAAGTTTGTTCGAGTATTTAGTGACATACTAAGCTTCCAAGAAAGTAGAGGCACAGGCGTGCCTTCTTCATGATTGCATCTTTGTGCTGGGCCCAGGACAGGTCATCTGAGAGTTAATGTCCAGGAATTTGAAGCTGCTAACTCTCTCCCCCTGTGACCCACCAATGAGAACTAGCACGTGGTCTCCTGACTTCCCTTTTCTGAAGTTTTTGCTGTGTTCTTAATATTATGTTCACTTGCTCTTGATTCCCTCCACAGCCCTTATCCTAAAGAATTTTTTTGACCCATTAAGTCAGTCAGATCACCATACTCAAGAGACTATAAACCAAAGTTATATATTTTGTGCTAATAATTCAACCCTGTTAATTTCAGGAGCATTGTAGTAAAAGCATGTTGCACTGTCTCCAAGTCTCTCATCTCCTTCTCAAGGTGTGCATTAAGCTAACAAGAAACTACCTCACTCTGATCTGCACTGTGATGCTTACACTACAGAGGGGACAGAAGGGGGAGCAGAATATTCACTTTTCTTAGATATAAGTGGTGCAAGGATGCTGCCAAAGAACTGAAAAAATAGAACTACTTGAACGTCTTCAAACCTATCATTAAATTGGTGCACTTCACTAGTTGTGAAAACAGTAATTATCTGCATTCTTTATTCTAACAAAGCATCATGCTTGGAATTCCAACTCACCAGGGCTTTATGGAAACCATGCACCTGGCTATTGTAAAACAAACATAATCCGTGTAATTGGTGGCGAGATGATAAAGGACCACATCTGTTCCATTGAGCCACCTACTGCCATTACCCGATAACAACACGCTACCTTCAGCACAGTCAACTTCCAGATAGAGGCAGAGAGTTATAAAGCATGGAAACAGGCCCTTCGGCCCAACTGGTCCATGCCGACTGAGATTCCATCCAAGCTAATCCCGTTTACTTGTGTTTAGCCCATATGCTTCTGAACCTTTTCTATCCATAAACTAATCGAAATGTCTTTTAAAAGTTGTTATTGTATCTGCCTCAACCATTTCCTGTGGCAGCTCGTTCCATCTACAGACCACCATGTAAAAAAGTTGCTCCTCGGGTTCCTATTAAATCCCTCCCTATGCCCTCCTGTCTTTGATTCCCCAAACTTGGGAAAGACTGTGTGCATTCACCATATCTATGTCCCTCCTGACGTTACATACTTTTAAAAAGCTGTTCTCCTCAGGTGCAACTCCGTGTTTGGGAATGTCTTCCAGAAAACTCTTTGGAGACAGCACAATGGCCATAGCACTTTCTTCTAGGATGTCAACTTTGGCACAGTGTTGGCACTCATTGTCTCACTGCAGAAGCTTCAAGTGAATGGTTACTCTTCAATACAATACCAGGGGAGTGCAGCACTCTCTCCAATACTATTGTTTTGAAGGAGATGTTAAACTGGCACCTTCCTGTTCTCTACAGTGAATGGGTTTAAATAATCCCAAGGCACTGTTTGAAGAACAGGAGGGTTCTCCTTGTTGCCCTGGCCAATTTCAAGCAGAAATGATCATCTAGTTAGTATCTGTCACATTAGTATTTTGTGGGAACTTGCTGTGAATAACTTGGCAGATGTGTGTCATGGAGTTATAGATCATACAGCATGGAAACAGGCCCTTCGGCACTAACCATCAAGCAACCATTTACATTAATCCCTTTACCCATTTAATACAAAAACAGAAGGCTCTCAGACCAGAAACGTTGACTCTGTTTCTCTTCCCACAGATGCGGCCTGACCTGCTGAGTGCTTCCAGCATTTTCAGTTTTTGTTTTAGATTTACAGGCTCAGCAGTCTTTTTGATTTTCACTAATCCGATTTTTTACTTTTCCCACATTCCCATCAACTCCCCTCAGATTCTACAACTCACCCAAACATGAGGGGCAATCTACAGCGGCCAATTAACCTAGCAACCCGCACATTTTTGGGATGTGGGAGAAAACCGGAACACCCGGGGGAAACCCACGCAGTCACAAGGAGAACATGTAAACTCCACATAGACAGTACTGGAGGTCAAGATTGAATCTGGGTTACTGGAACTGTGAGACAACAGCTCTACCAGCTGCACCACTGCACAGTCCTGCAATACAAGAACCACGATGGAATTGGAAGTCATATTTAGGCATGGATTGGTGATTGGTTAACCAACAGGGAACAACTGGGATAGATGGATTATTTTCGGACTGACAGTCAGTAACTAAGTGATCAGCGACTTGGATGTAAGAACATTTGCTCATTGGTGGGTTAACAAGTTGTGAGGAGGACACAAAGAGCCTGCAAAGGGATATAGATAGGTCAAGTGAGTGGGCAAGATATTGGCATTTGGATGAGAATGGAAGAATGACAAAGGAGTGAGACTGCAGAAATTTGTGTTAATAAAGATCCATAGAACCATAGAACACCACAACACAGAAAACAGGCCATACGACCCTTCTAATCTGTGCCGAAACATTATTCCACTAGTCCCACTTACCTGCACCCAGTCCATAACCCTCCAGACTTCTCCCGTTCATGTATCTATCCAATTTATTCTTAAAACTTAAGAGTGAGCCCGCATTTACTACATCAGATGGCAGCCCATTCCACACTCCCACCACTGTCTGAGTGAAGAAGTTCCCCCTAATGTTCCCCCTAAACCTTCCCCCTTTCACCCTAAAGCCATGTCCTCTCGTACTTATCTCTCCTAATCTAGGTGGAAAGAGCCTACTTGCATTAACTCTGTCAATGCCCCTCATAATTTTGTAAACCTCTATCAAATCTCCCTTCATTCTTCTACGCACCAAAGAGTAAAGTCCTAACCTGTTCAATCTTTCCCTGTAACTCAACTCCTGAAGACCCGGCAACATTCTAGTAAATCTCCTCTGCACTCTTTCAATCTTACTGATATCCTTCCTATAGTTAGGTGACCAGAACTGCACACAATACTCCAAATTTGGCCTCACCAATGACTTATACAACCTCACCATAACATCCCAACTCCTATACTCAATACTTTGATTTATGAATGCCAGGATGCCAAAAGCCTTTTTTACAACCCTGTCTACCTGTGATGCCACACTCAGGGAATTATGTATCTGAACTCCCAGATCCCTTTGGTCCTCCGCACTCTTCAGTGCCCTACCATTTACTGTGTATGTCCTCCCTTGATTTGTCCTTCCAAAATGCAACACCTCACACTTGTCTGCATTAAATTCCATCTGTTATTTTCTGGCCTATTCTTCCAGTTGGTTCAGATCCCTCTGCAAGCTTTGAAAGCCTTCCTCGCTGTCCCCAACGCCTCCAATCTTAGTATCATCCACAAACTTGCTGATCCAATTTACCACATTATCATCTAGATCATTGATATAGACAACAAACAAAAATGGCCCCAGCACAGATCCCTGAGGCACACGACGAGTCACAGGCCTCCAGTCTGAGAAACAATCATCCACTACCACTCTCTGTCTTCTCCCACACAGCCAATTTCGAATCCAGTTTACAACCTTCCCATGGATACCTAGTGACTGAACCTTCTGAACTAACCTCCCGAACTAACCTCCCATGTGAGACCTTGTCAAAGGCCTTACTAAAGTCCATGTAGATGACATCCACAGCTTTCCCTTCATCTACTTTCTTGGTAACCTCCTCAAAAAACTCTACAAGATTCGTTAAATACAATCTACCACGCACAAAGCCATGCTGACTATCCCTAATCAGCCCTTGGCTGTCCAAATACTTGTATATCCGATCTCTCAGAACACCTTCCAATGATTTACCTACTACTGATGTCAGGCTCACTGGCCTGTAATTACCTGGTTTACTTTTAGAGCCTTCTTTAAACAATGGAACAACATGAGCTACCTTACAGTCCTCCGGCACCGGACCTGTGGCTAAGGACATTTTAAATATATCTGTCAGGGCCCCTGCAATTTCTACACTAGTCTCTCTCAAGGTCCAAGGAAATATCTTCTCAGGCCCGGGGGATTTATCTACCTTTATTCACTGTAAAGCAGCAAGCACCTCCTCCTCTTTAATCTCTGCATGTTCCGTGACACTAGTGCTTGTTTCCTTTCCTTCCATATCCACTATGCCAGTTTCGTGAGTAAATACTGATGCAAAAAAACTGTTTAAGATCTCCCCCATCCCCTGAGGCTCCACACGTAGACAACCACTCTGATCTTCTAGGGGACCAATTTTGTCCCTTACTATCCTTTTACTCTTCAAATACTTGTAGAAACCCTTTGGGTTTACCTTCACATTATCTGCCAAAGCAACCTCATGTCTTCTTTTTGCCTTCCTGATTTCCTTTTTTAGTATTTTCTTACAGTTTTTAAATTTAAATTTTATTTACAGCGTGGTAACAGGCCCTTCCGGCCCATCGAGTCCGCGCCGCCCATTTTAAACCCAAATTAACCTACCCGTACATCTTTGCAATGTGGGAGGTACTCTTCAAGTACCTCATTTGTTCTTAGTAGCCTATACCTGCTATATACCTCTCTCTTTTTCTTAACCAGAGCACCAATATCACTTGAAAACCAAGGTTCCCTATGCTTGTTAACTTTGCCTTTAATCCTGGCAGGAAATACAAACTTTGCACTCTTAAAATTTCGCCTTTGAAGGCCTTCCACTTACTGAACACATCCTTGCCAGAAAACAACTTATCCCAATCCACTCTTCCTAGATCCTTTCTCATTTCCACAAAATTGGCCTTTCTCCAATTTAGAACCTCCAGTCGAGGACCAGACCTATCCTTATCCATAATTAACTTGAAACTAATGACATTACGGTCACTGGACCCAAAATGCTCACCTACTCATACTTCTGTTACCTGACCTGTCTGGTTCCCTAATAGGAGATCAAGTGTTGCATTCTCTCTTGTTAGTACCTCTATATATTGATTAAGAAAACTTTCCTGAACACATTTGACAAATTCCAAGCCATCCAGCCCTTTCACAGTGTGGGAGTCCCAGTCAAGATGTGGAACATTAAAATCCCCTACTATTATAACTTTCTGTTTCTTACATCGGTCTGCTATCTCACTACAGATTTGTTCCTCCAATTCTCTCTGACTATCGGGCGGTCTATAATACAACCCTATTAGTGTGGCCACACCTTTCCTGTTCCTCAGCTCCACCCATATGGCCTCTGTAGACGAGCCCTCCAGGCTGTCCTGTCTACGCACAGCTGTGATATTTTCCCTGACTAGTAACGCCATTCCTCCCCCTTTCATCCCTCCCCCTTTATCACGTCTGAAACAATGGAACCCCGGAACATTAAGCTGCCAGTCCTGCCCCTCCTGCATCCAAGTCTCACTAATAGTAATAATGTCGTAATCCCACATGCCAATCCACGCCCTAAGCTCATCTGCTTTACCTACAATACTTCTTGCACTGAAATAGATGCACCTGAGAACATTTCTATCACGTACAAACCTCTGATTTCTGTCTATACCTGCAGTCCTTGCATGACCATTTTCCTCCTCCACCTCACTATTTGCTCTAACACTCCGGTTCCCCTCCCTCTGCAAATCAAAGGATCTGGGGTTCCTAATAAATGAAACACAACACGTGTTTCAGTAATCAGGATATAATTAGAAAGGCTAATGGAATATGCTAATATTCCATAATAATGGCTAATGCAAGGGGTTTGGAGTAACAAAATGTCAGGAGGTTTTGATGTAGCTTTACATGTGTTGGCGAGACTGCACCCACAATATTGTGAAAAATTCTGATGTCCATATTTAAGGAAGGACATTGCAGGGAAAGTTCACTGGATTGATTCCTGGGATCAAGGGCTTGACAGAAAGGTAGAACAGGTTGGGCCTGTACTCATTGGTGTTGAAAAGAATGAGAGGTGATGTTATTGAAACATTTGGCGGAGATGAAAAGGGGTTCCTACCCTCAAGGAATGGCAAATACATGGAAATCCCAACTCAGGTTGCTGTGGAGGTGGGGTCTGTGAATATATTCAAAGTGGAAATTGACAGACATTTGAACTACAGGGGAGTTGAGGGGTCTGGACAGAGATAGGGAAAGTGGTGTTCTAACTGGTGCTACCGATGTAGGGAAGAAAACTTGTAATTTATTAACATCATCAGGGCATTCCAGAGTTCTTCACAGCTAACGGATTACTTTCTGAAGGCACAGTCCAGCTGTTTGTGGGCAAGCGTGGAATTTTCGACTGGCTGTGGTGCAGAAGGAGGCCATTCAGCCCATCAAGGCTCTTGACCATCAATCTGTCCAACAAAAAGGAGTGAGACAAATGAACAGATACCCTGGTATGGAGAATGTTTGTTGAGAGATGGATATTGACCACAGTGGCCCCTGGTCACCTTCCACTCATTCCATGGGATCTTCAAATATATCTGAGAGGTACAGACCATTCAACATCTGTTGTAAGACAAGTTCTTTAAGGTCTCATAGGGTAAAGACTCTGGACACAGTCTTTGGAGTAAAAATGATTTATTCACAAAGGCAAAGGCGGGACAGAATGAATGGGAATGGATGCACACTTACACACACACAGGTGATCGCGAACGTGGGGGATATCACAACAAGGGTGAGATGCGCGCACACACACACACACAAAAAAAACAAACTGGTTACAAATGATCAAGGAAGAAACAATACAATGCCTGACCCCTGACTCAGTGGAAGCATTGGCTCTACGCTCCCGGGAATCTACTTTAGATGCTCCTAACCCTTGTGGAAGTGCACACTCTTACCAATGGTCTCTTCAGCATTGTTTCACGATTCCTGGAGCAATCAAAAAAAGAGCGAACCATGCACATGTGGCATTCTTTATAGTGCTGGAGGGCTGGGTGGTCCAGCCCAGGTAATTCAAACAATCCAATGACTCAAGGCCAGGTACAAAGATGTGTACAGGAACCAATGGTCAAAGGTGTGCACTAATGGGTGGATGGAGCCAGACCTTGATTGACAGTGGTGTGGCTTTCGACCATGTGCTCAGTGGTGTCACTTGACAGCCATGACCCTTCACAATACATTCCACCCCTCGAAAGTTACATACAGGCCATCATGGGAATAACTATCGCTAAGCTAAAAAATATGCGTCAGTGTGCAGTACTAATGGAAGGCAGAAGTGGTTCTAATAATCTGACAAGCACAGCACAAGATACAGATAGCTACTACAATTAGAACGAGGGCAATGGCCCAGTGGTTGGCAGTTGCTCACCATCCCCCCAGTGACCCAAATGGCCACCAGTTTCCCCATGAGGTGTCATGCTGGAGGAGCTGGTCCCTTGCTTTTTGAATTTTAGCCACTGAGTCCTGAATATGAGCAGCCAGGTTAGTGATGTTGCTGGACACATCAGGGATAAAGGTGCAGCATTCCTTACCAATCACTGCACAGGTACCACTGTCCACAGAGAGTAGGTAATCCAGGGCTATTCGATTCTGCAGGGCTACCAACCTGACGGTGGCCAGCTCCGCTGCTGTCCTCGTCAGGGCATCCTTGGTACGTTGCAGTGACATTTTCGTTTCGTCAGCCAGCGTCTGGAGCACGCTGGTCATCCGGATGACTTCATGGGACAGTTGGGCCGTCCCATACGTGGGAAAGGCTATCATCCAGAACCTCTCCGCCTCCATGATGGCTCTTTTGTTCTGGTGGCCCACTGTATGCCGGGTGCTCCCCCAGGTTATTCAGAGTGTGGATGTAGGGCACCACAAACGCTGGAAAGCAGCAACTGTACCAGCTCGTGGGGAGCCACGGGTAGGCACGGTGGCCACAAATCCAGTGGGTCCCGTTCAAAGTCCAGGGAGCCCCCAGTTTAGCAGCACCATCGGCTGTGGTCACTGAGGTACCTGGATAGCAGTTTCGCTCACAATCGCTAAGGCCAACTGAACAGGTGGAACTGTGCTCATTCTGGAGTCTGCACCAGCATTCTGTCGGCTTACTCAGTGGCTGCGGGGTGACTCTAAAGGGTCGGGACTCGGGTGGAGGTCAAATTGTAGGAAGGGAAATACCATTTCCTGAAACACCCACCCCATTAGGGATCGCTGGAGGGGATGTCCTGTAGTGGTGAGGGGAGTGGTGGGGGACTGCCATCCAGCCACCCCCCAAACCGAAATACTGAACCCGACAGGCGCAAAAAATCTGTGTAAGCAGTTCATTTGAAGATCATCCAGGGGGATCAGTGTAAGTGGTAGAGCTTCACCGGCGTGTGCTGGGGTCCGGATGCAAATCCAGCAGTCTAATTGGGTCAAGGTCAGGTCAGGTGTTGGGTACGAAGACAGGATAGGTTAGTTTGACCCGGAATCGCGACCCAATGGGTGTCCCTGGGACCACGTGCAACGACTTCTCCCTTTCTGAGGGGGGCCCTGTGGCTGTTGAACCCACACTTTCCCTGAGTCTTGGGGGGGTTCGGTGTCTTGCAAGTCGGGAGGTGGGGAGTGTGCCAGATGGCGGGATTATGGGGACCCCCCCCTTGGCTGAAGCACGCCCGACCACCACTGCAGTGTGCGGGAGGGTGTCAGCGTGCGTTCTGTTTCTTTCAGCAGGCCATTTATTCTTTCTATCAGGCCCAATGCCTGGGGATGGTAGGATATATGGAACAGCCACGAGATCCCTGCCTCAGCTGCCCAGTTCTGTACTTTAGCCCCCGCAAAGTGTGAGCCCTGATTGGATTGTACCTCCCATGGGACTCCATAAATGGAGGAGAGGTGCTGCAATCCTTTGATGTGCTGTTTAATGGAGGAGAGGTGCTACAATCCTTTGATGTGCTGTTCTGGTCGGCCCTCTCACAGGGCACTGCCACCAGGACACCTGAGTATGTGTCCACCATTGTCAGGGCATATTGCTTTTTATTGTGGCATGGGAACGATATAGTCTATCTGCCACACGTGACCCGCTCCCGTGCTGCGGCGGATGTGACCCAGTGGCCCCGCAGGCCAGCCTCATGGTTTTACTTGTTGGCAGATGGGGCAGCTAACGACAGTGATCTTACACTGGTCCACTGTGAGGGCGACCCTGAACTGTTCTGCCCAACGCCATGTGCTGTCAGCCCCTAGGTGACCGCTCTTGCGGTGTGCCCATGCAGCTAAAGTGCTGAGGTCAGGTTCCTCTGGGGAGGTGGTACGGCAGCATATTTGGGCAGCCTGGTTCACAGTGGCATTATGTATGGCATCCTGGGTATTTTTGTGGGTATGACCATCCACGTGGTGGACCGAAATCTGTCTTTGGGCAGCCTGATGCCAGATGAAATGCCAGTGTCCCTGTCCCCAGAGGGGGCGTCCGTGAATTTCCCACCCCGTTTCGTGCACCATGCCATTCACACTGCCATCCCGTTGGCCACTGCCCAAGAGTCGATATAGATGTGCATTGGCCCGGTGCTGTTCTGAAGGGTGAGTGCTACTGCCGCCAGTTCGGCCAATTGATTAGATCCACGCCCTCCCTCTTTGGTCAAGGTTTTTCCTGTGGCGGGATGAAGTGCCGCTGCCTTCCAATGTTGTTTCCCCCCCTTTCCAGCAGCTGGAGCCATCTGTGAACCAGGCGTTCAGTTTTTGTTCGGGGTCGAGGGAGTCGAAGGGTTGGCCCCAGGACACGGGGGAAGGTTGGATCTCAGGTATGTCTGGGGGTGGGTCCTGGGACTGGGGGAAGGACATGACCTGTTCGTGGAGGCAGCTGACCCCTTCTGGACTGGGGTCAGCCCGGTCCGCGATGTGACACTTCCACTTCACTATCGAGGACCTTTGGGCTCGGCCCTCTTTGTGTGTGGAGTCAGGGGACTTGACCCAACGCATTATGGGCAGGTGGGGGCGAAGGATCACAGGGTTGGTTCCGGTTTGGCGCTCGGTGGCGAGGAGCACCAGGTAGCAGGCAAGCAGCTGGCGCTCACAAGGGCTGTAGTGAGTGGCGGCCTCAGGCAATGATTTGGTCCAGAAGCTGAGCGGGACTCTGTGCCCCTGGACCTTCTGCCAGAGGCTCCGTTCAACAACTGACTCACTAGCGGAGACCTGTAACTCGAAGGGGACCCCTTCCTGGTGGGGGGCAAGTGGTAGGGCTTGCTCCACAGCTTGCTTGGCTGCCTCAAAGGCAGCCTTCTGTTCAGGTCCCCAGGAAAAGGTGGCCTTCTTTTGAGAGACCCTATAGAGGGGGCTCAGGAGCTTGGTGAGGTGGGGTATGTGCGGCCGCCAATAGCCAAGGAGACCCATGAAGCTCTGGGTGTCAGTTTTATTGGAGGGGACGGCACAATTTAAAATTTTGTTTTGGGCAGTTTCAGGAATGTCTCGTTTGTGTGCCACTGAATTCTGAGAAACAACACATTCTGGGCTGGGCCTTGTATCTTTTCCATATTAATGGCCCAGTCCCGTTCTCTGAGGGAAGAAATTAGCATATCAAGAGCCTGAGACAATGGCCTCGGAAGGCCCTTGTAGGAGTATGTCGTCTATGTAGTGGGCAGCTGACACCCCTGGGGGAAGTTGAATAGCTTGCAAGTCCTGGGAGATTAACTCATGGCATATTGTGGTAGACGTTGAAATGTGTATTGTCTCCCGTCCCAGGTGAATGCAAATTGGTCCTGGGAGGTGTGATAGAGGGGGATGGAGAAGAATGCATTGGCCAAATCCACAAGGGCATACCATGGTTTGTCTGGGCGCCCTGAAATATCCTAGACCGAGGTGACGATGTCGGGTACAGTGGCAGCGAGGGGGTGGGGGGGTGGGGGCAGCCTTGTTAGGTGTCTGTAGTACACCGTCATGCGCCACGTCCCATTCTTTTTGCGGATGAGCCAGATGGGGCTATTGAAGGGGAAGGCTGGGGGCCGGATGACTCCCTCCTGCAGCAGGACTTGGACGGCCTCTGTGATGTCTTGGTGTCTCCCTGGCACCCTATACTGTCAACTGCAGACGACGTTAGAGGGAGGGGGAGCAACAACCGGTTCCCACTTGGCTGCCCCGACTACAACCATAGCCTGGGCGACTCCAAAAATGAACTTGCCCTGGTTGGCGTGTAGGGACTGTCCCTTTAAGACATTGATCCCCAGTATGCACTCAGGCGAGACTGCTATTAAAACAGTTACAGTTCGAGGAGGTTGGTTCCCGATAGCCATGCAGACCTTGACTTCCCTTGAAGGCAAAAAGGAACCCCCCAACCCCTCTATCTGTATCTGTGCCCTTGTCCACGTGGCGGTGTTACCCGGGACAATGGTGTGTTGGGCACCTGTGTCGACGAGTGCCATCCAGCTCTGGACATTCCCCTTTCCCCAGTGTACCACTACGGGTATATGTGGCCTCAGGTCCCCCGGACAGGGCAGGGTAATAGAGCAAATGCACAGGGGACCCTGGCCTTCATCCTATGGGAGGGGGGTGGAGGTCTGCCACCCCGTGGGTGAGGGTTCCTGCTGGCGGAGGTGGGATATCTCCTGTCGCAGCAGGTCCCGGAGCTGATCCCTGAGGGCAGGGGAGAAGGTTTCGAGTGGGGGAGGGGTGGAGGTAGTCTCAGTGTCTGCAGGGGCAGTCCACATGGTCCAGTGGTTGGGGGTGACCTCTGTGTCGGAATTGGACCCGGGGTGGCTGTGGATCTTCACCCGGGCGGGCTTCCCCCTGCAGAGCTCTTTCCAGCGCGCATAGAGAGCGGAGGTCGGGATCCCATCTATGCTTGCGCGGTCCACCCCTGCACGCAACAGGTCTAGGTATAACTGATTGCATGGGACAGGGGAGTCGTGTCCCCAGCCCTCATCTCTGCTCTGCGGACCTGGGTGGGCGCCCCCTGCTGCATGTACTCCAGCCCTTCCAGGAGAGTGATGGCGTCCAGTATGGTCTTCCCACAAACCGGTCCCATGAGGGGCAGGACCACTGGCCTCAACTCAGGGCGCACGGTGGCGACCAGGTATTCTGCTAGCGCGCTGGTCGCCCTGGTGTTCTCTTAAAGCTCAAGGTCACCGCCCCCCTCATAAATGCCGGTCACCAGTGCCCATTCCCTGATGACCCTGGTGCCCTCACTGACTGTGCTACATTGCGGTCGCCCGTATAAATCCCATTCAAGGAGGGTAGAATACCGGGCCCTTACTGCGGTCACAACCCGGTTCCACACGGTGGTTTTGTAGTGTTGTCCCCAGTCCCTCCACGTGGCGCCTGCAGGGCATTGTTAATACTCTGTTGGTCAGACAAGCTCCCCAGGGCACTTGCCTCCAGGTGAGAGAGGCTCACATTGGGAGCCCCCTCATCCCACAGCTGGAGCAACCAGGTGGCCAGGTGTTTGCCCGGCCACTGGCGATACTGATCTGCCAGCTGGGTCAATGCCTTGATGGAGAAGTCCAGGGTCTCCGTGGTCTCGGAGGGGCTCTGTGCACCTCCCCCTGCAGTGGCCTCATCCCCGTTCCCCTCCCTTTCATGGTAGACCTGGGACCGTGTTTGGACGGGTCGAGCCTGCAGGGGTTCAGGTACATAGGGTGGAGGGCGGGTGTGATGGGGCCCCGGCTCTTTGGGCACCCCCTCCTCGTCAGTATCCATCCATATATCCCCATCCCCCAGCCATGCGTCCAGCTTGTTGCCGCGCCGGACCAGGGCTCAAATTTTAAATGGGTCTGGCTGCCAGCCAGACCGGCGGGCTGCCTGCACCTGCTGTAGCTGAATCAGCCTGCAGGTGACCTCAGTACCTCTGGCCTCGAGGTCATTGGCTCGGGTCTGGGCAATCTGACCTCCCTCCTGCAGTGGAGACATGTATTCTGCAACTGCCTAGTAATTCCAGCCTGGCATCTGAGGAGGGATGCAAACAGCCAGAAGGCATCCCTTTGAACTCCCTTTGGCCCTGGGGAACCCCGACTTCTGGAGGAGGGCAACCACGTGGTGCCCCAGTTTCTCACCACGTGGATCTAACTGCTCAGCCCAGCCCACTGGCTTACCGTGGTCTACCAGCATGCTGGCCAAGTTCCCAAATCCCTGACTCTCATTGGTCCACCTGGGAATCCTCTCCTCAGTGCCTGCACTGGCCTTCTTCCCCCTGTTCCAAAATATCCGTCCCGCGTCTGTGTCCATCCAAGACCTTTAAGACCCTGCTCGCAGCGCCAAATGTTGTAAGACAAGTTCTTTAAGGTCTCAAAAGGCAAGGACTCTGGACACAGTCTTTGGAGTAAAAAATGATTTATTCACAAAGACAAACACGGGACAGAATGAACGGGAATGGATGCACACTTACACACAGGTGATCGACATCTCATCTGAAATTCCACAGAGCTGCAGTATTTGCACATTTCTGCTCTAGGTCAGTCCACCAACTAAGCCAAGTGGACAGTAAAATGGCCTCTCAATGTCCAGGTTCTGCTTCCTGTTGTATTCTGCTACTCCTGACTCAGTATTGGTTGTTCTACTACTCTTCGGTCTTCCGGATGTAATCACATGAGTGGACCAGTACTCCATAGGTTTTACCTCCTCTGCAGTATCTCGCTCAAGCTCTGCAGCAGACCAGTGTTTCTCAGTCCTTGACTCATGTCCCAAGAGTGAGCCATGAGAATAGATTGCAGCTGAAAATACAGGCTTAAATGGCTTCTGATGTACCACAGGTAAGATGCTCCCAGCAAGGCACAAAAACCCTTTCTACATTTCATCTGATAGATAGGTGATCACCTGGTGTGCTGTAAGATGATTTGTCCCCATTTTTGATAGTCATTGCTCCTTCTTACAGCTTGAATGTAATTTTATCCTCTCCTGGCTTCCAGTATGAATCCAGTTCAGCATTGTGAATCATCCTCCTGTGTTCACTCGTACAATACTGTTGGTTTGGATCATAGGTACATGCAAACCATCCTACCAGTTAGAAATGTCTGGTTTCCTGCAGCTGCCTCATCCTGTAATTGTATATTAAAAAAGCAGAAAGTAGTTTCAGCCAGAGCTCAGTGAAGCTTACACAAGGTCAGCTTCAGAACACTCCAGAGAAATGACCTCTTGAATAAAGCAAGTCTGAAGGATGGCAACCTGTGACTCTTAAAAAATTTGAAACAATTTTTCAAGCTCATTGCTGCTTACTATTAATGAATGTCATCACTGCTATTCATACCAGTAAACTGATTAACTTGGGACCAAATTACTTGTATGTTTTCCACTTAAACTGTTTACAGTGTCACAACTGGCCGTCGATGTTTTCAAGAGTCCTAGTTCAAAAAAGTGTTGAGAACCACTGCTCTGGAGTGCAAGGCTCAGCAAGTCTTTCACGCTGACCTTATCAAGATCTTTATTGACCTCTGCAAAAGTGCTGTACTGGCTGGGGTCATTGGGTAGTAATTAGTAGCAGGGTCTCTGGCCAATTCCTCTCCTCACTCTGGAGCTATTTTTTCAGCCTTGTCTTCACTCTGGCCATTGTTAACAGCAATACAATATTGCCAAGGCACTGCACAAATGTGTACCAACTGACTAAAAGGAGGGGGTCTATTCCTGACCACATAATGGAAAGCTTGAATTGGAAAGTAATTTGAGATGAATGATTAGGTGCCCTTTGACCTCTCCTTTTTTTACACCACATCCCTCTCATGTGCTCCTTCCATCTGCCACATTCCTCCAGAATTCATCCCCTCCCCTGCTTTCACACAACCAAGAAGTCTTACAAGGGTGGCAGTGAGAGGAGCACAGAGCCATGCTGAGTTAACTAACAGGGGTTTTATACAGTGCATAAGGACCTTTAACCTGCTTTTCAGTGGGCAAACAGTGACAGCAGATAATTGAAGGCTTGCTCTAACCCTGCAAGAAGATGGCTCTTAGATTTGAAAGGTAATGGGAGAGCCTGGTGGAGGCTTTAAGGCAGCTTTGAATCTTCTAAAGCCTGGCTTAATCCAGCCTGAACACTGAAAGACCATGTCCTTTCATATCACCTCATGATATAATTAGGGGTTGTCATTTGTTTCAAATGCATGTGAATTCTTCAGTCCTGTATTATCCATACATGACATTCCTGGTTGGATTCATGAAGTAACAGCCCTCTATAACCTGGTGTTAGTGATTCAGACAGATGTAGTCGGTCCTTTGCAAATAGATTAGCAGGAATGAAGCTGAAATTCTACTGGAAGCTTTGTTTCCATGACAAAATTAATTACCATGTAGTAGCTTTAGACCTCTGTGATTACCTCCAACAGTTCCTTGATATTGGTGCATCCTCATTGGAACAGAACCATGTCGGACTAAGTGTTTTTTTTAATGGTTTCACAGCTCCATAATGTTATAATGGTGCTGACCAGCCTTGGAATCTATTTGCGTTTTAAGATAATTTTACTAGTCTATTGAGAATTTGTAACTGACTGCAATGTTGAATTGACTTACACACAGTTTGATCGAGGTGAAGTATTGTATAAAGCAGAAATATAGGGTAGGATTTATAGAGGTGACGCAATGGCACAGTATTAGAGCTGGGTTCAATCCTGACCTCTGCGCGTTCTCCCTCTGATGGTGTGGGTTTCCTCTGGGTGACCTGTTCCCACATCCCAAAGATGTGCAGGTTGGTGGGTTAATTGGCCACTGTAAGTTGCCCCTAATCATAGAGTCATCGAGACATAAAGCAATACAGCACAGATACAGGCCCTTCGGCCCAACAAGTTCATGCTGACCATGGTGCTCGCCCATCCGAATGGGGGAATTGAGGAGGGGGTGGATGGAGGTGGTTGATGGAGTGTGGAGAGAATAAACTGGGTTGGGGTGTGATTAGTGTAAATGATGATTGGTGCAGACTCAGTGGGCCGCAGGGCCTGTTTCCATGCTGTATCTCTCTACGACTATCACTTTCCCGAGCCCCACTCTTCTTGAGAAAGGCTTCTTTCCATTCCTTCCCCTGTTGCCATACTCCCTTGCTTCTCTCCTTTCCCTTAATTTCAGACTCCTTTGAATGCTGAAATTCTCTTAAATGTTGTCGTCTTGATTTCCAATTCTCCACCAGTGTTATGATTGTATTTCACAGGGGCTCGGCTCCAAGTAGAGGGATGATCAGGCTTAAAGGGCACCAGCCAGTTCTGTCATGGAGTAAGAAGAGGGCTGGGACAAGGGTGGACACCTCACTGGCAAAATTAAACCATAGATCTCTGAGGCTCCAAGGCACTGTTAATCGTCATGGAGTCACAGAGTCATACAGCATGGAAGCAGGCCCTTCAGCCCAACTAATCCAAGCTGACCAAGATGCCCATCTAAGCGAGTCCCATTTGCCTGTATTTGACCCATATCCGTCTAAACCTTTCCTATCCATGTGCCTGTGCATGGATACTTGCCTTAAGATGGCCACTCTCTGACCTCTTGCAGCCACAGTGTAGCCATCAGAATCCTTGGGGTCCAGTTGAATAACCGAAGAACAATACAGCGTAATACAGGCCCTTCAGCCCACCATGTTGTGCCGCCCTTCCAACCACACCTAAGACTATCTAACCCCTTCCTCCCACAAATCGCTCTAACTTAAATTCCTCCATATGCTTATCTAACAATCTCTTGAACTTGACCAATGTACCTGCCTCCACCACCACCCCAGGCAGCGCATTCCATGCACCAACCACTCTCTGGGTGAAAATCCTCCCTCTGACATCACCCTTGAACTTCCCACCCAATACCTTAAAGCCGTGTCCTCTTGTTTGAGCATTGGTGCCCTGGGAAAGAGGCGCTGGCTGTCCACTCTATCTATTCCTCTCAATATCTTGTATACCTCTATCATGTCTCCCCTCATCCTCGTCCTCTCCAATGAGTAAAGCCCTTGCTCCTTTAGTCTCTCCTCATAATCCATACCCTCTAATCCAGGCAGCATCCTGGTAAATCTCCTCTGCACCTTTTCCAACGCCTCCATATCCTTCCTATAATGAGGCGACCAGAACTGGACACAGTACTCTAAGTGTGGCCTAACTAGAGTTTTGTAAAGCTGCATCATCACTTCGCGGCTCTTAAACTCGATCCCCCGACTTATGAAAGCTAACATCCCATAAGCTTTCTTAACTATCCTAGCCACCTGCGAGGCAACTTTCAGTGATCTGTGGATATGAACCCCCAGATCCCTCTGCTCCTCTACACTGCCCAGAATCCTGCCATTTACCTTGTACTCCGCCTTGGAGTTTGTCCTTCCAAAGTGTACCACCTCACACTTCTCCGGATTGAACTCCATCTGCCACTTGTCAGCCCAGCTCTGCATCCTATCAATATCCCTCTGCAAGCTTCTACAGCCCTCCACACTATCCACAACACCACCGACTTTTGTGTCATCTGCAAACTTGCTAACCCACCCTTCCACCCCCTCATCTAAGTCATTAATAAATATCACAAAAAGTAGAGGTCCCAGAACCAATCCCTGTGGGACACCACTAGTCACAGCCCTCCAATCCGAATGCACTCCCTCCACCACAACCCTCTGCTTTCTACAGGCAAGCCAATTTTGAATCCACATGGCCAAGCTTCCCCGGATCCCTTGGCCTCTGACCTTCTGAAGAAGCCTACCATGCGGAACCTTGTCAAACGCCTTACTAAAATCCATGTAGACCACATCCACTGCACTACCCTCATCAATCTTCCGGGTCACCTCCTCAAAGAACCCTATCAGGCTTGTGAGACAAGATCTTCCCTTCACAAATCCATGCTGGCTGTCCCTAATCAGTCCATGATTCTCTAAATGCTCATAGATCCTATCTCTTATAATCCTTTCCAACAGCTTACCCACCACAGACGTAAGGCTCACTGGTCTGTAATTCCCTGGACTATCCCTACTACCTTTTTTGAATAAGGTGACAACATTCTCCACCCTCCAATCCTCCGGTACCGTCCCCGTTGACGAGGACTCAAAGATCCTAACCAACGGTTCAGCAATCTCCTCCCTCGCCTCATGAAGCAGCCTGGGGAATATTCCGTCAGGCCCTGGGGACTTATCTGTCCTAATATTTTCTAACAACTCCAAGACATCCTCTCTCTTGATGTCTACATACTCGAGAACATTATCCTCACCTACACTGTCCTCAGCATCATCAAGACCCCTCTCCTTGGTGAATACTGAAGAGAAGTATTCATTGAGAAGCTCATCCACTGCCACAGCTTCCAGGCACATCCTCCCACCTTTGTCTTTAATCGGATCTACCTTTATCTTAGCCATCCTTCTGCTCTTTATGTACGAGAAAAAAGCCTTGGGATTCTCCTTAACCCTACTCGCCAAAGCCTTTTCATGTCCCCTTCTCACTCTCCTCAGCCCTTTCTTAAGCTCCTTCCTTGCTACTCTATATTTCTCACGAGCCCTGTCCGATCCTTGCTGCTTACACCTTATGTATGCTGCCCTCTTCTTCCTAACTAGTTGTTCCACGTCTCTCGTCACCCATGGTTCCTTCACCCTACCATTCCTTCTCTGCCTCACCGGGACAAATTTATCCCTCACATCCTGCTAAAGATCCCTGGACATCAACCATATCTCCATAATACATTTCCCTTCAAAAATGTCATCCCAATTTACACTCCCAAGTTCTCGCCTTATAGCCTCATAATTCGCCTTCCCCCAATTAAATATCTTCCCGTCCTCTTTGCTCCTATCCCTGTCCATGACAATTCTAAAGGTTATGGAGCAATGGTCACTGTCCCCCAAATGCTCACCCACCGAGAGATCTGTCACCTGACCCAGTTCATTACCTAAAACTAGATCTAATATGGCATTCCTTCTAGTCGGCCTGTCAACATACTGCGTCAGGAATCCGTCCTGGACACACTTAACAAACTGCGCCCCATCTAAACCTTTGGCACTAAGTAGGTGCCAATCAATATTTGGATAGTTGAAGTCTCCCATTATAATAACCCTGTTATTTTCGCATCTCTCCAAAAGCTGCCTCCCAATTTGCTCCTCAGTATCCCTACTGCCAACGGGGGGCCTATAGAATACTCCCAGGAGGGTAACTGCCCCTTTCTTATTCCTAACTTCCACCCATATTGACTCTAGAGAGGATCCTTCTACATCATCCACCCTTTCTGCAGCTGTAACTGTGTCCCTGACCAGTATCGCCACCCCTCCTCCTCTTCTCCCCCCCTCCCTATCCCTTTTAAAATACTGAAAACCAGGAATATTCATATCCATTCCTGCCCCGATGTCAGTCATGTCTTTGTAATAGCCACAATATCATAGTCCCATGTACTTATCCATGCTTTCAGTTCATCTCCCTTATTCCTGATGCTTCTCGCATTCAAGTAAATGCACTTTAGCCCATCCACCTTACTACTTTTGTAGCCTGTACTCTGCTTCTCCTTTCTCAAAGCCTTTCTACCTGTCAGTTCTGACTTTTCCCCATCCCCTTCTTCCTCTGACCTACTCCTCCAGTTCCCTTCCCCCTCGCAATCTAGTTTAAACCCTCCTGAACCACCCTAGCAAACCTGGCCGCAAGGATATTGACCCCCCTCAGGTTCGGGTATAACCCGTCCTCTCTGTACAGGTCCCACCTTCCCCAGAAGAGATCCCAATGATCCAAAAATCTAAAACCCTCCCTCCTGCACCAACTTCTCAGCCACGCATTTATCTGCCATCTCCTCCAATTCCTACCTTCACTATCGTGTGGCACTGACAGCAATCCCGAGATTGCTACCCTCGAGGTTCTGTCCTTCAGCCTTCTGCCTAGCTCGCTAAACTCACTTTTCAGGACCTCATCCCTCTTCCCATCTATGTCGTTGGTACCAACATGAACCATGACTTCTGGCTGTTCTCCCTCCCGCTCTAGAATCCTGTTGACCCGATCAATGACATCCGGACCCTGGCACCTGAGAGGCAACAAACCATCCGGGATTCATGCTCACTGCCACAGAACCTTCTATCTGTTTCCCTGAGTATCGAGTCCCCTATCACTACTGCCTTCCTCTTCTCCTTCCTTCCCTTCTGAGCAGCAGGACCGGTCCCAGTGCCACAAACCTGGCTACTGCTGCTAGGCCCTGGCAGGTCATCTCCCTCAACGGTCTCCAAAGCGGAAAACCTGTTACTGAGGGGAACAGCCTCCAGGGTCCTCTGCTCTACCTGCCTGTTCGTTTTCTTTTTCCTTTTCCCTCCCCTGACAGTCACCCTTCTATCTACTTCCTGGACTCCAGAATTACCTGCTCTAAGGGGGGTGACCGTCTCCTTATGTACAGTATCTACAAAACTCTCCCCCTCCCTGATGCTGCGCAGTGTTTGAAGCTGTAACTCCAGCTCATCGATTTTGAGCCGAAGTTCCTCCAGCCTTAAGCACTTACTGCAGCTGTGGCCATCGTGGACCGCAGCAAGGTCCACGAGTTCCCACATCAAGCAGCTGCAGCATACCACCCAGTCCTGCATCTGAACTAATTCCTTTTTTCCCCCTAGTTTTTCCTACCTAAATATTTATCACAGATAAGAGGTAAACCTTACCTTTACCTACCTACCAGCTACTCACCTGCCTTGCCCCTTTACGCCGAAGCCCCTTAAGCCAAAGCCCGACCACTCTGCTCCCTCTCACTCAGCTGCCCGCTCCGACGCTGCCTGCTGGATATGGCTGTTTGCTTTTTAAACTGTCCATGCCGCGCTTGCGCATTCGAGCCCCCACTCTTCCCGACTATCTGGTCAGTTGTTATTGTACTTGCCTTAACCACTTCGTCTGGCAACTCTGTGTGAAAAAGTTGCCTCTCAGGCCCCTTTTAAATCTCTCACCTTAATCCTGGTCATTAAAACCGAAAAGGCTGGAAACACTCAGCAGGTATTGGTTTTGGTTTATTATTGTCACTTGTACCGAGGTACAGTGAAAAGCTTGTCTAGCATACCACTTGTACAGATCAATTCATTACACAGTGCATTGAGTTAGTGCAGGGTAAAAAGGTACAAGATCACAACAAAGTAGATCGTGAGGTCATAGTCCATCTCATCCTATAAGGGAACCATTCAATAGTCTTATCACAGTGGGGTAGAAGCTGTCCTTGAGCCTGGTGGTATGTGCCCTCAGGCTCCTGTATCTTCTGCCTGATGGGAGAGGAGAGAAGAGAGAATGACTCGAGTTGGTAGGGTCTTTGATTATGCTGGCTGTTTCAACAAGGCAGTGAGAGGTATAGACAGAATCCATGGAGGGGAGGCTGGCTTCCATGATGTGCTGGGCTGTGTCCACGACTCTCTGCAGTTTCTTGCAGTTCTGGGCAGAGCAATTGCCATACCAAGCCATGATGCATCCAGATGGGATGTTTTCTGTGGTGCATCAATAAAAGTTGGTGATTGTCAAAGGGGACATGCCAATGGTCAGACTGCATCTGTGGAGGGAAACAGAGTAATGTGTCAGGTTGATGATCGTTTGTCAGAACTTTGTCGAAGACCTGTTCTGATGAAGGGTCATGACTTGAAATGTTAACCCTTCTTCTCTTTCCACAGATGCTGTCTGACCAACACTTGCTGTTTTTTTTATTTCAGATTTCTAGTATTCTGCAGTGTTTTTAGTTTTTATTTGCTGTTAATCCTGGACATTCTGGCAGAGTTGGAACCTCTAGGTTGAAATGACCTGAGATTGAACAGCAGAGGATTTTCTAACTAACTTTAATGTTGTCTTAGCAAACACTTTTTTCTCATTCGCTCCCTAAAATCATTTCCACATTGATTTTTCCAGAAGGAAACATGCTGACTGTCCACGTCAACCAGCAAGTATTCATCTCTACCAATCCTAGTTACCAGTGCTTGGTTCATAGTCCCCCAGGCTTTGGAAATTCAAGTGCTTGTCCAATAATTTTTACATGTTGTGAGAGTACTTGCCTCCACCACCCCCTCAGGCAGTGCGTTCCAGGCTCCTACCACCCTCTGGGTGGAAAATTTCTTCCTCAAATCCCTTCCTCAGATTGCTCAGAAGCTGTGTACCCCTTTGCCTTCTAGTTTTTGATACTTCTCTAAGAACAAGTTTCCTACTATCTATCCTATCTATGCCCTACTAATTTTGTTTAACACCTCAGCCTCCTCCATTCCAAGGAAAACAAACCCAGACTCTCCACTCTTTCCTCTTAACTGAAATGCTCCATCCCATGCAACATCTTGGTGAATCTCCTCTACACCTTCTGTCGTGCAATAGTACTGCTGTAATCAGTACATTTATCAGTACATTATAATAAGCACTCTGTGTCAGAAATATGTAATTGGCTATACCAGAAATATGTAATTGGCTATACCAGTTCCAAGTCAGGAATAATGCCATCAAAATCCAGGCTTTTTCTAGTTTTCCCAGGTGATTTTTCCAGGTTTGCCTTGTAGGGAAAACAAAATTCCACTCCCCCTCAGCTATTGCTACTCTCCTTGCAACAGCTGGCATTACTTTTGAGGTTAGAATTTTAAATAAACAAACAGAATCTAAATCGGTCATCACCAAGAAAAAAAACATCAAACTGGTTAGAAACTGAAAGCAGTTGAGTGGATGAATAAGGAATCCTCATTCACAAATTTAAATGGAGCTGTGAGAGAAGGGCAAGGACAAGAAAGAAGAAAATGAACTTTATGGTGTTTGAAACTTGTGTGGGTGTAAGCATAGTTGGAGGGTGTGTCCACAGGTTGTGTAGGTGCAGGGATATTTAAAGGATGTGTCCACACCTTGTGTGGGGGTAGGGGTAGTTAGAAGGTGTGTCCACAGGTTGTGTGAGGGGTAGGTTGATAGTGTGTCCACAGATCATGTGGGTGTAGGCGTGCCTGATTATGCGCGGTGAATATCAGCGACACCACTGCCAAATTGTTCTGCCAGGTTTGGAAGCGGCTGGTGTGACCTCTGAATTCATGTTACCTGGAGATTTATCTTGTTGCTGTTTGTAGATTTAGGATGTGTACAACTTCACTGACACATAATTGTATCTTCAACCACCAGCAAAATTGGTACCACTGCTTGGGAATTGGTGAAGTGAGATAACCAACCACCCTACTTACTCAGCAGTCAATACACCTCACCTAACCTCACCTGATCTGACCCTTGAGATTCTGATTCCTCCACCCACATTACAAACAATTACACCTCCTCTTTTCCCTTCCAATCCAACAGCAAGCCCTAAGTCTCCCATTCTAGGATCTTCCCCTGCCCGCACCCCCCCACAGCAGCTCCAAACTTCCAACCGGTATCCTATTCAGGACCTTGCCTTTCTCTGCATTTCTCCCCCATTGGCACCCACTTACCTTAGTTACATCAACAAGCTCTCTACCTGACACTGCTTTTAAACTCAATTCACCTAACATCCCCTGCATTTGTGTTATCAGCACAGTTCCATTTTTCACCCGAGAATTCTCTTGGCCCTGAAGAGGTGACTTGACTGTTATAAATCTGTGTTGACTGTGTCCCATGTTCCGGCTTCCAGAAGGTTACCCACTCCTGGTTATTTGCATATAGTGAAGCTCTGGCATGTCTCAACAGCAGATCTCTTAGTTTTTGTCAGGTTGTGTATTCAAGCCCGCTCTGGGTACAGGCTTTTCCTGTTGCTCATGTAACGGAAAAACAGAAAATGCTGGAAACACTCAGCAGGTCAGGCCACTTCTGTGGGAGGAGAAAGAAAGTTAACATTTCAGCTCTGATGAGGGGTTTTTGACCCAAAGCAATAACCCTGTTTCTCATCCCACAGATGCTGCTTGACCTGCTGAGTATTTCCAGCATTCTCTGTTTTTATTTTAGATTTCCAGCAGCTGCAGTTTTTTTGTGATTTTTATGGCTCAATGGTTTAGGAAAGTACTGAGGGAGACGTTTACCCAACAAAACATTAAGTGGCACCTCCCTTCTTGGGTGAATTGGAATGATCCTAATCCACTGCATGAAGGAATACTAGACTCTTTAGGTGTCTGGCCAACCTACAATCGGCATCCAGTGCACACATCATCTGATGTTGGTCTTGCTGCTGTTCATGGGACATTATTATGCACAGACTCCTCACTACAACAATACTAGACGTTCAAACACTGCTCCATTTGCTATGAGGGGTTTTAGGATTTTAAAATTGGAAAGGTTACTTCCCCATTTTATCCCTTCCTCCCACTTTATGGAACAGGGGTGTTGTCCCAGCTGCTCTCCAGCGTGACTTGTTTGTCCTCTGAGATTCTGCTGTTGCTTCTCCACATTCCTGCAACATCCTGGGATTCAGCCATCAGGACTTTGCATCCAATTCTCTCCAACTTTTTGCAGCTGGTTAGTCCTCATACCAGTCCTTGGCCTGAGTTCACATTTGATAGTTCCATAAGAGGGTTTATTTTATTTTGTCTCCATGTGTAACTCTTCTTCATTACATGGGTCCTTAGAATCCTCTGCAGTACCATTGCTGCATCTTTCCGCATACCCTTTCAATTTCCCAGTTTTGTTTTCTTTTTCATTTCTCCTCCTCAGTTATTGCATGTGGTGCATCAGTTAGCACTGTAACCTTACAACTCCAAGGACCCACCCTGGATCCAATCCTGAGCTGTTCAATGTTTAGGACAACTCTGTGGATTATTTTGCAGCTACTCTAGTTATGTAACCTCATTCCTACAATGATAGGCCTAAATCCTGGTCGCTCTTCCCAGCATCTCATCTGTGTCTTTACCCTGAAACCCCTCTTCACCATCTAAACATGAAAGTGATGCAGCTTGCAGCAACACCATGCACTGGGCGGCATGGTGGGGCTTCAGGTTGTGCTGCTGCTTCACAGCTCCAGAGTCCCAGGTTTGATCCTGACCTCAGGTGCTATCCATGGAGAATTTGCATGTTCTCCCTGTGACCATATGGATTTCTCCCGGATGCTCCAGTTTCTTCCCACATGCTAAAGACGTGCAGGGAGGTTAATTGCTGCTGTAATTACCCCTCAGTGTAGATGAGCAGCAAAAGAATTAGAGTGGAGTTGATGGGCACGTGTGAGAGAGCATAAATCATAGGGCTGCATGGAGGGGGCTATGGCACTGATGGCAATGCTCTGCTGGGAGCCAGTGTGTATCTAATGGGCTGAATGACCTTCTGTGTTATAATAGTGAGCAAACATGTTTGACTCTGCTTTGTATTGCTAGCTCTTGAATCTGCAATCCCTCTCTCTTCCTCCTGGCTCATTTCAATAAATTGCTGTACAAGTGAGCCAGGAGGAAGAGAGACATTATTCCATCATGTTTGCACAACTCTCCTCTGCACACTAAGTACGCACTACTTGTTAAATAATCTTTGATAATTTTCCAGGATAGCAGCTTATTGCTTCATTAAAACTGGTTATTTTCTGGTCAAGTATTTTCATCTCCAATTGTTTGCTCTCCTTTTCAGTTTGAGATAAAAACAAATTATGTTCTGATTACAGTTCCCTAGATGTCCCCTACCCATATGTTGCCTACTTACCCCAGTTTATGTCCTGGATTTCAGCACTGGCTCCTGATTGATGCATAAACAAATTGGATGTCCGTGGGGACCAAGTGAGACTTGGAAGTTGTAGAACAAAAGTATGGAGCTTGGCAATGATCACCATACCAACTAAAGCATTACATTCATGATCTGCAGGAGGGGACGGTTTCCATTTTTGGCAATGATACGAAAATGGGTGGAGGGACATATTGTGAAGAAGGCACTGTGATTCTGCAGTTAGATTGCAACTAAGTAGATTGAGTGATTGGGTGAAAACCTGGCAAATGGAGTTTAGTGTGGGAAAGTGTGAGGTCATGCGCTTTAGTAAGTGGAATCAAAAGGTGGATTATTATCTAAATTGTGAGAAACTGCAAATGAGTGAAGTTCAGAGGGTTCTGGATGTTTTAGTGAATGAATCACAGAACGTTCACAGGAAGTAGTTAAGAAGGCAAACTAAGTACCCACTTCTTGCTAAATAATCGTTGATAATTTTCCATGTCAGTTTTCATTGTGAAGGGATTGGAGTTTAAGAATAATGAACTTCTACTGCAGTTGTAAAGGATGTTAGTGAGGCCACACCTGGAGGACTGCACACAGTTTTGGTCCCCTTACCTAAAAAACAAGGATGTAGCAGCATTGGAGGCAGTCCCAAGAAGAGTCACCAGGCTAATTCCTGGGATGAGAGGGTCATCCTATCAAGAGAGGCTGGGCAGTTTGGGACTGAATTCCTTGGAGTTCAGAAGAATAAGGGCTGACCTTACTCAAACATTTAAGATCCTATGAGGGCTTGACAGGGTAGATGTTGGGATATATTCTGGAGTGGGAGAGCCATGAACAAAAGGATATTAACTGTAAATTAAGGGGCTGGTCATTTAAAACTGAGGTGTGTAGAGATTTCTCTGAGGGTATTGAATCTCTGGAATTTTTTGCCCCTGGAGGTAGTGGAGACTAAATCATTCAATATATTTAAGGTGGAGATTGAAAAATATTTGAAAGATTGGGAATTTGAGAGTTATGAGGAACTGGCAAAGAAGAGGAGTTGAGGCCAGCAGAGATCAGCCATGATCATATTGAATGGTGGGGCAGGCTTGATGGGCCGAGTGGCCTCCTCCTGCTCCGTTCTTCTTGTTTTGAAACCCCATAAGTTCTATTTCAGTCATTTGGAGGAGTGAAAACAACTTGATGAATGTTTGGAGTGTTATTTCATTGGTAATTAAGTTTTCTTAATGTTCCAATGCAAATAGGAATCACATCAAACAGCCTGCAGAGACTGGACAGAAATATTGCAATTTTAGTAAAACTTTGGTAATCTGCCACATTCAGTACTTTTTTGGCGCAGGACTGGCAGATTTTGCAGATTATTGGATGTTATTCCTTCACACCCCAACACACTTTTAATTAATTTTAAGATTTAACACAGCATTGTAATAAACTCTCCAGAGAACCGGTAGGTTTCAGGAAAGTGTGGAAACTGGAGACCCCTGTGAGTCTCACATGAGCGTGGGAACAAGGGGACCTGTTGAGTCACAGGGGAGTGTGGGCCCTGGTGAGTCTAGGGGGAGTGCAGGGACCAGGGAGTCTTGGGGGGAGTGTGAGCCAGATGCAGAGCCACTGGGATTTCCTAATGATCGGACAGCAGATTATTGGAGTTTGGCTAAGAAACAACACTGAATCTGAATGTTGACATCACCCACAGGATGAATAACTTGGTCCAACAACCATATCAAATGCCAGTTTACTCAGTCTGCTTGCATTCTGACTATGCTGGACTTTTCTGATATAATGAAAAAAATTCACAAATTACAATTCAAGGCTCCAGAACTTCTTGGAAGTTTTGTTTATTTAGCGGTTGGATCCTGCCTGCTTTGTGAAGATGCCGAATTAGTCAGGCTGATAAAAGAAACATCTCTGTATTTACTAGCTTACTGATATTCACTTTGATGAATTCAGCTGCAGCAGCCAAGGGAAAGAAATGTGTCACATCAGCCAGAGTTTGAAACGTGCTCTTTGTTTAATTATTGCATGAGTGTGGGGTTGACTAAGCCCTTGGACAAAGAAGCTTTTTAGTTCATCCCAATCCTAGGATGTAATCATATTAAATTGTTGCTTCACAAACTAGCACGTGTAGGATGTACTCCTGTTGTTCCTGGCAATTATTCTATTAATCAATGTTCTTGCACTTGTAACATGCCTGGGCTTCAAGGAGTAAGAAGTCAGTAGTGCAAAACAGAACCAGTTCAGATCTGACACCCAGTGACAGCACCTTGCTCATCTTGCTGCAACTCAACTCAGACTAAAATTAGAATAAAGCACTGTATTGCAACATGCCTGAATGTCAGTTTACTTTTTTTTGTTGAATAGATTCGTGAAGCAAAACTTGTATCAAAGCATGTTTAGACCACACTTGTTGCATTGTGCACACCTCTGGTTTTATTATAGAAGTATCAGAGAAAGTACTAAAAGTAGCTAGAAGGACAAGTTCTGAAATGAGGGGTTCTAACTTTCAGGAAAATTTGAGTAGACTCAGCTCCCTTTCTCTGGAAAAGAGAAGTCTGAAGTTAGCCTGTTTAAATCATAAAATCATTAAGTAATAAAGTCATAAAAATCGGAAAAAGTTTTGACAGAGAAAATATAATTATTCTTGGGAAAAACAAAATGAAGGTATCTAATTAGGACTTTGGAAGGAATTTCTTTACACAGAAAATAACATGGAACTCACGGTCATGTAGAGGAGCAGGGAGGAAAAGTATTGGTTCATTTAAGGGAAAAAGGGCTAGTTGAACCAAATGGTCTATGTGCTGTGTATAGAAATCTCCAACTGGACCAGTGCAGTCCTCTTGTTTTCCACGCTGTGCTTCCTTATGGAGACTGCATATTAAATTCCTGGTTGTGGTGCGGTTTACTTTTGACCACATTACAGTCATTTGAGAGCGTTGACAAGTTCCTGTCAACTTCAACTAGTCTGATACAGTGAGTACGTAGGAGAGGGTTTCCAACATACTATGTATCCCTGTTTCTGTACCAACACATGCTCTTTATTTCTGATTATATTAATCATAGTTTATGTATATGAAGAATAAGTTACACTAAGTAGAAAAATGAATCCCATGAATCCCAATGGAGACATGCGGAAGTTGCTGAGCTGCTGTCATTTTCAGACATCACTGGGCAACTTTGAGAAATGATACACTTTTTTGTCGGGAATTGGCCAGAGTTCAGCAAGATCCTTTGCAATAATGGGGTTTATGCAATGCCCTGGAGCAAGTTGGGTCATTGCTTACTCAGAAATCTAAATGTGGAATATAACATGAGCCTCTGCATTATTTAATACAGAGCAACAGGAAATTTGATTACACTGCCTGCTAGAAAAGTATTCTCTTTTGTGATCAATCAGTGTGCCAAGATGTCATTCATGGCCCTGTTGCTGGTAATTTTGCTCTTAAGTCCCAAAGCTGTGACTTCCAATCCACTGGAGAAATCTAAGCACGTAAACGTAGGCTGACGTTCCTAACAGAGAGACTGCTGCGCGGTCAGGGGTACTGTCTTTTGGATGTGAAAGTAAACTGAGACTGTGTCTACTTTCACAGGTGGGTATTGAAGAGCAGGTGGCCCTATTTCAAACAAGGGGAGTTGTCCCCAGTGTCCAGGACAAGGTTTATCCTGAAATTAACAGTACTGAAAAGATTATCCTGACATGATCACATTGCTGTTTGTGGAATCTTGCTGTGCACAGGTTGACTGCTACATTTTAACATTCCAATGGTGACTACACTTCAAAAATGCTTCACGAGCGTTAAGGCCCTTTGGGGTAATCCAACATTAAAAAATTCTCTAAAAGTTCATTTTTTTTTCTTTATATATGAGAGTTTTTAGCCACTGTTTATACTCATTCTGTATTCCTGATTAAATTACAGCAAATTTGGATTTCCTTGGGGAAACAATGTATTCCTTGTGGATATTGCTAATTATCAATATAGCAATAAAAAAAGCTTGCATTTATGTAGTATCTCTAACAAAGTGAAAAACCATTACATTGTATGTGTCAGAAGTGCTTGGAAACAAGATTTGTCTTTGAGACACAAGAGACTGCAAATGAAAGATTTTGAACTAAAAAATCGATTGTCCATTTCCTTCCACGGATGCTGTCTGACACACTGAGTTCCTCCAGGAGCTTGTTTATTGCTTGGGCTTCGTCTTTGAGTATATAAGGAGGTGGTAGGGCACGTGACTAGGACTCAGTCAAAGGTTTTGTGGAGTGCCTTAAAGAAGGAGAGGGAGTTAGGGAAGTGCAGACGGTTTCATTGAAGGAATTCTAGAGGTAGGGTCTTACGTAGCCAAAGGCAGACCATCCTAGTTTGGGGGGTTGGAGGTTGGTGTTACAATAGGGAATGTGCAAATGGCCACTACTGGACAACAGTAAGGTTGTAGTACTGGAGTGAGTTCCAGAGATAGGGAGGGATGAGGCAGTGGAGGGTTTTGAAACCAAGAGTACTGGCCTCACTAGGAACCAGAGAAGGTCAACGATCATGGGGTGATGGATGAACAGAACTTGGTGTGAGTTAGGATAAAGCTCGGATGAGTAGAAATGTGTGGAAGTTCGACTCTGGCCAGCAGAACAGGGCCATGGTGTTAAGGTCACAAAAATGATTTCAATAGCAATGAGCTGAAGTGGGAATGAAAGTACACTTATGAGGAGGCTAAGCAAGCATATGTGAGAGAAGAGAAAAAAGTTGTACTGATAGTTTTAGAAAAGAAAGTAGGGAGGAGGCTTGAAGGCGCATAAAGGCTAGCATGATTTGATTGGGCTGAACATGTATATCATGTGTAATCCCATGTAATTATGGTCACTACAATAGTTAGTACTGGTATTCCAAATCAGTAATAAATACCTGAGCAAAATAAATAGTTTGATTAGTGGTTTAATATCCCACTGTATAATTTAGGCTAGGAGAAAGGGCTTGTCCAGTACTTTATTTTTACATAGCTATTAAAACAAAAACAAAATGGCAGTGTGGTATGTACTAGAGCCAACTCAGTCCTTTGGAAAATTCTACAGGTCATATTGCAGCTATTCTAGTGAGCATAAAGCCATCCTTACACATTCCCATAAGAAGGAGACTAAACTCTCCATAGCTCCTTCCAGTTTCTCTTCTGAGTCTTGGGCTGCAACCCTTCTTCACTACCTTACCATGGAAACAGGTTAAAGCAGAACAGGAGATGATTTTACTGAGCTTCAAAGGACATAATTTCTTTGAAATATCAAGTAGCTTATTTCTAATACCAGGCAATTAAATATTAATTATGTGATTATAGATAAGTCTACAAGTGCATTCTGCTTCCCCTGGCATTGTTTGCTTGGGGTCCTTTACCATGGCAACAAGAATTACAGATATCTGGCACAACTCAGTAAGCTTACCTTTTAAAACTTCTGAAGTACACATAACTTCTGTTATACTGACTTGGACAACATCAGCCAAAATGGAGTTGGATAGGATTACATCAAAATAATTGTTATTTTAACGGTTTTATGGATTAGAAACGGAGAATGTTGGAAATACTCAGCAGATCAGGCAGCATCTGGGGAAGGAGGAAAAGAGTTAACATTTTACATTGAATATCTTTCATCTTGTCCTCTGAAATGCTTTTCTGCTCCAATTTCAAAGTTAAAAGGATTTGCTTTCCCTTTACAGCTACATGAGTAGTTCTACATACACATTAAGAACTTTTAACCAGACACACAAAAATTAAAAGGTAAAAACTCTATGGTGGTTGGGGTTAGGGACTAAACTTTAATCAAAATCTGAAAATAGCATGCTTGTCCAACTGGTTTGGCCTAATCTGTTTAATATCCAGATAGTTGGAATAACCTAGTTAGGATAAAGACACTGATTAGGTAGCAGGCTGTTGAAATACCTTCGTTTGTATACAAGCCATTGGAATACTCAGATTACTAAACAGGCACTTGAAACAGCTCTGGTTATTGGAATACCCTGGTCTGGGTACAGGTGACTGAAGTAAGGGTAATGCTGGTTTGAATACACTTAGTACACAGTCATTGGGATGTATCCTCTGGTTAGGAAGCAGTTTGAGTACCCTGGTTTGTAGTGTTGTTTGCTTAGGATACAAGCAGTTGGAATACTCCAGCTAGTATACTATGGTTTAGGGCATTCCGATAGGATACAGGAGATGTGAATAACCTGGTTCGAGTATGGGCAATTTTGCTGCACTGTTTATGACACATGCTTTTAGAATACTTTGGTTGGGATGCAGGCAAGTGCAATGGAAGTCCTCAAGTAAGGTTGGAAATGGTAGGTTTGCTAAGGTAGAATTTGCTGTGCTTCTGTTGAGTTGCGGGGAGCGGATAGAGAGCTGCATGATGCACTTCAAGTTCGTTGCCAAGAACTACTTCCTCTGTTCAAACAAGAGGATGCAGGCAGCACTGTGTGGAGACTGTCACCTGACGGAGGTGGGCTAATCTCTTCCAGGCCCAAATTGTAGTGACTGTGTTGTGGTGAAGCTGTTGATCTTGCTATCTGTGAATGCTGCACTGCTGGAAAGTAAAATCGTCCCCCTCAATAATAGTAACCTAAATGGAGGTTAATACTGGCCTGCAGGCATTCAGTTCAAAGAGATATTAACATGCCAAAAAATGAATCCTTTCCATGCTAACTGGCTCAGTATGGGGAGAATCTCAACACATTATCTCCGTTACATACTCTTCCACACACCTGACAGTCTTTCCTGTTGGGTTTGTATTTCAGTCTGTTTCTATTGGTGAGTATTTAATTTCCAACAGTCACTGCTCTCGATGTTGACTGGTTTACGGACTCCGGCTGTGTGAGAGCAGAATCCTTTGGCTGAAAATTCACTTCCTCTGAAGGGTATCTATCCCAATGCACTTTGCACCAAGCTGTGAAGTTATTCACTGTTATAAGGCGGGAAATGGAACAGCCAATTTGTACACAACAAGAGCCCACAGAAAGCACTAAAATAATGAATCTGTTTTGAATATTTGTCGAGAAATATATTAGAGCAGGAGCCTGGGGAGAGCTCTCAAGGACTCCTTTTAAGTTGGAGACATAAGAGACTGCAGATGCTGGAATCTGGAGCATTGCACAAAGTGCCAGAGGAACTCAGCGGGTCAGGCAGCATCTATGGAGAGGAATGGACTATCCATTTCCCTCCACAGATCCTGTCTGACCCACTGAGTTCCTCTGGCATTTTGTATTTTTAAGTTGTATGCTTAGGTCTTTGATGGGGCAGAGGTGGGTTTGACCTGACTAACATCCCCAATGACTATATAGCATTCCCTTAGTACTGTGTAAATGCAGCCCCTGCATAGTGGCAGGCTCCCTAACTCACCCCAGTTGGTTTCCTCATACTTGCATCATAGCATTTGCTAAACCAAAGCTCAGTAAATTCCCCTTTCTATCTTTACTCTGTGCTGTCTGAGGAGCCTCCTTGCTGCACGAACCTCTCCTCACCCAGGCATCATTCATTGCCATACAGTGCCCCTCACATGAGGATGTTATGTAATGTGTCCATGATTACTGTCCCATTCTCACTGAGCTGCTGACTAGTCTGGGGAGCGGTGAGGCGCCAGGTTCCAGAGGTGCCGTCCCAGTATGTGTGAGTGGTAGAATCTGGGGGGGATTTAGATTCCAAGAGTTATACAGCATGGAAGCAAGTCCTTTGGCCCAACCTGTCCATGCTGATCAGGATGCCTATCTATGGCAATCTCACTTGCCTGCATTTGGCCCATGTCCGTTTAAACCCTTCCTGTCCACGTACCTGTCCAAATGTCTTTTAAACATTGTAAATGTACCCACCTCTACCACTTCCTCTGGCAGCTCGTTCCATATACTCACCACCCTCTGTGTGAAAAAGCAGCCCCTTAGGTCCCCTTTAAATCTTTCCCCTCTCACCTAAAACCTATACCCTGTAAGTTTTAGACTCCCCTACCCTGGGAAAAAGGACTGTGATCACCCACCTTATTTGTGCTGCTCATAATATTATAAACCTCTGTATGGCCACCCATCAGCCTCCTTCACTCCAGGGAAAACCGTCCCAGCCTATCCAGTCTCTCCTTATAACTCAAGCCCTTCAATCCAGGCAATGAATCTTTTCTGCACCCTGTCTAGCTTAATCATATCCTTCCTGTTAGCTGGGTGACTAGAAAGGCACCACAACACTGATGAGAATGATGGGAAGAGTAAAAATGGGAATGGTGTAGGATTAATATAAATGGGTGCTTGAAGGTTGGCGTGGAGCTAGTGGGCTGTGGGGCCTGTTTCTGTGCTGTGTGATTCAACGACTCTTTGAGAATCATCCTGAGAAATTTAAGGAGCAGATCCATTAGCATTGTTCCTTTAGCTGTGATTGGCACTTTCAGATGGTTGCAAAGACTGGAGCTGGAGCCAGTATTCTGCAACAACCTCTCAGGATATGAAGGCTGATGTATACATTGGCTACTTTTCAGTCAAAGGATATTGTTATGCTATTCACAGCTAAACATCTTGAAAAAGAGCTCCCTGACTAAGCGATGGGAGGCTGTTGAGCACCCTCAGTGATTGGGTCAGCCAGCCTCAAAGAACCTACTTCACACCAGCAAATTAGAAAAAGTTCCTGCATTGTGGTGGAGGTTGTGGGTGGGTTGGAATCTGTCTAAAGATTTGGGACATTTTAGAGCTTTTTTGCTCAGCTTCTGCCTGTGAAGTGTTTCTGATGCACAGTTTATGTCACATTTCTGGTGGTGCTGTGTTTTACGGGTTAAAATAACTCAGCAAGGAATTTAATACTCATGTACAATAACCAGTAAGGTTCAAAGCACCCGGAGGAAATAAGATCTGGAGATGTTTCTATCTTTTATCTTACATTTTATTAATCAGAAGTATTTTGATGGCTGGTCTTGTATTTTTGTGTTCATCCACTAAAACTATCTTTCTTTCACAATGCCTGCTGTAATAAATCATCACTTCGCCTGTCTCATCTTTACCTTCTCCTTACTAATGCTGTAGGATCTAGTTCAAATCAAAATACAGCAACAAGCAAAGGCTGATATTACACAATATTTGATTCTGTCGCAGTGAAATGAGATCTACAGTTAATAGTGAGATTGAATTCAAGTAATTAGTTAATAACTCATGAATCGGGTGTTGTTTTGGCATCATTATTGGAACCTGATGTAAAGTGAATGTTCTTGCTGAGGGTCAAGAGACCACATAAAGTGGCAGAATAGAAAAGAAGAGGATGAGAAAAGGTCATTGCTGTTTAACCCTGAGGGCCACAAAATGAATAAGGAACCAACAAAAGAAATAACCTGCATTTAGTGATGTTAAGTAAAGCCAGCACGATGGAATGAAATGAAGGACCATCAAAAGGCCTTATTAAGAAGCACCAAGTAGTGGAGGTCATATGATTAATCAAACTCGCCCTTCCAAGGCCTTCCAAGGGCATGCTTGTAGACTTGTCGCCGATTCGGATTGTATCAAATCATAATGAAATCATAAAACATTATGGCACTGAAGGGGGCCATTTGTCCCATCCTATCTGGCAAATAAAGAAACATTTCCAGTTATACTCACTTGCTGCTCTTGATCCATAACACTCCTCTTGAGGTACATTTCTTGGTTTTAACCCTGATGATTTCTCCATCCATCACCCTTCTAGGCAGTGAGACCTAGACCTCCAGCATTTATGGAATCATAGAGTCATACAACACTGAAGCAGGTCCTTCACCCACCAAGTCCACACTGACCATTGAACACGCAGTTACACTGATCCCGGTTTGTTCCTTCCACATTCCCATCAGCTCCCCTCCAAATTCCACCACTCACCTACATACTAGGGGCAATATTTACATGGACAATTAACCTACCCACCCACACGTCTTTGGGATGTGGGAGGAGACCCAAGCAGCGACAAGGAGAATGTGCAAACTCCATACAGCACCGGAAGTCAGGTTTGAACTCAAATCACTGAACCTCTGAGGCAGCAGCTGTACGAGCTGAGTCACTGTGCCATCCTTAATTGAAATTGCTTACATGAAAATTCTTTTCCTCCTAACCTTCCTGCCAATGGACTTAAATCTGTATTTCAATGTTATTGTTCTCTCTGACAAGAGAAATGGGTTCTTCTGGATTACTTATCCAGACCTCTTAGAAGTTTATACAGTTCTTTAAATGTCCCCTCAATTTCCTTTGTTTTATATAGTGCAAGGCCGCTGCTGTGGTGGAAAATGTGTTAGATCTGTGGCATTACCTGGGTATAATTGTACTGGTGTCAGTCCACTACCTTGAGGTAACTTTCCTTTGGGACACTGTGGAGTTGGAATGGTTGGATATCAGTACTCTGGCACGCTAGTGTGTCAGAGGTTGGACATGCTGCGGTCAGTGACTCGCTGCCTTTCATCCCAAAGCCTTTCCATCACCTATAAGGCACAAGTGTTGGGATACTCCCCGTTTGCCTGGCTGAGTGCACTCCCAACAACACTCAAGAAACAACACCAGAGTATCTGAGTTCTTGGGTGGAGGAGGCAGAGACGCTCACAACTTTTAAAAAGTATCTGGATGAGCACTTGAATTGCCAATGCATAGAAGGCTACCGACCAAGTGCTGGTAAATAGGATTAGTCTAGATCGGCATAGACCTGGTGAGTCGAGGGGCCTGTTTCTGTGCTGTATGACTCGATCCAGGACAAAACAATCCACTTGATTGCCACCGCAGTGTGTATCACCTACAAACGCACTGCAGTTACTCACCTGGGCTACTTGGACAACACGACCCACCAAAAAGGACAAGAGAAGCAGGCAATGAGAGCACCATCATCTGAAGGTTTCCCTCCAGGAAGCACGGCATCCTGACTTGGAATATTTCTCTGTTCCTTAGTTGCCACTGGATCAAAATCCGGGAATTCCCTCCCGAGCAGCACTATGGGAGTGCCTTCACCAGAAAGACTGCAGTGGATCACCACCATATTCTTAAGGGCATGGATGAGGAATAATTGCTGGTCTTGCCAGCGATGCGCACATCCCATAAATGAATAATGACAAAAATAAGGTACCACCACTTTGTGGTATTGGTGCTATGGGTATCATTCCTCTGGGGTGTCAATACACTGTGGTACTTGAGCTCTGTTAGTACAATGAAGTATCAGCACTCTGGGCTGACAGTACTTGTGTTGTGATAGCAATCTGTACCATTCTGAGAGCTCACCACTTTGCAGCATTGATAACCTGGGGTGGTAGAAATTGTGTTGTGGATGTGGTGTGATATCACTGCCTTTTATTATGGTATTGGTGCAATGCCATGATCAGCCACTGCAGTACAATGTACGTTTGAGGACACACCCTGCCATCCTCTATACATTGTGCTTTAATGGAAAACAAATGGTGGCTTGGCCACTCCTTACCTTGCCCTGTTTCCAAGTTCCACTATCACTCAGTGCTTCATATCTAAAATTGCCTAAACGCATAAACAGGTGGGAATAGCTGGGAATGTGCAAAATGGCGTGGCTCCAATCCAGCTGTGTTAACAGCAGGATTACTGTGTTTCATTATAATGTCTCACTACGCTGCTACAGACAGGGTCATCTTAAATCTGGCAGTGTAGCCACCCTTGGCTGTAGTTACGAGTGAATCCATGACATAGAGATTGCAACTGTTTCTTGTAGAGCACCAACACATTCATGGTGCAAGGCTCTTAAATACCCTGGTTGAAATTTTCTATTTGACATGATAGGTTTTGCAGCAACTGTAGAAACTGTATCAGTGCAAGAAAAAACTGACTGTCCTTTCAGTGTGATTCATTTCATTAACATTTCATGCAATGCATGTTTGACTCTTAAGGAGAAACATGGCACGCTGCTGGTTGTGGTAGTGTAGTGCCACACTAATTTGCAAAGCCTAAGGCTGGATTTCTGGTTACACCACAGTTGCACTACATCAATGAACTGGCCAATTGTTGCAGTCAGTCAGAATGTTCACTGTTCACTGGGACCTTGCCAAGAGTCTGAAGGATAGGACTGAGATTTGCAATGAAGGTCCTGACTGCCAAGTAACCTGCTGGCACTCACTGGCCAAGCCTCTCTATGAATGAACAAAGTGCCTTGGCAGATACGATAGGGTCTTTCAAGAGACTGTTGGATAGGTACATGGAGCTGAGTAAAATAGAGGGCTATGGGTAAGCCTAGTAATTTCTAGGGTAGGGACATGTTCGGCACAGCTTTGTGGGCCGAAGGCCCTGAATAGTGCTGTAGTTTTTCTATGTTTCTATGTGTCTAACTGTACTCCTGCCTGGAGCTGTGAGTTTCGGAAGAGGAAGAGTTAGGGAAATCAAGAGTACTGTACATGGAAACAGTTGGGAATGTGGCTCTAGGCCAGAGGTGGCTCAAAGTAAAGGATGCTACTCATTAATAAATAAATGTGGAAAGCCATCATTTCACTGTAAGTAAACTCAGTCCTCTATGTAATTCATGCATTCTGTCTACATCATGCATATGCTCTCTGTCTGTGGCCTAATTTCACAGAACACGTCTATTAGATCAAATTCGTGGTGGTTGTACAACGTTCAAGATGGTCTGAATAGTGAACCTTTTCGCAAGAGTCAGAACCACTGACTGAAATTTCTGAATGTTACTCTCGATCTTCCCTATATTTTATTTGTGGTCTGAAAGAGATTGGTAGAGCTTGTACTTCTGTGTCAAAGGTTGTAGAAGGCTGGGGTTTCACCCCAGAGGTTTCAGGCTTTTGCTCCAGAACAGTGCTGGAGAAATGCTGTCATTTGGATGATGTATTAAACTGATGCCAGGTGAACATAATGTATCCCTTGTTTTGAAGAAGAGCAAAGGACTTATCCCTGGTGGGCTATGTTTATTCCTTCAATCACCACCTACTAAAGCAGGTCACTGCCATGTTACTATCTGTGGGATACTAATGTTCACACTGGCTTCTGAGTTCAGGAGTAATGTACACTGATAATGGAATTAACCACAGCCTTGTGCACCAGCACTGTTGTTGGCTGCCTGAAGGTCTTCACAGACTGAGACCTCAAACCCAGCACTAAGCTCATGGGCTGGTGGGTAGCAGTGACTCCTGCAGTCCTGAACATTTGGAGATAGACATATCTTATGCCAGAGCAGCACAGTGGTAGAGCTGCTGCCTCACAGCTCCAGAGACCCAGGTTCAATGCTGACCTCCAGCGATGTCACAGTGGAGCTTGTACATTCTCCCTGTGACTGTGTAAGTTTCCTCCAGGTTCTCTGGTTTCCTCGCATGTCCCAAAAACATGTGGGTTGGTAGATTCATTGTCCCTACTGCAGATGAGTGGTAGAATCTGGGGAGATGATGGAAAGGCAGGAAGATAGGTTAAGGCTAAATATATTGGGGGAATGTGATTGCCCTGTGAGTCTCATAGGCTTGATGGGCCAAATGGACTCATTCTGTGTCATGAGAAAATATAAAATACACCTGGCACCTCAACGTACCAATGCTATCTCTGTAAAATGCTGCAAGCTCAGTGGCAGGATAAGTGAATCAGTGTCAATGGCTTCTCCCAAGCCAACCGTGCCTCAAGGTTCTGATTACACTCAGCCAGCACTGGTGAATGGGCCACATCACTCTATATCCGACATCTGACCTTTGAAGAAAGCACTCAACTCCCCCTTGTAAAAATATAACATCCTCAATGACTCGTTGGAATCCTTGGCCCACGGACAAATTAGAGAAGCATTTCAGAGTGCGCTGAGTACCTACAGACTCTGGGAGTGCACAGAAGGAGTAATAAGTGGGGGAATTGGATTGTTGTGAGAGTGATCAAAGATGTAAAGGGATGAATGGCCTCCTCAGAGCCATAGAGTCACATGCATAGAAACAGACTCCTCGACCCAGTGACCCATCCACACTCATCACTTCTACAGCGGGAAGAAATACATTTAAGAAATATTCATTGCATCAAGTCTATGCCAGCGCTTAGAGCAATTCTATCTAACTCACTCCCGCACTTGTTTCTGTAATCTATTCTCTCTCATGTGCCCATCAACTCCTTTCTCTGCTGACACTTTAACTTGGCAAGACATTTCCTTTATGGATTCATTGATATCAATTGTGTTAGCAATTGTGCATGATTGGTGCTACCCAGTGATTAGTTCTGCCTATGCTATCAGACATTCCAGCTATCCCTACACCATATGTAAGTTTCAGACACTAAAGGCTAGATATCTCTCTCCCATTTCACATAGACTTCTTGTTAAAGGTTTCATATTCATCCACGGTGCTATTTCCTGCTTCTGAGTGCTCAAATTTATGTTCACATCACTGATTAATATTTGTTTTTCTTTAAATTCATACCTCATGTTTCTGTCAGCAGTCAGAAGTGGACCAATAGGGATGGCCTGGAAAATTCAACTACTCCCAGACCAAACAACTGATTCTGCCTTAAACCCTTGGCTGAACTTGCATTACTACTTGAAAGTAGGTGAAAGGAGAAAACAAAGTGGCAGTCAATCTCATCTTCAAGGCATGTACCCTTGTCTAACAACAAACCACTATTTGTTCATCATAATGCCAGACTGATGGATTCTCAGTGAAAACATAAGAGGAGATAGTTTCTCCTGGTCTCACTATTGTGTTTGTACAAATCTAGCCCTCACAATGAGAGTCACAGGAAGAAGGGATATTGTGATATTAAATCAGTGAACAAGGCCAAACAGCTGAATAATGAAGCTACACTTTCTTTGGAAAGAAAGGAAGAAAGTTCATCCTTGGCTCCATGGATAAAGCATGCAATTATTTGACAGGATTTAAACATTGTAGTATTTAAACAACTACACTGCTTCTGAAACTCATCTCCTTTGAAGTGAATGGAGCACAATATGAAAAGGGGAGTAAATGCTTATGTGCTACTATATTGTAGATAGAGCTGGAGGCAGATTTGTACCTCACTCTTCTACTCAGGCAACTAGAGGTAGATTTCTACCTTCAGTTGCCTAAATAGAGTAGAAGAGTGAGAGATTGAGAGGCACGCTGCATGAAGCAGTGTAGTTGCCATCCACCTCTATACATCAGGTTCTTCAATGGACCCTACATCATTATCTTCTTGCCATCCTGGCACTCAAATAGCATTTTTGTATTTTCTTTAATTTTACTTACTAGTATTCCTAATTTCCCTTTTATTTTCACTCCTGAACTTTCTATCTTGTCTATACTTTCCTTAGTGTTAAGCTTTTGCTGTTTCTAACACCTTGTAATAATCTGGTATTCAGTGCTTTTGGTTGAAGTACAAATATTGTCCAGGGCACCAGGGAGAATTACCCTTCTGTTTTTATTTAAAAGCAGTAACAGTATATCTTTTGGATCCAGCCAAGAGGATGGATGGTACCTGGGTTTAACATCTCCTTTGGAATATATATTCTGCTAAGCTGTAACAGTGTTCAAGGTAACCTGTCCCTTTATGGTCATGGATGCTTTTATCTAGAAAACAGTGCTGAGTTAGAACATCACTTGGGATCTTACGGGAGGAGATGCAAGGACTGTTTAACTTGCTCCTGCTTCTGTTCCTCATGTTCTTTCATCACCTTCTGGCTAATTTCAAGTTCATTGTCCTAGATAATGGAAGTGGTTAGGTTGACACATTAAATTTATATACTAGGTCAAAAGAAAATAACAGTAAATGCATGTCCTACTTTTGACACTTTGCTATCACTTTAAGAGCTTGTGTGTACAGGTCTTCCATAGCTTACGAACTCCTGATTTATGTACAGCCCATACATATGAGACCCGTGTGATGGATCCGTGGACTGTGTGGGGCTGCAGGCATCTTCTGTGTATGGGAGCTCAGTCCGAGGCAATATCTGAGTGGCTGAATTAAACGCCTAGGTTTAACTACACGTTGTCCTTGGTTGGCCTATGTTTTTATTTAAATATATGGCCGGGCAGCCGCATTTCCGACTTGCGAACTGTTCAGGTCACAAGCAGCAGTCAGGAACAAAACCCTGTCGTAACCCAGAGATGATCTGTATTGCAATGCTCAGAGTGAGTTAGCCAATTCAAGCAGTACAGTAAGAGCACCACAGTGGTGTAGCCAGTAGAGCCACTGCCTCATAGCTCCAGTGACTCAGGTTCAATCCTGACCTTTGGTGCTGTCTGTGTGGAGTTTGCATGTTCTCCGTGAGACTGTGTGGGTTTCCCCTGGGTGCTCTGCTTTCCTCCCACATCCCAAGGACATGTAAGTTAACTGACTACTGTAACTTATCCCTGGTGATGGGAAAATCTGACACAGACTCAATGGGCTGAATGGCCTCCTTCTATGTTATATGAGAACATGTGTACTGTTATGTACCAACTCTTCATTGGCTTAGTAACCCAGTGAATGTGAGTTTGAGTATCAAATGACAAGTTCTGAAATAAATTTCAGGGATCCCTGCAAGTTATGGCTGTCACTAGTAGAAGTGACCAGGGAATCTGCCCAAGTCTCCAACTGATTCAGGCTCCTGAAGGAATGCTTCCCACCCCACCTCCATGGGGAGTAAACTATAAGTACAGTGTGGTCAAGTATTATGGGCTGCATAATGGAGCAGACTCTAATATTGCAGTGTTTATGCTGTTATGCAAATCGAATTTTACCCATCATATGGTTGATGTAGGTTGGGCATGTCGCTCTGTTGTGAAGCAACATACTTCAATGTTCAATGAATCTAAAGAGTGTAGCAGCTCATCAAAGGCCCTCACCTCTTCTGATGATAACTAGGAGTGAGCAATAGCCACTAGTCAGCAACAGCCAAGAATAAACCTGTTTTATATGAAAGTGGCCATTAAAACACATAATACAATGTCGTGATCAAATGCTGAAAACGTTGTGAACACCGCCAATTGGGGCAGCACATTAGCGTAGCGGTTAGTGCGATGCTATTAAAGCACCAGCGATCGGGGTTCAATTCCCGTCGTTGTCTGTAAGGAGTTTGTACGTTCTCCCGTGTCTGCGTGGGTTTCCTCCGGGTGCTCCGGTTTTCTCCCACATTCCAAAGACATATGGGTAGGTTAATTTGGGTTTAAAATGGGCGGCGCGGACTTGTTGGGCCAGAAGGGCCTGTTACCACGCTGTGAATAAAATTTAATAAAATTAAAAAATTTAATTTAATTTAAATTTAAAATTTAAAAATTCAAAATTTAAATTTTAAAAAATTAACTTTTAAAATTCCTCTCGTTGTGAGGTATGATCTGGAAGATGTTATTGAGAATTTTATTGTTAATCTTTTTTGTAATTTTTTTAAGCTGTGATTAATAGTACCAGTTGAATCGTGCATACATTTGCAGTGCTACACTCTTCCATTCCCGTACTTCCTAATTAAAAGTGTTAAGATAGCAAATGTACATAGTAAAACATCTTCTCCAATGCAGAGGTGTTTAAGACCAGAGGGCATAGGCTTAAGGTGAGGTGTAAGAGGTTTAGAGGGGTCTGAAGAATTTTTTCAATCAGAGCATGGTTGCAATCTGGAATGCACTGCCTGAGGAGGTGGTGGAGGCAGGTACTCTCACACAACACTGAAGAAGCATGTAGAGGGGCACTTGAATCACTAAGGCATAGAAGGCTGCAGATTAAATGCAGTGAAATGGGACTAGTGTAGAGAAAGTGCAGTGATCGGCATGGACATTGTGGACCGAAGGGCCTGTTTCCATGCTGTATGAGTCTGTGACTCCATCTCTAAAACGTAACTTGTGCACAGATCCTGCCTGGGAAATCTCATAAAATCTGTTTACCATTTGTAAGTAAATTAGCTATGCTTCTGGTTTCGGATCACTCTTTGCAGATGAGCTGAACATGTTTGTATGTGAGTTCTGAGTGAGAATCATAAAGGTTGACTTTTTCATGGAGATAGTACAGACCTGACACTGTCAGTTTGGACACATGTAACATGATCTGCCCAGTCAGGAGAGACCACAGGGAAAATAAATGTTAAAATGAACACATTGACATGTTCACGGAGTCACGTTCCATCCTGTGAGTATGAGGATTATTGCAGTTGGATGGGGTACAGTGGCTGTATAATTCTGATTTTTGCTGAATATGCCTTGTGTTGCTTGTGCTCTCTCCTTATTGTCACAGCCCTTTAGCCATACACAGTCCACCCTATCCCACCACTGCCCTTGCTGCTCTTGTGTAAGATCATTACCCCTACACAGAATGTAGCCCCGACAACCCACTCCTTTCCCCAATCCTCTTTATCCCTTTGTCCGCTCTCATTGCTTTGCAGGGGAATTGGCACTGGGATGAGAGTAATATCAACGTGTCTTAAAAGAGGCATTTTAACAAGCCCAACCTCTTGTGCCACAGCACCAAGCTGTGCTAGCAGCGTCTGGAACAGTCGTCTGCAGTTCATCAGTAATTGGACGCGATTAGAGCACTGGAACTGCTGAGCATGAATGCTTCCTTTCAACCCCGTCTCTTTCAGCTGAACCTGCTAATTCCAAACGCATTATCAGTGGGCACTTCCAGCTTCAGAGTGCTGCTGTCTTTTTTGTTCTTCTTTGGGGATTCTTCAAACCTCCAAAGCCATTTTGTTCCCTTCTCCTCCTCTTGCCCATTGCAGTTCCTTCTGAAACATGAACAGCAAATCTCACCTCTCAGGAAGCCATGAGGTGTGAAATTGTGTACCTCTCCGCATCAGAGCCTTTTTTCCATTATCTGGACAGGCAGAGATTCACTCCTGGTGGTTGAGACACGTCCCCTGCATTCTGATAATGCACTCCAAACGGTATGTTGACTGGTGAGCCATGATTTTCAGCATTGCTGTGAATCAGCAGCCAGTGTGAGGGAGGGCAGAGTGCTGACAACAAACCACAGAGCCAATGTTGATCTCTGCACCTGGAGTCACTGGAGTTATCAGACTTGGCCTGTTGGAGATTAATGCCTATAGATCTCAACCTGCTGCAGGCCCTTTACAACTCACACTGTGGAATATCTCACCCTCAGATTTTGTTGGCACAGACGTTTAATATGATGTGCTCTTAACATCAAACACAGAGGGGAAACACAAAGAGTCTGACTGTAGCAGTGCTGCAAAGTATTTATTTACTTTGCAGATGACAAAACACTTCACCAAAAAAAATGGTGAAGTGAGAGGTAATTTAAGGTCCTGGGCAGTGAAGTGTTATTGTCAGCTCCACATCTGAGCAGGCTTCTCACAGGCATTAGTAGGTGAGTGTTTCATTGAATGTTGGTGAACCTGTCCATTTGGGAGATGATCTCAGAAGTGTAATTGATTTTTAATACACTTGCTTGGTTTTGTGACTGAGTGTTTAGATGTATACCACAATTATGTTCTCTGGGGTAATCTATCCAATTGCATACAATCATTTGAAGATCACATACCTCTGTGTGTCCTGTAGCCTCTCCACTGTTGGAAATTCTCTTTATTAGGATACTTCCTGCTAAAGAGGGTATGTGTTATAAGGGGAGGTTAGACAAACTTGGGTTGTTTTCTCTGGAGCGGTGGAGGCAGAGGTTTATAAGGGTGGCGTAGATAGAGTAGACAGCCAATATCTTTTATCTGGGGTCAAAATATCTTATACTAGAGGGCATACGTTTAAGGTGAGAGGGAGTAAGTTGAAAGGAGATGTGCAGGCCAAGTTTTTTTACACAGAGGGTGGTGGGTGCCTGGAATTTGCTGCCAGGGGAGGTAGTGGATGACGGGATGATGGGGCGTTTAAGAGGCTCTTAGATATGCACATGAATGTGCAGAGAATGGAGGGATATGGATATTGTGTCGGTAGAAGAGATTAGTTTAATCAGGCCTTTAATTATTAGTTTAGTTAGTTCCACACAACATCGTAGGCTGAAGAGCCTGTCCCTGTGCTGTACTGTTCTGTGTTCTCTATTCTCATATCTGGAGTGGAGGGTGCAGATCCAGCACACCCTGTTTGTTTACAGTGGATAATTCCATTACTGGAGTATCTAGGAACTGAATGTACCATGCAGCATGACTTTGATATGTCGTTGTACCAGGCCCTGTTGTTCAGTTGAGTTAGTGCCTTCAGAAGGTATTTTGTTGCTTGCTTATACAAGCAGTAGACAAAGGACATTGCTGACCTAGTGTGGAGCAAGACAGTGATCCAGTGTGAAGTCAATAGAGACCGGGGTTCTTTAGCAGGAGCAGTGATGGTGGTAGGCATTGGACATGATGGATATGTTGGCAAGCTCAGGGGGTATGAGTAGATTCACATGGAGAAAGTGGAAATGTTCCTGAGGACAAACGGTATCGTCAAGGTCCTGGGGATAGGTCACTGAGCAGAGGGACATGGAGATATGTGGGAAGAAGAGGGTGATATTGGTGCTGATGGTAGGTCTGGAGACATTTGACATGTTGTTGAGTCCACTAGCACCACAATCTGAAGACCAGGCGACAGACATATGAGGACTGGATGAAGACCTTGAAGGGACTGAGATTTCTGGGATCGCAGGCAGTGCCGAGAGGAAGTGGTGGTGAAGATATGGTCAAAGACACTGGCAACAGGTTGTAACTCTCAGACCTCTTTACATCACGTACCACCAGGCTCAACGACAGCTTCTATCCTGCTGTTATAAGATTATTGAACACTCCCTTAGTACGGTCCCCTGGACTCCTAACCTAACAATCTACCTTGCCATGGCCCCTTGCACCTTATTGTCTACCTGCACTGCACTTTCTCTGTAACTATAACACTATATTCTGCATTCTGTTATTGTTTTCCCTTGTACTACCTCAATGCACTATTGTAATGAAATGATCTGTATGCATTGCATGCAAAACAAAGTTTTTCACTGTACCTTAGTACATGTGACAATAATAATGATAAACCATCAAGCAGAGCAGGATCAGTTAGTGTGTGAACTGGTGAATGGGAGAGTTCAGGTGAAGCTATTTGATACGCTGGACTTAACTTTTGAAGGAGCTTATAGCACATTGCTTAGAACCATGAGGCTGCTTTGCTCATGGCGCAATTCTGAGGTGCAAAGCAGTAACAGGCCCGCAGAGATGGTAATGGCATTACAAGTCATCGTCTTCTTCACGGACAAGTCATGTGGATGCTTCCAGTAGGTCTGGCAGGAATCCAGCAAGTGCTAAAGGCAGGAGGTTACAGGGATCACTCTCAGAATGCTTGTTAACGATGGCGGGGTGCTACAGTTGTTACAGGAAAAGTCCTTGTGAGTGAAGTTGAAAGTCCTCGTGTGGCTCAGATACAAGTGGCAAGGTCCATGTGGTTGAGTCAGATAACCAGAGGTAGAAACAGGAATGCTGAACAGTTTCTCAAGTGCACCCGAGGAAGGTGATAAGAATAGTATGTTGTAGGCCCCCTTGTTGATTAAGGAAGCAGCCATAAATATTTGCATAGATAATTGAGGAGGCAACAATGAATATTTGCATTGATACTGCAGTAAGTCATGTGCATCTGAAATACCTTCACCGCTTTGCGGAGCAAAATGATATTGGGCACAAATGCAGGAGAGACCCTCCAAATTATGGGGAGATGCATTGTTGAGTAACTGGTAGAGACTGGTGGGCCTAGTTGCATTTCATAGTTACAGGGCCATGAGCTTGCACCAGTAATGATCAAGTCACCTGGATTGAGGGACTGTGCATTGGCCAGCGAGGAGCTGCAGGAGCCCTTCCTATCCCGGGTTGACCTGTCCCCGCTTGAGCAGACCACTGGTCTGGTGGGCTTGGGGTGCACCAAGGAGACCCCAGCTGTCAGACACTGGAGGCCAGGGTCACAGGCTTATAAGAGAGATGTAGTAAACAGGTAGTTCAAAGGCTATTGTACAACTACGCAAGATAGGGCAAATAATTACAACCTGGGGTGAGAGTGCAGTGAGGACAAGCAGCTCTCTCCATGCAGGTGGGTCTAGTGATCGAGGCACGAGCAATGGTGTCAACGTAGAGAGAGCTGGCCAGGTAAATGTGAGACCTTCCTGGGAGGAGATAGGTTAGTGGATTAGCTGAAGCATGAATACATCACGGAGCCAGGGTTGTCTGAAACAGTGTGGCAGTGAATGGGAACATGATATCCCCAGATGTAGGTTTAAAAGGGGAGAGAATATTATTAAAAAGCTGTAAAGAGAATGCAGAGGGCATTCCTTGCAGGAAGGGTTGGGCGTCTGTCTATTCCACCTGAGGTCAACATTGTGATGGTAGTGCAATAGTCCCAACAGAAGATGTCAGTGATACAACTGCCTCTGAGGATAAAAATGAAGACACAAGAGACTGCAGATGTTGGAATCTGGAGCATCAAACAATCTGCTGGCGGAACTCAGCGGGTTGAGCAGCATCTGTGGGAGGAAAGGAACTGTCGGTGTTTCAGGTCAAAATCCTGCATCAGGCAAAAATGACGTTGAGAAGCTAAGTGCAAAGCAGGCTGGCCAGAAAAATAGACCGGGGTCTCAGAGGGAGGATGTTCTGAGTGAAGGGTAGTCTATTATGAAAGGCATCACTTGGAGGTGATTTGGCTCTCTCAGATCAATGAGACCGTTCACAAATTACAATGGCCAGCAGTTCAGAGGAAGAATCTGTTACCTGCTTGAACACTATGGGAGAGCCAGTTCAGGGAAGTTTCAGGGAACAGTTGTCACTCCAAGAGTGTACAAACGTGGCAAGAAGATAAAGCTCAGCAGAAGTTGCTGTTGCAAGATGATTTGAGTGTGGCTCCGACAATACTGATGGAGAAAATGAGACTGCACAAGTTATAGAGTCATACAACATGGAAACTTTATCCCATCAAGTCCGCAGTGACCATTAAGAATTCATTGCATTAATCCCATTTTATTCTTCCCACGTTCCCATCAACAACCGCCCTCCCCCATCCCCCCTCTCCCCAAGTTCTACCACTCACCTTCATACCAGGCGCAATTTATGGTGGCTAATTGACTCACCTATCCACGCTTCTTTGGGATGTGGGAGGAAACCAGAGCACCTGAAGGAAACCCACACCATCTCAGGAGAATGTGCAAGCTCCACATGGACAGCACCAGAGGTCAGGATTGAACCCATGTAACTGGAGCTGTGAGTCTCTACCAGTGGCACCACTGGGAGTTCTGGGGAAGAGTCCACTATCTCCACGAATCCTCTTGATTACAGTATTGCTGAATGGCTTGAATCAAGCACAGCTTGAGTTGGATGCCCATGCACTTTATGTGCCTACCTGCATCGCACTTTCTTTGTAACTGTAACACTATATTCTGCATTCTGTTTCTTTCCCCTTTTGTACTACCTCGATGTATTTATATGTATGGAATGATCCGTCTGGATGGCATGCAAACAGTAGTTTTTCATTGTCTCTCAGTACATGTGACAATAATAAAGCAATTGCTTTGGGAGTGAGCTGCAATGTGGAAGCAGTTCCAAAGCTAGGAGCATTCTCTGCATGATGCTACAGCTAGTAAGGGCTACAGCTAGTATCTGCCCAAGACAGCACAGCCAGAAAACAGAAGCACAGACTGTGACCAGTCACCAAAGTTGAAAACCTTGGTGGCAACCCAGAAAGGGAAGGTCAGAGGTAGCAGGAATGAGGAAAGGTCTGTTGTCTACAGTGAATCAGAACGAGAGTGTGCATGCAAGATGGTGTCAAAGCCTCAAAAAGTAATCAAGTTGGGATCAGGGTATCCAATAATGTACCAAACACAGTGAATGATTGGTATTGGTATTGGTTTATTATTGTCACTTGTAGCAAGGTACAATGAAAAACTTGTCTTGTGTACCGATCGTACAGGTTAATTCATTACACAATTAGTTAGTACAGAGTGCATTGAGGTAGTACAGGTAAGAACAATAACAGTACAGAGTAAAGTGTCACAGCTACAGAGAAAGTGCAGCAGTGCAGGTAGACAATAGGTGCAAGGTCACAACAAGGTAGATCGTGAGGTCATAGTCCATCTCATGGTATAAGGGAAGCGTTCAATAGTCTTATCACAGTGGGGTAGAAACTGTCCTTAAGTCTGGTGGTATATGCCCTCAAGCTCCTGTATCTTCTACCTGATGGAAGAGGAGAGAAGAGAGAATGACCCGGGTGGGTGGGGTCTTTGATTATACTGGCTGCTTCACCAAGGCAACGAGAGGTAAAGACAAGAGTCCAAGGAGGGGAGGCTGGTTTCCGTGACGCGCCGGGCTGTGTCCACAACCCTCTGTCGTTGTTTTTGAGAGTTATTAGCATTTATGTTATAAGTTACGTGAATGGTTTTGTACACTCAGGCGCTATCAAACAGCTACTGATCCAAAGTGAATAATACAATATAAGCATCAATAGTTGTGCAGACAATAACGATGAAGCAAACATTGAAGATCAGATTGTGAGACCATGTGTTTCTGAAGCCTTTCTGGGGAAGTGATCCACTGGATCTCTGTATCACGTCAGAGATGTTAAGTGAGGCTTACAGTCAAGAGTTCAGTGAATGAGGAGACCAAGGAATAGTGTGAATTTATAATTGATTGAACCTACAAGTGTATATTGATGTAAATAGCTAACTGATTGTGTAATTTCATGAGGGTGAACAGTTGCTAGGGTTGTATGGGACTTGTTTGTAAGGGGAAGTTATGTAGTGCATAGGTGTAAGTGTACCTTTAAGAACTATGTGTACAATGTGGTATGACTTTAATAAGTTATTGTACCAGGTACTTCTGTTTAGTTAAGAACAACTGCCTTCAATAAAGGTTTTGCTGCTCATAGCTCTGCCTCTGTATATCTCCTTCTGTGAGCTGCAGTACAAAGGAGCAGCAGACACTGTAATTACAGGATGATTCAATTCCAAGTGGTCACAGGAATTTATAAAAGAAATACAAGCAAAAGCAGTCCTGTCCCACCCCACCCTCACCTCCACCCCCATTAATGCCACCACTTCCTGGCCTGCTCACCTGAAAGTTTTGCTTGGCCTCAGCTCCTTCTGTGGGAGATAACTCATGTTTCAAACAGGTGCTGACAAGCATTTCTTTGTCAGCAGTGACTGATCTCTGGCAAACGAAGAGGCCCTTCTCTCACCTGTTACATTGATTTTACATGAGCGTATTTTCTCTTGGAAAAAAAAGTACAGATATTCCTGAGTGACAATTTAATTAGTGCTTTTGGAGACCTGAGTCTCATTTACTCTGAGCTCTATTTTCACTGCACCCGTTAGCAGGCTCCAACAAATTCCTGTCTTAATGCATTTGTTAATCTGTTTAAAATAACATATGCACGGGGAAAGAAGTAATTAATGCAGAAAAACCACAGAGAGAAGGAAAGGTCAGAATTTGTATGATGGTTGTGGAACATAACAGAACAATAAATCAAAAGTACCTGTACAGGACAAACACATTCTTTGACCATACCCTGACCTAATCTACACTCTCAGGGTCCTGTTGCATAGCAACCAAGGATACTCTGGAATAGGGGAGTGTATGTGATCATAAAGAGTGAGTCTGATCGCAGACCAATTTAAGCATTTTGGCTGAAGCTGTGGAGGGGAGGGGTTGCTGCAGCTCACTAACAAAGTCAACTGAATGCTTTCAACTTTAGCAAAAGGGTTTTGATTAAAGTGAAGGTTTAGTCATCAGCACAATAGTGGACAAAGGATTTGTACTTGGATAGGTTCACAATAACTACCAATAATGTGCTCTTAGAATGAGGTGCATGTAAATAAATATTTGAAATTCAAATCTATGTTTCTTTCAGGCTAGTGTGAGTATGCTAGGGCCTGTTGTATAGTATCCAAGAACCCACTGAAATGGATTTGACTTGATGCATGGACCTCAGAGTTAAACATCTATAGAATTAGACGGAGACACAGGAGATAAGTGTTCTCTAAACAACCTCCACATTTCTGCTGTGCATTTCCCTGAGAGCATCTGTTCCCAGTTTACACTCCCAAGTTCCTGCCTAATACCATCGTAATTAGCCCTCCCCCAATTAAAAACGTTCCCATATCGTCTGTTCCTGTCCTTATCCATGGCTATTGCTAACAGTCAGGGATTTGTAGTCACTGTCTCCGAAATGCTTGGCCACTGAGAGGTCTATCACCTGACCAGGTTCATTGCCTAGTACTAAATCGAGTATGGCCTCTCCTCTAGTTGGCCTGTCCACATACTGTGTCAGCAGTCCTTCCTGGAAACACCTAACAAATTCTGCCCCTTCTAAACCTTTTGCCCTAAGGAGGTGCCAATCAATATTAGGGAAGTTGAAGTCACCCATGACAACAAACCTGTTATTTTTGCACCTTTCCAAAATCTGCCTAATTATCTGTGCCTCAGTGTTCTAGTGGCTCTTGGGGGGTGGGGGAGGCTATAGAATACTTCCAATAGAGTGATCGCTCCCTTCCTGATTCTGATTTCCACTCACACTGACTCAGTAGACGATCCCTCCACAACACCCTCCCTTTCTGCAGCTGTGGCATGACCCCTGATTAGAATGCCACTTCCCCACCCCCCCCCTCCCTTTTACCTCCCTCCCTACCCCTTTTGAAAGACCTAAACCCCGGAACATCAATCCTGCCCTTGCGATAGCCAAGTCTCTGTAATGGCCACAACATTGTAATTCCAAGTGCTGATCCATATTCTAAATTCATCATCCTTATTCTTAATACTTCTCTCATTAAAGTAAACACATTTCAACCCATCCAACTGCCCGCGTTAATACCCTATCCACTGTCTATCCTTCCTCACAGTCTCTCTGCACAATGCATCTACCTTTACACCAACTGCTCCATCATCTGACCTAACACTCTGGTTCCCATCCTCCTGCCAACCTAGTTTAAACCCTCCCCAACAGCTCCAGCAAACCTGCCCGCAAGGACATTGGTCTCCTCTCGAGTTCAGGTGTAACCTGTCCCTCTTGTACAGGTCGTACCTTCCCCAGAAAGTATCCCAATGATCCACAAATCTGAAACCCTGCCCCCTGCACCAAATCTTCAGCCACGCATTGGGTTTCCATATCTTCCTGTTCTTTCCCTCACTGGCACGTGGCACAGGCAGCAATCTAGAGATTATTACCCTTGAGGTCCTGTTTTTTTAGCTGTTGGTAAATACTCTGTATCTAATAGTGCACTGGGTTTTCATGTCTTCAGATTACCCAGCCTCACACATGGGAGATAGGCGGGCTTTGGGGAACATGGAAACATAGCAAGCCACGCAGACAACGCGTCATTGGAGAAGATCTTTGCACATTTGTGTCTCAGCACCATTTTCTCCTGACCTTAATAAAAATCTATTCAACCTTGGAAGTTCCTATACTCCCCCAGTTGTGTTTCTGATTTCACTTCACTAATGGATTTTATAGTTAGCAGAAGTAGTTTCTCCACATTAGATTGTCCAATGTTTAACACACCTCTGTCGGATTACCACTCAGACTTCCAAACTGATAGGAACATGGACCAAGTTTACACAATCTGTCCTCATAATTTGACCCCTAAACCCAGGTGCCATCCTGAAAGGTAGAAAACGGGAGTTGTAGTGAAAATCTTGGGATGTAAATGTCTGAATGTTGATGCAGTTCTAGACTCCACTGCTGCGACATGCAGCCTTTTGTATTTCAGTGTGTGGTAAGTTAAATCAAGGCCTCAGACCTAGCACACAACTCATGGTCTACCAGGCAGCAGTGACCCCTGCAGCCCTATATGTTTCTGAGACCTGTACTACCTACAGCAGGCACTTAAACGTCACAGAGAAAAAAATACCCCCAATGCTCAAGATCCTCCAAATTCACTAGAAGTCTAAGCAAACCTAACTCAGTGCCCTCTTCCAGGGCCAACAACCCCTGCATCAATGCCCTGGTTACTCTTGGTTGGGCTGAGAGTCATTTACATGCCCAACACTAGACTCCTGAAACAGACACTGTTCTACATTCTGTCATGGGAAAAAACTTCCTGGTGGACAGAGGAAAAGCTTCAAGGATGTGCTTGAAACATCCTTGAAGAAATGCAACATCCCCACTGTGTCCTGGGAATCTCTGGCCCATGACCACTCAGAGTGGAGAAGGAGCATTCGGGATGGTGTTGAGAACCTTGAGGCCACACGTCAACTGATACCTCACCATCTTCTCCACCCCCAGCCCTCTGTAAGGTTGATCTAACTCAGCAGCATGGTGCTTGTAAAAGGCATGGGCTGTACTGCCATCTATCATCATTTCAAGGCTGGAGGAATTTCCTGACTCAGGAGAGTTAATTAACTTGGCCCAGGTGCATCTGCCAAGCTAACAGTCCACCAGGCTTAAGGACAGCTTCTGTCCCACTGCGATAAGACTTTTGAATGGTTCCCTTATACCATGAGATGGACCTTGTGATGGTCACGATCTACCTTGTGACCTTGCACCTTATTGTCTACCTGCACTGCTGCACTTTCTCTGTAGCTGTGACACTTTACTCTGTACTGTTATTGTTTTTACCTGTACTACCTCAATGCACTCTGTACTAACCCAATGTAACTGAGTTAGTACAGAGTGCATTGTAATGTAATGAATTGACCTGTATGATCGGTATGCAAGACAAGTTTTTCACTGTACGTCGGTACAAGTGACAATAATAAACCAATACCAATAGCAATACCAAGGAGCATTGTGTGTCAGGAAGTGGAATTAAGGCTGGAATCAGGAGTGAAGGATCAGGATTTTCATGTTATATTCTTGAATGGGATATATCTCTGGTACATGGAAAGTCTGGGCTTTGGTGAATGATAGTCCTGAAGAAAGTTCAGCTCCAAGGTCCTGGGCAGAAGCAGTTGTCTGGGAATGCAACACTGTTAACAACTCCTTGGTGGCATGGAGCAGTGAGTCTTGTGACTTGTTTCAGTATCGTGTCTTTAATTTAATTCTGTGCTGCTGAAGCAAAGGCCGGTTAATGATACCATCATGGCTGCATTTGTATGCCTGTGTGCATGTGTGTTCATGCGGCTTAGGAATTTAATCTCGCCAAAGTGGTTACGATAAAGCAGGGCCATGCATTGACATGTAGCAGTGCTACTGTTGCAGTTGGTAGACAGCATTCAGTTGTGATCCCAGTGAAGATGATTAGGCATGTGCTAAGCCTGCAACACTGCTGTGCACTGACAACTGCACTGTTGACAATCATTAGTGCACCGGTACCATGTACCTGCTGACCTCTAATTGATCTCAAGGCTCCAACTCTTAAACTGCACCTGTCACCTGAACTACGGTCAGTATTTTCCCCCATTTCACCAACATGGACCTTTCTAGCTTGTCAGAGGAGGTCAGGAGGAGGAGTCATGTGATCTTTATCAGGGTGTCAAGAGGCACTCAGGGCTGAGATGTGGAACACCAAGCGGGATGTGTCAACAGGAATCTCTTCAAGCTGTTGAGTCCAGCCACACCTAAGAGAAATGAATACATTCGAGGACCTTGAGCGTCTTGTCAAGGTGGGGCCTGTAAACTGTCTAACTGGAGATCATAAGTGCAGCGTACTCATATTCACACATCCACACTCACACTCAACACACTTTATACTCCCACTGACACACTCATACTGACACATCCATGCTCACTCACACACACACTGACACATACATCTACCCTCATTAACCAACACACATCCACATTCAGTCACACACCAACACACTCACTTACTCACACTAATATTCATACTGATTCATGCACTCACACTGCGCTGCAAATGTATATGAAAATCTTGGTGCATTGCCCAGCCCGCACACATAATTTGTCAGTGGCAGTCCAACTTTAGTCTCTTGTGGAACCCACCTTGGGACCAGGAGTTCAGTGTTTCTAGTGGTGAAGCGGTGCTCAGTTCAGTGCTAGCAGGAGATGACTTCCCAGCTGAAGCCTTTGTATCACAATAGAGCCTCAGTTAATTCATAGAACATAGAATAGTACAGCACAGGAATAGGCCCTTATGTCCTCGATGTTGTGCCGAACTAATTTAGCTAATGACACCAAATCCCTTCTGCCTGCACATTTCGGTCAGAGCTCTGCTTTCTGCTTCCAAGGTTGTTCTGAGGAATCTCACTGTTGCTGTAGAGGGTGGACTGCCATCATACGGGAAGGGAGTGTCTGTTGGTGCCAATCGGGAGCCAGTGACAGCTGTGGTGCATTCTGGGTTACAATAGCCATTGGATACCTGCTCCCTGGAGACTGACAGTGACATCTAGGAGCTAGAAAGTGCCAACCTCTCTCAGGAGTAAGCACCCTTCCTCCACCAGTGGTTCTTTGTCAATGCCTTTAAATGTAACTTACATCTGTGGAATCCAAGATGGTACAGTTACCAGCCAGGCCGCCAAGCAGGTGCTGTTTATGAGTTGTAGTCTTGACGTCAACTGGAGGTCAGCAGGTACCTTTATTGAAACCATTGTTATAGATTTTGCATGTTAGGGCCCAGAGCCAATCCTTGTTGGACCCTGTTTGTTACAGCTTGTCAAGCTCAAGTTGACCCATTATCTGACTCTATTCTGTTAACTGACCCTGTATCCATGTTACTAACATTACCCCCAATCTCATGAGCTGTTGTGGAGTAAGCTTTCATGCGGCACTTCACATGGCACCTTTCAGAATGTTAAACCCACTCCATCCACATGCTCTCCTTTATCCATCGTGCTAGTCAAATTCTCAAAGAAATGCAACAAATTTGTTAAACATGATCTCCCTCTCAGGGAAGTATGCTGACCCTGCTTAATCATGTCATGTTTTTCCGTTACCACATCCTTCATAATGGATTCCAGCATTTTCCTGACAACTGATGTTTTACTAAAAGGCCTTTAGTTGCTTGCTTTCAATCACCCTCCTTTCCTGTGGCTGTTCTGATTATGTGTAGCATTATTGTGCGTGTTATAGTATGCTTGTGTAACGTGTGTGGCTTACAGTTGAAGCCTCAGGTCTTGGAACAGTTAACTGCAGGTACAGACAAACAATTACATCTGTTCTTTAGGTGTGTTTTTGTGCTTTTATTTTGAGCTTATCTACTGGAAACCTGGCCAGGCACAGTCAATGCAGTGATACTGGGATGGGGGCTGCATCCCATCTGCAACGTGGTCTTCTTTCAGAGTCACAGAATCGTACAGCTATTTGGTCCAACTTGACCACGCTGACTAGTGGGCACCCTTCCATATTAATCCCATCGCCCAGCACTTGGTCCACACCCTTCAATTCCTCGGCGATTCAAATGTTCATCTCGACACTTCTTAAATGCTTTCAGTGATTCTGCTTCCATCACCCTCTCAGGCTGTGTATCCCAGGTACTCACCACTCTCTGGGTGAAGAAGGTCCCCCTCAGGTTCCCTCTCAATCTCTTCCTCCTTACCCTTAATCTATGTCCTCTAGTTTTATCTACTTTGATATGGGGAAAAGTTTCCTGCAGTCGACCCTATCTACACCCCTCATAATTTTATGTGCCTCAATCATGTTCACTCTTAACCTCCTCTACTCCAGGGAGAACAGACTCAGCCTTTCTTAATAACTAAACTGCTCCATCCCAGGCAACATCCTGGTGAATCTCTCTGCAGCCTCTCCAGCGCTATCACATCTTCCTATGGAATGGTGACCAGAACTGCACACAATACCCCAGCTGAGGTCTAACCAAGCTTCTATAAAGTTAGGGCAAAACCTCCCTGCTTCTGTATTCAGTGCCCTGACTAACGAAGGCCAGTATCCCATATTCCTTTCTAACCACCTTTATCTACCTGTGTTGCCAACTTCCAGGATCTATGAACTCTAAGGTCCTTCTGATCCTCAATTCTCCATAAGACCCTATTATTCATGATGTATGCCCTCGCCTCATTAGTACTCCCAAAATGCATCACCTCACATTTGTCTGGATGAAACTCCATCTACCATTTCTCAGCCCATTTCACAACACATCAATATCTCTCTGCAGCCCAAGACTACTCTCTGTATTATCAACCACTCCACCAATCTTTGTGTCATCAGCAAACTTCCTGATCATGCCTCCCACATCCACATCCAAGTCATTCACGGATATTACAAATAGCAAGGGTCCCAGCGCTGATCCCCGAAGAACACCACTAGTCACAGGTATCTGATCTTAAAAACAACTCTCTTATCATCACCCTCTGTCTCCTATTGCCAAGCCAATTTTGGATCAATTTTAGGTAATTCTGAATCAATTTTAGATAATTTTAGATCAATTTTAGATAGTAGTGCAGAGGGATGACTGACTAATGGAAAAATATTTGCTTGTGCTAGAGTATATGCTCTTTCTCTGATCCCCAGCTTCCATGAGCCATGTGTGACTTGCCCAAACTGCTCACCTGTCACTCATCAATAACTATTTCTTTCTGATTGCCGACTTACTGGCATGTACTGGGATTGAGGAGGGCCAGGATGGGACCGGGGACACTGAACATCTCCATTTCCTTGGGCACTTGGCCCAGAGCTAAGCTTAAACAGTTTCACCTGCTGTGCCTCGTTCCTCTTCCTCAGCATTCAGTTATTGTTTATTTTCAGCTCAGAGGGAGCTGGTTGGTTCACAGAGGAGCCGGCGTATCCATGCCTGCTTTCAGCCATTCGATAGGCAAGGGAGAGTCTGGCCAAATGATCACTGAGGAGACAGTGTACAGCCTGCTCACTGTCCTACCCCGACTCTTGCTTTGATTGTGTGCCCTTGACATTCAGCTCACACCCATTGGATCCGAGTATTGTGCCAGGCACCTAGCACCCTTTTGGAATGCTTAACGCCAAGAAGCAAAAGATTAGGGAGAATGCATCTGCTGCATTTTGCAGTCTTTAGCTGGCCATTAGGACTTGGTCGTGTGGCTTGGAGCTTCCTGACATATGATAAGAGAAGTTTCCCATGCATCTGTAAATCATGAGTTGATCTCATACTGTAGTGGGTGGCTTGGGTCTTCCAGAATTCCTGGTGGTAGATGATGTGCCCACTGTCACACCAGAATCTGAATGGTGCAGATATGACCTCAACAGAAGGAATGCTTGTTGGAGATTTAAGTAAACCATTGAACTCCAATTTATAGCGGCAGGAGTAGATAGTTAAGAAGGAGATTCTGTGTCAAAAAGTTTAAGCCCTCCGTGTAATAGACAGAGGGGGGGACATGATAAGCTTGTCAAAAGAGGGGCAGGAGGGTGCACTTCAGCCTCTCAACCCAGGCAGATCAAGGTTAATCTGTATTTTATCTCCATCCACAGATCTTGGTTTTAAATTGTAATGTCCAACAAAAATGATCACTTCTGCTTCTCAAATCTTCAGTTAAGTCCCCCAGCCTCAGATTGAGCAGTGTGTTCCTGCATTCTGGGCATTGTGAGGAGTCCTTCTTAATCTCACCTTGAACCAGCTGTCTTTATCATTGCTCCGTTTCCTTGTCCTGCTGCCCCACTAGAGGAGATGATCTCTCTGTGTCTGCCCTGTCACCTGATTCAATCGTCATAAATGGCTAAATGTCAAGCTAATGAGCTTTCAGGATAATGTAATAATTATAGACTGTTGAAATCTTCTCAGACTGTCCTGCAGAGGAATGCATGGCTCTAAGAAACATCAGTTCAGAGGTTTGCCAATGGATTAACAATGCAACTTGCCTTGATTGCTTCACTATTTTGGGAGTACTTGCGCATCAGTTTCCTTCCAGGAAATTAACGATGGAGTTTGATGTTGGGCTCGGTAGTACATGGACTTTTGGATGTATAGGGCTTCCTTCTTCTGTTCCATGTATCTGTGAATGCTGCGGTTTTAAGTTCTGGTATTCTGGGAATTAACTCATCTGCTGCTAAATCTGGTTTTGGTGGATAACCTGAGATCTTCCACCAGACGGCAGCTCCTGGACCCCAGCTATGGAGACACTGGTATTCATGACAGTGCAGTTCATGATCCAAATACAACTCAAAGCACGTCGCAGTACATAGGATACTTTTGAAATGTAGGCACTGTTACCATACAAGAAAACATGGCAACCCATTTGCAGACAGCAAGATCCCGCATGCAGTGATGTGAAGTTGGCCAGATGATCTTTTCAGCAAAATTGTTTGAGTAATAGTTAATGTCCAAAGAAGTTGGGAGAACTCCCCCCTTCTTTCATTTCTTCTTTCATGCACCAGAGAGAGCAGAAAGTGTTTCAGATTAATATGTTATCCAAGATAAAAATAATTCAAACCTTCAAACCAACTGTCACAGGTAAAACTCAACCTGTTTTCCTAAACATAAGGTTGAGATATAGGGTCACATGTGCTACATGATATAATCTCAATAAAAAAAATCAATCGCAAAATAAAATCTGGGACTTACTGTGAGTTCAGCCAAGCTGCAATTTTCCTTCTGGGTCCGCCACATGTCTAATGTACCAGTGCATGGACTTTTGCAGTGATATACATCATGAGCAAAGGTTAGATAAATAGGTTTGTATCCACTGCAATTTAGGAAGGGATTTGATTGAATCATTTAAGATGTTGAGGGATTATGACAGGGTGGATTTAGAGAGGATGTTTCCTCTTGTGGGAGTTGCTGGAATTAAGGACCTTTATATTGGACAGATGTGGTGATTTCTTTGTCTCTCAGAGGATTGTGAGTCTTTGTAACTGTCTTCCCTAATAGGCAGTGAAAGGGCAATGACATTTGGCTGACAGGTTCAGTACTTTCCTGATTACTCTTTCCCATCATATTAGATCACATTTACTATCCTCCAATCCACAGGAACAATTCCAGCATCTATAAAACCCTGGGATCTCTAAAGCTACTCTCTTCAAAACTCTTGAATGTAGATTTGGGATTGATTAGCTTTCAAATTTACCAACTTCTCTGGTGCTATTTTTTGATTAGTCCTTCAGTTCCTCATTCTCACTTGACCTTTGATTGTCTAATATATCTGGCAGATATTTGTGGGTCTTCTTCTGTGAAGATGACATGAAGTAGTTGATCAATTCCTCTCTCCTTACCTTATTCCTCATTTTAAACTCACCATCCCCTACTTGTCAGGGGCCCACATTTGCTCTCTCTAGTCCTTTCACTTTTACAGACCTATGAAAGCTTTTCATGTTTCATGTTTCAAGCATTTTCATGTTTCTCACATGCTATCTTTCCTTATCAAGTTCTTAGTCCTCCTTTGCCAAATTCTAAAATGCTCCTTATCCTCAAGCCTATTGCTATTTCTGGCAACTTTATAAGCCCCTCCTGATGTAATTGTTCAGGTCCCTTATCTTCTGATCAATTCCCTTTTAATGTGTCCAAAATCTCATTGATCTGAGTCTTGAACGTATTCAATGGTTGAGCATTCTCTGCCCTCTGAGATGGAGAATTCAAAGTCTTGCAACACTCAGCATCAGGAAATTTCTCCTTGTCTCAGTCCCAAATGAATCCCTCCACCCAATCCCAAGATTCTGCTCCCTTGTCCTTCATGAGGGCAGTTTGAATATCTTTCAATCAGTGTAACTCAGAGCTTAAAACTGATCCAGTGTGAAATCTTGACCAAGAACGGCTTAGAGTTTAAAACTGATTTGATAAGTGGTTAGGGTTGATATCACTTTCATTCTAATTGATCAAGGGGGACACCAAAGCTATTAGCTTAAAGTTGCTGAAATCACTGCTACCGACTATTCCACTGAATCAGTTCCAAGTCCTGCTCATGAATATTGTGGTTATCTGTAGGTATATAGTCAACACACAAGAGGTTTGCATAATACATTCATTGATCCTTGCAACATTCTTACATGCTCTGGGAGCTATTCTGTGCAAAACAGGGTACTGGAAAATTCAGTTGAAGAATCAAGATATGGATTATTAATGGAGTTGAACATTATTGGTTATTCTGCAGTTTAAAGTAGTTGGTGTGTTGCCTTCATAGTTTGATGACTTTTTGAGATGTTCAGTGACAGCGCATGGCTATTTAAGTTTCAGTAGATAATGAGCTTCATGAGCAACTTAATGATAATGCGCAACTTGGATTGTTTTTTCTGGAGGGTCAGAGGCTGAGGGGAGACCTGGTAGAAGTGTATAAAATTATGAGAGGCATAGATAGATAGAATCTTTTTCCAGGGTGGAAATGTCAAATACTAGAGGGCATAGGTGTAATGTGAGAATGGGAAAGTTTAAAGGAGATTTATGAGGCAAGATTTTTTACAAAGAGAGTGGTAGGTGCCTGGAACGGGCTCCCAGGGGAGATGATGGAAGCAGATACGATAGTGGCATTTAAGAGGCGTTTAGGCAGACACATGAGTGGGCAGGGAATGGAGGGATATGAATCATGTGCAGGCAGATGTGCAGTTTAAATTGACATCATGGTTGGCACAGGCTTCATGGGCCAAAGGGACTGTTCCTATAATACACTGTTCTCCATTTTAAACATACTGCCCTACAGTGAGACTGGTGCTGAGACATAAGGAAGTGACAGAACACCAACCATACATACTGTCGGCAAATGAAACACCTTTGACAGCATCTTTTAAAGTGATATGATGTGAAGTGTCTTAATGCAGCAAATGTCAGCAGCAAGTTGGCACACTAATAGCAAAGGGACAGTTAAGTAGATACTTGGTTTCCTTTGCTGTTGAATAAGGCGAGCTCTCCTGCAATTAGTGGTGGCATGGGATTGTTTCTATCCATCCGCAATCAGGCCCTCAACTTCTTCACCTCTTCTGTTATCATTCTGGAGTGTCAGCTTTGGAGTATGGTTTGTCCCACATCCTCTGTCTCAGAGATAAGAGCTACTCCCTGGGCAAAGGCTGACACTTAAATTAGAAAGGAATTTGAAAAGAGTTTAGTAAGTTTAATATGCACAAAACCCCTGTAGTTTGATTAGTCTCATTATTAACCCGCGCTGACAGCTTTGCTTCCAGTCTAATGTGTAGTTCATTTTGTTTCTCTCACACTTCATTGGCTTCCTTTCCCTGGTGGTCCAAACTTAGATTGCTTGTCTAACATTAAGCATCAATTCAGAATTGACTGCATGGACTATCACCTTAGCTGCTGTTTTCTCAAAACAACAATTTACATTTTCATTGCACTTTTATGTGAATGCGTTTGACAAGGGGTCAAGCAGAAGTTGGCGAGGAGATAGGAAATTAAAGAGACTCGATTTTAGGGGGCTTCAGAGGGAAACAGAGGGAAATGAGCTATTGGGAGTCCAATAGACGAGAGGTATAATGATCCAAGAATGGGCTGTTGGCGAGGAGGTAGGGGAAGCAGGGAGTACTGGTGCTTAATCAGAGTCAGAGATTCGTAAAGCACCAAAACGGGCCCTTCGGCCCATCCTGTCCATGTTGACCTTATTGCCATCTACATTGATCCATTTGCCCATATTAGGACCATAACCTTCTATGCCTTGCCTATTTAAATGGTCTGTCTAAATGTCAATTAAATGTAGTGATTGTATCTGGTTGGTATCAGGCAGCGATGTTTCAGATATTAACCACTTTCTGTGTAAAATAAACTTTCCCCTTAGATCCACTTTAAAACTTCTTCCTCTAACTTTAAAACTATGCCCACATGTTTTTGATACCCTGACACTATCTACTCTATCTATGCCTCTTACAATGTTGTATATCAGATCATCCCTCAGCCTCGATCACTCAGGGGAAAACAAGCCACCTTATCCACTTTCTCCCCAGTCCAGCCAATATCTGGTGAATCTGGATGAGTTGGAGGATTAGTGAGGATTGGTAGCAGGAGGTGTGTCAGAGGAGCTGGATTGACCTGAACATCTGGGGAAGGCAAGGGGCAATGAATCTGCAAGGGTGCACTGTATACTGGGAAGATAGTGGAGTTGGATGATAGATGATATGTCATGTTCAAACTGCACATGTCACAGAGTGATGGAGTACTCAACAAGTCCTTTGGTCTACCAAGTCCACACCAAACCATACAGAATCCATTTTTTACATTAATGCAGCCCTAACCCATTTTATTCTCCCCATATTCCCATCTGTTCCACAAATCTACACACTAAGGGCAATTTACAGTGGTACACATGCACACCTTTGGGATGTGGAAGACATAGTTCTAGATCTCAGAGTTCTGCCTTGACCAACTAAGCTGTATCTTTGTTTCTTTTTCACCCCAACTTGTCATCTTTCCCACTGCTCATTGGAGCTGTGGTGAGCTGGAATCCCTTGCTTCAGAGGCATGAGTGGAAGCAGTGACAGTCCAAAGGTAACTAGACAGATTACTCAAGAAAGGATGCCTGGGGTCATGGAAGGGAGTTGGGAGTGGGACTAAAAGGAGATGGATGGTGGAAGAGATGTTTCAAACATGTGCCCTGATGGAGATATAAAGAAGCTTCTGAAAGGCAGAGAAATTAAATGAGTGAAATTAGAAAGTCTTTTGACTTGTAGCTGGCAAAACAGTAACTGCTAAAACCGGTGACTGCCTCATGTATCTAGAGACCATGCAGGCTACTGCAGTGGGCTGCGATGGTTTCCTATCATATCTTTTATCATCTTGTACAATGAGAACAACATGTTGTAAGCTGGATGCTTCCATTGTGTGAATATCCCCATGTAAGAGTCTGACCAGAAAATGCAGGTGGTAATGCGATAATGGAGAGGATGATGTTGCTTGCTGTATTGGCACATCACAGTAACTAATTGTAGGAGCTGCAAAGTTGCTGTGCTAGGTGCACCTCTGCTTACTGCTGCTTACCTTTCATCCATTAGCACTGAATGCTGTGCAATTGCTTGCCTGAAAATTTAATTAGATTGCTTCGCTTTTCTTAGCATCATTGAATTGAAAATCAATATATTCGGGTGAGGACAAGATAACATTTCCAGGTTGTTTTGCATGATTTGGCCTTGTGGCTGCAAGTATCCATGGATACCCAAGATGATGTCATTCTCTGTGTTGCTGGAGCACTGCAGGACAATATGGTAGCTGTCCATTCTCAAGTTTTCTTGGGTTAACTCCCCTCCCCAACTCCTTTCCCCATTCCCAAACTGATCCATCTGTCCTCGGCCTCTTCCACTGCCACAGTGAGGCCAAACTCAAGCTACAAGAACAACCCAGCAGCATGAACATTGAATTCTCCAACTTCAGGTAACTTACTCCCTTTGTTCCTTCTCTCTCCTCCTGATCCACCCATGTTCTTTTGACACACACGCCCTTCTTTTCCAAAACCCATCTACACACTAGAGGCAATTTATAGCAACCAATTAACCTACTAACCCACATGTCCTTAGGATGTGGGAGGAAACCAGAGAACCAGGGGGAAACCCACACAGTCACAGGGAGAATGTGCAGACTCCACATAGACCAAGGTTAGGGTTGAACCCCGATCGCTGGAGCTATGGGAAAATAACACTAACTACTGCACCAATGGTACCATACATCCCCCATACAAATGGTATGATGATCTTCACCAACACCACTCCCAAGTGTTCTGCTGATTCTGAACAAAACATTTCTCATCCTCTGTTCCACTTGCTCCCGTCCACAGTGTCTGACCCCTGATACCCTCTCTCACACTTGCATCTTGTGCCCCAGCCACTCATGCCCTCACGTACCCTGTCCACATTAGCCGACCCTTGGTACCTCCTCATTCTCCCACAGTAGCCAAACCCTTACACTCCCATGGTGGCTGTTCTCGATACCTCTCCCCACACTCCATCCAGTGCTCTGATCCCTGATACCCCCTCCCACAATCCTGTCCATTACCCCAACCTCTGATACTTCCCCTCACATCAAGTCCAGTGCCCCCAAATCCCGATACCCCTCCTACCACACTCCCATCAATAGTGCTTGACTCCTGATACCCCCTCCCACACTCCTGTCCTGTGCCCCAACCCCTGCTACCTCTCCCAAACTCTATCCATTGCCCCAATCCCTGATACTTCCCTCCACACTAAGTCCAGTGCCCCAGACCCCAATACCCCTCATACTCCCATCAATAGTGCTCGACTCCTGATAACCCCTCCCACGCTCCTATCCTGTGCTCTAACCCCTGCTGCCTGTCCCACACTCCGTCCACAGTCGCCAACCCCTGATTACCTCCCCCCACCCCTCTGTCTAGTGCCCTGATCCTGACACCCCTTCCACTCTCCCGTCCACAGAGGCCGACCCCTGATACCGCCACCTCCATACTTCCTCAATTACCTTTCCACCACCAGCACCCTGCTGAGCTTAGACCCTGGACCTCCTGACCCTGAACTTGTGGAAGGGAGGAGCACTCAACGCATTCTTACCTGCCCTGGGCTTCAATCAAAGCAGTCAAAGCCACTCTTGTTCATTCTAGTAGGTGTACTGTCATTTTCAACATCTCCTGGGCAGCTATTCCTAGACATAATGAAACCAAGCTGATTAATCCTGCTAACTGTGGAACACATTAATCAGATGGCTCTGACAACAGGTATTTTGCCCATAGATAGTGGTGAGATCAGCACACTGAACTAATTTAGAAAACTGGTGCACTGGGAAACAATAAGTGTGATGTTTTGCAAAATCAAAATTGTTGTATGTACTTCTGTAGCTAAAGTTATCTACTTTAGCTTATCTACTGAATGCTGAAAGTTATTGTGGGTATGACATATGATGTAGGGATTGCATTGTCTGGAGATCAAGGACCTGATTTATAGCAACTCTAGCTTTTCTTGGAGGGATGAGAGACCATCAAAGTTTAGAGTCATAGAGTCATAGGCCTGCTGAATCTATGCTGACCATTGGGCACCCATTTACACTAATCCCATTTTATTCTCATCAACTTCTCCCAGATTGTACTGCTGACCTATACACTAGGGGCAATTTACAGTGGCCAATTAATCTACTAACGTCACATTTTTTGGGATGTGGAAGGAAACCGGAGCACCCGGGGGAAACCCACACAGTCACAGGTAGAATATGCAAACTCCACACAGGCAGCACCAGAGGTCAGGACTGAAGCAAGGTCACTGGAGCTGTGAGGCAGCGGCTCGACCACTGCGCTACTGCGCTGCCTGGCATTTATTTGTCCAATCTCTGGTTATTTTGCAGATGAAGAATTTTATATGTTTTCAACAAGATCACCTCTCATTCTTCTGCACTCTGGAGAGTATAGGCTCAATCTGCATAATCTCGCTTTGCAGGACACCTCCCAATCCCAGGAACCACTCTGGTGAACCTTTAGTGAATTCACTCTATCATGAGTATACCCTTCCTGAGATAGGGAGACCAAACCTGCTACACCAGATACCAGGGCCCGAAATTGTGGGGCCTGACAGGATGGATACAGGATGGATAATTGCTGTTTCCCTGGGCAGGGGGGGGTCACTGTCTCAAAATAGACAGAGGTGAGAAGAAATTTCTTCACCCAGAATAAGGTGAACCTTTGGAATGTCCATCCAAGATGCTCAGGGACTGAATAAATTTAAGACTGATTTTTAGATATTAAAGGAATCAACAGAGGTGGGGTAAATGAAAGAAAGAAGCACTGAGGTCAGAGATCATCCGTGATCTTACTGAATGTCAGAGCAGACATGAGGGGTTGAATTGCCTCTGTCTGTGCTATTTTGTATGTTGTTTTGAATTAATAACTGACATAACTGATGCATTTAAGGATCAGTCAAACAAGCAGAAGAGGGGGAAAGGAATGGGAGGTTCTATTAATGGCTGGAAATGATAGATTGGAGGTGGGGTGAGGGAAGGATGCAGGAGGAATATAAAACCTGGCCCTTAGTTGGGCTAAATGTGCCGTGCATCCTATATAATTCCTTAATTAATCAGTTGTTCCATTAATGTTGACTGCCAGATGGTAGAAGGAAAACTCAATGGTCTTTTTTTCATCTTTAATTCCTCTGTTGCTGTGGAGCTCTTGACCCCATTTAACTAAATAATGATTTACGGTGACTAATATATTCCGTTAACTAATCTGAAACTAGAATGCTGACCAATGATTACCATCGGCAGCTTCTACGTTCATCAAACTACAATAATTAAAATATCCACAAAGATAAAGGGGGACCACTTAACCTGAACACTCCCCAACTCCCCTTCAAACTCCTCAGTACCACTATTAATTGTAAAGTTACAGGGATTGAACAATTAATTACCTTGAACTTGATTAATTTGCTTGGTGAAAACCAGACAGTGGAAGTGAACAGTTCATCTCTGACCTCTGTACAAATAATGAATTAATAAGGTCAGCATTTTGAGGGAATTAATTTGAAAAAGATGTACAGAAGAAGACATTTTGATTTTATACATAAGCTGGACTCAAATTGCCTACTCAATGAGGGACCTGTCGTAGCTACTAATAAATTAATTTTCAAAATCAGGACAATTTTATTGCAAGATCCCAGGATTAAAATACAGCGGAAGCAATCTTAATTATCCGTGAATTCCACTGGGATTCAATTAAATGTGGAGCTGTGGAGATATGATTTGAGATGTTCTGGAAGTGACTCCTGATACCTAGGCATCAATGTAAGTGTATCAAACATTTCTCCATAATTTACTGCCTGCCTAGTTTAATTTTTCTTTTAAAAAACTGAGTAACAATAAGTTGAAATGGCAACAGAGAAGAAACAGAAGACCTCAAATATCCATTGCTTTTCCCTGGAAATGGTCAAAAATACAAGTGGAAGTCAATTCATTGGCATAAACTGTCAAGTAGGTTATCAAGGAACTGAACTTGGCAAACTATAATGAATGGTTTGGAAGAAGTGATTCTAAATTGTGGCACAGCAAATTTCTGTAATTATTACAATTGGACAGATGTCAGGAGTACATTATTCATAGGGATGTGAAACTGAGTGTGAAACCCTTAAAGGGATAGGGACAATCAGAAAGTTGTGTTATAATCGGGCATTTAATATTCTATAAGTCCTTGGAAACGTGGCAGATAATCCTGTTTGTCAACAGCAAGGGAAGGCGGTGCAGAAGTGCCAGATGATGTTGAAGGGCTGGAAGTGTCACCTGTGGTTGCAGCCTCGCTTCTGAGCCAGAGACCATGGGTTTGCAATTTCGAAGTCCACAAGGGAATGTGCATCAGTGATGCTGCATAGGGCATCTGTGCCACTTTGACCCAACACTGGTTGTGTCTGCTTTTCAAGTGTGCAGCCTATGGAAGCACTTGTGCATTTTGGAAGTCTGTGAGTAATTATAGGAGTCCCTTGTAGCTGCTGAAACTAATCAGTCTCACCTCTTTCTTGCATGGAAGGCATTGTGGAGTATGGACTCATTGTGGAGCAGACTGCAGCAGTGGCAGACACTATTTTACTGAGGCAGATCTCAGAATTTTTGATGGGAGCTGATCTCCTGTGTATTAATGGTCCGGGGACCCTCTGAAACAAAAGAGACTTTTTTATTTACAAAATAAACTTTATTCATAATAATAAATATATGCAAAAGAATAAACACAGTGCAAAAGTCTTTACGTTCTTAGTGTCACATGGTCAATACATTCAGTGGTGTTAACACATTTTTTTTAACATAGCATCATTGTCACTCATATGGTCCCCTGGGGTGATACACCCTTCCATTGTTTGAGGGGTTTCCCCACCGGACTCAGCCCCTCAATGTCCAGTATTGGAAGAAGCCGATATTGTAGTCCTTCCCCACAGAGCTTTTGCATTGACTGCACTGAGTTTCAGTGCATCCCTCAGCACGTACTCCTGCAGCCTGGACTGTGCCGGTCGGCAGCTTTCCCTCATAGACATCTCACTGTGCTGGAAGACCAACAAGTTTCGGGCAGACCAAAGAGCGTCTTTCACTGAGTTGATGATCCTCCAGCAGCACTAACATCTGTCTCTGTGTGTGTCCCTGGGAACAGCCCATAGATCAGAGGGTTACACAGCTGCTCAGGATGAACCGGGACATGGACCCTTGCATCCTTCTCCACACCACCTTAGCAGATCTACCATCTGCAAAGAGATGGGTGACCGTCTCTTCCCCACCGCAATTGAGGGCAGTGTGCGTTGGGGGTGATATTTCAACCATACAGAAAGGATCTGACCAGGAAGGCCCCTCTCACAAAGGAGATGCCTGGAGAAATCAGCACGTACTCCTGCAGCCTGGAATGTGCCACTCAGCAGCCTTCCCTTATGGACATCTGGTTGTACTGGTACTTCTTTTGCATTTTTTGAAACTGGTCACCAAATGGATACTACTACTGTACCATTAGAAATTAACATTACTTTGTTTACCACAATCCTCAATATACATCGGGATTTACTCATTTATCCCAGTTTCAAAGAAAATGTACCACTCTGGTTATAGAGCAAAATACAGTTGCTGCTCAGCCCAGAAATTTGAAACCAAACTTTAATAAAGCAGTCACCAAGACCAAAGAAAGTACACTATTGAAGTTTATTTTCAGTTCATGTTACACTGCTTGTACTGATTACAAGTTAGGATTCACAAAGGTTGAGCCGGAGGTTTCAACTTCAGGTCCATCTATTCCCTTTCCACTAGGGAGAACTTGTCAAACAGGTACTCTCCCAGGCCATTCTCAGGGGCTCCCAATCTCTTCAGCTTGGTGATGTGATCTCCAAGCTTCTTGATCATCTTCACTTGCTCGTCCAAATAGTGCCTCTTCAGGAAGTCACACAGATGAGGGTCGGTGTGCTGTGTGGGGATTTTGTGCAGATCCAGCATACTCTGGTTCACGTCCTTCTCCATCTGCAGAGCTCTCTGCATTGCCTCCAGGCCATTGCTCCACTCATCCTGCTCTGGCTTCTTGATGTCCTCCAGCAAGCTCCGTCCTCCACACAGATTCAGGAATTCCATCAGTTTCTCAGTGTGCTTCCGTTCCTCATTGGACTGTATCCTGAAAAGTGTTGCAGGGCAAAGTAAAAGGACATGGAGAGATAAACATAAAAGGAATGTTAATCTGCTTGTTGACATCATCCTCACAGTCTTTGTGGTAGTTCTGACACACTTGGGAAGCCATCCTTTTCACTACATAACTGCAACTCACTATCACCCAAGGAAGCTCCAGAATAATATTGGTACAGTGTGACCAGCTTGTACCTTTGAGTGTTATTGGTTATCTTTACCTCCTTCTCCTCACTCCACCCTCCCTAGGTCATCATCCTTCAAGCTTAAATGAAATCTTTGTAGGATTCCCTCTTTCATTCCACCCACCCACTTCCCCACCCCCAGCTCTGACGTTATTGCCTGTCATTGCTGACAATCTTTCAAATAATAAGCTTCTATTGTAATTTGTACCACATGTGACCGGGATTTATTGCCACATGCAATATTGTGAGTGACCACTTGTATTGTGTCTCCCCATTGGCCGACTATCAAATTATATACTGTGCCCTCATTGGTCAAACTAAAGTGTTGGAAATCTGAAACAAAAACAAAACATGCTGGAAACACAGAGCAGGTCAGGTAGTATCTGTGAAGACGGAAACACAGTTAATGTTTTGGATCTGAGACCCTTTGTCAGAACTGGGGAGAGAGAAAAAGATATCATTCCTTGAAAGAGGGATAGTTACCTGCTGCAGAAAATCCATGTGATTGACTGCTTTATGTGGAGTGTTGTTTCAATGAGGGCAGGCCCAGCCATACTGAGGATTGAAAAATGGACAAGGTGGCTGTGTTTACTGAGCAGGCTGGACCAATTCAGCCAGCTTGTCAACTGTTGAGCTCGTAACTTATGATGATTTTTTTTGTGTTTAGTTTTATTTTCCCCAATGGAGCACAAGTGTTACAACGAATCAGCACTCTCCAGGGTAGCATGAAGCGGGGTGCCAGTGTACATTCAAGGCTTCTCCGTGGGGCAGAGTTGGGAACTGCAAGGATTGCATTTGGGAACTCAGGATTTCCTCAGTGCTGCAGTCAGAACAGAAGCAGGCCCTTCAGCCCACCGAGTCCAGACTCGGCAATAAGGTTGATTCTTCTTTGCCTCCACAATGTAGGGCAGTAGTGAGAGGCAATAAATGCCAGCTTTCCTAGCAGTTACCACATCCCGAAAACCAATAAATAAACAGAACCATTGCAGCTCAGAAGGAAGCCATTGAGACCTCACCTGCTCTCTAAGATTCAGCCACTCAATCCCATTCCCCAGTTTTTACCCATACCCTGTAATCTTTTTTTCTGAGTGGCCATTGAGTCTGCTTCCTCAATCTATTCAGGCAGTGAGCTCCGGACCTTGACCACTTGCTGTATGAGGAGGGTTTTCTTGTCACCTTAAATCCATGTCCTCTGGATAAATATGGCTCAGTTTAGCTCCTCTGCTCTTTTTCAAAATAGAATCACCATTTGTGTCCAGCTAACTGAGCAAAAAGATATTGGTACAATAGAAGATCTGAAAAATGGTATCAACAAATACCTGCTGGAGGAACTCAGCAGGTTGAGCAGTATCTGTGGGGTGGGGGAAGGAATTGTTGACATTTTTGGGTTGAAACCCTGCATCAGGACTCAGGATTCCTTTCCCACCACAGATGCTGCTCGACCACTGAGTTCCTCCAGCAGATTGTTTGCTGGAATCTGGAGCAACATCTGCAGTCTCTTGTGGCTCCTGAAAGGTGGTATGCTTGACAGTGCTGCACTCCCTCAGTACTGCAGTCCACACCAGCCCAGATTATGCACTTATATCTCTGCAGTGGGTTGTGCAGCAGATCAGAACAGTTGTCCAAGCACAGACTTCCTTTGAACAGTGGAGGATAATACCAAGCATACAACTGCTCTGGAATGCTTTTCCAAGCTGGTTTTAAACTGGAGAGACTTGGCATCGTTAATGTGGCCATCGTTTCTTCCTATAAATATCTCCCTTGGTGTAATTGGGAGGACAGACTAAATAACAATAAATGCAGATGTAAATGAAATTGCTCAAGACTCACTGAACATTACTGATTTGCCAGGACAATTATCTCCCCCCTTACCCAAAATGTAGGACACAATCGATATGTTCTTTGCAGTTGTCATTAAAACAAAATTAGCTTTTCAGTGTTTTTGTCGGCAGCTGAGGAACAGCACTTATTGATTTCAGGCAAATTAACATTAATTGCTCAGCGAAAACAAACAGTTCAATTGCACAGGAAATAAATAAATAAAAGATTGTGCTGGCTGAAAGCTCCATGATTAATTCCTTTGTGCAGATGAAAAAAAATGTTGGAACAGCCCGCAGCATAATTCCTTGATAGATCGTAAAAAATCACATTAAAGCTGGGAAGCTACATGTTTGGAGAGCAGTGAGTGCAAGAATAAACCTTAAGTAGAGGCAGTGAGTGCTCCTTAATGAGAGGGGATCCAGTGACTGATGTTTGTTATTTCCTGCTAACTGGAATGATATGTATACAAGTGTCTCATTGCGGAGGTGAAGGGTTATCTTGGGATGGCAGATACTGATAAGACATCATTTTGAATATCCACTGTGCAATATATACTCCACAAAAAAATGAGCGTAGGGCAAACAGGAGCCTGCCCACTGAACCTTGGAGACGTTGCATTATCCATCCCCACAGAGCATCTCCAATCCACCTGCCCTTTGGTCTCTCTCCTTTATTTCTCTGTTTTTCCCCTCTATTCTGTTTGCTGATTCTTTTCTCCCCCTCTGCTCTTCTGTTCCTGACTTCCCCCAAGCCATGATTTTCCTAAGTCGTTGTCTGTTCGTCTGTTCTGCTTCCCTGCCCCTATCCTCCATATTTCTCCATCTAATGCTGACCTTGGGATTGAGCCCTGCTTTCTCTCTCTCTGTTGAGAGAATTTAAGTGAACTCTTTTACAAAGCAAGACAGTGGTCTGAGTGAAAAGCGGATTAACAGTGTGGCTTTTTATAATTAAAATTTCATTTCATGCATGCTGTTTGCCTGGCATTACTCCAGGCCCCAGCATTGTCTTCTCATTCTCTCTTTTGTTGTGGAGTGAGACAAAGAACACTGAACCCAGAATTGCCAACTAACACTGGCTGACGGGGTAGGGCAGAAGAATGGGGAATGAAATAGACTCATTGTGGTGCTCTGGGAATGATTCAGAATGGGAGGCAGATGTGTGGACAAGCCCAGCCAATGTTTGCCACAGTCTATGGGAGGTAAGACAAACTGCTTGGCTCAATCTTACTTCTAAACATGCAAAAATACATGAGTTTAAGCCTCCTTGTTGGTCTTGCATGACTCCCTCAGTATGTTTCTGAAAATGCAGCAACAAGGTTTCTCACATTGTTGCTGATACTCAAGGATCTCCAGGATCCTCAAGGACTTAAAGGCTCACCTCTGGACACTGCCAACTGAATGCAGGAAAAAAAATCTTTATTTATCTTTTTTTTTTAAATGAGCATTTTAAAGACAAAGTCATCCTTGAATATTTTTATTACTAGTTGCTTAAATATTGGTGAAGGTGAAAACAATGTTACTGATTGGAGATGGAAGTCGTGTGCAATTCCACAGGAATTCTTGCATTTAGCAAACCCTGCAACCAGTTAGATTCCAGCACTCATAATAACAGCTTCCATTGATATAGTGCCTTTAATAACTCAGAGAAATATGGAGAGTTGCCAGTTATGCCTTACAAGCAAGACTTGACAGAGTTTGCAAACATAGCAAATACTGTTTCCTTTATGTATCAATCTTCAGGACGTGGGCTCGTTGGTAAGGCCAGCGTTTATTGCCTGTCTGCAATTGTCGGTGAGAAGGTGGTGGTGAGCCACCATCTGAAACAACTGCAGTCCTTCTGGTGAAGGTGCTCCCACAGTATTTTTGGGGAGGAAGATGCAGAATTTAGATCCAGTGACAATGAAGGATGGGTGATATATTTCCAAGTCAGGATGGGGTGCGGAGTACACTCTCACAAAATAAACCTGGTTGTGCATTGGAAACTTCACTGCTGGAGATAATAGGGGGAGAAATTTGTCTTCAAATGTCAGCATTGCACACACATGACAGCTTGGATGCTGACTGTACTCCCTTTGAAGCCTCCAACTCTGTAATGTCAATGAATTTTTAAGGATTGTTAAATGCTCTCAGAAGCATGAGCCTTAACTCTTATATTAAGTATGACTTTATATAATTATTGGATTTGAATATAATTACAGTTTAATTATAACTGTTTAAGTTTAGGTATAATTGCAACATAAAGAACACTTGTCACAACCAGAGCAATGTCAAATATCCCATCAGGCTTTTAATTGGTGACACATTCATGAACTATTAACCAAAAAACTTAAGTATGAAGTTTTTCATCCTTGCCAAATACATGGGAGAGACCTGCACCCTAGGACCTCAGTGAGTGATTACTGGTGTGTTGCAGGAAGCAGACCTTGTACAGGGGCTTCTGCCTGTGATGCACAAAGTTTTTTTTCATTTTTTGGAATCTGGGCATTGCTGCCAAGGCTGGTATTTCTTGCCCATCCCTAATTTCCCTTGAGAAGGTGGTGGTGAGCATGCAGGCATGGACTACTTCATTGACTGGGTGAATGAAGGAAGGGCCCGGTCAGGAGTTCAATTGGTACCTTATGAAAACCCAGATCAATTCAGGGAGTTCCTGAATATGGTTGTGTGATGAAACTTCAATGAATATATCTAACCTCAGTTATCCATTCAATGCAGAGAATGTGGGATGTTCTTCATGCCTTAACACTGGGGTTGGTTAATCGAGGCTACATTTCATCAACTGGGTCAGCTTTCCATTTGAGGAACACAGATAGGCCTCGGTTAACAGGCAAAATTCCCAACTAGTCCTATCACGAAAGCCCTCGGCTCAAGCTAGTACATGCTGAGCCATGCTGGTTGTCTGTCTGGAAAAGTCTGATTTTACACTGTTCCTCATCCCTCCTTCATCTCACACCTTTCTTAGGACTTTTGCGCGTCTCCATTTCTAACCCCTTCTTCCTCTCCACCACTGAGGCTGCTTTGCTACCCTTGCTGTCTCTCAACTTCTGTTTCTTCCACTCAGATGCTCATTAAAGCCGTGTTTCAGAATATCTCCATTTGGCTCTGTATCAGCTTAAGACCATACCATGAGGGGTCTAGTGTTGGAGAGCTGTTGGCCAGACAACACTGAGTTATTGGAGACACAAACTCTTCCCCCTCCCCCCCTCCCCCACCCCACACTTTACCTTCCCTGAGCCCCCTCTCCCATTACGCTCTTCTGACCCCACACTTTGCCCCAGCTCCAACCCCTGCCGGGTTTTCACCATCCCCCCTGACGTTACCCTCTATGATGCTGAGCGGTCAGTCCTCAGCAGATGCTTTACCTTTGTGCACTTGCTCCCACACCCAACATGCTTCCAGCACTGGTAGCCTTCAACTCCCTCCCCCTCCTCCCCACCTGGCTCAATGCCTCCTTTTTTTGTCTGCCTCTATCTATCATCCACCTGCCTCTGTCTTCCAACTCCATCCCTCCCCTACCTGGCTCGATCTGCCCATCATCCAGCACCCCTCAAAAGTCCACCAATCACCTCAGGCCACTGTCTCACCCCTCCCCTCTCCACTTTATACTAGCCATCTCCCTTCTCAACTCTCAGTCCTGATGCAGGGTTTCGACCCGAAATGTCGACAATTACTCCCTCACCCCCCCTTCCCCCCCAACAGATGCTGCTCGACCCACTGAGTTCTTCCAGCAGATTGTTTGCAGCAAATTTATTCACTGCAGGTTTGGCACTTGTGTATTTATGTGGAAATCCCAGAGATGTAAACTCTCATGCAGGAAAACGTCAGCAATTACATGGAAAAATACTGATATTCCCCCAGTCAAACCTCTTTCAAGAAACTATACTTTCGTCTGAGCAACACTTTCAACAAAAAAAAATCTTGCCACAATTCCATCCAACGTTGAAAGGAGCGGCCCAGGGGAGAATGTCTTTTTAACAGAGGCACTTTACAAGGGGCCTTGTTTGTGAGCGTGTGTTTCAGTGTTCAATACAGACTATGATGAGGGTAGTCCTGAAGAAGTTCCAGCTTAGATCCTGATGATGGTGATCTAATGACCTATGTTCTTGTCTCTTGTTGACTTGCAGTGGGAAGAGGTAAGCGGCTATGATGAGAATCTCAACACCATCCGTACTTACCAGGTGTGCAACGTCTTCGAGTCCAACCAGAACAACTGGCTGTGGACCACCTTCGTTAACCGACGTGGGGCCCAAACGCATTTACGTGGAGATGAGGTTTACGGTACGAGACTGCAGCAGCATCCCGAATGTCCCAGGCTCCTGTAAAGAAACATTCAATCTGTATTACTATGAAACTGACTCTGGACTGACCATCAAAGGTGCTGCACTGTGGACAGAGATGCCGTATCTCAAGGTGGATACCATTGCCGCAGACGAGAGCTTCTCCCAGGTGGACTTTGGTGGCAGATTGATGAAGGTCAACACTGAGATCCGTAGTTTTGCGCCGCTGAGCAGGAATGGATTTTACTTGGCCTTCCAGGATTATGGAGCTTGCATGTCCCTGCTCTCTGTGCGTGTCTTTTTCAAAAGTGCCCGAGTATCATTCAGAACTACGCCATCTTTGCAGAGACCATGACGGGCACAGAGAGCACCTCACTGGTCATTGCCAAGGGCACCTGCGTGCAGAATGCTGAGGAGGTTGATGTGCCCATCAAACTGTACTGTAACGGTGATGGAGAATGGATGGTGCCCATTGGGAGCTGCACCTGCAAGGCAGGGTACGAACCAGAAAAGACCACATCGTGCAGAGGTGAGTGCCCTTTCTATAGCCCCAGCATTTCCATCTCTCCTTCCCTTTGCCCCTGAGGGTGAGAGGGGCATAAGTGTCCTTTCTTGCCACCCTTTGGTGTTGGTTTCATCTGTGATTTTCCACTATCTAATGGCAAAGAGTGGTTTAGCTCCAGCTTTGTTTTGACAATTCTCGTCTTAAGGCCAATCAAACTGGGACTGTGTTATGGCCTTGGTGCTCAGTGCTGCTGGATTGTATTGAACTAAGTTGCCCGTAGCAGAATGGTGAGCAGTCACCGCTCCTTGCATTCTGCCTTTGCATGTACAACATATGTAACATATAATGGATATGTTATATTGTGTACTTATGAGGTGTATATGTTAGGTAGATTATTACCTTACCGTATGAGGTGTATTGTACGATTAATGTTCAGCTCACTGTTGTACTACCATATGGTTTATAATGCACTTTGCAATGTCCATGCATAGCATTCTGATGCAAGGAGGAGCAGGTGTATTGCAAGAAAGAGGATTCCCCTGGCTGGGGTATCTGAACCATGGCTGATAGTCTCAAAATAAGGAATCAGCAATTTATGACTGAGATGAGAAGAAATGTTTCACCCAGTGGTCGGTGAAACACTCAACCCATGGGGGCTGTGCAGGCTCAGTTGCTGATTATATTCAGGATCGTGACTGATGGATTTTTGAATCTTAAGGGAATCAAGAGAGATGGTATTAATGCTGAAAAATGATGCTGAAGGAAGATCAACAGTGATCTAATTGAATGGTGGAATAGACATGAGGGGCCAAATGGCCTACTCCTGCTTCTGCTTCTTGTGTTCTTATTTACTGGCTTCGTTAGAGTAGTCCAATTAAGTCTGTCCCACCACCCTTATCCCCCTATGTGCCTCTCTAATTCCACACTGAAAGCTCCTGAGGGCAGTGAGTTCTGAATCATCACCACTTTCTGTGTAAAATAAAGAAAAAATCTTCCCTTGCGTCCTGCTTGTATCTTTTGCCTTTCTCTTTAAATCCTTGCCCCTGGTCCTTGAACCATCCACCAACAGGAACAGCCTCTCCATGTCTACCCTGTTTAAACCAGTTATGATCTCGTACACAATCAAATCTCCTCACAACCTTCTTTGCTTCTGGAAAGACCCCAGTTTCTCCAGTCACGCATTGCTTTATTGGCCACTTTGAATTATTTTTTCCATTCCCTGATGTACTGTCATTTCACCCATGAATGGATTTGCCCTCTTTACTGTAGATAGTTTCTGCCTCATCCTATTGAACGCAACCTTACCTAGATCCAGATTCTTATTGCTAAAACTCTATTCTTCCTTTCAAACACAACATTAAACTCAATTGTGTAATGACTGCTATTAAATAAATACTATTAGATACACAACTCCCACTGCAAAATGAAATCTTTTTCTGGTTCCTAATTCTATCGATAATGTTTTCACTGCCTACTTGTATCTGGTGATATCATTTCTCATCACAGAAGTAAGTTCGTTTGTAATCACTAGTGCAGTTTCTCTTCCTCATCATTTGCTTTCCTTCTGGTAAACTATAAAACCTAGCCCATTTAGTTCAGAGTCTTGACAGCCACCATGCTGTACCCTGGTAAGTTTAATTTGCGCTTGTAATTCATTCAGTTGCACCATGAATTTATGAAGAACACGTTGGGCCACACACCTCATCCTATACTTCCCAATGTAACATTTTATTCACATTTTTTTCTTTCCCTGATATCGTGAACTTACATCTTCCATTTTCTCTTTTCCTGAAGTTCCTAAGAGGTCAAGTAATTATCATTACTTAACACTTTTTATCAGGTTAAAATCCTTTGCCTAGAAATCCATTATCAGATCGTGGTGCAAAATTGCAATTACAGCATTGCAAACTTTTACTTTGCTCCTGCAACCTATTCCATTTCTGTCATTTCTGAATGGGGATGAATTTCTAGCCAGTTTATCCTCCCCATTTATTTTCCAGAACCCTGACCAAGGGGACAGCTCCTTCCTATCTCAGCAATGTTCCTGGATGTGGAACTCCTCTCTCCCAGCCTATTCCTTCAGCTCTTGTACCTTAGGCATTCAGTTTGGACAGGTTTGTTCAGGAAGTGTTTGTGCTTTTAACACCCTTGATGGTCAAAGGTGGGGAATATATACAGTATGTGATCCCTGTAGTGTACATGTATATGCTCCAAATTAAGTGACTATTGCAGGTATAACTTCAGTTTATACAATGCTGGGCAAATTGGATGCAGTGGTTACCATTGTGGTTCAGAATTAATCTCTTCTGAAATAGCATTAACCCCACCACTTTTTCCCAAGGCTAGTGGTTTGCTAGCATTTTCATAATTAATATGAACCATTTTGCTCATTTTGCGTCCTATCTGCATGGGTTTACACTGAGCAACACAGTACCTTGGCCTGACCTGAAGCTACCCCAAGGCCAGCATTTGTGCACTATTTGGGAATGTTGTATGGAGGAAAGGCAGGCCAAAGTCTATAAGCTGTCAAGTGTGTCTGGAATCCTCTAGCCTTTCAGATATAAACCATTCAAGGATATGTTTCTTCTTCTGGTCTTCACTGAGATGGCAATTAACCTGCCTTTCTGCTGTAACAGAGTTAAATTATGTTCATCCATTCCTGTGGAAGACTTTGAAGCTGCACTAGTAACATAGCAGGCAATAATTCAACTATCAGCAAGGTTCAGCTACACTAATATAGAAAAGAAGGGGAGTGTTGCAGCTATAACTGCTTGTGTGCAGGGCTTTAAATTTAGAGACTAAATTAAGCTAAAGTCAAGCCTGAACACAGAATGAGGGAAAGCAATGAATATGTTATTATTCATTTCAGCTCCTCTTACACTTGTCAAGTTGCACACAGTTATGCAAGTATTGCTTTTTATGCATTCACTTGCCAGACAGAAACTCTTTGTATCTTCAGTTGACTTGACAGTTATCACATACTGTAATTATGCCCTCTGGCTGACAGACTTGCTTTAACAGCATTTGTGAGCCTTTTTGACATAGCTTTTTTCATTAAGCGTGCTCAGCCCCAGTGAAGTCCTTTTCCACAGCTCCCACTTCCCTTTCTCAGTACAAATAGTGCTCATCTCTGGCAGGCAGGGAGTCACTTTAATCTAGCATTAAACACGGCAAGCGAATTGGTTCCTTTGGAGTGTTGAGCCTGCAGAGCTGAGAGCGAGGTTTAAGGCTTTAAGTACATAACATTCCATCAAAATGCCAGAGCTTTCTTTAAAAAGGCTGCTAAGCTATATTCTTTGGGGTGAGGGAAGCAAAAATAGAAGGGTTGATATAAATAAATTGATACAAGAAGAAGGCAGTGAGAGGAGGAGCTGACTACTTAACCCTTTGCCTTTCCCACCACACAGTCAGATCGTGGCTAGTCTGTACTTTGGTTCTGCTTCTCCACCCTTGCTCCATGCCTCCCATTTCCCTGACCCATACCTCAGGATAACTGAAAAGTCTCAATTTTGTTTTTCTTCGAGAGATGGGTGGGGAATTTGGTTTTGTGACTAGATGACTATGTTCTAACTTTACATTAATCACTTGGGAACTGACTGACATCACCAAGAGCACATCAACAGGGTGGTGTGTGAGAAGACCAGTTGGTATTCATTGTGTTCCATATGAACCAAGAGTTTGTGCAAACAAAGCATCTTCTTCCTTTTTCATTCCAGGCTTCTTGAGAGAAAGGCCAACCATTCATTAGTCCTTTGTATTTTACTGACCAACCTATCGAACTCTCTCATCTCTACTACAGTTTCTGGTCTCACATCTATAAGAAAGTGCTCTGATCTGAACTTTCTTAGATCCAAAGTAGAGTATCATTGTTCTCCACATTGAACTCTATTTGGCACAGTTCTATCCTGAACTTACCTGTCAGAAACCCTTTGTAACATCTTCCTCCAATCCATACAATCAAGTGTGCTTCTTAGTTTATTGCTATCTGTGAACTTGGATGTACTCTTCTCTTTTACTTTATTCAAATCATTAATGTACCTGAGAAACCCCATCATACCACCCTGCCCTTTACAGATCTTCCTCTTCCCAATCCCACACTGACATTTCTGTTCATGGCCTCCTCTACTGCCAAATTGAGGTTAGGCGCAGATTAGTGATTAGTGGAGCCACACCTTATATTCCAGTCTCCAATCTGACGGCATCAATATTGGTTTCTCTAACTTCCGGTAACTACTCCCCTCTGTCTGCCCCCCCACTTTGTGGTCCCTTATCCCTCTACCCTTCTCTTTCCCCTCCCCCACCCTCATGACCTGCCCGTCACCCACACCTTCCTCCCTCTGGTTCCCCACCTCCTTCCCTTTTTTCCATGGTTCACTGTCCTCTCCTATCAGATTCCATCTTCTTCAGCACTTTGCTTCTTCACCTCTCACCTCCCAGCTTCTCACATCATTCCCACTTCCCCCCCTCGCCCACCCACCTACCTTCCCCCTCTCACCTGGACTCACCTATCACCTGCCAGCTCGTGTTCCTCTCCCTCCCCCTCCCCCCACCCTTTTATTTCTGGTTTCTGCCCTCTTCCTTTCCAGTCCTGTGGAAGGGTTTCGGCCCGAACATTGACTGTTTGTTTCCCTCCATAGATGCTGCCTGACCTGCTGAGTTCCTCAAGCATTTTGTGTGTGTTGTTCCGGACTTCCAGCATTTGCAGTCTCTCTTGTGTCTCCTTTACAGATCTTTTGGTGGGATCAGTCAAATTGAGTTCCCAGTTAGAATGTGTTCCTTTTATTCCTTGAATGTCTCCTTCGGCCTCATGAATTACAAACCCCATGGCAGAAGATTACATCTAACTCTGCACATTCTTGTTTTTGTCAATATTGTCTTGTGGGGAGCCTGATCAAAGCCATTAGTGGAGCTGCTGCCTCACAGCTCCAGTGACCTGGGTTTGATCCTGACCTTGGGTGTTGTCTGTGTGGAAGTTTGCATGTTCCCCCTTTGATTTAAGGATCTCCTCTGGGTGCTCCAGTTCCGTCCCACATCCCAAAGACGTGCGGGTTGTAGATTAAATTCTTCCTGCTATGTAGATGAGTGGTAAAATCTGGGGGAGTTCATGAGAATGTGGGAGAATAAAATGGGACTAGTGTGAGTGGGTACCTGATGCTGTGGTCTTGTCGGGCTGAATGCCCTGATTCCATGCTGTATAACTATATGATTTATGTTAATTAAGAGATTGTAGCAAAACCAACATTATTTCAGATTATCCAAGGATAAGTTTAACCAGCTTCTTCCTTTACAGCCTTTCTGTTTGTATTTTCCTGCCAAGAAGACGTGCATTGTTGTTCAGTGGAAGCAGGTAGCCTCCTCGGGTTCGGCCTGAAATGTAAATGTGACATCTAAAGTCTGGCTTCCAAATTGGAATGAACTTGCATTTAGATACCGCAAGTAATATCTTGTCAGTCATTGAGACAAATATAGCAATTACAAGCTTCTGGAAATTGTAAATCTGAAGAATGATTGGCTAGTATGATTTGGGGATGTCATCTGCTAAAAGAATGGTTAATATCTTATCAAAGGCAGTGCTATACTCCCTCAGCACCAGCACAAAATTTCAGCAGAGATTACAAGCTTCAGCCCCTTTCCACCCAACTCTGTTGTACAAATTTTGAGTGTTCAATGTTGAGGTTTTCAATACATTTTAAAGCCACACATGGTGAATGTCGGGTATCAAGACCTGATTCCTTCCATTTGCTTTGATCCCAACTCACTAAAAAAAATATCAGTTCCGCTCACAAGTCAGGGGTAAAGTATCAGAAGTTATTGCTTCCAAAGAAGTATGGTTCTTTTAACAGGAATTCGGGATTTGGATCCAGCAATTCATTTTCGGTTGCCTTGACTGACATAACTTAGAACATAGAACATAGAACATTACAGCACAGTACAGGCCCTTTGGCCCCCATAGTTGTGCCGACATTTTATCCTGCTCTAATATCTATCTAGCCCTTCCCTCCCACATGGGCCTCCATTTTTCTATCATTCATGTGCCTACCTAAGAATCTCTTAAATGTCCCTAATATATCTGCCTCCACCACCTCTGCCAGCAGTGCGTTCCACGCACCCACCACTGTCTGTGTAAAAAACTTACCTCTGACATCCCCCCTTATACCTTCCTCTAGTCACCTTAAAATTATGCCCCCTCATGTTAGCAATTTTCGCCCTGGGAAAAACTCTCTGACTGTCCACTCGATCTATGCTTCTTATCATCTTGTACACCTCTATTGAGTCACCTCTCATCCTCCTTCGCTCCAAAGAGAAAAGCCCTACCTCGCTCAACCTATCCTCATAAGACATGCTCTCCAATCCAGGCGGCATCGTGGTAAATCTCCTCTGCACCCTCTCTGAAGCTTCCACATCCTTCCAAAATGAGGCGACCAGAAATGAACATAATACTCCAAGTGTGGTCTAACCAGAATTTTATAGAGCTGCAACATTACCTCACGGCTTGTAGGCACACTTGTAGGTACACTTAAAGTACTGTACAATATTATAATGCTGTTCACCCACTGTGTATTAATATGAGCCGGTGTTTATCACAGAATTGTAAAAACAGTAAATACTGTACCTTCCTGTTGAAGTAATAGAAAATGGTAAGTGTGAAGGGCTCAGTATAGAGAAATGGGTGGAAAGAGTGGAAGTTGAAGAGCAGTTCTGCCTTCTCACATTCAAGTTATTATTCCTTGAACCAGTTACGATGGTATCTTTATTCTCTCTACGTTACTAAACTGCAGTGGGTGCTTCAGTTTCATTTCAGAAGAGTGTGTTTTACCTGTTCAGGTTATTTAAATAATCATCTGATATCCTCAGCAGAAGAATTCACTGTGGAATGAATGATACAGTCCAGATAAATGAAAAATAGGGAAGGTAACTCAACGATTCTGAAGATGTGTATCAACAGTGCACCACCCTCTGGGTCCATTGCAGTGTGTTGTAAACATGTATGTTGGGGTCCTTCTGTGCTGTCTGTTGGGATTGTGTGATGGGGCAGTGTAGCACATGTGGGAGTGTGAGTTAGAACTGTGTTAAGTGTTGAGACATTGTGCTGAAAAGTGACTGCGCACTGGGTCTGCGCTTCATTTGTTGGGACTGTGTGCCCATGTTCAGAACGCAAGGGTGCTGCATGTGTGGAGGGTGCTCGGCCCCACAAGCTTACTTTATTATTATTTTTCTATTTTTCCATCCAATCTCATTTGAATTTGTACAGCAGGTGGTCTGTAGCACTTGAAATTGGAGAGGGGGAGGGAACGTTCGATCAATAATTTGAGCTGAGAATGCAAAGCTTTCAGGGAAGTCAATGCACATTGTGATTCTGCCCCTCTTTCTGGGTAGCGAACAATAATTAATGCAATATAATTAGTGTGAGCCATGAATGACAAGCAGGAATGGTGCGTGGAGGCAAAGAAAAGGCAAGTGTTGGTTTTCTGAACAGAGTGAAGGTGCATCTGAAAAGCTGTCTGACACATTTTCAGCAAAACATTTGAGGCTGAGATGGGGCCCTTTTCAAACAAAACCCACTCAGACATTTAAGCAGCTGTGCCGCAGTGAGAGACCCACTTTCAGAGTCATTCAGTCACGGCTTTTCATTCAGGGAGATTGTTTTTTCAAGGGATGACCCATCTGACCCTCTGCCTCAGTAGTGCTGTCCAAGAAATCTCTTTGTGCTACAGCTTCTAATTCTGCAATCCACATTGTGGACAACAGGGAAAGATCAGAGTAGTGTATGGATCACAGGGATTTTACAATATGGAGGGGAGGCTACTCTGCCCATCATGACCACATCTGGAGTATTGCATTCAATTTGCCCCATTACAAGAAGGATGTGGAAGCTTTGGTGAGAGTTCAAAAGAGCTTTACCAGGATGCTGCCTGGTTAGAGGGCATGTGCTATAAGGAGAGGTTGAACAAACTAGGGGTCTTTTCTCTGGAGCAGCAGAGACCGAGGGGAGATTGAGGTTTATAAAATTATGAGAGGCATAGGAAAGTAGAAGGCCAGTATCTTTTTCCCTGGTTGAGATGTCTAATACTAGGGGGCATGCATTTAAGGTGAGAGGGGGTTAGTTCAAAGGAGATGTGAGGGACAAGTTTTTTACACAGGGAGTGGTGGGTGCCTGGAATGGGCTGCCAGGGTTAATGGTGGAGGCAAATACATAAGAGGTGTTTAAGAGGCTCTTAGATAGGCACAAAAATATGCAGAAAATGGAGGGATATGGATCATGTGCAGGCAGAAGGGATAGGGCATCATTAGCTTAATTAGTTCAGCACAACATAATGGGCTGAAGGGCCTGTTCCTGTTCTGTGCTGTTCGCTGTTCTATATTCTAAGACTGTGCCAGCTGGTAGAACAATTCCATCTGTAGCCACCATCCCCACACCAAAAGAATTCAGATCATAACCACTCTCTGAGTATAAAGATTTTTCCAGACATTGTTATCTTTTGCCCAAAAACTTTAACCTGTGCACTCAGTCCTCAGTCCTTAATCTGTGATTGGAATGGCTTCCTTCTGTCTGTGCTGCCTGAACCAGTCATTATCTCCTCTCAGGTCTACTCTTGTTTCTTTACTATATTCTGAGCTTGCAGCTGAAATCCCTCATTCCTTCAACCACTTTAGTAAATTTCTTCTACGCTTCCTGTAGGACCTTCATGTCCTTCCTAAGGCCTGTTAATGAGAAATGGATGCAGGGCCTAACCACCGCCTGGGAAGGTGGTGGAGACAGGAACTCTCACAACATTTTGAAGGTTTCTGGGCAAGCACTCGAATTGCTTGGTTACAGACCAAGAGCTGGTAAATGGGATTAGCACAGATGGGTACTTAATGTCCGGCATTGACATGGTGGGCTGAAGGGCCTTTTTCTATGCAGTATGACTCTTTGACCAGTGTTTTATACAGGTTCAACTGCATAACCTTTGTGCTCTGTGTCCCTATTAAGAATCCAATGTCCCTGTTTACTTTGCTAACTACTTTCAAGGATATTCAACATTCAGAGGGTGCACACACTTTAGAACTATGCCATTTAATCTATATTGTGCCTCATTCTTGCTGTGGCAGTGTATCACTTCGCTCTTCTCTGTGTTAACTTTTATCTGCCACCTATCCGCTCATTCAGCCACCCATGTCAGGTATAGGCAGCTGGGATCAAGTGAGTCCTTTGAGGAGTTTAAGGAATGCAGGAGTACACTGAAGAGGGAAATCAGGACAGAAAAGGGTCATGAGTTATCACTGCAGGCGAGATAAAGGAGAACTCTAAAAGATTCTTTAAGTATATTGGGAGCAAATGAGTTGCTTGAGAGAGATTAGGTCCCCTTAAGGATCAGTGTGGTAATATATGTATGAAACCACAAGAAACGGCCACGGTCTTAAATGACTATTTCTCGTCTATATTTACCATGGAGAAGGATGTGGAAGCTGGTAGGTTCTGGGAAGGGAATAGTTACATCCTGGAGGATATCAACATACAAGGAGGTGTTAAGAGGTCTTGAAATGCATAAAGGTGAATAAATCCCTGGGGCCTGACCAACTGTATCCTCAGATATTATGGGAAACAAGAAGAGAGATTGCTGGGGCCCTGGGAGAGATTGATGCATCTTCTTTAGTCACAGGTGAGGTACCAGAAGGCTAAAAGGTGGCTAGTGTTGTGCCTTTATTTCAGAAGGGTAGCAGGGATAAACCAGTAAACTACTAGCTGGTGAGGCTTGTATCAGGGATGGGAAAGTTACTAGCGTGGATTCTGAGGGACAGGATTTATTTGGCATTTGGAAAGGCAAGGACTGATTCGGGATAGTTAGCACGGCTTTGTGTGTGGGAAATCATGTCCCACAAATTTGACTGAGTATTTTGAAGAGGTGACCAAGAGGGTTGATGGTAGACATTGTTTACATTGACTTTAACAAGGCCTTTCACAAGGTCCTGCTTGGTAGTATGGTGGACAGTGAAGAAGGTTGTCTCAGGATACAACAGATCTAGGTCAACTGTGAAAGTGGGTAAGAGAACAGCAGTTGGAATTTAACTCAGCCAAGTGCAAAGCAATGCATCTTGGGAAGTTAAACCAGGACAGGACAGATGCAGTAAATGGTAGGGCCCTGGGAGTGTTGTAGAACAACGAGACCTTGGGGTACAAGTACATAACTCCTGAAGGTGGGAACACAGGTAGACAGGGTGGTGTGGAAGATGTAATGCACGCTTTCTTTCATCAGCTGAGGCAATGGATATCAGAGTCGTGATGTCATGTTACAGTAGTACAAAATGTTGGTCAGGCCACACTTGGAGCACACTGTGCAATTCTGGTTGCCTTGCTATTGTAAGGACATGGTTAAGATAGAGAGGGTGCAGAACAGATTCACAAGGATGTTGCTTGGATCGGTTGGTGGGGGGTGTTTGAGTTATCAGGAGAGATTGGGTAGGCTGGGTTTGTTTTCCTCTGGAGGCTGGAGTGTGATATGATAAAGGTATATAAACTGAGAAGCATAGATGGGCTGAATAGTCAGTGTCTGTCCTCTCATGGTAGGGGTGTCTAAAACTTGAGGTCATAAATTTAAGGTGAGAGGGGGTATTTGAAGGGTAAATTTTTCACACAGACTAATTTGTATTTGGAATGAACTGCCAGATGAGGTGGTAGAGGCAGGGACAGTGACATCATTTATGAGGCACCTGGACAGCTTCTTGAATGAGCAGGGCATAGAGAGATATGGAATTAATGCAGGCAAGTGGGATTTGGTATCGATAGATATGGTGGTTGGCGTAGACATGGTGGACAGCAAAGGCATGTTTCTATGCTGTACCACTCTATGACTCTGTCTATGTTCTGCTGTGGTTCATTACAATCCTCTTTCCTGTTAAGCCACACTTCCAAGCTTGATCATCTGTAAATCTGGGAATTTCATTCCTTCTATCCCAGTTTACTGACATGCATAGAGAATTGGTTATCGGGCAGAAAGTAGAGTGGGTGGAAATGGGTTCTCCTTGGTTCAGCAGGCGTGACTCATGGGGAACTGCCGGGATCCATGCTTGGGACACAGCTGTTCACAATCTGTGGTATCAGTGGTTTGCCTGAGGAAATCAAATGCTGCATTTCCAGGAGTGAGAATAACGGGCAGGCTGTTCAGGAGAAACTTCTTCATTCAGTGGTTTGGGCCCTTTAAAATTACCTACCCCAGAGCCTGTAAAGGCTCAGTCATTGTGTTCATTCAAAACAGAGGTCGATAGATGTCCATGGAATGAAGGGGTATACTAATAGTGCTGGAAGATGGCACTGAGATAGATCAACCATGAACTTGTTTGCAGACCATGCTCGAAGAGTCAGATGGGCTTCTCCTGCTTCCACTACTTATGCAAAATATTAATGCCCATCCAACAAAGCAGTGGTTCAAGCACTCACCTCCCTGCATAACATCACATCTAATATCCTCTTATCTGACACACAATCATTTACCTGTGTTCTCTGTTTTCTGCCTTAAGTCAAATTCCTTGTCCATTCTGCTACTGACTCTCCAGTTTCACATGCTTAACTTTTACTGATAGGCGTCCCTCCGGGACATTGTCAAATGCCTTCTGACAATCCTTGTTGATGACATCTACTGCATTCCCTTCATCAACCTTCTCTGTTACCTCGTCAAAAAAATTCTGTCAAATGGTGGTTTGCATTCCACACCACAGAAACAGATCTTTCAGCCCACCACGTCCATGCTGACCTACACTTTGCCCATCTACACGAATCCCATTTGCCCGCATTAGGACTGTATCCTTCTATCTCTTGCCGACTTAAGTGTCTATCTAATTGCCTCTTCAGTCATGAGCTTTTTCATGCTTCCCCTGGTTATTATTTCAAAGACCTTCCCGCACAAATCACGCATTTTTATTGAAATATAAAATCCTGCAGAACAATGTGCTTCATTTATGTTGGGGGAATGAGCGTATGTGGCATTTATAACTGTCAGCTGAGGCCCATCTGAAGAGGGAGATAAACTGAGGGGAAAATTGTGTGAAACCATTGGTTTTAAAATGCCCCCTTATATAATTGAAATTGGTACCAACTTCAGTGGATTTACATTTGTACCATTTATAGAATAATTATTTTATTTAATTTACAAAATGAAGCATTTTATGTAGTGGAAGTGGAGGTTTCTGTAATGGAGATGCTCATATCCAGAGGCCCTTTGTTTAAAAGGAGGAGTAGAGGGTTGGAGGGGGACTGATGAAATTTTTTTTCTCCCAGAAGGCGGTTGCATTCTGGAACACACTGCCTGAGAAGGTGGTGGTGACAGGTGCCCTCACGATAGTTAGAAAGTATCTGGATGAGCACTTGAATTGCCAAGGCATAGAAGGCCACAGGCCCAGTGTTGGTAAATGGGATTCATATGGATGGGTACTTGATAGTCAGTATGAAGGGCCTGTCTCTGTGCTGTATGACTGACTGTGGGAAGATGCATACATATGCACCATTTACGTGAAGACAGGCAATGTAATTACTTTTGTAAATCCAACACGTTCTAGGTGGTGTGTGGTACCATAGAACAATACAGCACAATACAGGCCCTTCGGCCCCCATGTTGTGCCGACCTTCAAACCACTCCTAAGACTATCTAACCCCTTCCTCCCACATATCCCTCTATCTTAAATTCCTCCTTATCTAACAATCTCTTGAACTTGACCAATGTATCAGCCTCCACCACCACCCCAGGCAGCGCATTCCATGCACCAACCACTCTCTGGATGAAAAACCTCCCTCTGATGTTTCCCTTGAACTTCCCACCCATTACCTTAAAGCCATGCCCTCTTGTATTGAGCATTGGTGCCCTGGGAAGGAGGCGCTGGCTGTCCACTCTATCTATTCCTCTTAATATTCTGTATACCTCTATCATGTCTCCCCTCATCCTCCTCCTCTCCAAAGAGTAAAGCCCTAGCTCCTTTAGTCTTTCCTCATAATCCATACTCTCTAATCCAGGCAGCATCCTGGTAAATCTCCTCTGCACACTTTCCAACGCCTCTACATCCTTCCTATAATGAGGCAACCAGAACTGGACACAGTACTCTGTGGTCTAACCAGCATTTTGTAAAGCTGCATCATAACTTTGCGGCTCTTAGACTCGATCCCACGACTTATGAAAGCTAACATCCCATAAGCTTTCTTAACTACCCTATCCACCTGTGAGGCAGCTTTCAGTGATCTGTGGATATGAAGCCCCAGATTCCTCTGCTCCTCTACACTGCCCAGAATCCTGCCATTTACCTTGTATTCCTCCTTGGAGTTTGTCCTTCCAAAGTGTACCACCTCACACTTCTCTGGATTGAACTCCATCTGCCACTTGTCAGCCCAGCTCTGCATCCTATCAATATCCCTCTGAAAGCTTCAACAGCCCTCCACACTATCCACAACACCACCGATCTTTGTGTCATCTGCAAACTTGCTAACCCACCCTTCCACCTCCTCATCTAAGTCATTAATAAATATCACAAAAAGTAGAGGTCCCAGAACCGATCCCTGTGGGACACCACTAGTCACAGCCCTCCAATCTGAATGCACTCCGTCCACCACAACCCTCTGCTTTCTACAGGCAAGCCAATTCTGAATCCACATGGCCAAGCTTCCCTGGATCCCTTTGGCCTCTGACCTTCTGAAGAAGCCTACCATGCGGAACCTTGTCAAACGCCTTACTGAAATCCATGTAGACCACATCTATTGCACTACCCTCATCAATCTTCCTGGTCACCTCCTCAAAGAACCTTATCAGGCTTGTGAGGCAAGATCTTCCCTTCACAAATCCATGCTGGCTGTCCCTAATCAGTCCATGATTCTCTAAATGATCATAGATCCCATCTCTTAGAATCCTTTCTAGCAGCTTACCCACCACAGACGTAAAGCTCACTGGTCTATATTTCCCTGGACTATCCCTATTACCTTTTTTGAATAATGGGACAACATTCGCCACCGTCCAGTCCTCCGGTACTATCCCCGTTGACAACGAGGACTCAAAGATCCTAGCCAACAGTTCAGCAATCTCCTCCCTCGCCTCCCGAAGCAGCCTGGGGAATATTCCGTCAGGCCCCAGGGACTTATCTGTCCTAATATTTTCTAACAGCTCCAACACATCCTCCCTCTTGATATCTACATACTCTAGAACATTACCCTTACCAACACTGTCCTCAGCTTCATTAAGACACCTCTCCTTGGTGAATACTGAAGAGAAATATTCAGTGAGAACCTCACCCACTTCCACAGCTCCCAGGCACATCTTCCCACCTTTGTCTTGAATCGGACCTACCTTTACTCTAGCCATCCTTCTGCTCTTCACGTACAAGTAAAAAGCCTTGGGATTCTCCTTAACCCTACTCGCCAAAGCCTTTTCACGTCCCCTTCTCGCTCTCCTCAGCCCCTTCTTAAGTTCCTTCCTTGCTACTCTATATTCCTCACGAGCCCTATCTGATCCCTGCTGCTTACACCTCATGTATGCTGCCTTCTCCTTCCTAACTAGTTGTTCCACCTCTCTTGTGTTGCTGCCATTCTTTCTCTGCCTCACCGGACAAATTTATCCCTAACATCCTGCAAGAGATCTCTGAACAATGACCACATCTCCACAGTACATTTCTCTTCAAAAATGTCATCCCAATTTACACTCTCAAGTTCTCGCCTTATAGCCTCATAATTCGCCCTTCCCCAATTAAATATCTTCCCGTCCTCTTTGCTCCTATCCCTGTCCATGACAATGCTAAAGGTTATTGAGCAGTGGTCGCTGTCCCCCAAATGCTCACCCACTGAGAGATCTGTCACTTGACCTGGTTCATTACCTAAAACTAGATCTAATATGGCATCCCCTCTAGTCGGCCTGTCAACATACTGTGACAGGAATCCGTCCTGGACACACTTAACAAACTCCGCCCCGTCTAAACCTTTGGCACTAAGAAGGTGCTAATCAATATTTGGGAAGTTGAAGTCTCCCACAATAATAACCCTGTTATTTTTGCATCTTTCCAGAATCTGCCTCCCAATCTGTTCCTCAGTATCCCTACTGCTACCGGGGGGCCTATGGAATACTCCCAGTAGAGTAACTGCTCCTTTCTTGTTCCTAACTTCCACCCATATTGACTCTAGAGAGGATCCTTCTACATTATCCACCCTTTCCGCAGCTATAACTGTGTCCCTGACCAGTATCGCCACCCCTCCTCCTCTTCTCCCCCCCTCCCTATCCCTTTTAAAACACTGAAAACCAGGAATATTCAATATCCATTCCTGCCCTGGTGTCAGCCATGTCTCTGTAATAGCCACAATATCGTAGTCCCATGTACTTATCCAAGCTCTCAGTTCATCTCCCTTATTCCTGATGCTTCTTGCATTTAAGTAAATGTACTTTAGCCCATCCACCTTACTACTTTTATAGCCTGTACTCTGCTTCTCCTTCCTCAAAGCCTCTCTACCTGTTAGATCTGACTTTTCCCCATCCCCTTCTTCCTCTGACCTACTCCTTTGGTTCCCATCCCCCTCACAAACTAGTTTAAACCCTCCCGAACCACCCTCAGAAACCTGGCTGCAAGGATATTGGCCCCCCTCAGGCTCGGGTATAACCCGTCCTCTCTGTACAGGTCCCTCCTTCCCCAGAAGAGATCCCAATGATCCAAAAATCTAAAACCTTCCCTCCTGCACCAACTTCTCAGCCACGCATTTATCTGCCATCTCCTCCTATTCCTTCCTTCACTGTCGCGTGCTTCTGGCAGCAATCCCGAGATTGCTACTCTTGAGATCTTGTTCTTCAGCCTTCTGCCTAGCTCCCTAAACTCACTTTTCAGGGCTCATCCCTCTTCCTACCTATGCCGTTGGTACCAACATGAACCACGACTTCTGGCTGTTCTCCTTCCCACTCAAGAATCCTGTGGACCTGATCAGAGACATCCCGGACCCAGGTACCTGGGAGGCAACATACCATTCAGGATTCATGCTCACTGCCACAGAGCCTCCTATCTGTTTCCCTGACTATCAAGTCCCCTATCACTACTGCCTTCCTCTTCTTCTCCCTTCCCTTCTGAGCAGCAGGACCGGTCCCTGGCTACTGCTGCTTGATCCCTGCAAGTCATCCCCCTCAACAGCCTCCAAAGTGGAAAACCTGTTATTGAGAGGAACAGCCTCTGGGATCCTCTGCACTATCTGCCTGTTTGTTTTCTTTTTCCTTTGCTCTGTCCTGACAGTTACCCTTCTATCTACTTCCTGGACCCCAGAAATACCTGCTCTAAGGGGTGTGACTGTCTCCTGATGTCCAGCATCTGCATAACTCTCTCCCTCCCTGATGCTCTGCAGTGTTTGAAGCCGCAACTCCAGCTCATCAATTTTGAGCCAAAGTTTCTTAGCCTCAAGCACTTACTGCTTTTTATTTTAGAACACACTCTATTTGCTGTGTTCTCTGTCATTGTGTACGAAGGAGGTTTGACAGGGGTGACACTTTTGTCCAAAATTTATTTTATTTATAAAAATTTACGAGTATTTGATGCAGTGCATAATATGTTCATAAATCAGTTCATAGTGTATGACAATTATGCTCATTCTGTGCAGTATATTGTCTCAACGGAGTGACCCATTCCAGGTACTTAAAGGATTTATGTGACCTCAGCAGGTCATAAATCACTTCCTCTACATCAGCTGCACAATAAACAGTCCAAGGGTTTTTCCGTGTGTTCCACCCCTCATACTGCAGTGATGTCATGGCCCTTCCCCATCTAGGCCCTGCAACAGTTGTACTCAGCTTCAGTGCTTCCCTCAGCACAGACTCCTGGACCCTGGAGGGTGAAAGTCTGTAACATTGGGTTGTGGACTGGAAGACCAATGTGTTACTGGCAGATCAGAGAGTGTCCTTCACCCAGTTAAGAATCTTCAGGCAGTGATTGCTGGTTGTCCCAGTGTGTGTGTGTCCTTGGGAGCAGCTGTGCTGAGCTTTCCGGACACAACCAGGTATATTGCTGCAATGGTCCACCTCCAGGGTTGCTGAAGACATCACATGGCTTAGGTATCTTTTACCACTTCCATTCAGATGCTGGAGGTGATGTCCAGTTTGCTTTTGTCTCTGCTGGATTGTCCAGCAGCTGAAGTTGCTCACTGGATTGACTAGCCAGGACGTTGCCAGCACCAGTGAGAGCTACAGGAAGACAACCAGCCATTCATGTTTCAGAGCCGGGACACACACACTGAATGGAGCATGCTTCACCTACTGCAAGGACGTGACTACCAACTGCCTCTTTGGTTTCAGTGATGGGGAAGTTGCCTCCCCACAGCAGAATATTGAAGTTGGGGGAACGATAATCACTGCTTCCTGACCATACAGACTGCCAGTGGGACTCCAACCTGACCCCTCCCAATAGCTGACAGGTGGCAAGCTGCACTCCCGCAAAAATGGATCAGCCTTGACCTTGATAAAGGTATCAAGGTCACCACACATCACATTCTGCTAGTAACACTGCACATGTGACCAGATGCAGTCATTCAATCAATTTGGTTTAATATAAGATCCAAAGGCTCACCACTGAAGTCTATTGTTCTATCCTAGCATGTCCATGTGATGTGTGAACTGCTGCATTTGCCTTGGACTGAGATCAGAGGCTCAGGGGCTGCAGTGAGTCAGTGTACGTGTACCCAGTACTTTGCTGATCTCCTGGCTCTCTTTTGCCTCGGGTGTGATGATTTTCTGCCTCCTCCATGTTATGTGAGCTGCATGGTTTGTGAAGCATGAGATGCAGTAGAATATCCAGCTAATCCATGTCTCATACTTTCTTGATAAACCGTCAGTCAAAGTCAAGTTTGTTTATGCGCAAGTACATGTGTGCACAGGTGCAATGAAAAACTCACTTGCAGCAGCATCATGGGCACATCGCATCATATAAGCAGCATTCACAAGAAAAACATAAATTAAACAAATTATGCACAATTTTCACAAGAAAGAACACAATTAGAACAAAAGTCCATTGTAGTGCAAACTGATCAAAGTGTTGCTAAACTGTAAGTGATTAAGGTTGTGCCAGTTGGTTCAAGAACTGAATGGTTGAAGGGAAGTAGCTGTTCTTGAATGTGGGGGTGTGGGACTTCATGCTTCTGTACCTTCTGTCCAATGGTAGCTGCGAGAAGATGCCATGGCCTAGATGGTGGGGATCTTTGATGATGGATGTTGCCTCCTTGAGGCAGTACCTCCTGTAGATACTACTAGTGGTGAGGAGGGATGTGCCCGTGTTGTATTGGGCTGAGTCCACTGCTCTCTGCAGCTTCTCGTGCCCTGCACATTCAAATTGCCGTACCAGACCAGTCATATGGCTCAGTGTAAGCTCTGTGAGATTTCAGCAGGAGAGCCTCTTCTCAGATTGGAAGCATTGACTGATAAGATTCCTTTGTTTGACCATTGTGTCATGAATGAAACTGGGAATAAAGGGCAACAGCAGTGTGATTCTTGACGCTATTACTTGGATTAATACGGGACATCGGTGGTTAATTAGGAGAATGGCTTAACTGCAACAGAGACCACTGTGACTAGGCATTGAGAGTAGGGGAGGTGTCTGACCGAGTGAGTGCAGCAGTGTCAGATCGAACAACCTAATAAAAATGAAGAGGCTGTAGTATTTTCATCACAACAGGTAACAATAAAGTTAGAATTTCTGTTCCGAGCATCAGAAAATAAATGAGAAATCCATCTGCCTTTTTTTTGATTAAGTGTTGCTTTTGTCTCTCATCCTCTCTCAATTTTGATTTTTGTTAGTTATTGTTTGTTTTTTAAGGTTGGCTGCATGTGAATGAATCATTGGCTGAATTAAAGTCTTTTTTCCCTTTGATTTTCTCGCTAATGGCAGTTTAGTAGATATTGGTTCACATTAAACTGTATGTTATGACTGCATTATCTGAGTGCATTTAACACCAAAACAAATCTAAAAGCTTGTGCTGTAAATCCACTCCCAGTTGCTAGGATTGCAGTTTACTTCAGGGAATAAGAAGGAAGGATTTATATCAGGAGTTAAAACAAGATACCTTGAGGGGTCTTTCACAGAGCAAGTTGGCACTTTGAAACACAGAAGTACCCAGATAATTGAAACAAAAAGGAATTACATTTGTTTCTCCACTTTTCTCCTCCTCTGTGATCTTTGTTATGTCTTGGTTATCATCAAATCTCACTATGAGTTTTGTGCTTTTTGATTTTGTTTCAGTTAGGAACAGAGGAGGAACAGGTGTAGAATATTCGGCCCCTTGAGACCAAACTACCATTCAATAAGGTCAAAATTGATGGGTATCTTAATTCCATCTACCCTGGCTCCATATCCCTTCATAGTCACCTCCAGCACAAATCCATTAATCTCAGTTTTGCAATTTTACATGAGCGGGAGGAAGCCATTTCATTCTCTGTGTTTGCTTCACTACTTGTGCCAGCCTTTTCCACACTTGCCAAAATAAAAAAAATCAGTCAGTCTCAAATTTAAGATTAACAAATAACCTAACATCAGTTCTCATTTGTGGGATTGAGTTCCAAACTTTTACCATAAGGCTATAAGATATAGGAGCAGAATTAGGCCAATTGGCCCATTGAGTCTGCTTCACCATTCAATCATGGATGATTTTTTGCAACCCCATTTTCTTGCCTTCTCCCCGTAACCCTAAACTCCCTTATCAATCAAGAACCTATCAATCTTTGCCTTAAATATACCCAATGACTTGGTCTCCACAACCCTCTGTGGTAACGAATTCCACAGGAATTCACCACCTCTGGCTGAAGAAATTCCTCCTCATCTCAGTTTTAAAGGGATATTCCTTTACTCTGAGTCTGTGCCCTCAGATCCTAGACTTTCCACTCTATCCAGGCCTTTAAGTATCTGGTAGGTTTCAATGAGATTAAGGAGGGGAGTACAAGCCCAGAGACATAAAATACTCTTCATATGTTAAGCCTTTCATTCCTGGGATTATTCTTGTGAACCTCTTCTGGACCCTCTGCAGTGCCAGTGCATCCTTCCTTAGATATGGGGACCAGAATTGCTCACAATATTACAAATGTGGTCTGACCAACACCTTATAAAGCCTCAGCAGTACATTCTTGCTTTTATATTCCATTCACTGGTTTCTGAATTTGACTCCTGAGAAGTCTGGCTCTAATTTTTAGACCCTGTCCCCTGGTCCTAGAACTCCTCAAGCAATGGAGATAGGGTGGATGGAGAGAAGTTACTACTTCCCCTTGTTATCTTGAAAATATTGATCTAATTACACCTTAAACTACTGTCTTCTGAGGAATACAAACTTAAATTCTGTAGTCACTGTATAAAGCCTCACTGTATGGTCTTTAGGCCAATATATCTGTAAAAAGATTAGTTGCTCATCATCCTCCAGCTGTGGTCATGCCATGGCTTTATATATCTTTGGAATGACCTCTACTTGCTTGTAGTCAGGTACCATGTGTATTAATACCAGAAGGCCATTATCTATCATGAGCTCAACCCTCCGCACCATCGAGGACATCTTCAAGAGGCAGTGCCTCAAGGAAGCAGCATTAATCACTAAGTACCCTCACCATCCAGGACATGCACTATTCTCATTACTACCATCATGGAGGAGGTACAGGAACCTGAAGACCCACAGGTCTTCATGGTCCAGGAACCCTTGAATGGTCCAGGAACCCTGAACACTACCTCCTTATTCTTTTTGTTTTGCACTATTTATTTATTTTGTAATTTATAGTAATTTTATATCTTTGTGGTGTACTGCTACCTCAAAACAACAAATTTCACATCATGTAAGTCAATGATAATAATTTTGATCCTCTTTTGGTTATTTCCTGTACTTGTCAGGACACGTCAACAATAGCTGTATGCGGACCTCTTTGTATCTCTAGTCCATCTTTCCACAACTTATGAAGTACTTTATTCCCAGATTTTTTTAGATCCAAAATGGATGAGCTCCATTTGCTGCAGTTTTGCTATTTGTTTAATGTACTTGCCATTACATGTTTCCATCTACACTGCTTACAATGCCTTTCTGACCCATCATCATCATTTTCAGTTGCCCCCTTGAATCCACAATGATTCAGATCGCACTATTGTTTGTGTGAAGAAGCTCCTCTGACCACTCCCTGATGATCCAGGTCTGACTTTAAGGATGTTGCCCTTTATTCTACATTCCCCAACCAATGGCAATAGGTTCTTCCTATCTCCCCAACACTTTTGGTCACCATAAGACTTCAGCGTTCAAGGACTACTGTGCAAGGTATTCAACAGTGCTGCAGATGAGGCCCAGGGAAAGGAGCTGGTTACAAACCAACTTTCTCAGAGGTTCATCTCCTTAAAGTTGCTGCTTAGTCAGTCCATTCTGATGGCAGGTTCCTGGGTGTAAACCCCTGGCTCAGTACCAGTCTGTCACCACCACCATGTGTGATTGCACACTCCCTCCAGCTGAGTGCCTCCAGTGACAGGATGAAATAATTATAGTATGGAAAATTCTTCCCTGTTTTCATTATAAATTGGAACGCAAATATTTAGAATTGAAATTGGAGAAAAATTACTTTAAAATGGGATTCTGGTCCAATAGTTCCTCTCCATCTGACCCTCTTGACTACTGATAGTTCAGATTCCATTTTGCAACACTGTGGGACATAGTCTGGTGCATGGAGTAATTGTGAATGAGAGCAGCAGTTCCTGTGGAGGGCCAATATTTAAAATTCAGCAGAAGAGGAACAACTGCTTTCAGACTCGTGGTAGCCACTGTTTTTCTCATTTCTTGGAAGGAATTGCACTACGAGCTTTGAATGATGAGCCCTACTTGTGCAATCAAATGAACTATAATATATTCCAGTAATGAATCTTTCATAAAGTAAGCGCTTTGTTTCAAATGCAAACCCACTCCAAGGCAGTTAGTGATGGAGATGTGGGAGAAATGTGGAAGAAGGGAATGGGTTCCAAGGAGCTGGTGGTAGCATTCTGTAACCAGGGCTGTGGAGTCCACCTCAGACTGTAGGAATAGGGATCTAGGAGTTAATCTGTACTGAAACTGCTGGCTAGTTCTGGGCTGCATTGCTTTCTGCCTCCAGATCCTTCCCAAATGCATTGCAGCTAACACTGCTTGCAATATGTCCTTCTGTGACTTCCATTTTTATGGCCCCTTGTTAAATGTTGCAAGATGCTGAGCAGAAGTATGATCAGACAGCAGCTGACAACTGGCTGCATAATATGATGTCAGGACAGGAGAACACGAGCTTATTCAAGGGGGTAAATTTTAACGGGTGCCTTGCAGGTGGATGGAGAGGTTTGGGGTGGGAATGCCAGATGTTAGGGCCACAGCAGCTGCAGATACAGATGTCAGAGTCATTGAGTCACCATAGGGAGATACAGCACAGAAACAGGCCCTTTGGCCCATCGTCCATGCCAATCATCAACCACCCATTGACACCAATCCTAGCTTAATCCCATATTATTCTCCCCACATTCTCATCAACTCCCCCCCAGATTCTACCCCTCACCTACACAAGAGGGACAATTGGCAATGGCCAATTAACCACCAAACAGCACCTCTTTGGGATGTGGGAGGAAACCAGAGCACCCAGAGGAAACCCATGCAGTCACAGGGAGGACGTGCAAACTCCACACAGACAGCAGCTAAGGTCAGGATTGAACGCGAGTCTCTGGTGCTTTGAGGCAGTGGCTCTACCAGCTGTGCCACTCTGCTTTCTTTTATTTTTTGTTATGAAATTAAAGAAACAGCAGTTTTTTTGTAAATAAATACAGAAAGACAATTGCAAGTAACTAAACAAATATAAAATACAGGGCTGTGCAAGATTACAGAAATGGCAGAATTGAAAGATGTTGCAGGGCTGGGGCAGGTTGCAAAACCAGGAACGCTCTTGGGCACAGCGGTATTTGAAGCAAGGATAAGTTGGTATAGTACAGTGAGTGGATTCACTCCTTCTCTCCAGTAAGGAGGAGTCAAACTCACACACTGCCTATGTGCTGGATGATAAGGCAATGCAGCCTTAAGCCAACAGGTCCTATTGATGTTCTCTTGATCTAAAGTCACTGCAGTTCAATAAAAGTTGAAGCTGATAAGATGCTTGATAAGTGAAGATGTGGTTCCTGTTAGGCGGTTTGTGAATTTGGATCTCTGCACCAGTGTCTCAGGCTTGGAGTTTCCCTGTACAACCACCTGCCCAGCACTCTTGCACAGCAATTTTTGACTACTAGCAGCAAAAGTGAAGTGCCATCGTTGTGTTAAGGAATTGGACCAAAGTATTCTAATCTCTCTCTTTCTTTAAGTGGGACATGTGTATTTTAGATTCCCATCTAGCAGATGGCTCATTCAGAAGGAGGTGTGACAGAATGCACCACTTACCTCGGTGCTCTGCGAAGATCTAACTTGCGTACCAGTAGCAGTAAGGCCATGGGAATAGTTCACAAGTTCTCAAACTGCAATTTAGTCTCCCAATATGGATGCGTGTTAATGCAGATTATGTGATTTCCTATCCCCTCTGCTCTGCACAGCAACTCGGGAGCAATCACTAATCCCCAAATCATTCCCTGCAGCTAGCAGACCTCGGTGACTCTGACCGCTGGTCAAAGCCATCTGGGAATAAGCCTATGAGATTAATTCAGGCTTTTTATTCCTGAGGTCTCATTGATTTTCTTTTGGTGGGAGCTGATTAAATACTGCACTTACCGATTCAAGGACACATAGATATTTACAAGGAAGGAAATAGTTATTTTCAGTTAAAAACTCTTATGTTCCACGTTTTAAAAAAATAGCAGGTACTTTTGTTTGCTTTTTACATTATGTTCACAATTGGTGATGCTGCAAAGCATTGGTTTGCTGCTAAAAGGCTCACCCCTCAACTGTACAGGAATAAAGCCGAGGTCCAGTTGGTCCGAGTGAGTAAGAGTGAAAAGCTTGAAATGTCGGAAGCACAAGAGTGAATTTACACAAAGCCCCACTAACAGCAGTCTGATACTATTAAGACATCCGCTTTCACTAATGTTTGCTGCACCTTATCAGAGATTCCTCTTGTCCTACCAAATCTTCCCCTCCCTTTCTGCTATTTTAAAACCAACTTGATTTCTTTTTCATTTCTGACTACTGCAGTAATAACTCTTATTTCTTCTCCACAAATGCTGCCTGACCTGCTGAATGTTTCCAGCGTTTTCTGTTTTCATTTCAGATTTCCAGCATCTGTGGTATTTTTGATCAGTGCTGTCTCACTGATGACCGCAGACCCTCTCAGAGATGCCTCTCCAACTGTGGCATCTCTGACTTCACGCAGCTTCATTAAAGGCTCCCTTTGAGAAATGCAACTGTCATCAGCGTTGATACCACAGCACTCTCTCGTTAATGGCTCTATGGCCATGCAAGGTTTATTCAGCAATAACTGCCCATTGATGTCTGCAGCTAGAATTTGTGCTCAAGTTACTGGGTGGGGAAGTTGGTAAAGATACTATTGAAAGATAGGGATGCGGGAGTTGGAGTGAGGTACAGCATGCGGGGAGCAGAGAGATATGGTGGGAAGAGATGAAGGTGGGGATGTTGGGCTAGGGACAGTGGTGGGAAGGAGTCAGCCACAGAATGCTTCACTCGATAGTTCATTGGCACCCGCTGATCACAGTTAAATCTCCCATTGGCGTTAGAGTGTAGGCACATTGGAAATAATTATTCTTTATTCAACTTGTCTACAGTAAGGGAATTTTGTGAATATAATGATCAAGCATTATATGCAGCCAAATTGTCTGGACAGTGTTATCTAATCATAGAATTATTAGATACAGCATAAAAAAGGGGCCATTTGGCCTTTCGATTTCCTGCTATCTCTCTGTGAGAATGATTCAGCTAAGTCCAAAGCCCTGACACTTACTTTCTTCAGTACTGATCTTATTCTCTGTAGAAGACCATGGCTGAATATGCCTGCACCACCCTATAACGCAATCCATACTGCATAAAACTAATTATTCTACATGCCACCTTTGGTTAATAGCCAATTACCTTTAATCTATGTCTTTTGGTTCTTGACCTTTCTGCCCTAGGGAAAAGTTATTCACCATCTGACCTGTCGTGACCCTTCATTATTTTGAACACCTCTCTCACATCCCCTATCAACTTATGCTGCACTAAGGGGAACAATCTCAACTTCTCAAAGTCAAAGTCAAGTTTATTGTCATGTGCACAAGTCCATGTGTGCACAGGTGCAATGTAAAACCTACTTGCAACAGCATCATGGGAACATAGCATCATATAAGCAGCATTCACAAGAAAATAATAAATTAGACGTAAATTATACACATTTTTTACAAGAAAGAACACAATTAGAACAAAAGTCCATTGTAGTGCGAAGTGATCAAAGTGGTCATAGCGTTGCTAAACTGTAGTGATTAGGGATGTGTTGGTTGGTTCAAGAACCGAATGGTTGAAGGGAAGTAGCTGTTCTTAAACCTGGTGGTGTGGGACACCAGAATTCTGTACCTCCTGCCTGATGGTAGCTGTGAGAAGATGGCATGGCCCAGCTGGTGGGGACCTTTGATGGATGTTGCCTTCTTGAGGCAGCACCTCCTATAGACACTGCCAATGGTGGGGAGGGATGTGCCCGTGATGTATTGCACTGAGTCCACTACTCTCTGCAGCTTCTTACGTTCCTGCACATTCAAATTGCTGTACCAGACCAAGATGCAACCAGTCCGGGCACTTTCAATGATACATTTCTAGAAGTTTATTAGAGAGTTCAGTGACTAGCTGAACCTTTTTAACATCCAAACCTCAAACCTTTGCCATAAGTCTCTCATCATTCTAGTAAGCCATTTCTCCATCTTCTCCACAGCCCCAGATCCTCCCACCGTGCAGCAACCAGATCCATGGTTGTGGCTGAACCAGTGTTTTATAAAGATTCATCGTGGCTTCCTTTGCTCTTGTACTCTGTGCCTCTACTTATACTTTTTTAACCACTCCTTTACCCCGCCCTGACACTTAAGAAGATTAATTTACATGTAGAGAGATACGGCACAGAAACATGTCCTTCAGCCCACTGAGTCCATGCTGACCATCAAACACCTATTTATATTACTCCTACCCTAACCTATTTCATTCTCTTCACATTCTCATCAACTACCCCCAGACTCTACTTCATACCTATGCACTAGGGACAATTTACAGTGGTCAATTTTTAACATGTTTTTGGGATGTGGGAAGAATCTGGAATACCTGGAGGAAACCCACATGGTTACAGGGAGAAGAAGTAAACTCCACACGGACAGCAGGGGAGGTCAAGATTGAACCTGGGATATGTACCAGGTCTGTTTGTTCCCTTTAGATTTGTTTACCCTTTGTTGTGCTCTTTCTTTTCACTCTTCCCATCAATTGTTATAGAGTCATACAAGCCCAGAAACAGGTCCTTTAGGCCACTGACCTCATGCTCCATTTATACTAATCTATACTAATCCCATTAACCAGCACTTGGTCTGTAGCCATTTATGCCTTGGTTATTCAAGTGCTCATCTAAATACTTAAATGCTCTGAGAGTCTCTGCCTTCACCACCCTCTCAGGCAGTGTGTTCCAAACTCCAGCCTCCCTGCGGGTGGAAAGGCTCTTCCCTGCATCGCCTCTAATCTTAACTGCTTGCCTTCGATCTCTACCTTCTCATTACTGTCACCTCTGCCATGGGGAAAAGTTTACTGCTCTCTCCTTATCTGTGCCGCACAGTTCTGCAGGTTCCCAGTAAGTTGAGTGGGGGTCCTTCCACCATCCACTTTTCTCATAAGATTGCTGGAAAATGGCATTGAGTTAGAAGATCAACCACGATCTTGGTGAAAGTGGAACATTCTCAGTGGACCAGATGGCCCACTCCAGCTTACGATTCTTGCAGCCTAACAATATCATGGGCCACTCCTTTCAAGGAGTTCTGGGCATCCCAGATTGGAGGCAGTTGCCAACAGATTCACTCATTTGTTTTGTGAACTTTCTCACAAAAATACCTCAACATTATCAGAACTACCTACATAAAATTTTGGTTAGGCTGCACTTGGAACATTGTGTGCAATTCTAGTCACCCTATTACAGGAAGGATGTGGAAGCTTTGGAAAGGATGCAGAAGAGGTTTACCAGGATGCTGCTTAGATTAGAGGGTGTGTGCTATAAGGAGAGGTTGGACAAACTTGGGTTGTTTTTTCTGGATGGTCGGAGGCTGAGGGGAGACTTGGTAGAAGCTTTATAAAATTATGAGAGGCATAGATAGTCAGAGTTTTTTCTCCCCATGGTAAAAATGTCAAGTACTAGACATGCATTTAAGGCGAGAGAGGGAAAGTTAAAGAAGATGTGCAAGGCAAGATTTTTTATACAGAGAGTGGTAGGTGCCTGGAATGGGCTGCCAGAGGTGGTAGTGAAAGCAGATACGATAGTGGTGTTTAAGAGGCTGTTAGATAGACACATGAATATGCAGGGAATGGAGGGATATGGATCATGTACAGGTAGAAGAAATTTAGTTAAATTTGGCATTGTGTTTGCCACAGACATCGTGGGTCAAAGGGCCTCTTCCTCTGCTAAAAGTGGTAAAATTGGTCTATCATTGTCATGTGTATCGAGGTACAGTGAAAAAACTTTGTTTTGCATGCCATCCATACAGATCATTTCATCACATCAGTGCATTGAGATAGTGCAAGGGAAGAGCAATAACAAAATGCAGAATAAAGTGTTACAGTTACAGAGAAAGTGCAGCGCAGGCAGACAATAAGGTGCAAGGTCATGACGAGGTAGATTGTGAGGTCAAGAGTCCATCTTATCGTACAAGAGGTCCATTAAATAGTCATATTAACAGCATGATAGAAGCTGTCCTTGAGCCTGGTGGTACGTGCTTTCAGATGTTGTATCTTCTGCCCAATGGGAGGGGGGAAAAGAGAGAATGTCTGGGGCAGGTGGGGTCTTTGATTATGCTGGCTGCTACACCAAGGCAGCAAGAAGTGTAGACAACCTGTACTGTTCTATGTTCTATATTTATAGCTTCTGGTGTTCTAACTCACCCCACAGGGAGCGCATACCCCTGGATGGAACCATGGAGCGAATTGGCATGTTCAATGCAATTTAACTTGACGGTGGAGAAAGTGAGGAAAGTTTCCTCTACTGGGGAAATCCATATTACGGAGCCACAAGTTAAATCTAGGTGGGTGGTCAGGAAGCATGGAATTCTCTCTTCCAAGTGGCTTTTGAGGCTGTTGGTTTGACTGACTAGGATGGGGCGGCACGGTAGCGTAGCGGTTAGCGCGACGCTATTACAGCGCCAGCGATCGGGGTTCGATTCCCGTCGCTGTCTGTAAGGAGTTTGTACATTCTCCCATGTCTGCGTGGGTTTCCTCCGGGTGCTCCGGTTTCCTCCCACATTCCAAAGACGTACAGGTAGGTTAATTTGGGTTTAAAATGGGCGGCACGGACTCGTTGGGCCGGAAGGGCCTGTTACCACGCTGTAAATAAAATTTAAAATTTTTAATTTAAATAAATGTTTATTGGTTAGGGAAAAGGAACCTCTGTATGAAGATTGCGCTAAGGTTCAGGTATTATATGACCTAACTGAGTGATGGAAAACTTGAATGGCCTACCCCTGTTCTTAGAGGATTGTCTTCCTTGCCCTGCTGGCTGAGTGCTCTTGTACTGCTGCCATTGTAACCCTCCAATTAGGTGAACGTCAAGCCCTTCTAATCGAGTTGAGGCAGCCCCAAATCACAAAAACACTTTTAGTGTGAGGGCTGCTTTCTTTGCCAGCCTGATTCTAATATTTTAAAGACAAACTGAGCTCAAAAACTGAAATTGGCCAGCAATTTGAATAAAGCAATGTGAATAACAGAACAATGGGAGAATTTAGTGAATTATAGAATCATAAAATTGTGGAACACAGAAATAGGCCTTTCAGCCCATCTCGCCCATGCTGATTCTGTTGCCTGCATTAGGTCCGTATCCCTCTATGTCATTTCTACCTACTGCTCCAAATGTCTTTGCTTGAAACAGGTCAAATCAGAGAGTTTCATGGAATTTACAGCAAACCATTGTGCCTGTCAGGTCCATGCTGATGCTTATGGTAGGATTTCAACTCACACTGTTTCCTTCTGTTCACTTCCGACTCATGCTCTCCTACAGTCCCCTTGAGTGCATCTTTACCATACATCGATTATTCTGTGTGATAGCCAGTTCCTCCTCATCACAACTCTCTGGGTAAAAAGTAAATGACTTTCAGTTAAAAGAATAAGGAGAAAATGTAACCTGTTAACAACAGATGACCGCAATTACAGAAAATATTTCATTTATGATTGGGGCAAATCATCATTAGAATTTGATCCAACAGCCCAGTCTGTGCCCAGAAGAAATACATCCCCAAATCCTGCTGGGTGTTGTTGCTGTTTTAAAACAGTTTTTGTTTCATTTGAAGGGGAAGAAGCTGGTAGTAGGTACCTGGGCACTTCAGTCAATTAATGTGTGATAACTCCCACAGTGAACACTTCAATCCCTGCAGTGTGCATGGCAGTAATCAGAGACACACCACATGAGGAAAGGCTGCCAATTATAAATTCTCTTACTAATGCCTGCCAGGGTACAGAATAGACTGCTCTAGTGTCTGGCATGTCCAGACAATGGTTTGAAGTAGGGGGTGGGGGTTTTCTTTAACATAAAGTCATCATGGAATGTCCCTCCTCTTTAAGCATTTCATCGTCATGCTGGATTACACTATTCTGCAGAATCTCGCATTTGAGATTAAATCTCTTGAATATGGGACAAAGATCTCTCTGGTTAATGTTCTCAAACCCAATTAATTAAGGGCTTCACTCTCCCACTCTCTCCCTAGGTTTGTGTTGGGTGTGAACTCGGAGTAGAGTTTAACATATTTGAAGCAGATAACTTTATTAATATACACTTCATTTGCTGGAACCCCAGAACTAACGCTGAACTGTGAGATTCCAGGTGCCCCTGAGTTATTAAAGGCACGGTGCGTTTATTGTAGTGTTTTATGTTATTTGCGTGGGGTACTATCAGGAATGTGTTTCCTTTCACCCTCTGAGCACAGAGTGGCCTTTGTGCATCAAGAGACTCCAATTTGGCCTGTCGGAAGAAGCCTTTTGTTATGACAATTTGGGTGGTTGAAGTGCTCGGTAGCAGATTTCTCCCACCACACCTCCACATCTATCACACTCTTGTGGTATTCTGAAACTGTGATAGCATTTACCATTTATTAAATCATCATTTACTACCTTTAATTTAATTTTGTTGTATCCTAGTAACATCAAGTCGAGTTTACTGGCTGGCCTTGTTGTGTAGAATCTGGGGGGAGTTGATGGGATTGTGGCGAGAATAAAATGAGTTAGGTTAAGAGTAATATAAAAAAGTATTTACTGTTCAGAGCAGACTTGAACTGGGCTGAAGGCCCTGTTCCCATGATGTCCTGACCTGAAACGTTGACTGCCTGCTTTTCTCCACGGATGCTGCCCGGCCTGCTGAGTTCCTCTAGCATTATCGTGCTTTTCATCTAGATTCCAGCATCCGCAGTCCTTTGTTTCTCCTGTCTCTCTCCATAGCTCCCTGTGGCTGTATGTACATGGAGAGGGAGAGGAAAGAAATACAACACCTGACCAAAACCTTGGTCAAGGAGGTAGGTTTTAAGGAGCATCAAGAATGCGGAAAGAGTGGCAAGGTGGATATCCAAAGCTTTAAGACCTTGGCAGCTGAAGTCATGGCTTCCAGTGGTGTAATGATTAAATTTGGGTGTGAGCAAGGGACCAGGAGGTGTTGATGTCTCTGAAGGTTCTACAGCCGGAGGAGATGAAAGAGGTAGGGAGACTCATGACAGTGGTTGGGTTTAAGAATGGATTACTAGGCAGGAGCCAGTCTTGTCAACCACCGGTGTGTTGAGCAAAAGGGACTTGGTGCAATTGAGAAGGTGACAGCAGAATTTTGGATGACCTTAAATTTAAGGAGAACAGAGTGAAGTTGGGAATGAGAATAAATAGGCACAGTCAGAGGGCTTCAGAGCAGATGAGCTTAAGTGGGGTGGAGACAAATAAGGTCACAAGGTGAAAATGGGCTATGTTAATGACGGCACAGATATGAGGTCTTATATTCAGCTCTGTCATGTTTTACACCAAGGTTATGACCACTGAGTTTCAAGCAATTGCTGCAGTGGAGTGTATCCTGGGAATGAGATTTATATGGGCACCGTGGCTCCACTATTCTCAATATTTAGATGGAAGATGTCAGATAAATAGAGAGGAGAGGGGTTGCTGGATGTTACCAGCATTCAGGTGGAAATTGGTATTTTCTGATGATGGGCTGAAGTATAGATCATAAGCTGAAGGGGCCAGTGTAGATCATTCGAGAAGGGGTGTGAGTAAGCAAAGAGAAGCCATTGTTGGTAACTCTTTGGCTGCAATCAGATATTGGGTGAATGCAGTCCCATCCAGCTGACGAGAGCTGGAGAGGTCTGGGGGAGGATGTGGTCTACCATGTCAAAGCCTGCAGCTAGCTTCACAAGGAGGAGGTATTATCTTTGTCACCAGCATAGCCTTGTTGCCTTAAACTTAGCTGTGGTCTGGAGGGTGAAACAATGGCAGGGCAGACATTGGACCAGTCCATTCAGTCTGTTATGCATATTCACCACATTGATCGGCTCCCTTCATCATAATATGTCTAATGCAACACTTTCTCTTGGGTCATCGAGACCACCTGTGCATACTCCACAAAGAAGGGAGCAGCCTTCCAGCTGCCAGACTGCAGCCACACACCGGGCATTGCAATGTAGTAGTAAGACATCAAAGCCCATGTACAAGGATGTGGAAAAGGGAAGGTACTAGTGATGTTATTTTACTGTAAGTTGATATGATTTTCCATTGATATATCAATTGATTTGCCATGGTTATAAATTATTTCTGTTGCACGAGTTCTTTTGAAATGCATTTTCATTTAGTGTACATAACATAATTGTGCCGAGATAAATAACACTAATGTGGCAGCTGCTGGCACTGCTGCCACACTTCACTCAGAAAGGATATTAATGTCATGCTTAAACTATGATGTGGCTGGACTTTGAATTATGTTTCCTTCTTCCAGCAACAGATGTTGAAATACTTAAACTCATGCCAAAGTTGTTATGTTGTGGCAGTGATGGTCTGTGACTCCTGATACGAAGATCATTATTAATTCCCTGCTTTTATCCCCTACTGCCCTGTTCTGACAATACTATTCAGAGGCCACCTCTGAGGGAAAGACTTCTCCGAGGGTCAGTGAAATATAAAGAACATGGCATATTGGCCACATCCTTGGCATTACGGAGTGGGAGAGATTTAATGCAAAGCGATGGCAGCGCAGAAAATTATGACTTGGATCAAATCCGGCTGTTGCAGAGTGAAACACAGTGCTTGTTGTATTTGTAATTTTATCAGTTGAGGCCAATTGTGGGCCCTGAGATTGTTGATTGTTTCAATGGTTTAAAGTGATCCTCGATGAACTTTCCTTGCCAACTGATTTTGGACTTCACTAGCTTAAACTGTTTGCCCATTCTTGCATCTCCCAACTCTGCTCAGTGTATTTTGGTGTGCATCACTCTCAGCTGTTCTGGCTACAGTACTGACCATTCACATTATGCAACAGTCCAAAAGGTTCAATAGTTTAGCCAATGTTCAGACCTGGAGAGTGGAGGTGATCCAAGGAAAGTCTATTTTGTACAGAGGTCTTACTTGTTTAGGCAAAGTCCCTCTCAAACCATTGGCATTCTAGATTCAGTGAAGTGTCAATACATTGAAGTGTTAGTAAGAGAACTTATAACTGGCCTGCCTCAGCTAATTATCGGCGTAGTTTGTTGCTGTTGATTGTAGTGGGTGGGGGGGGGAGTTTTATTCTGCAGGCTCCTTGTGAAAATCATCCCTTTGATCAGGGTGTTCCTTATACCCTGAGCAGCCAGTGCCTGTGTCCTCCACAGTGGGAGGTGAGGCTGTGGATGCTGAGCAGAGACATCCCCTGGTGACCTTCCCCTGCCTCCTGCTGCTCTCCAGCCTCCACTTTGCAGCTCTCAGTCTCAGTGTCTTTCAGCTGCTCTTCCTCCGGCAGCAGCTGCTGTATGTGATTCAGGTGGTTGTGCAGCAGCAAAGGGCGAAGTCTCCACATCTGCTGGTGGGTCTGCCGGACAGTCCCGGGCTGGTGCGGACAACTAACTCCCATCTGCGGGAGACCCCTGGAGTGTTCCACCGTGCTCCTGGTGTCTGCGAGCCTCTCCCTGTTACTGTGCTGAGCTGCAGTGGTTGGGCAGTGCACTGGTGTGAGGAAGCCGGCAAAGTCAAGGGCAGCCCTTGTCCCCCAGGATCCATCCCCCTGGCTAGTGCCGGCCACTGTAAATATCCGGCAATGCGGACTCCCTTGGGATGAAGGAGCTGTGTGTGCTTCCTGGAAACATGAGTAAATTCTTCCTGTAGCCAAGAATAAGCTGCACTTTGACGGAGTGTTGGTAAGAGGGTCCGGGCTATTGAGGGGAGCCCCTATGGACACAGGAGTGTGATCAGTAGCTGCCTGCACTGGTGGGAAGTCAGGAATACAGGGAAGTCAGAGTGAATGAGACCATCCTGTGAGGGCGTAGCCTGGGTGACTTCTGAGGCAGCCCTGAGCAGTAAATGGGGGTCGGCTGTGGCAAATTGGAGGGATACTGTGGGTGAGGAAGTTGAGAGTCAGTGTGACCTTGACCCTCCGTGGAGAGAGCAGTCTCGGCATGCGAGTGTGGCTGAAGGTCTTCCTGCAAAATGTCATGTACCTCAGGGATGACAGCCTTGGGAAAACCTGTTCACCAGAGAGCAAATGTCAAGAGGGGATGTCTCTGAAGACTCTCTGAGAGTGGGGTCTTCATTGATGGACCTTTCTTCATTGATGGCTCCAATAATGAAGTGATTTCACCACTGTGATACCATGGCTTGTGTACCTCAGCAGCTAAGTGCTGGAGAGTGGTAACACACTCTGTGGGATTTTGGAAAGTGCTCGCACAGTCTGCAATTAGTTCGGATACTTCCAAGTCAGGTCTCCAGATGTCTCTTTTGACAGCAAGTGAAGCGATAAACCAGCAGTATGTGCTCCCAGTTCCCCCTTGGTCATTTTACAAAGGTTGTGATATAGAGCTTTCAGTTTCATTTTGTGTCAGTAAGGGTGAAAATGTGAGTTATATTAATAATGACGTTATTTGGTGCGTGACTGACACGGAGAAAAGGTCAGGTGCGTTAGTGTGAGTAGCTGCACAATTCTAGGCTTCAGTATGCCATTAGTGGCTTACTCAACATCTGTTACTCTTGGAAGGGGAGATCCCTGATTGCAGGGACTCAGGCAATTAGAGGGAACATCAGGTAGGACAAAACTTAATTTGGGAAGCTGCATCTTCTAAGACTTTAGAAAGCCAATCCCCTTAAATGTAGGGAAGTGGAATGTATTAGGCAGGAGTAAAATCAGACTGCAGTTGACACCAACTAAATATATATGTTTGATGAGAATCAGGGTTTTACACTGGAGTAAAAACAATCTTGAGGTAGAACTTGAAGGTAACATGGTCAATGATATTGGCCAAAGAACAGAATAAATTACCAATGTGTGACATTTAAAACAGTGTTTCAGCAGAGTGTAGGATAAAGAAATATTCTGCTGAAATGAAAGAACAAATTAAACACTCATGAAGTTCCATGAATAAATAAAGCTACAAGGGAACAACAAATGAGGGTAAGGGAAGAAGCAAATATTCTCAGCATAGGCAGCAGAGGAGTTTGAGATAAGAGCGAAAGTGAAGGGATTAAGACAAGTCAAAAAACAATCAGGTAGACACAGAAACTATAAAATTAAATTATCATGGAACATGAAGCAAAATAGTAAAGTATTCTGCCTATTGGGATGTTTGGGATGGGAATAGGGCATTCCAATGCAAACAATCCAAACCTTTGGGCAACAGAATATTAAATAATTACTTCATTTTGGTGCTTACTAGGAAGAAAGAGCAGGTGGACGTTACATTAGATGATATGAAGAATGAGGAAAATGCATTTAGAAAGGGGGATACATGACATAAATTAGTCAAACTCGGGGGATAATACACCTAGTCCAAATGGACTGCATCCATACATTTTAAAAGAATCCAGAGAAGAGATAGCAGAGGCATTATGACATTTTAATGAATTATTAAAGTTAAGTTATAGTGCAAGATGACTAATGTAATGTCTACATTTAAGAACGAAGATAGAGCATGGGTGGTAGGAAAACCAATGGAATTCCTATTAAAGGAGAAAATGAGGGAACATCTAGATAAAATACAATAATGAACAGTTGACAAACCAGCCTCAATTCCTAAATTTGCAAATGGTTCCAAATTGGTGGGATAGTCAATACTGAGGAGATCAGCACCAATGAACTCACAGAAACAACGGACAGATGGGGTTCAGCACAGGTAAATGTGAGGTGGTACATGTTGGTGGGAAGAGCATTACAGAAAGGTTAAGTCTAAATGGGGCAGAGAAAGGAAGGGATCTTGGAGCACAAATCACTAGTAGTAGCGACAAAGGTTAGGATGACCATAAAGAAAGCAAACTCAACACTATGGTTCATTTGTAGGGGGATGGAGTGAAAAGGAGCTGGGCAGCATGGTGGCAAAGCTAGTACTGCTGCTGTCTCACAGCGCTGGAGAAGTAGGTTCAATCCTAACCACTGGTGCTGTCTGTATGGAGTTTAGATGTTCTTGTGACTATGTGGGTTTCCTTCGGGTGCTCTGATTCCTGCCCAGTTCCTGAAGATGTGCAGGTCGGTAGGTTAATTGGCCGCTGTAAATTGCCTCTAGTGTGTAGGTGAGTGGTAGAATCTGGGGGAAGTTGATGGGAATGTGGGGAGAATAAAAATCGGAACTTATGTCATTGGATGGTTGATGTGGACATAGGGCTGAAGGACCTGTTTCCATGCTGTATCTCTCTATGACTTATCAAAAGAGTATAGGGGCATTAGAGAGAGTGTAGACAGGATTTACAAGGCCAATACCACAAATGTGAGGGTGTACACATCAGGAAAGGGTGAATAGACTGAGTCTCTCTTTCTCTTGAGGAAGGAAGGATGAGAGGGTGATCAAGACGAGGCCTCTAAATTTATGAAAAGTTTTGATTGAGTAGATGCAGAGAGAATGCTTCATTTCCGGAGAAGGGCAGTATTAGAGGCCATCAATGTAAGATAGTCATCAAGAAATCCAACAGGGAATTCAGAAGAAGCTTCTTTGCCCAAAGAACAGAGCGAATGTGGAGCCTTTCTGCACTGGGATTTGTTAAAGCAAATAGTACAGATGCAATTAAGGGGAAGTTGAACAAACATATGAGGAGAAAAAAAACAAAGGATCCTGGTGTTGGGTCAGATGAGGAAACACTGGTGGAGGCTTGAAAGGAGTGTAAATGACTGGCTGGGCCAAATGGCATCTTTCTGTGCTGCACGTCCTGTTTAATGTCACCTTGTGGAATTTTCTCATAAGAGGCTGTTTTATAAGTTGATGCTCATGGAACTGAGGACAAATTGTTTACTTAGATAAAAATTTGGGTGAGTGACTGGAGCCAGAGGTCAGGGGGGTGGGAGTAATGGCTAGATGCTGACATCAGCAGAGTCTGTCTCGTGGATTCCCCACCAAAAATCTATGTTGGGCCCATAACTGTTCATTGCAATTATGCATATATGTTATCAACGGCTCTGATAATGCTCCACAAAGCCATTAGGATAGAGGGCATTAGAAGCAAAGAAGCACTAAATTACTAAAGAATGTTAAGAGATTAAGTGAGTTAGCAAAACTGTGGCAAATGGACTTAAATGCAGTCAAATGCAAGATCAACTTCTTCGGACCTAAAAGGATGACGCAGAGTACTTTCTAAATGGTGAAATGATAGAAATTATAAAGGCCCAAAGAGATCTGAAATCCATGTATGAGTCATTAAATTGTAATGAACAGGCATTAAAGATAATCAAGAAGGTTAATAGGATGCGGGTAATTTTGCACTTAGGGCAGAAGAATCTGGAGATGTAAGTTGCCTCAGTGGTACCAAGCTTTAGTCAGTCTACACCTGAAGTACCACGAACAATTTTGGAACCCAATCTTCAGAGGAATATATTGACTGGAAGGGAATGCAGCATAGATGTTGCAGAATGACACAGTCACACCAAGGGTAATATCACAAGGCGAGATGACATTAAATTTTTATTCCCTTGAATTTAGCAGATTAAAAGGGGTGATTTAAACATACTTTGCAACATAATAAAGCAAAGTGATAGTTTCTCTCTTTCTAGTCCACTTCCATGGGTAGGGATGTCTAGGGCCAGGGCTTGAAACTTGTCATGGTTTTCTGAAATTCTGCACGTGATATCTTTGGGGAAAAGACTGCACTGAACTGAGCTGGAAGCTTCGTGTGGTTCTATCCCTGACTGCTGTCTGTGTAGAATTTGTATGTTCTCCCCATAACCACCTACGTTTCCCCAGGTGCTCTGGTTTCCTGTCTTAAGAAGAATAATGAAATAATTAAATTATGAGGACAGGTTCCATAAGCTTGGTTTCAAAGGTTGAGAACTAATCTGTGTCGGATATATAAAGTGGTGGTTTGTGTGGTGGCTGCAGAATAAATATTTACTGCTCAGTGAATCACGATTGCGTAATCTTAAAAGCAGAGCTATGCCCAATAAAAATGAAATCATCAATGAAATAGAAATGAAATAGAACATTTTTCCCCAAACAAAGGAGAGTGCAAATCTGATCTGTGGGTGCTGAAGATTTCAATTGTGGGGTTAAGTCATCAAAGAATATGAAAGAAAGCAGAGGTATGGATTGGTATAAATGGGTGCTTGGGTACAGACTCAGTGGGCCAAAGGCCCTGTTTCCATGCTGTATGACTGTTATGACTCTGTGACTCTATTGAGTGGCATTACAAGTCAGCCAAATCTGTTTGAAGGTAGAACATGTCTGTGGAACTGGACAGGTCATTCCTTCCTCTCTGATTACATTATTTCATTGTCTTCTTTCTACCCCTCTCAGCAGTGACCTTTTACTTCATAGGGTCCTAAAAAGATCAGTGATGCAACCCAAAGTCAGGAGCAGCAGAATACGTATGAGGACTGTTTGGTGATGAATCATCAGTTGGAAGTGGAACTACACTGGTCTCTTCACTTGTTTCATTTTAACCAAGTGTCGTGGGCTGTTAATAATATTATTTGAATACATTTGTGTAATCACTGTGAAGGTATGGAAAGAGTAGCCATGGAGAACTTAGCAGAAAACAGGTTCTTAGATCCACAATGAATGGTGACATGGTGGAAAATAATTTTTATGGAAGGGGAAAACAAAACTCTCAGTAGCAGAACACAGTTTATGTGAGCGGTAGAATTCATGCTAATATTCTGTACGTGCCAAGCAGCTTAAACTGGAGAAGATAAATGAGCTGGGCTTGTAACGAATCAGTGACTCCCTGATCTAGTAGCATATTTAGCTGACTGGTGACTTCCTGTTAGGGGTTCTCTGTTGCGAGCCCTGCCTCAGCAAGTTGACAGAATGGTGTCAGATTGCACGTCACATTCAACTTTGTCATCCAGGGAATCAGTTCACGATTTAGATGACAAAGGGGTAAGGAAACAGTCCTACTTAGACCCATCTACTTCCATACTTGGCTCCCTTTTCTCTACTGTCTCATTTCTTTTACCAAAGGTCTTAAGTTTTATTCTTGAAGGGTGTTGGTTTGTGTTGGATTATATTACATGGATATTATTGGCCCTCCAGTCCCTTGTTCAATTGCCTATCATTTCAAATTTGTGTTAATGAATTTGGGCGGCACTGTGGCGTAACTGGTAGAACCCCTGCTTCACAACACCAGAGACCTGGGTTCGATCCTGACCTCAGTTCTCTCTGTGACTGCATGTGTTCCCCTGTGTGCTCCAGTTTCCTCCCACATCCCAAAGATATGTGGGCTGGTAGATTAATTTGGCTGGGGTAAATTGCCCCTAGTGTGTAGGTGAGTGGTAGAACCTGGTTGGTGGGGGAGTTGATGGGAATGTGGTGAAAGTAAGTAGGATTAGTGTCAATGGGTGGTTGATGGACAGTTGGGGTCAGTGGGCCGAAGGGCCTATTTCTGTGTTGTATGATTCTATGACTATAAAGCTGGGAGCAGGTAGTGAGTGGTGTGCAATTTGACTGTGTTGGTCATTGCAGAACAGTTTATCCAGTGCTGGTTTAAATCTAGTCTCCAGCATATGTCACAACAATAAAACTTCCTTCAATTGAAGTCCATCCAGGTTGCTGTTCTGTCACTGGGAGGTACACCAGAGAAAGTTAGACTCCACAGTAGCACAGGAGGGTGGAGTAGTTAATACTGCTGCCTTGCAGTTCCAGGGACCCAGGTTCAAACCTAACCTCGAGGGTCTCCCCATGGACACGGAGGTTACTCTCGGGTCCTCTGGTCTTCTCCCATATCTCAAAGAACTGCTGGTTGGTTATAGAGTTATAACATCATAGAGCAACACAGCACGGATACAGGCCCTTTAGCCCAACGAGTCCATGCAAACCACGCCCACCCAGCTAGACCCAATTTCCTGCATTCGTCCCATATGTCCCATATCCCTCTAAGCCCCGCCCCTCCACGTACCTATCCAAATGCTTCTTATATGATACTATTGCACCTGCCTCAACCACTTCCTGTGGCAGCTCGTTCCATTTACTCACCACCCTCCGCGTGAAAAAGTT